>NC_039264.1:18916299-19630049 GCF_003368295.1 Carassius auratus
CATATATATATATATATAAATCTTTATTTTCGTCATTCATTATTTTATTTTATTTTTTAACTATCACATTTGTTTAGAAGGGGATTAACTAGGAACTCTCTTTTTTGTTCCTCAATCAGAATCAGAATTAGCTTTAGGAATGTTTTTTTTTTTTACAAACTCCTCGTGTGTTTGCACACACACCTGGCGAATAAAGCTAATATTTGTGGAAATAACAGCATTAAAATGTCTTTTTAATGAGATGTTTCATGTGCTCAAACCTGTAAATGTCAACCCTGATACCTTTCAAGTAGAGTATTATTTATTCATTTAGTTAGTTATATGAATTTTTTAAGTTAAATGAATGTTTCAATGCTGTAACTTGGCCTATGTAGTCTCTTATAAAATATAATGTTATAATAGTTATTTTTTTTTAATTTACAAAACGCCGTTGATGCCAACTTACAGTTTATTTTGAGGTCCCACAATCAATTTCTCAACACTTAAACACACGTGTCTGATAAAATCTAACAGAAATCTACTTTTTTAAGACCAACATTTAGAAAAGTCACTTATTTCACAGAACGGTCCAGCCCATCTCTCAAAGTAACAGTGGAAACAATTTAATGTACCTTCATTCTTGATCATTTCCTGTAACGTTGACACTTTTATTTTTCTCATTCATCTTATCATGCAAACCAATGAAGCTGAGCCTTTGCACACCACATACTTTCTGTTCTCCTCTGTCATTTCCTCTAAACCATGTGCATATGTCCTCTTTCTGTGCGCCGGCTCATTAAGAAACATTTTTTTTTTTTTTCAGTGAATTGGTTGTCATTGGTCTACACTGGGTTCCTGGCGGCGTTCCTCAAGTTCTGGGCAGGAATCTTTCTCCATAAGTTTGTTTATATGCATGTCTGCTTCATCAAAACAAGTGAGGTCAGGCTTCAACCAAGATCTCTTGATCTTCTCACGAGTGTGATGGTCAATGTTGACCTGCAAAACTGTAACCTTTACATCAATGAGAGATAGCTGAAAAATATTTCACATTATCATTTCAATGGTGTTTAGTTTGTTAAGCAAATGGCAAATGCAAAAATCCTGGTTTGTTTTTCTTTTGAACCATTATTAATGCTTTTTGAAATGTCATCTTAGTTCATTTGCGACTTGCAAGTGCACATTTATTATTGCACTTTTTGTTTACCAGCCCAAATACTCTACACCCCCCCCCCCCCCATCCACCACCCACATATTAATAAACATTACTATGATGCAATGGCATTTCTGTGCATCGCAATTTACTGTAGCTGTCCAGAAAGGCCCAACTCTATTTAATGTTTTACTGAATGCACATGCTGATCTCTTTTTGAGCCATGGGATGGAGAAACTCTTTATAGATATCTGCAGCTTTGTTAGAGAGTTTGCCAGATGAAGTCATCTGCTTCTATTCCCTGCAGGCAAGGCAGAATTCAATGTTCTCTGCACTAAACCCAGACTGGAGAAATAAATGAAAGGCGTCCAGGTAGTCTGTTCGCAAAAGAATAAAGTTTTTATACACTAAAATGAAACACAAATTATATAAAGGTGACTGGTAGTTGAAACAACCTCTGTTTTCGAGCAGAACAGATAGCTTTGGCTCATGGTCTTGTAGTCTTAAGAAAAAAAGAGGAAATTAGAAAGAAAAAAAATAGCACTTAAAATACACCACCCATAGTCATATAAAATAATTTTAAGTACTTTTGATCATTTTAAATTGAAATGATGTGTGTGTGAGTGACTTGCTATAATATTTTAAAAATATATATAATTTTAACCCATCTTTTTCAAATTATTTTACGAAGACTATGGGCATTTATGTTTGAACTGTGTCTGTTGTCACTCTAGTAAAGGCAAAAAAAATGTATCTGGCCAAAGTCTGGCCTTAAAATTGACAGCTAATGCATCTAGTGCCCAAAGACTGATGATTTCATTATTGCTGAAATGATTCTACACATGTATATAAGAATTTAAAACTTGCTGATAATGAGAGTCTTCAGTAGTTTTCTTAATCAATACACACCGGATATTGGTTTTCTGTTTTTGTTTTCCCGCTCAACAGAACGTCTATGAAATAAAAAATAAACACTTCAATAAATATTCATCTTTTGGTCAGTTCGAGAAGTTTATATGCAGAGAGATTTTAATTTACGTTTTCGGTTGTTTATTTGTTCCGATTGAGGTCCTTGAACTCTCTCTTCGAGAAAAGCATTGTAGGCATCGTGGGGTGGCGGGAATTTTCAAAGACGCGAAACATCCTGTTAATGTTGTAATGGAGATGTTCAGGATTGCACGCTTCACTGGCGGTCGGATGGACCGCGCCCACAGACGAGCACACAGCCTATGGGTGAATACTTTCTTTGAGTTTGGAGTCACACCAGACATCAGGCGTAGACTAGTGTTAGTCATGTGGGAGTGGGAAGAATTTGATAACAGTGCTTGGTACATTTTTGCTGTGTAAGGTAAACTATGGCGAAATAGTAATATACAAACGTGAGTTTAGCCACATCTCTTCATTGGGTGGGTCGATCTCATAACATACTTAGAAGTGGGATTTTTGTGCCTCTAGTGTCACTAAAAAGAATCGCAACAATATAGCCTACTTAGTTTTTTTTATATATTTTAACTTCCCAAAATACACACTTTATGCTTTCCCTAGTAGCCTACTAATTATAATAGACTATCTATACTTATCTAAATAAAAATAATTTTAAGTTTGATATTGTGTATATTTACTAAATATCTGCAGTTTGAATATCCTAATTTAACAATAATTTTTATATGCTTTAAATATATTTTATATCATCAAAACATAGTATGATATAATAAATAAGTTATTTAAATGAACAAACAATAAATATAATAATTATAACTAAAATAAAATAAAAATTTTCTTGAGAAAATAATTATGGTGGTATGGTGTAAATATGTTCATATGAATATTCTGCCCTATAAATCCTGCACTATATTGTCTAACCACCAGATGGCAAAGAAACCACTCTCAATGAACAGAAATATTTTATTTTGGTCTTACACTTTGCAAATAACCACCAAGGGTGTTGTCCATATCAGTTTTGTGAATGTAAAGCACTGGAATGTGGAAATTGCAGAAAGGAAAATTTGTGTATTTAGAAAAGTAACAAAATATGAAAGAAGAAATGAATGCTTACAAAAACAATTATGTACATTTGGAGGCTTGTCACATAAGTTGAGCTGAACATCATTTGTAATGAAATGCGTTGCATAAAATGAGAAAAATGCAAGACAGATGCTTTTGATTAGTGGTCTCAGGATTTTATATCCCTCCTAAATATATATTAAATTCAATTTATACTAGCAAATGCTTTTATCCATAGGGACTTACAATGCATTCGGGCTAACATGCGTTGCCTGGGAATTGAACCCACAACCTTTTGCACTGTGTCACCACTGAGCCACAGGAACACTAATGTATATCAAATCAAACAAATTTAAATATGCACTATAATGTGAAAACAAATAGAAATTTGCTAACTGAAGAAGTTTTTAAGAGTTTTTTTCTTCTTCACTCTTTCAATCTTCTAGTCACTATTCTCTGATTTTCTCCCATTGCGACTTCTCCTGAAAGCAAAATCATCTTATGAAGCCGATACAAAGCATACAAGGTGACCACAATCAGGACTACGCCACTGACCAAGAGAACAATGTACAAAGCCATCATGAATCCACTGTAGGGACCCGTTGACGGGACAGTCCACAGGTACACCCAGCCATTGAAATGATTGTTGTGCACAATTTCAGGTCCGTTATCCAACACGATTGTATCGTAGAATGCCGGACCGTTGTCGTTACCATTGCTTTGTTTCACGTAAACATGATCAGGTGTTGGAGAAAGTAGAGAGGCGTCTGTTGGAAAAGTAGTTGCAGTTGTAGTTGCATTCCCTGCTTTTGTTGCCGTTGTGCTTGTAGTAGCTGTAGATGTTTGCATAGTTGTTGTCGTTGGAGCCCCAGTCGTAATGGCACTTGTAGCTATAAATGTGGTCTGGAAAACACCACAGTGGAGTTCCTCGTAACTGAGCGTTTGCAGCGGATGGTTTTCTAAGTGGGACGGTTCATAGCACGTTACTCCTTTGTCCAAGTCACTGATTAGTTCAGGGTTTTCGCGAATCCATTCGGCAATATCCATGATGCTACAATCGCACTTCCATTTGTTGCCGCTAAGAGAGAGATCTTTTAGCGCCATCGCGTGTAAAAAAACATCTCCGGGGAGATACCTCAGATGGTTGTTGTTCAGGTCTAGTTTTTCTAGACTTGAGGTGTTGCGAAAGATTGCCGATGGGAGCGACTCAAGCTTGTTCCCATTAAGCATCAGACCTTGAAGGCTGATCAAGTTTGAGAAGAGCTCCGGGTCTAGTTCCTGAAGGTTGTTGTACTTCAGGGACAGTTTCGTCAGTTTGGGCAGACAACAGAAGAGGTTCTTTGGGAGGGAGGTCAACTTGTTGTTGAAGTGTAAATTGAGAGTCACTAGATTGGTCATGTTTGCAAAAAGGTTCCATGGGACAGTGGATAGATTGGTTTCGTAAAGGTACAGCTCCTTGAGCCTTGGCATGTGTCCCATTAGTTGGTAAGGTAGAGATGTCAAGGGGTTCTTGTAGATGGTAAGCTTCATCAAGTTGGGCAAGTAGTAGAAGCTCTCGGCTGGAATATACCGGAGTTGGTTTGTAGAGATTGAAAGGGTGGACAGGGATGGCAAGGGCCAAAAAAGACGTGGAGGAATCTCTCGGATCTTGTTCTTGTATAGCATGAGCATCAACAGGTTGCTTAGATGGTCAAAGGAACCACTTTCAAGGGTCTCCAACTGGTTGGATGAGAGCACCAAATTTCTGAGTTGCAAAAGATTGTGGAAGAGGGTCCTCGGGAGGTTCCTCAGTTGGTTTTCAGCTAAGTTTAAGGAATTCAGCTTGGTCAAACCCTGGAAGACGTTGGCGTCCAGCCGGGAGATGCGGTTCTTGCTCAGATTTAGTTCAGTTAGGTTGACCATCGCCTCAAAGAGATCTGAACTAATGGAAGTTATTCGGTTATCATCTAGCTGCAGTTGCTCCAAGCTCCTCTGCTCACTAAACACCTTTGGTGGGAAGACAGAGAGCGCGTTCGATGAGAGCTTGATGGACCGAAGCTGTGGCGCACCGTGGAAGGCTTCTGGTTGGATGGTGTCAAGAGGGCTGTTCGTGATCATTAGTCGTTGCAGAAGAGAGAACGGCTGGAAACTTCGGTCTTTGAGGATCTTTATGTTTGTGACATTTAGCATGAGTTGGAAGGTTGTTATTGGGTCGAGAGGAGGAACGTCGGTGATGTCCCCTGTGCATATTACAGAACCCCTAATGTCACAAAAACACCGATTGGGACAACGAGCACCGAGGGCGAATTGAGGCAGAAGATGAAGTAGAACAAACGTGAACCACATTTTCTCAAACTGGGGGACAAATATAGGCATAAGTCATTATAAGAGTCTTCTTCATTATTTAATTGATCTATTTTTTTTATTTTTTTTTATTTTAGGAAAATAAATTGCCCAGTGTACAATAAAAAAGATACAATTAAAAAAAGACTATAAACTATTATAATTAAAGGGATAGTTTGCCCAAAAATGGTAACTTCCTCTCATGTTGTTCCAAACTTGTATGACCTTATTCTTTCTTTGTATTTTTTGTCCATTGAGTCCAAAAAAACATTGGACTCAGTGGACCAAATTATGTCAGTTTTTGTCCACTGGCTCCAAAACAACACTGGACCCAATTTATTTAATTATAAAGAGAGTAGTGGACACATTTTCCAAAATATGTTATTTTATGCTGCACAGAAGAGAGAATGTCACATAGGTTTGGATTGACCAAAAAAAAAAAAAAAAGATAATTTAGACAGAATTCTCATTTCAGGGTAAACTATTCCTAAAACAAGTTAGGGAAAAGTTACTAAAATAAATAAATGAAGTCGCAGTGTTAAACTTACCTCTCAGAGATACTGAAGAAGGTCTGGCTAAAATGGGTGCATTCTGTTTTTAATAACCACACTTTGGAAATAGCTCTTCCCTTTTGACACTTATCATACTCTGCAGTGAAGCCCACAAGGAAGCCTGCATCCGTTGTGATGTTTTTCTTTTTTTTTTTTTGTCTTTATTATGTGTACTTGTAGAAGTCATTGTCTTTCAACTTGCAATGTCTCTCTTTAAAAAAAAAAAAAAATACCGAATGTTCAGTAATGCAGAGTGTGACATTGTTGATTGATTGATATATTGAAAAAAAACATATTTAAAATAAAATAACAATACTTGTTCCTTATTTTTGTTTGGACAATGTGCAATTTTGTTATTTTTAGCATTATTTTATGTCCATAATCCTCTGTCTTCATATGTCCACATGTGTTCTTAAAGGGACAGTTCACCCAAAAATGAAAAATCTGTCATTTTTGTTCCTCAAGTTGTTCCAAACATATATGTGTTTCCTTCTTCTATTGAAAACATAAGAACTGTAAGAATCTTGATGACCAATTAGTCAATGGCTACCCTCAGGTATATTATTTTGGTATGTGTGACATTTATAATGTTCAACAAAGTCTTAACACTAGAGGGAGACAAGAGCTTTTGAAAAAACTGTCTTTAAATAAAGGCAGATGACAAGTTTTAGCTTATGTGAAATTATTTTGAAATTATTATAGTACAATTATGCATTCATATGTTTGATTAGAAACCCAAGATCCTTCAAAAATAGGGAAGGTTTTGCACAATAAGAGGATAGAGTAAACTCGATAAATTTCACTTGATTTTTTTTATTGAGATGCCATTGACATAAAATAGGTTTTTGTTATAAGAGTAAAGCCACACTATCATGACACATTATGAATACACATAATTCCATATCTGAAAAACAGTTCTGCTCGTCTGACACATCTTAAGGCATTAGATGATTTTGCAGATTTTCTTGCTCCCGGTTGTTCACCTCGACATCCTCAAACACAGTATTTCCAGAAACAGGCTAAAACGTAGAAAATTGTATAATTACATCCGCATTCATGCAATTGACAAACATATCTGCTCATAAAAAAAGCAACACTCACCATCATCTCTTTTGCTGGTCATGGATCTCTCTTTTTCTATTGCGTTTGACACCAGTTTTCTTTCTACATTTAGCTCTTCTTGCAGGGCCGCAAGCTGAAACAGCAAGCTGACAATTAGCTTCCATAATAATAGTTGGTTTATTTTTATTAATACATTTGTATATGAATATATTTCGTGTTTTATATATACAATGAAAATGAAAGATTAAATTGTATTTAAAGACAAAACTGAACCGAAATGAAACCTACCTCCTGCAGCTCTGGGATTTTTCTGGGCAGCTCGAGTTCTGATGTTCAAGAACAAGTGCAGGTTTGTGGATTATAAGATGCTTATTCATTTTACATTTGCTAAGAATAAGACCATATGTGCAAAACATAAATAAAATGCATTTATTTACCTATCGCAACCTTTTCTTGCACAGGCATGATGTTTTTCCGGAGCAGAAAAGCCAGGATCTGGTTCTGCACATCTGAATCATCCACTGAATCGAACACCTGGTTGACTATAAAAATGAAAAAATGCAATTCAGCACACAGTTAAAATACAAGGAGACTGACTTTAATACAATCTAGAATTAAAAAAAAACAGTCATTTAGATCAAATTAGTGGCTTGGACTCACCTGGACTTAGAAGGCTTCTAGTATGAACGTTGAGAGCACCAATCAGAAGTAAAAAAGCGAGTCGTGGGAGAAGACGTCCTGAGGATAGTCTGTCCATGGCACTGAAGGGATGATCCTGGTGTGTGTTTGCTCCTGTCTGACCAAAGGCGCTTCTGCTGGAGGCTCTCATCAGACGGGATACTTTTAATCAGGACGTGAGGATGTGTCATCGCTGTAAATCAAAAGTGTGACGGAGTACCTTCTGTATTTTAAAAGAGGGTCTGTGACAGCTGGGACTGATGATCTGACGTGGTCTCATGGCCAGCGACCGGCAATCAATCAGTCAACGGCGGCGTGTGTCAGGACAAGAGTAAATCACTGGCAGAACTGGGTATCGTTCATAATGTCCCTGGCGTTCTTCTTTTAATTTAACTAAAAGTATATGTGAGTCAGTGCCTAGAATAGAAAGAAACGGTATGATGAAGGATGTCAAATGAAGAATATAATGTCATTCTGGTGGCTTTTACATCTTATAGAGACTCTAGAAACCTATACACGGTGAGATCCATATCTATAATTTACAAACGTATTGTGTTTAAATAGTTTTTTTTTCTGTCTCAAAATGTTATCTATAAAATCTATATTAATTTTTAATATAATGATAAGTCATATTTCATATTATTATTATTATAACTTAGTATACTGAGTTACTCTGCTAATATTATTATTTATTATTTACAAAAACACAGACATACAGTACACATTTTGATTTACATGTATATATTTATATTCATATAATTTATATTGTATATAAATATCTTTCATATATAAACATAGCATACATGCATGTATGAGTATTCATATATACATAATAAATACACACACACACACACACACACACACACACACACACACACACACACACACACACACACACACATATATATATATATATATATATATATATATATATATATATATATGAAACTCTAATTGCATTGAAACTCAATTAATATTCTTTTGGTTACTCTATATTTACCTTAAAATAGGTTTATATTTTTAATATTTGATCATTTGTATAGGCTATTTTAATAATTTTATAATCGTGGAAGCCTAATTATTTGAAGTAATACAGTCAGTATCAGAGTGTTTATATTGGCCTGAATTGTTAAAATAAATAACGACAATAACAAGGTTCATATAAAACATTCAAGCAGTCCACTTCTGAAGGAATCTGAGAGCTGCGCTCGTGCACTTGCTGTTCATTTGTTTGCTGGCGTGCGCGCGCGCGCGCTTCTCCGCCTGTCAGAATGTGAGCGCGTGCGCGCGTGGCATGTCCCACCCTGCAATCCGTAGCAAACACACACACACATATGGTGCTCAGCTCAGCTCTTCCTGCGGGGTTTGTGTGTGAGGGTACAGAGGGAGGGACGGACAGAAACCTCGACTGGCGACAGAAACCAATCAGAGCGACACATTAGCGAAGACATCGATCGGGATTTATTTATCTGACGGAGACTGCCATCAGTCTGTCAAACTATAACCTTCAGAAACCCCAGAGAAACATTAAGAGAATCGCCGACGACATGGCTGATTTCAGTATCGATCAGAACAACCTGCCTGGCGTGAAAGAGGGTGAGTGAAGAAGAAGATGATGATGATGGTGATGTTACACTGTTTCTTACTGCCTTAAAATAAACGGGCAAATGGCACGACCTGCCAGATTCAGAGCTGCCAAAAACTAAATATGATTGCATTGTGGTGAATTATGAAGGTAAACTGTTATTTGGACTCAATACAATGGTTATAACGTTACTGAAGGCAATACGCCTCCATCAGTATATTTCTGATATTAAAAAAAGATAAAGCGATTAAATTCTGCCCTGTTTTGTCTCAAATATATTGTATTAGATGGCGTGTGATGCCTGACGTTAGTTTTAGTTACTCTGGTGTGTGTGTGTGTGTGTGTGTGTGTGTGTGAATGCTGGCACATGTGTTGTGAGAGTCTTCTTGAGAGCATACTGAAGATGACTGTGGTGCAACACAAGCTGTTGAAGACTTTGCGTGTTATTGAGGGGAAACAAACAGCTAGCTTTGCAGGATTTCAACCCACTCATTTGAACCTCGTTTGATTCTTTAGGTGGATTAGGATTTACAGACCCTATCATTTCCGCCCTAAATCCAGTTTGAGATCGTATCTGAGCTTTAGATTCAGTTATTGGTCTCAAACCGACATTCAGAAGACTGTAGCTAGTTGGGCACCAAATGTTGATTTCTAAATATTTCATTTAAAATAGTTCACTTATGTAATTATTTATTCCAAACCTGTATTAGTTTCTTTCTACATTTGAGCCCAGCAGAAGATGTTTTGAAGAACGCTGGTAAATCAACAGTTAATGGTCTCCATTGACTTGCATAGGATTGGAAAATATGATCTGGAAGTCAAAGGCTACAGTTAACTGTTTGGTTTACCAGCGTTCTTGAAAATATATATAACTGATGATTTTAATAACTTTTTGTTTAAAAGAAGCTTTTTTTTTTTTGTCTAGGTTCAGTTGGTTTCTGAATTACAGTTTCAGACTAATAAGTAATTCTGGCTTATTGGGGACCAAATGCTGGGTTTTATTTTATTTTTTAAGACGTCTGAAGTAGGACAGGCCGAGTTAAACATTTTAAGATGTTTGACTTTGATGCATTTAAAACAAACCGTTTTTCATTCATACTCCGTTATTGGAGTGGAACTTAAATTCAAAAATCAAGTAATCCTGGCTAATTGGGAACCAAATGTTGATTTCTAGTTATGTTTAATAAGTTTGCTTCAATGCGACCGAAAAGGTTAAGACCCGAGGTGTCTTCTGAGGTGTGATAGGCCAAATCTGACCAATTTCAAGGAGTTTGACACGTCTAATATGAGCTACTGTATTACTGATTTTTAAATATTAAGTAATTTTATCCCACTGGGGGACCAAATGTTGGTTTCTAGGCGATTATTTAATATAAAATAAACAACGGTACCGAGGTTGAGCGCTCTATAGTGGGACCGTCCAAGTTCACATTCTTAAAGAGGTTTGATGTCTACATTTGTTATAGTTTATCGAACATATCTTGTTGGTTTACACAACAACCAACATGATGTTGTGTCTTTAACACTTAAAAGAAGTCTTTTAGGCAACAAAGTGTCCCGTGTTTGTGGAACGGTGGCATTAGACTCTGCATACAGTATGTTTGAAATTCGAGAACCTTGTGAACCATTGAACCCATTTACGAAATGTATATCGCTGATATTCAGGTCAAAAATCGTTTTATTTTATTTTGTATTATCGCTGTTACAATTTGAGTGAAAGCCTCGACTGTAAAGTTCAGAACGGCGTGGTATTTGGTGGTACCACGTAAAAGTTTGCGTGTGTTACTGCGAAAGTGCTTCTGTATGTTTTCAACACTAATTTACTGCATGAAGACGAGCAACATACCGCATTTCTCACGAGTTTCTCCTAGAGGAATGTGCTTGTGGTTTCTGTTTCCAGTCGTTTCGTGCGTGTGGATTCAGCGTTTTGTTGTTGTGTTGCAGCTGCTCGGTGCTCTTGGAGACAAAGTTAGGGTTGTTTGCCTGGAAAGCGTGCAGGCTTAAAAAAAACAAAGTGGCGTTTTTGCTGCCTAGCTAAGACCTGCTGGGATGTGTTCAGTGCTGGTTTCGTGTTTGCTTTGGAAAGCTTTCAGCTTTTCCTTGTGTTGCTGTTACTTGTTTGCCCGTCGCTGCTCGGGTGCTGCTTTATAGCGCCTTAAGGATCGTCATTCTTAATGAATCAGACATTTTAATTGATGTCATAGTGTTTGTGTCGCTCTGGGCTGTATTTATTTCATGGTGTATGGGATCACCCACACGTTTTTAATGTTAGGCGAAGATCCACCAGCATGTTCTTTTTGTCAACCTGGCCCATATATATATATATATATCTGTTTGCCACTAATACTTAACTGTGTCATAAATCCAGTTTCATCATAATGATAAGCCACTTAACTTCAGCATATAAACCAAAAAAAGTTTTCAACACAGGTTAATCAAATTGGCCTCGAACCCCTCAAAAAGGCTCCATGCATAAGCAAATGAAGCCTAGAATAAATGCACAGTCAGCACCAAGATGCTTATTTTCAGCAGGGGCTTTCCTGGTTCCTCCTGCCAAATGATACTCGGCCGTTATCTGAATCCTGTCTGATAGGGCATGGAGATGTGGCTTCACCAGCCAGTAGACTGAAAAGGAGATTTCATGTAAATTCTGCTCTTGGTTCCTCATTTAGCGCTAAGAATATCCCTCGGTCTCAGTTCTGCAGTTCTTCTTCTTAAGATGCGGATCAGCAGCAGATGGACGACGACTTTAATCACTGATCTGCAGAAGTGGCTTAATCGTATCCTCGTCTCGCCTCAGCTAAACAACACGGACTCTGGAAAATTCCTAGGTGAATTAGCATTACGTGAACAGTGTTTCACGTCGTTATTAAACCTGCCACTAAATTCCCTCACGGCTGTAGCACACGGTGTGAAACTGGAGCGTGTGTTTGGTTTAATTAATCATGCTCGATTCCCACAAACAGTACAGCGCAGTTTTCCTCGCCGGCGGAAATGCAAAAGTGGCTTTTGTCTGATTTAGGTTATCGGCGCTTGGATCAGAGGCTTGAAGGCGTTTGTTGTGCTTCTCCACCTGTGTTTTGAAGCGTGTCTAAGCAGCTGGGACGCTGCCAGGTGCAGAATCAGGCCTAAAGAAAACATTAAAAAGCAAAAAAAGAGGATGTTAAAGGGCGGATGCGAAGGACATGGTTTCAGTTTCTTGGGATGTATTTATAACTGAGGTGATAATGGTTGGTTGAACCGCAGTTTCAGACCCCACAGAATTGTTTCCTTCTTTGATAGATGTGTTATTTATTTATTTATTTATATATCAGTGCTGCTCAACGATAAAAATTTCTAATTGCGATTAATCTATGATTTTCTGGGATTAATTGTATTATGCACAAAATTCAATAATGAGTTCAAAAGTAGTGTGTTGTGCACCTTTTTTTTTACTGCTGTATGAAAAAAAGTGCAATAACGTTTGGTTTGAAAACACAATTTTTACAGCAGTATTCCTTTTACATAGCAGTTAAAATATTTATTGTAAATCTAAGCTTGTAACATTAATCAAATTAAATCTAAAACCAAAGCCACTGCCAGGGCACTAATGTCCAATACCTTGATTATAACATAATAACAGGCATCCTCCGTGTTGTGACCTGCATGATCGCGGGACCGAACCATAGACTGTATAAAAACATGGACGTAGTGTCCGTGACGTCACCCGTAAACTCCTGAAGAGCGTTTTCGAAGCTCAAAGTGTGCAGAACGGGCCGTCGCCATCTTGGCAGCGTGTCACTGCGCAACTCTCCCGGATAATTGAAAATTTGCAAAAAGGCGGGAGCTGTTCGCTGAAGCCACACCCGCCAAGCTCGAAGGCAGTGTTAGCAGCGGCAAGTGCTAAACGGATGACTTATTAAAAGAATATTTTAAAAAAATCAACCCCACAACCTCACAGTTAATTTTTTCATTTTTCTGCTGTAAAGTTGGCCATTTTAATATAGGGAGTCTATGGGATTGACTCCCCTTTTGCAGTCAGCCTCTAGTGGCCAGTCGACGAATTACAGTTTTAGTCACTTAAGTGTTGGCTACACGAGAAAGAGCAGGTGGTTGCCGCTCGGACCCAACACAGCAGAGCATTGACAACACCTGATGGGCGAGTACCGGTGTAGGCGGATAAAGACTCAGTATGTGGGATGCGGGAGAATGGCTTGGGCGCGTTCGTTTTGTTTAGCCGTCCCAGGGCTTGGTTGGAAGAATTAAGAAGAATTAAGAAGAATTTGAGAATCTGTGCATTAGCTCCGCCCACTACCGGAAAACCCAGCAGTTCTTAAATGCTGAAAAAATCTAAAGTAACTGTTTTTTTGACAGGAAACTACAACAAAGAATATTGTTTACATGTAGCGCATCAGTTCGTCCTCTCTCTCTCGCTGCGTGTTTGAAAGAATGCGATGATCAGATGAACTGAAAAAAAAGCAGAGATCGCCTGCCGAAGAGTGAGACTCTAAAGCGCTCGGTCAGTGTTCGCGAGTGAAAATATATCTGTGCTAAACTTTTACTTAGCCTCCAACTAAAACACTGGCGAGTAAAATCAAAAAATGTATTTATTATGCCATTGGCTAATATTAGACATCATTTAGTCACCAGAATGAAGATTTAGTCGTATATGTGAGTGATTTACTCGTAATGTAGAGGGTTGTCAGCTTGACTCGCAGCACCCGCTTGAGCGCTCGGTTATCAGATATAGCAGTTTTGCGTGTATCAATAACAGACCAGTAGATGGAGCGATTGATTAATCAGAAGTGTATTGCAGGGAGTCATGTAGAAATATAAATGAATGAAGCATAGTTTTGCTCTAAGTGTCTAAACCAGAGGTGAGTGGCGCGATTTGACAGAAGCAAATATAAGCCAGTGATGTTCTCTGCTGTGGATGCGGCACGACGCGACACAACGCGACATATTCATGACCGTAAACTGATGCTGATACAAAATAAAAAATAAATAAAAAAGTTTTTTTTGTGTGTGTGTGTGCCATGAATACAGCCTTTAATGCTCTTAGGGAATTAAATTGTATTTAATTTTATATTTATTTATTCATTAATTTGTTTATTTTTGCTTGGATATAGATTTCACTGCTACTATAGCAGTAAAATATAAATGAATGAATTAAAAAAAATTGAGGACGCAGAATTATTCAATAGTTTGTGCATCAATAAGATTTTTACAAATGTTTCTTTAAAAAGTCTGATTTCTTATTATTAATATTAACGGTGAAAACAGTTGAGTCGCTTGATATTTTTTATGCAAACTGAACTGCGATACTTAAAACAGAAATTTCGAAAGAACAGCATTTATTTTAAATAGAAATCTTTTGTAATACTATGATCTATTTCATGCATCCTCGCTGAATAAAAGTGATAATTTCAGTAGTGTAAGTCCAGTACATTACTATGCATACAGATCAGTGCTCATGCATGCTAAAATATTAACCTAAATCTGTTATCCTGAGGTTAGTGTTGTGAACTTCCTGTGTGGGTTGAAACTATCACGTGGCTCTTTTTTAACAGTAAATAACCTGATTTCTTATCTCTGTCTGTCTGTCTGTGTGCAGTGTGCCGGGACTTTGCCGTGCTAGAAGACCACTGTCTGGCCCACAACCTTCAAGAACAGGAAAGTGAGTCCTCTCATATCCTCTGCCCACTTAAATGAACGTTAAAACATGGAAAGTTATGACCTATAATCCTGAAGCTGTTTGTTGGCACCAAATGAGTCCTTCAAAGCCACTACGGTGTTTCCCCATCCTTAACTGAGCATAAAAATGAATGGCAATTGAAAGAAAAGTCCAAACTCATCTCAGCATCTTCCCCTTGTACCTGCAGTGTGAGGTTTTACACCTTCACCACAGATCTCACATGCCATCATATTGATTTCATTAGCACTTGTGTATGAGGAAACAGTGTTGAAAAAGAGAAAGAGCTCTTGAGGACACGGTGCTAAATGTGTGGCCATATTTACTGTTGTTTGATACATTTTCGAAATCTATTTCAATAGGCATCCAAGCATCTGGGAATTTTATGTGAGGGCGAAACTAAGGTTTCCACAAGTAGACGGGTTCAAGTTGGTTACGAAAATTCCCCGCGTTGACCGACAGAAAGCTGTTTAGTTTTAAATTGACATCCCGAGTTTGAATGCTTGATACATTTACACCACTATCAATGGGCAATTTTTCTAATGAAATCACACTTTAAAGAGATACTTCACCCAAAAATGAATGACTCTTAAGAAAACAAATTAAGATTTTTTGTTTTACGAAGAAATTCGAGAGCAGACAGCAATATAACTGACAAGTTTAAGGCGCAGATAGGTAAGAATTAAAACAGTCCATGTGATGTCAGTGGTTCAATCGTAATGTTGTGAAGCTACGAGAATACATTTTGTAAAAAAAAATGTCTTCCCTTCCTTGTCAGTCGTCTTCACACATTCGTGATAGTACCATGAAGCACGCATGTTTACTTTGCACAAAAAAGTATTTTTGTAGCTTCATAACATTACATTTAAACCACTGATTTCACACGGACTATTTTAATGATCCTATAAACGAACCTTAAAAAAAAGTTCCTGACCACATCATCTTCTAAAACCTAGTTTTTCTTCTTCTTTGTAGTAGAGCAGTTTTATTATAGTATTATTTAGTATAGTATTTATTCTTATTTTGAATTATTTTTGTTTTCATTTAAATTTTAAGGTTTTAGTCATATTTTTTTTCTTTATTAACGCTAATTTTTAGTTTGAAAAATGTTAGATCTTCAGCTTATTTGTGTAGCCACGCCAGCATTTTTAACAAGTTTTTCATTTATTTCATTTTATTTTGCCTTTCGGTTAAATTGTTAAATGATGTTAAATGTTTTATAGATCTATTAAGTTTATATCAGTGCTGTCAAACGATTAATCGCATCCAAAAAATACATTATATATGTTTGTGTACTGTGTATATTTATTATGTATATATAAATACACAAACATGCATTAATATATTTCAGAAAAAAATGTTTTGTTTGTATATGAAGTATTTATATATGATAATTTAATGTAAATGTAAATATTTTCAAAATGTATACATGCATGTGTTTGTAGTTATATATACATAATAAATATACATAGTATTATGTAAACACAAACTTTTATTTAGGATGCGATTAATCGCGATGAATATTTTGAGAGCACTAATTTATTACGACAACACTATTTTTTGATTGGTTTGAATAATTTGAGATCTTCAGCTTTAGTTGCCGAGGCAGAATTGTAAGTTTTCATATAGGCTTTTTTTCTTTCTTTATTTTTTAGCTTTTTTAATTAACAAAAATATTTTTTTTTTTAGTTGGCAAGGCATCGTTTTAAATTTCCGTTTTTCATTATTTCAGTTAATAAAGAAGATTTTAATGGTTTTAGTTTTAGATTGAGTTAACAATAACAGCACTGCAGAGCTTTTATATGACTGAACCAAGCAGCTTCTTTGACCATTGATTGAAAGGCCTGACCTTTTCTGCAGGCAAAGAAACCATTTATTTGCGTGTCGCACATCAGCTTTTAGTCGCGCTGGCAGATTTGCATCTGAAAGAATTGCAGTGAATCAAAGCCAGAGAATACCTCATTCTCGATTTTTTTCCACGATCAAAACGGCTTCTTGTAAAAAATGTGGCTAGCTTGACTGACATCAGGTTTATCCATCACATGAATCTTTCAGTTTATAGCTATTCTTTCTTCCTGGTGCTCTTTCTTAAAAATAGCGTGCGCTCGCAGCCACAGGATCAATAAAAGTGTTCAGACTTTGGGAAGATGATGCACTGTGTCGGCTAGAATTGCGTCGGTGTCTACGATTGACTGCCTTGTCGACGTAGCACAGCCTTGAAATGGCAACCAGTTTGATGTCATTTCAGAACATCAGCTCTCAGCTGCGTGTATATCAATATGTGATATGTGATGACATTATATATCATCGAACATGGACACTGAATTGTCAGTTTTTTTTTTACAGTTGTCAGTCACAGTAGTTGTACAAATTTAAAAAAAAAAAGTGTAATTTGTTCTTATTTTTATTTATTATTATTTTTTTTGCTTTGTGTGGGGGAAATTATTATTTTTTCCTTATTTGCGTCACTGTACTAAAGAGCGTTCTTTAGACTGTGTCTGAGCGCTTCAGTAAATTAAGGCACCTTAAATGGACATATATGTTGAATATGCATTATGATTGGATGAGAGCAAAGCCATCTGCGTTTGAAGAAGGTATAAATGGTGAGTTTAGGTGTTTCCTCCTTGATGCAATCTAAAGCCAGCCATCAATGACTGGATGAATCTAGACCTTTTCCTGCAGGAAAATAAATATTCAAAAGACTTTTGTCTCATACCTTCATTCAAATGGAAAATTGCCACGACACTTTGGCAGTTTTCACTGAATTTTAATATTGTTTAATAATCTCAGTAGTTATGAATATATAATAGATTGCATAATTTTTTATAATTAATTAAATGTTAAACTAGTTATTATTCAGTGGTTTGAATAAATAAATAGATGGGTTTTCTGGGAAAATTGTCATTTGTTGTTCTTATTTGACATTTTTTCATTATTATCAGTATTATTTTGCATCGGCAGTTTTCACTGTATTTTTGTATTGGACAATTTATTATTCAGTGGTTTATTTATTCTTGTAATGAGTTTTCTGAAAAATCAATGTAAATGTCAGTCTTGTGAATGTTTTAAAGCACTAATAATTGTTAATATTAATTTCTTAAACAACTGACTGTTCATAAATTGCTGGTTTAGTTCTGACTTAATATTTTGTGTCTAGTAAATAATAATATCAATAAAATATAATAAAATCCTAGCAGTGTTATTGTTATCAATAATAATAATAATAATAATAATAATCATTATATTGAATGAATATCATTTATATTTGTAGTAATATAAAATAATAATGATATGAATACTTAAAATATAACAAATACCCCTATTAATCTTACTACTACTAAAAAAATTCAAATAAACAACAGCAATAAAAACTTGATGTGTTTGTCAGTTTTGCGTAAAAGTTTTAAAGCACTCATAATTATGAATTATTTATGAGTAAATAATTTACTAAATACTAAATTGCTGAATTAGTTTTGACTTGATTTGGTCAAAAAAAAAAAGATTAGTAGTATTATTAGTAATAATAAAAAATATTATTAGCAGTAGTATTAGTAATGTATAAATGTTTAAGGATTATTATTAAATACACAGTATTTAATCTCAAAACTAATTCCGTGTTTTTTTTTTTATTATTCAGTAAATTGTTTATTTTATATATTTACAAATCTGTGTAAATGTCAGAAATGCTCCAGCAGTCATGTGCTTCAGAAACACAGCACATGCTATCTGTGGTATCCTTTGTTGAATTTCTTCGGCGTCAGCGTCTTAACGTCAGGTTTCTCTTCCAGTCGAGAGCCACCTGGCATCCAACGTCCACAAGAGCCGCCTGGTGCAGCAGGACCTGCAGGTGGCCAAGCGTCTGCAGGAGGAGGAGGACAAGCGGGCCCAAGCCGAGAGCAAGAGACAGCATCGCCACATGTGAGTCACCTCAAACCCATCATCCAAAGATCAAACCAGACTCTTCACGTCTGGAAAGGAAGGTGGTTCTTTCCCCAGATCCTCCCAAACTCTTAACAGGATCAGACGCTGCAGAGCCAGTTGGGAAATCCTGCTTGTTTTTGCTGTCTGTTGTACTTTCATTATCAGTCCTTGATAGCAGCTGTTGTCCCTCAAATGTTGACACTGTGCTTCTCGTACAGAAACACAGTATGTGGGTTTAGTTAGGCTCCGGCTGCTCTCTGGCCTTGTGTCCTCTCGCAGTGCTCCGTGGCAGTAAAATGTTTTGACTTCGGCTCATGCCACATGCTGATAAAGACTTCTTTCCTGCTGGGCGACGTCTCAAGGTCTCTGAGCTGATGCTATCGTCAGAGCTTGAGCAGCAGAAGATACTGTTATGGATCTGAAGTCAGTTTAGTATTTTTTTATGTTAAGAAAAAGTGACTATTTTCAGCACATTAGACTGATTTCATCAAGAGTGATGTTGAAAATGCAGGTTTACATCACATGAATACATTTCATTTTAGCAATAGGAAGCAGTTATTTTAAATTACAAACGTATTTTACAATATTACTGTTTTTACTGTAGAAAAAAATATATATTAATTTCTAAATTGTCTTTTTGTTGCCTCCTGTGCTGCTTGACTGAGAAGCTTTAAATCAAACCAATTACATTAGCTTGGTTGTAATGGGATTGCTTTACTAATTACTCTGTCTGGGTGGTAATCACATGACTAATTACTGGTCAATTAATCTCCCAATCCGGTGTAAAGAACAATATAAGACCACACCAGATTGTGCTTTTTAACAGTTTAAAAACAAAGATTTGTTTACTTCTGTGTTTGTAGAGCTGCTGCATAATAATAATAATAATAATAATAATCGTTATTTTAAGAATTATTAGTTGTAGTAGGAGGAGTATTAGTATTTTATTTGTATTTATTTAAATAAATAGTCAATATATTGCTAGTTAATATTTTATTATTTATAATAAAAAAATTAAATTCATCTTCTACCCCTGTGCTTTATTCACAAAACCTTTGTTATTAACTAAAAACTTTCATATCTAATTGAAATGAACCTGAAATATAAAAATGAAATGCAACCGACTGAAATAAAGTGCTAAAATTACTAAAATTAAGTTAAATAGACATAAAAAAAAATGCAAACTTGCCAAATGCACAAAACAATCACTAAAACCCAACTAAACTAAAATGTAAATGAAGTTTATAAAGCAAGTATAAAAGAATTAATAAATAAAATACTACTTAATACCACCAGGTTTTGTATGATTCCAAGTTTAATGTGAATAACTACCAAAGGCACAACATAAAACACACACATTTTTATGACAGTTAGCACAAATGTATGATCATTGTAGCCTTAGATTATAGTTACTCTGTAACCCTTTTAGCCAAACACTGTCACAGTCTTCCAACAACACCTACATCTCACAGGAAGAGAAAGCCATGGTGGCTGATGTGAGCGCTCACAGTGTTTTCTCTCCTCTGTGCCGCCAGGGAACGCATCGACATTGAAATAGCTCAGGAGATTCAAGAACAACTGGTCCGTCAGGCCGAACAACTGAGGCAGCAGGAGGAGAAGGATGAGGTGAGAGCCATTCACAGCATTCAGGCCCTCGCTGTGGTTTAGCCACGCCCCCAGCAGTCACATGACATCCTCGTGATTGTGTTTGTAAGACTCGAGAACGCGTACTCGCATTCTCTGTGTGTTAGTCACCAGGAAAGCTTAGATGTGTATCCACACCCATGACTGCTGCTGCATTGCAGCGTTTGTTTCCTCATGTTTGTGTGTGCGCTCAACCAGGCCATCGCCCGGAAGCTGCAGGAGCGAGAGATGAAAGAGGAGAGAAAACGGCACAAGCAGATGGAAGGAAACCTCGAGGAGTACTACGATGATAAAGGTGTGTAGACGCCCTCTGGAGGAAGGTGTGCCATCCAGCAACGAAGGGGTTTGGAGAAGAGAATATGTGGGTTTGGGTCGGTCAACACGTTTGACTGCTGGGAAATCTGCGTTTGCAGGGTTTCCTGCTCAGCTGTTCACTGAATCTATACAGTGCCATATCGCATTTTACCACAGCAGTGGATGTGAAACTGAATTATTTGGATACCATGAAACACGAGGACAAAACGCGCTTTCATTCATTGCATGCAAAAACAAACAGAAGCAGTGCGTTCTGATTCACGGACAAATGACTCTTTCTTGCAATGAATCAGTCAAAAGCCAAGTTACCGTTACATCATTTGTTTATTGAAATGAAGCTGAAAAAAAGACAAAAGCACAGAACAGAATCACTCAAAAATTAAAATAAAAAAATATAAGGAATAGTTCACTCAAAAATGAAAAAAATGAAAATGAAAATTCTGTCTTTAATCACTCACCCTCAAACCTGAAAGACATCTCTGTTCTTCTTGGGAACACAAATGAAGATATTTATGATTAATTCTGAGAAATACGAACGGAATGTTTGCATTTAAGTACTCAAATGACAAAAACTGAAGTAAAAATAAAATACATTTACGTTACAAAGACATTAAAATGGCAAAGACATGGCAAAACATGCCACAAAATCACTGAATTAAATAAAAAAAATTCATTAAAAAAACAAATTCATAATATTAATAAAAAATATAATTGTGTATAAATAATAAAGTAACCTTTTGTGAATAAATGTCTAAATAGACATTCATATTTGTGTGTGTGTGTGTGAGCTTGTTCATGTGGTTAACGAGGACACAAATTTGTATAATGACATAGGTATGACACAGGTATTACAATGAGGAGGTGGTTTATGAGGACATTTTAAGTGTCCCCGTAATTCAAAACGCTTATAAATCATACAGAATTAGTTATTTTGAAAATCCAAAAATGCACAAAGTTTCCTGTGAGGGTTAGGTTTAGGTGTAGGGTAGGGGTAGGACAATAGAAAATACAGTTTGTACAGAATAAAACCCATTACGCCTATGGAGAGTCCCCATAAACCACATATACCAACATGTGTCTGTGTGTGTGTGTGTGTGTGTGTGTGTTTGTGTGTATATATATTTATGCTTACATGGATGCATAAAGTGTAATCAGTTTTTTTTTTCATTAAATTACATGTAATTTAAGCGTATTTAATAAACAAAAATGCAACTAGCTGAAAAAGTATTAAGTTTTGTACTTAATTTTTTTTGGCATTTTAATATTTTTTTTACATACTTATAACGGTGTATGTTATAAAATGATCAAATCTGAAAATACTAACATATATATATATGTTTTATGTTTTAACTCTTTCAGAGGTACTTACCTTAGATAGCAATTGCAGTAGTTAACACACATTGTATGCATTTCATTACACTCCAGACACTTCTGTTTGTTGTTTGTTGTGAAGTTAAAAAACGTCAGCTAGCTTGACCGCACATATTTAGTTTGCAACTAAAGTTAGTTTAGCAAACATTAGGTTACTCTGGGAAGGATCTAAAAAGCACCAGCAGACCTTGCATTGGTAATGGATGACCATTTAACAACAAATGCCTCAAAACTGGAGATGAAAGTTGTTTGTGTCAACACGGCATCTATTAACTCCACCTGCCCTGCATGGCTGCCCTTGCATGCCACAGTGTGCATTCAAACTGTTTGCTTTCATGTTATGTAATCATGCCATCATTTGAATGTGTTTAGGGACTCGTGCTGACTAGCCGGTATCGTACCCACAGGGTCTGTTTGCTTCATTAAACACGCTCAAGTCTCTCATTCACAAGTTCTTAATGAATAGTTTGTTTCACTGAAACCCTCGAACCCTAAAGACTGAAACTTTAGCACGTAATGCATTGCTTCATGTTGTAGGGATGCTGCCGTGATGAGCAGAGATTAGCAGCCGCCTACGGGGCACAACATAAAAGATTGAGCATCTCAGGGAGTATCTTGAGCTTTGTCTCTACCTCTCGAAGCGTGACTGCATAGCTGGGCCCCGTTCTCACGCAGGGATGCAAACAAATAGGCCTAGACTGCGCTTATGCAGGGATATGTTGCGGAGGAGATCAGACAGGTTTATCTGAATCCTTGATGCATGAATCTGTGATTAAGAAAGAGTTGTAGGAGGGTTAATGAATGCAAAAAGGCTTAGTTTATTGGCATAAATGTGGACGAAAATGCACATTAGACTATTTATAAACTCCTACCATGTACGATAATTTGAGATTTGTTGGTAGAAATAGGATTAAGGCATTAAGACTGAGAAATCTGTGAAGGATTTTGTATGTTTTGCTGCAAAGAAACACTGGTTTGCAGCCAACCGTTTGAAATAACTTTTATTTTTTTGATTGCTTGTTTTGGTGGTTTATTTTAGTTTTGTTAAATTACAATCTGTCCCAACCCACATATTGCTCCTTATTAAACGTCCTGTAAGTTGCTGTAAACAGGGTTCAAAATTAACACTCAGCCAAATGCACTTTCCAGTCACTTTAATTTATAATTTGTACGCTCTATAATACAATATAATTTTTAGACACTTTTTTTTTTTTTAAATACTACATTAATCATTATTATTATTACTATTATTATCATCGTGCTGTTATTCTCTCCACCAAAACTCTGCGTGTTGAGACATATGAAATTAATTGAAATCACAACAGGGTATTTGGTTTTTGGCTGTTTACTCTGGGAAAAAAAAAAAAAATATATATATATATATTATATATATATATATATATATATATATATATATATATATATATATTTAGATATATAGATAAAAAAGTTATTTAACAGATCTGGACCACTTCTGAATGTATTTTATCGCATTTTCTAAAAGGACATCTATCACCGTTGCACTCACGTCTCACATAAGATCGCTTCATGCTTAGAAAGCCATGTAAAATTTCTTTGAATTCAACATTTAAAAACATGTCTCGCGACTTTATGGCAGTTTTTCCCCATCCCACTGCATCTAATGTTTTTAAATGAAAACCATACTTTTCGTGATTGGTTTTCGGTCTTTTGTATTTCTAAATGTCAGTTGTGTTATTTTATTGCTTTTTAAGAAATGCTTTTTATTAATATTTTGCTCAGTGCGCCCTCTTGTGGCCTCAGGTAAGAAGCCAACCCCCCCCCCCCACACAACCAGCTGAAATTATGCCTTTGTAAATTTAAATATAAATTCAATCTTGATAATATTTAAGTACAAAATGTAAATTACGTTTTTCAGCAATTTTGACAGCTTTAGTCGTGTCTAAAGTGAAAGTAAACAGGTGGGTCAAAAGATATATACACATATATAAATGTTTTGTGAATACGGGCCCAGATCTGTGGATTAAGACTTGGAGTAGCCTTTGTGACAAAGTTGTAGTAATATAATATATATAATTAATTTATTATATATATTATGCATTTTATATAAGTGATGCATTACTACTGTTATATTAAAAACAAGATAAATACAGTTTAAAAGCCTTAAATATACAAGTTAAATGTTCCCCAATCATTTGACCTTGGCATGCATTGCATTTGTTAATTTTGACCCCTTGCTGTAACTTTTTTATTTGAATGTCTTGGTACTAATTGTCAATAATAGCCTTATTTACCATTTTACTTCCTGCACTATCCACATTGAACTAACCCTTGTGTACTAACACAGACAATTTCCCTCCTTGTTCTTGCACTCCACCTTTTGCCTCACACTCGCTTTCACCCAGTCTCCCGATCTCCACCGGATCGGCGAGAGCCAAAACCCCATTCCGCATCTCCGGGTTACAGAAAAGAGAAGCATCATGACTACAGTCAAATTCTTTCCCCGTACAACTCTCCAGAGCCTGACAGAAAAAGATATCCCAGTAGCCGTAGTCGATATCCAGAATATGAGCCCGTTGAGTTCAGTCGATCTTGGCATCCGGAGAGTCCGAGCAAGGAAAGGTTCCTCGAGTACTACTCACCTGGGCGACGACCGAAAGAGAGAAACAAACCTCTCAATCTTGATCACACAGAACCGCGTAGAAGGAAGAAGCAAGATCAATGGGACGACCTGGAGCCAGTGGTGCAACGAAAGGAGAGGACTCCCAGGGATTACTCTGCCGGCCGGGACAAGGTCTGGGACAAGGAGAGGATCAGGGATCGAGAACGAGAATGGGATGGACGGAGAGCCAAGGAAAGGTCGATAGATCGCAACCGGACAAGAAGTCAAGATCGACTGTTTAGCGGCATTGACAGGGGCAAGAACATGGACCGGGAGATGGACCAAAATAAACAAGGTAGCAGAGAGAAGCAAAGAGAACGAGGAAGAGATGGGAACAGGGGGAGGCACAGAAGCAGGGAGCGAGAACTGGACGGTTACTTTCCAACTAGGGGACACTCAGAGGAAAGCCTGGAGTGGGAGGATCGTAAGAACCGGCCGAGGCTCCCGTCAGGTCCTAATGAGGTGTTTGAGGAGCCTGTTCTCAGAGGTCCGTCGAACGAGGGCCGGTCCCCTGGTCATTCTCCCAGAGAGAGAGGTATGGCACGAGGCCCAAGGTTGTTTGAGTCAACCTGCTTGGACTTTGCAGTGCCATCTGGTGGTGGGGAGCGCTGTCAAGATTTCCCTTTTCCTGTGCATTTGGGTTTCTTGTCTTTTTTGGACTCTCTAAATTAATTTCTGGGGATCCTTGTGCACTAAATCTGGTCATTTCTGATCATTCCTTTCTTAATCCCAAACCAAAAATTGTTGCTTGGGTTCTGTGTGAATATTTGTAAATTTGTCGTTCTTTTAACGTGGATTAACATCCTCTGATGCCCCCTTCAGGTCGGAAACCACGAGGAGAATATGGCATGAAGGAGGCGACGCGTGGACTGGCCCACTTAGACCTACAAGACCAGGAGCTCATAGACTTGGAGGTGGCACGCAAGCTACAGGAAGAAGAAATTAAGGTATTTTGAGTCGTGCTGAATGTAATTATTGGTTACTTGTAATCCACAAATATAATTTTATATATTTTTTTTCTACAGGCGTGTCGGTTGGACAAACAAGCCGCTCAAGTTGCACAAGATGAGGTACGGTATGGTTCGTTGTTTTTGTGCACTGTCAGGGTGTCGCTTATCTTGTTTGTTTTACAATTTTTTTTTGTGACTGTATTTTAAGGAAATAGCACGACTGTTAATGGAGGAAGAGAAAAGAGAGTATAAGAGATCGAGAGAGAAGGAGAAACAAGCAATTGAGAGACGATGGGCTGAGGTGGAATATAAGGTAAGCAACATCCATTCGAACTAAGCATAGTTCTGGTCTGAAATGCTGATCGATCACTAGAGTGATCCATCCACCCTTTAAAACCTTTTTTGTTGGAGACTGATAAATGTTTACATACATAAACGTAGATGTAGATTTCTATATATACATATAAGGGTAAGGGTAAGTAGCAGTCAGGCCTTTGACTAAATGATAATCAGTAAGTGTGAGCACCGCTATAGAAGCAGTATAAAAGTTTTTGCAGTTTGCTGGTCTGGAGCCTTCAGGTGTGTGTTAACACAATGCCAAGGAGGTAATTATTTCAGCTAAAAATGGATCTACAGGCAGTTGAATCATAGGGTGTCCTAACACTGTCACACATGGCTTTTCCCTCTTGGCTTTATTTTTGTTAAATAAATAATGACACATTGTAGTTTGTCATGTGTTGTTGTTTATTTATTTTCCACATTTTAAGACCTGCCAAGGACCAGAGCATTTTTTATTATGTTCTGAGTAGTGTTTTCATGGTACCAAAATTTCAGTAATCGGTACCAACACCAGTGAAAATCTACGGTTCTCGGTACCATAGCAAAAACATGCTAATTAAAAAAGCTATTTTTTATTAATAAATTTAAACAAAAATAAAATGTACAAAAATCGAAACCATTCTTTATATTTATTTCAAACTGTGTTTCAAGTTTTTCCACGAGTAATAAAAGTATGAAAGAGGTAAACAAAAGTTACCCAAAAGTTTTTGGCATATTTCTGCTGCCGCATGTTTATTTCCTTTATAATTATATTTTTAATAAATATTTATTTATTTGTTAAAAATACTTTGTCATCTAAAGTGTAAGTTTGATACACATACATTTTTTTATCCATTGTGAAATAATTTCAGATTTCTTTTTTTATCGGTTATCGGCCCCCACTTTCCAAGATATCGACAGTACAAAAAAAAACACAAATACTAAATTGAATGTGTATAATGTATGTTTATTTATTTAAATGTATTTTATTTTAGGGTTATTTTAATAGTAATTCAAATTTTGAAATTATGGTAGCAAGAACATTGCTACAGTTTCAGAGAATTGTTAATGGGACTATTAATGCACGGTTAATGTAGAGGCCTTTGAAATTAATTTATTAGACTATTTCACATTATGCCATGTATGCTTGGAGACGTTGACCCTGTCGACACTACTCACACATTCTCTTCTCTTCTGTCACATTAGTCAGTGCAAGAAGAAGTAGTTCGACCACGAGCTCGAGAAGAGCCACGCATCAGAGAGGACGAGTACCAGAGAGCACCCAACCACAAACCTGTCAGGTACCACATCTCCACTCAATAACACACTCAAGCTGTCAGAAGTCCTACTGGAGCCTCATGTTCCTCTCGGTTCTTCTCTCCAGGCCGCCGCCTCCTACACAGCACTACGAGAACGTAAACCCGAGTTACGCATTTGCGGACCCCTACTCCCCTCGTCCTCCATCAAGACCAGAGGCGGCGTACAAAGGTTCCCGTTGCACTAATGAGATATCATGCTTTAAATTTGAAACAACTTTTTAAATATGGCCGTCTGAATCTCCTTATCTCCTTTTAGATGCCTACTACAGACAGTGACCATATGCCTCCACTGCTGTCCAATCCTGAGTTCGTTCTGCCCTTTATTTTGCGAATCAGTAGAGGAGAAGTGATTCAGAAATTCTTTGAGGCTTTCAGCAGAAGCTACTGACACTTTATTTGATTTTTCCCTCTTGGGTTCATCGCATCAGATGAGCCGACGTCGTCTCTTTGTGTTGTGAATGAGTCTTTTACCCTGGAGCTACGAACTACTGTGCGACCGGGACAGTTCCTGTTTGCTTCTCGTGTTCTTGTCTTATTGTGGATGAGTGTACAGGAAGGGATCTACTGCACAGCTTTCTAGAATATCCCTTTTCTCTTGTTGTCTATAATGAAGCATTGTCTTGATTCCATGTTGAGTTCAGGATACAGCGGTTTTCCACTTTGTCGTTGGTTTTATTTAATGGAAAACATGCTTGAATTTATACGCCGTGCACTTTTGTGCTATATATTTATTGATTTATTTTCAGAGGATATATTTTATTTTGATTTGTCTTTTAAAATGCTGATTGTTTTACCCTTTCCCCAATCGATCTGAAGAGACTGTTAGCTTAAACCAGGAGCGATCCAATTTCCAGAGATGCAAAGTTTCACATATCTCAACGTCTTAAGAATCAGGAGTCAAGTTGAGGTTGTCAGCTCTTTATTTATTTTGCCTTCATATCATTCATGAGAGACTCTTTACTCGCACTGCAGGCTCACGTACAGCTAGGGTTCGAGACGCTCAGCCTTCGGGTGCCTTTGTTTTTGTGATATTTCCCCCTTCACCTGCAGTGTTGGTAGCGATTCTCTCATCTTCTTCGTAGGTGCTTCAGGGACCTACTGTACTAATATGCTCCGGTGTTAAAGTGCATGCTGGCTGAATGTGCACTCTGTGGGGTTTATATGAATCTTGTCCAAAAATGGCCACAAACACATCTCTACTCCTCATTTTTTATTTTTATATATTATGTTTTATTTATAATTCAATTCAAATGCAAAATACTAGTTTTAAGGCATGTAGTAGCATTGCTGTTGGCACAGACGTAAACTGTTTTCTCGCTTGCTGCATCATATGCAATTCATGCAAATATATATATCAGTGTTCGGAGTTGCAGTGCTTTGCATTTGGTGGCAAACTTACTTTAAGCAGGGACATAAAAACTGACCAGCAAACAGATTAAGGCAGCAAACAAGTGATTAGGGCATTTATCTGGCACTTTCTATGAATAGAGTTCACAATAGGGCCTGAAACTCTGTTTTTCAGCAAAAGATCAGTGATTTTTTTTTCTTTTTAATCAAATCAAATTTTTTTCATTCAAATCTAAATCTAAAAAGGCCAATTGGTTTTTTTTTTTTTTTTTTTTTTAGCAATTGTTTATTTCTTACAGAGAGAATAAACTGATTACAGACTTTTGTTTTTATTTTTGCATTGTTCTTTTTTGCTTTTTGTTTGTTTTCTGTTTTCCACTAAATTAGTTTTTTGGTTTTTATTTATTTTTTTGCATTGCTCTTCTTTGCTTTTTGTTTGTTCTACTGCCTTGGTTTGTATAGTTTTTTTTTTTTTTTTTGCAGTTTAAGCAACTCCATCACCATAATTTTGGTCTTTTACCTTGTGTAAATACAATGTATAAACGATTTGTGTGGATGTTTTTTTTTTTTTGTCAATTGTTTATTTCTAAAAAAACAAACAAACAAACAAACAAAAAAAAAAAAAACATTTTAAAAAGTATAGACACTGTTGCACATTTTGCCCAGATTTATAATTCTGTTAGAGCCCTAGTTGGGTACCAACAAAACAATTGTTTTTTGAGTAATTAAAATAGGTTTAACAGTATTATGATGCTTTTGTCTGATGCTATAAAATAATTCATCTAGCTTATCTAATAGTATGCTACTAAGAATAGTTGTCTTTTTGTATTTATTGTTTGAAAAAGACCAACTTGTACGCTGTTTATGGAAAGTGCCACAAGCTCATTACTCTATCAGGGCATTTTTTTTGTTCCTTACTGCTCATTCAGTCATCGCTTACATTCCATATTCCCGTCGAAATGCATTTTAAAGGGATTACATTCCGCTTGGCTTTTGGGAATGGGAAAATGATTGTGTGGGCTACATGTAGCATCCTGTACAGATACAACTAAAGACAGCAGCTACTTTTTGTATCGCATTAGTGCCTCTATAAGACCAGTGTTTGATCGCTAGTGCTGAACTCTCCCATATTTTGCTCTCGAGAATGACAGTATGCTAGTGTCAGTGCATTCCAATGAAAGGCATGGCCTGAAATGCATCGAATAAACTTGTAGGGAAAATATCTTCTGTTGCCATGCTGCTACGCTTAAAAGGTGATTTAAGAACATTTTCTTGTGGAATTGTATTACTGAATCAGTTTTGAATCACTTTACGTGTGTGTTTTAGTGATGAATGTGCATATATAGCTCTTATCTTTCAGTGCTGTGTCAGTTTAGCGCATATCATGTTGCATTTTGCGGTGCACTGTAGTATTTGAAAACAATTGTACGTAACAATTCTGATCCTAATTGGCCGGATGGGTTTTGTGCCAAATGTAATTCAACATTCAGGGACTTAAAAAGTATTGCTGTAAAACTGTCAATCTCTGATGGTCACATGATTTGAGGGATAAAAACTGGTTTACAAAAGTTTTGCTCGAGGCTGTAAACAAACGGACTGAACTTTTAGCACCTGGTGTGTTGTTGTAAATGTATGTGTGTGTGACAGAGCGACAGAAACCTGAGCATTTTTCACTCAACGTATGAAGATGACGTCCACGCCAGTTTGTTTTACAATCAGCTGCTGCTGGAAATGTTGTGTGACCGGCGAAAGTGTTTGTATCTTGCACATTCTCACAGCTTCCACTGGCCAACTGTAAATACCAAATAAATGACTTTTAAAGGGTATGTGTGTGTCAGTAATCCAGTGTATCTGATTTAAAGAACAACCTGCTGGTCATAACCTGACAGAAGGTCTTGTATGTCTATTCAGCACGTTTTTTTTCTTAATGTAGGATCAAAATTGTGCCTTATATTGATAAATATTTTAATATAATAAGGATCAGTAAAAAGTGTAACCCCCCCCAAAAAAAAAAAAAGGTTTTGTATTGCATTTATTTGCTTTTTGTTTGTTCATTTGCTTAGTTTTGCTTGTTTTGTCCTTAAGTAAACCAGTCACCACACACACAAAAAAACAACAACAACAACAACTTCTGAATACAATTTACAAATTGTTGCAATGGTATCTTACAGAAAATAGTAAACTTACTTTGAGCAAATAGATGAAAAATAAAAAACCCACAAGAGCCATGTCGTAAGTTGTACCTAAATTAATTATTTTTCTGGAGCTAGCAGATTTGGGACCATATTATTTCTTTATTTTATTATGCAATTATTCATTCATAAGGCAAAGGGTCATTGAATAGTAAGTAGCCTTATGATCACTAAGTATTTAAAGTCTTAATTCTTCCAAGGCATATAAGCATTTTATTTTAAAGTCATTTACAAAAGGAAGAGTTTTTGTTTTTTTCCTCACTTTCATTTTATTGTCATGTGACAGGAAGTGATATCACAGAGGCAACCCTGATGAACCTCTTTGCTCAAGTTTGAAAATATTCAAAATAATGGTTTTGTGTACTTGTTATAACAGTGGCTACAACACGGTCATTAAAACCATAATGAAAAACAGTAAAAAAAAAAAAAAAAACACATGGAACCATCATGAATAGATAATCAGTTCACATTCACAGCTTCAACACTTTTGTTTCTTCTCTTTGTCACATCCCAACCAAAGACAACAGCGATTACATAGAAACCCTCAAATGAATGGCTACAAATGAAGAAATGCAAATTCTGGTGTGGTTATTTTCTGCATAAAGGCCTCAATTACTCATGAATGAGGAAGTGTGAATGCCAACAGCTGCCTCTCCTGAGTCCTGGCCAGGTTCACCTACATGCCAAAGATTTTCACGGTTACTTGCAAGTGTAAACGGTGCAGATCCTTACATGTGACAGAGGCGCTCTCCTGTGATTCTACCTCGCTTTCCTTGAGCTCTACTGCCATCAAGCGCCAAAAAAAAAAACGCACACAATTGTAGATGTGCGCGCCGTGGACCATTTTCTTCTGAGGATTGTGAATCTGATTCAAGGCGCTCCGAAGCTGAATATCTGCAGCGCCCACTACTAGAAACAATGACTGAAATCTGCTGCTCATCTCAGCCACGATTCCCAGCAATGTGCACTGCAGCTCAGAAACTGCGGCATTCATGCAACATCTGAAATAAAACAGGAGTACACTTCTGAAATTGCACCTAACAGCTTTAACAGGAAATTATGTTTGAGCCCCAGTGCTTAATATCAAATTTCAAGCGGTAGCATCTTGCAGCGTGCAATATTTTATCAAAAATAACTTTCAGTTTTATTTCATCATGTAGCCTAGATTATAAAAACACTTTCAATCTTAAAGTTTTCAGTTTGTCCTAATAATACATGCTTTTTTATTATTACATAATGTAACTATTATACTATCTTTGTAGAGATTTATTGATGAATAGCAACTGTGCTATAGCTACCTAAATTAAACAGGCGAATAATTTCGATGTTAAATGTAACCAATTAACTATTAGAATTGTCACATGACACCTAAACCAATCAGTAGCCTATTAAAATATAGTATGAGCCTATTATCAAAAATACTATTTAAAATAAAGTATTAAGCCTCGGATATGACTTTTTTTTATTATTTTTGATCTGATTTAGCAGTAGAAAAAGAGTCACCGTAAAATAATTTACAAATAACGCAGTTAACTATTTTTCTTCTGCCTTGTGGTTCTAGGGTTCTGTGTGAGAGAGAGAGAGCGCAAATATTTTTAAAAACAAACAAGACAGCAGCGTTTTTTAAAAGGTGAACTCGTCACTTCTTAAAAACGGATTCCTTGCACTGTGAGACGCGACACAGCTACCACAGTGGTCCATGTGAGAGGTGCTTAAGTGTGTAAAAAAAAACACGAAGGACCGCAAGAACGCGACATATGCGAAAACACATGCTGTGTATTCAACTGTTCCCTAAGTTGTCATTTTTAATCGTATTTAATACCACGATCAACTTCACGTCACTAAAAGTGTCTGTCAGTAACGTAAACTTCTCCCCTCAGTAATAATGACAGTTGCTTACCTGAGAGAGAGAAACTGCCCAAGCGCTCGTCTGGTGTCGTGTCGAAACATAGGTATTTACACACCCGCTGACAACCTCCGAGCGGTTTTAAAGCGTCCCCCTCGACACTTTCTCCTCCGTGAGTAAAGGGGCAGCGAGGTTTAGGTGTGTCGTGTCGGCGTACAGGTCTGAATGCAGCTCTGCTTTAATTCTCGTCATTTACCCGCTTTGGGCCGACGAGCCTGTGGCACATCTTCAGGAAAAACCGGTACAGGTGGTCACATGAGGGTGTGTCGAGTCGGTGCTAATTAAACTCAAACAGGTTGGAAGTGCGTGTAAAAACTTATTCTGTTCAATATAAAAAAGAAAAGAAAGATACCAAAGTCCAACCGGTTGGTTATTTTGCATTTTGAGTCGAACTCGGTCCCACTTAAAGCGGAAGTTTGTATTTTTCGACGTTAAAATGGTTGTTTCTCATCTTAATATGCAGAGGGGATCATACATGTGATATTTTTAAGCTGATTCGAGTCAAATCAGTGGCGCTGTTTATCTACAGTTTTTATAGTAGGGCCTACAAGTAGCTTACATCCCAGACATCAAGCAGTTTCGGCCCAGATCCGGCCAAAATCTGGCCAACACCATGTTGCTGTCTGGGAATAAAAATAGGCCTACTGTAGTGCATACTGCTCCCTCAGAAAATCCCTCATAGTCACGCCACATTTGAACAGTGTCATGCATGTGATTTTAAAAAGTGAGAAAGTCCCATACATTCCCTTAGTTATGTGTCGTTGTGCCTTGGGCTGTGTTTCCAGGAATGACATCTGACAGGTTTGAGACTGGCGGTCCTTAGGCACATGCTCAGAGTTATAACATGAAAGCGTAACTGATGTTTGAGGGTTTAGCCTGCTACAGTTTATAGTATTTTTAACTAAGAAATATTATTGTGATATATGGTGGATTTATGTAAACTGGGTCGCTTTTTGCCATTGAGGTGACTGGGGTAGAATGGTTTTAGTATCCTGAATTAACCCTGTGCTTGATGGGAATGTCTACAACTGACGTAAAATTTAAAATTAAAAAATGTCTGAAAAAGTAATATTATTATTATATAAATGTTGTTAATGTAATATGTCAAGTAGACATATTTGTACTTAATATATTTTTTCATTATTGTTAAATTTATTTTATTAGCTTAATAGTTTAAGTAAAGTAAATTTATATATATATATATATATATATATATATATATATATATATATATATATATATATATATATATATATATATATATATATACACACACACACACACACACACACAAAAAAACATATTTATATTGGTAACCAAACAGTTGGTGGTAGCCATTGACTTCATATTGTAAATAAAAACAATTATTATAATAACAGTCAATTTGTACTCTACTGTCAACTATCTGGTTTCCAACATTCTTCAAAACATCTTCTTTTGTGCTTAACGGAAGAAAGAAATGCATTCAGGTTTGGGACAAGTGGAAAGTGAGTAAATGATGACAGAATTCTCATTTATTTGTATGAACTAAATCAAGAGAGAACTGATAAATGTGCTTTCAATCAGACAGTATATTGGAGGACCACAAGATGGCACTGGATTCTGTCATTACATACTAGTAATATGTTTTAAAAAAAAGACCTTTTCAATCTTTCCATGAATGTGATTTTAAATCACGTAGCTTATTGAGGAGATGTGTGCTACTTTTCAACAGAATGAAATCACAACGTATTACAGCAATACATGACTCCTGCGATGAAACCAAAAAGTGTGTTTGTACAGTCATCATCTTGAGTGCTGTAATACATTTTTGCGCAAGAGCCAAAGCATACAGTACATCTGCACTCATGTTTCTGGCATGATTCCTTTCTTTCTGTTTCTCTAAACTCATTCCTTACCTCCTAATGTCACACAAACAAGTTTTGCAAGAGTGTGAACAAAAAGCAGTTCTTCGATGTTTGAAACTGTTGATTTTTAAAGTTTTTCACAAAAATACACGTTTAACAACCAATTTAAAAGTAGACGAAGGTATTTAAAAAAACTTTCCCTGTTTATTGTAATTCGACCTATACGCATAACAAAAAGAAAGTTGGAATTGGATTCTAAAAACAAAACAAACAAACAAAAACTGCAACGTAAGATCTTTGCAGTTAAAGAAAGAAATACGTACACTGACTGGCGGTCAAAGATTTTGTTTGTATGTTTTTTTTTGGTTAAATAAGTCTCATATGTGCACCAAATATGCATTTCTTTGATCAAAACCACAGTATAAACAGTAATAATGTGAATTTTGTATTTATTTAATCGGTAACACTTTAGTATAGGGTCCAATTCACACTAATAACTAGTTGCTTATTAGCATGTCTATTATTAACATATTGGCTGTTTATGAGTGCTTATAAAGTACATATAATGCATGACATCCCTAACCCTACCCAATACCCTTAACAACTACCTTATAAACTATTAATAAGCAGCAATTTAGGGGTTAATTGAGGCAAAAGTCATAGTTAATGGTTATTTAATAGTGAGAATTGGACCCTAAAATAAAGTGTGACCATTTAATCTTACTGTTTTCTTTTAAATATAGGTTAAAATGTAATTTATTTCTGTGATGCAAATCAGATTTTTATTTTAACATCAATACTCCAGTCTTCATTGTCACACAATGTTTCAGAAATCAGAAAATACAGCCATTCAATGGTTTGGGGTACGTTTAAAAAACGAAAATAAATAAATAAATAAAGACATGAAAATGCCTCTAAATAAAATAAACAATATTTTTCAACAGTAGTATTAGTCACTTTTACTATTAGTGGATGACATGAACTTCACACAATATTAGTGTCCATTTCCCCACGAACCCACCCATTTGGTTTCCTGTTACAATCGCGACCCAAAAAGAGGAGGGAACATGATTATGAATGGAAACGATGAATATATCTTTTGGATTCGTCTGAGTAAATAGGTGTGAAACAAGCTCTTGAGATGTATCAAGATCACGATGCGTTTGTCATCAGAGGGAATGTGCTGATCTCTGTAGTTTGGATGTCAACACATCATTTCACACGAAACGTTACTCATCTCTTTCCTCCATGTTAGTACACCAAAATAGAAATGTTATTGTTTATTTAAAGGATGCTTTTATCTGGATTGACTGATTTTAAGGGTATCAAACCAACAACCTTCTGTTTTCCAACCCAAAACTTGCTTTTTCTCACTGCTTCACACCTAAATCTAGAGAAGTTTAAAGCTAGATTTTATTCCAAACAAAAGTGTCTACTTTCAAGGAAGTCTGACCCAATGTCCCATCCACGAGTGTCGTGACCGTTGATTCACCCCTACTCACAGGACAATAAATAGCAGCCTGGATTTCTCAGCTTGCATTACAGTACAGCGGACACATACAGTATTAGTGACTGAAAACTGCGTTCATCTTCTAATCCATCCATGGCTCTTCAGCTCGTCGGTTATATTCTGTCTATTACTGGATTATGTGGCCTCATTATAGGCACATTTACGAATGAATGGGAAATCCTTGGACATGACAACGACAAGACTGTGGTTCTGGAGAGATATAAAGGATTGTGGATGGACTGCTCTGTGGACAGTTCGTCTCACTTGAGCTGCACAACTTACACTTCTCTCCTTCATCAGACCTGTGAGTATGTGTTGTGTGGATCATTCGATCCTTCGGCCATTAGCTTCTGTTGTAATCGCTGCTGTGTGTTGTTGCAGTTAAAATCCGGATGGGTCGAGCAATCATGATCACCAGCATCGTCTTTTCAAGCCTCGCCGCGCTGGTGGCCATTTCTGGTCTCAGATGTACAAGATTTTTAGAAGAGAGCAAGAAGTCGAAGGATGGAGCTGCCTTCTTAGGAGGAATCCTTTCTGTGTGTGGTGGTGAGTTCAGAAGTATTGAACAAATCGCTAATAAACTGGTGCTAGAAACTGAAACTATTTTTATTTTATTTTATTTTTTTGTATCCTATCAAAAATTATTTTGAGTTGAAACTTGTAGGCTATATATTGTGTTTCTAGGTTGTTACTTAAATGTTAAAAGCAACTAATTTAGTATTTCTATGAAAATGCATACGTTGATGATTGGAAAAACAAATAAAAATACTACACATTTTACATATACACTACTGTTCAAAAGTTTTATAATTGTAAAGAAATGAATAATTTTGTTCAGCAAGGATGCATTAGTTTAATCAAAAGGAACAGTGAAGACATTATATTGTTAGAAAATATTTTTTATTAAAAATAAATTCTTTTGAACTTTGTAGTAATCAAAGTGGCATTAAACTGGTGAAAAATTACAGCAAATTCATTTAACAAAAGATTTTTATTTCAAATAAATACATTATTTTGAACTTTCTTTTTCTCAAAGACAAATAAAAATACTATATATTTTACATATACACTAGCGTTTAAACATTTTATTTTTATTATTTGAAAGAATTAATACTTTTTTTAAGCAAGGATGCGTTAAATTGACCGTTTTTAATTCAATATAAATTCTTCTGAACTTTCAATTCATCAGAAATCTTCTAAAAAAGTACAATTATTTCTATAAAATTAGTAAGCAGCAAAACTGTTTTCAAAATGTATGATATTGATGATGATCATATTATTAATAATAATAATAATAATAAATGTTACTTGAGAAGCAAATCAGCATATTAGAATGATTCTGAACTGGAGTTATTATGCCAAAATGTCAGTTTATATTTAAAAGAATGCAATTCCCTCTTATCTCCTCTACATTTAGAATTAAGTGGATTATGTGCATTCTTCTTTCCTGACCAGGTCTTCTTTCTTTGGGCATAACCAGCTGGTTTATATATGGAATTGTATATGATTTCTTTCAGAATGACACAGGGAAGGAGAGGTAGGTGTTGATCTGTTTCATATTGTTTCTAATATTCATTAGATTCAATGATTCAGCGGTCTTTTGGAATCAAAAACTGACTATCTGTGCTGGCTCTTTGCAGGTATGTGGTTGGCAGATCTCTGATTGGTGCATTTATTGCATCTGTGCTTTGTCTATTTGGAGGCATTCTCTTATGCGCCTGCAGCGTGACGCATCTACTATCCAAAAAAATGATCAGCAAGCATCCGGTCTCCAGGAATCCTGAAAAGACTATGTTTAATGATCCTGAGACCATCTGAATACCTACAGTCAATCTGAATGGCAGACACTGGTTAAATGTTGTGTATGTGCATGCATTGTGTTAATGAAGAAAAAGACAATAATAAACCATTTTATAGTAATTAAAAAAAATATATATATATATATATATATTATCTGTAATTATATGTTATTGTTATTTTACTAACTGACATCCATGTGCTAGGATTTAACCACTTTTAATGTATGTTTAGATGTTTGTGAGTCAGTTTAGCCATTAGGAAACTAGAAGGCTGGGATTGCTTCATAGTTGACCACAGTGGAAGATGATGTCATATCCCAGTCATAGCTATACAGTCAATGTGGGGATATTTTTACTATTTTAAATAAAAATATTTTGTAACAATTTAATGTCTGTCACTGTTACTTTTGGTTAAATTAATGGATCCTTGCTGAACAAACATATTCTTTTGAATGTGTAACGTGTAGTATTTTTATTCGCCTTTGAAAAATAGAATGTTCAGAATCATTTTTTTAGTTGAAATAAAAATATTTTGTAACATTATAAATGCCTTTGCCCATCACTTTTGATAAATTTAATGCATCCTTGTTAAAAAAAAATATTTCTTTGAAAAAAATTTGCATAGTATTTGTATTCAGCAAATAAATGCTGTTCATTTAAACTTTACAATCAACAATGTTACTTTTAACATTCAAGTAGCAACCTAGAAATACAATGTAGCCTACGAGTTTCAGCTCAGATTAATTTGTGATAGGATAAAAAAATACCGGCAACACTTTTTCATTTTTAGATTTTAATGATAACAGGGAAAAGAAGTTAAAATGCTCCGCCATATTTGATAATACATATAAGAGTAATACATCATTTAAATCCACAAAGGGGTCTACATTTATTTGTGTACACTGAAAATATAAATAAAACTGTGCTTTTGTAAAATAAAGAAAATATACAGGTTGTGCTTTTAGCCATCTCATTCTCCACACATATTTATTTGAAATGCGTCACTAAAATGAACTGAAACTAAGTGAATATTTGTCACTCATACATAAGAGATATATCTATAGAAAGCCTGACATGTACTTTTAAACGATGGAGACGCGGTGAGAAGAATAAGATGGAATTCACCTCAGATTAAGAGGTGCTGAGAGGAATAAAACGGAATTTAAAGATGCGCTGAGAGGAATAAGTGTCCGGGCATGTCAAAACTTCTCCAGGGCCCTAAATCACCCTCGGACCCCCGAGGGTTGAAGATTAAGAATATTCCAAGCTGTGATGTAGTGTAGAATGTGTGTCAATGCAAAACTAAGACAACTTCAGAATTTCAGTGTTTTTATCACTCTTACCCAACAACATCAATATATTTGAATACCAGGTCACTTCACATTCGTTTTGAAATAGATAAATATGAATGTGTCATCTTATATAATCAGGCAAAAATCATTTCACCACATTTTGTAACCCTAATATTTATATATTTATACATGAATTAGGTCTATATTACGCTGCTCTCTGAAACTTATTCTAACTCTGGAAGTAAAAAAAATATATACTTAACTGTATTTTTGATCCTTCTTTACAGCAATATAGCCTACATATTAGTCTACTTTCATGTCTTATGATTCCGTGATACTGAGAAAGTTTGAATGTCTTACTGGCGCCATCTTGCGGTTCAAATGGTAACTATTTATAATCATAATATATATTCATTGTAAGAGACGTTGAGAATGATACTATTAATCAGTTGAAACAAGAAAACAAAAACAATGTTAGAAAGAGAGGTTCGTTTTTTTTCTTTTTGGAAAAGTTATTTTCTTTTCTTTTCACAAATTATAAATAGCGCAGGAAATGATCTTAACGAAAGTTATCCAATTAAAATAACCACTCTGAAGTATGGCTTACCACGGCAATGTGTTTGTAGGGTGTGACATCTCAACGCTTTATATCCTGTAAACACAGCTTAATCCTCGCTGGAGGGAGATCTTGAGATGAGAGATAGTTTCCTTGGTTTGTTTTTGCAGCGGGATTTTGTAAAAGTGGAGGCGTTTCATTTGTTGGCAAGTCTGTCAGAAATTCAGAAAATGTTTCTTACAGTATGCAATGCTTAACATAGATTGACGTCACAATGTTGCAAAATTAGCAAAAGCTTCATCACCTGACGTATATTATCCCATTAACTTAAAAAAATGTTTTAGTCGAACATAGCGTTAGATTGATGTTGTAATGGTTGATGTAAACGCATATTGACCATTGTGGGATTTCAGGAGAGCTGCAGTATGATTTCTATCCTCTAGAGGGAGACGTTTAAACGGCGACAGGAGGTCTTCGCTTTCGAGGGCTTTGTGAGGGTCTCAGAATGTTCTGTGTCTGTGAAGCAGTGTAGCCTATAATCTGTAATAGAGACAAGACTAGGCTAATTTAACTTCTACATTTCAGAAGCACTAATATGTCGTTGTGCAAAAACAACAACAACAACAACTAATAAATAAAACGTCAGACAGTCGTCATGTACTTTTTTCCTTCTTGTGTGGGCTGTAGGGGAGGAGTCGGCACAAACATAAATAAATGGGAGGGACGGGGGGTCACAGCTAAAAATGTCCCCAGTAATCGGTCATTCATTATGAGTGGCAACGAAACTGCCTTTGAAGCTTAGAACGGTAGTTAAGCCGTCACTTTCATTAGCCTGTTCCCCCTGTAACATCCACTAGACCACTGGACTGTGTTTATTCATCACTCTCAGAGCGCATTATCTTGCCAATCATAACGCTGCAGCTCCAGGAGATGGATGTGAACTCTAAAATCCTCGCCTTTTTGACATGCATCCTCCAGGCACTTCTGCAGCCATCAGCCTCCCTGGAACCGTTCGACCTGCTTTATGATAACGGAGTGGAGGCTTTTTATAAAGGAGAGTATGACCGTGTGGTGCAGTACATGGAGAGCGCGCTGAAGAGTTTCTCTGAAGTGCGCCAGACCAGGATCAGATGCAGGCTGAAATGCAGCGACCAGCATCGCTTTGACAGCTTTGTGACTGATAAGATTTTTGAAGTGGTCCTCTATCGAGGGCATTGTTTAAATCAATGCATTGAGGGGAAAATCGGAGCCCAGTCCGTGCATAAAATTAGCGAGGATGTCATTCAAGATTTCAATAGAAGAAATCCCTATAACTACCTGCAACTTGCCTACAGAAAAGTGAGTAGCCTACAATTTTCAAGACGTGACCGAGCAAGGTTCCGTACAGTGTACAGTGATGTGCCCATATAGTATTTTGTGCATCAATTTAACATTTCCGAGCATCATTAGATCTGTTGGAACGTTCGAACTGAACATTGTCGTGCGTTCGAATGGAAACACGCTGAATGTCAATTGTCATTTATGTTCAAATCGAACATTTTTGGTCAACTTTATGTGTGCTCATCTCATTCAAATCGGTCATTTCGGTGCGTTTATTTAGCCTATGTTTGAAGGTTTGGATCAAATGTTTCTGTGTGTTATATTATGTTTAAACTTCTGACACACAGACTTCGTTTTCTCGTAAACAACGTAAAATTGAAATTTGTGGTACGAAATGCTTATTACGCAGTTCCGAGTGCTAACTGTAGCAGAGGAAATCTCTAGAAAGTTTGCTTCTGCAGGTCTCACCTTCAAACAATTCACATTCATTTTAGTCCTCCCCCAAACGAATGTTACAAGTGGCGCAGGGTTAAAAGTGTGCGATACGTGACTGCAAAGAGAGGCCAAACGGCCAAACACAGGTTTTGACGATCAAAGAAAAGAAAAATAATAATAAATTTCATTTTTTATGCTTTTTTTCTTTCAGTTTTTGTGGAAACTTTATTACCATAGGACACTTTGCGGGGGAAGTTTTAAGGTTTTTAGCAGGATGTCAGGAATATATTGTTATATGTTTTAAAGGAATAGTTCAACCAAAAATGAGAATTTGCTGAAAAATCACCCACCCTTAGGTCATCCATTTATTTCCTATTGGGGACAGATTTGGAGAAATTTGGCAACACATCACTTGCTCACCAGTGGATCCTCAGGAGTGAATGGGTGCCGTCAGAATGAGAGTCCAAACAGCTGATAAAAACATCCCAGTTATCCGCCTCCAGTTACTTCCAGTGAAAAAGTCCTTACCATATTGTCCTCTCACATCAAAATCCACCAAGCATAATTGTTTAGAAATGCTTTACTTCTAAATGATCTTGACCTGTGCATATTTCTCTCCTGTTTCAGACTCTCTGGTAAAAATATATACAGACATTCAGCTTTTGGTTTCACAAGATGTTAATTGATGAACTGGAGTGCTGTAGATTACTTGTAGATTACTCTGATGTTTTAATCAGCTGTTTGGACTCTCATTCTGACGGCACCCATTCACTGCATATGTTTTGTATGTTGTAACAGTCTTTAACTTCAAATCCTGAAATGATTGAGATATTTAAAACAGTGCGTGGACTGCAGTCCAGACAGATGGGAACGGAGCGTGACATTCTGAGGGCAGCGGTCTGTGTCCAGAGACAGAAAGTGATTAATAGAGAGAAAAGCGGTGGTTTAGACTTCAAGTCGGCACAGTTCTACCGATGACCAGGGCGAGAGATCAGACACATTCCTGTCAGCGCTCCTGCTCGCTCAATGTCTTAAAGAGATGTCTGTATGCGAATATATGGGGTGATATTTGAGAAAATATGTAACATTCCACTGCTCTTTGATATTTTAACCGCATGGCCCTCTTTCCCATCATATTCCTGGCATAATGAGGCTTTTTTCGGCCTGGACGAAGGGGAAACAGGCGCCAACTGTTACTTCATTGACAAGTCTGTGTGTTTGTGTTCCTCGGTCAATCAGCATTTATCTAGGCAAATATTTTGTTTTCCTCTTAAAGTGTGTTTGCAGTTCTGAAAGGAAAGGCAGCAGCTTGTTTTGGGTAATGAAAGGGTGAGTTTTGTGCCACTGGTCATGCCCCCTGTCGCTCTGTTAGTTCCTTTCGCATCAAAAGGACCAATCAGAGAAAGATCAACGCTCAGCAAAAACGCCTGTTCTGGCATTGTGGACAGATTGTCACGTGTAAAGCGACTGACGTTTTCATGTTTCATTGTACACTGTCGCTGCTGAGTCATATTTTACTCATTGTGAATGCGAGCTTGCAGTCAGAATTTAATTTGGTGTGTTGCAAAAAAAAAAACGGAATTGTGCTCATGGACTTGCATCAAAAATAGCATGAGATGTGTAGTCCGATTCAAGCACAAACAGCTCCTTTGAGCTGACTTTAAAGTCGTGCAATACGATTTAAAATAATCACCTTAAAGGTGCTGTAGGGAACTTTTGTAAAAAAATATTTTTTACATATTTATTAAACCTGTCATTATGTCCTGACAGTAGAATATGAGACAGATAATCTGTGAAAAAATCAAGCGCCTCTGGCTCCTCCCAGTGGTCCTATTGCCATTTGCAGAAAGTCATCCGCTCCCGGTAAAAAATAACCAATCAGAGCTGCGGTCCATAACTTTGTTTGTGTTCAAAATGTAGAAAAAGGTATATAATAAGCGAGAACACCATGAATCCATTTTCCAAACCGTGTTTTTAGCTTGTCCTGAATCACTAGGGTGCACCTATAATAAGTGTTTATATTCAGACTATTTTAGATTGCTTCGGGGATACCGCGGCGGAGTAACCCAGTACCTTTGTGATTCTTCATAGACATAAACAGAGAGAAGTAGTTCCGGCTACAATGTTCTTCTGCAAGACGCAAGCAGTTCTGTTTATTAACCGCTAGAGCGTCAAAAGTTTCCTACCGCAGCTTTAGGTAACTGGTTTGAATCTGTGTGATGAATCCTGCACTGAATTAATCACTGAATCAGTAACAGATTGACAGGTAACAGGTGTCGAAATAAATAATAATTTTACTCAACAATCAATATTTTATGATTATTTAAAGTTTCAAAGAAACTTTTTATTGTTTTTGAAGATGTTTTTATTTACCAAATAATTATTAGACCACAGCAATAAAAACTTTTATAATAAAAAAATAGATTTTTACTAAGGATTTAGTAGTAAAGTATTATTATTCTTTATTTTGAGCTATATTTTAAAATGACAGTATTTACTAAATAATAATAAATCTTCTGCTTCTTATTGATATTATTATTATGCAATCACATTGCTGCAAAGTTTTAAATTAATAATAATAATAATAATAATAAGTTTATTTTTATTCATGCATCATAATTTGCAACAAAGTTGTAAATAATAATAATTATCATCATCATAATTATAATAATTCTTATTTTATGCCATTATATTGCTACAAAGTTTTAAATGCTAATATTTTAAATTAAAATCAAATCAAAATAATTCAAATGATTTATAATTTAAAACTATTATTATTTTATACCATCGTACTGCTACAAAGTTTTAAATTATTATTATTATTATTATTATTATTTACATCATCATGTTGCTGCAAAGTTTAACATGGTAATTTTATAAATGAATATTCTTATTTAAGCTAAATATTGAGCTATATCAAACTGTTAAATGTGAAAAAGTCTGGAGTTCTCACTTTTATTAGTAGCCCAAATCAATTTGTAATTAAGGAAATAGACTTTTTTTCACCAAAATCATTTATCATGTCTCTTTTAAATGATATATTTTGATACTCAGAAGTTTAGTGTCCCAACTGTGACCTCAGTGTCGCTGTGATTGTCTTTCATTCTTTTCAATAACCTCAAAAAGCCCAACCCATATCTATTGTAATACAACCAGTGCAAGAACAGATAAGATCATGGAAAAACCCTGTGAATTGCACTGTGCCAGCATCATATCTCATTCTTTCCACCATTAGCCTGTTATCTTCATCATCAGCTCGGCAGAATTTAATATACAGTGATTGAGAAGATATCATAGTTTATAACAAAACCCCACCGTATACGTTTTCCTTTATGACTTTCAAAGCTTGTTGTTTTAGCTATGCAAGCACTTGCAAACTAAGCAAACAGTGCACCTGCGTCGCTTGAAAAGAAAGAGAGAGTGTGTGTGTGTGTGTGTGTGGAGTTTCCCCAGCCGCTTGGCAGGGTTCGGTGCGTGCCCATCAACACGCTCAACCAGAGAGCATGGCATTTCTTCTGCCAAACATTTTGTGCATGACCGGCTCTAAGCGGATAACAGCGCAGCAGGAATGTGTGGGCACGTTGCCTTATTTCGTTGCACAACAAGTGGCCCAGCCTGGGATTACGATGTAGAAAACACAACCACTGAATTGCGTGCGCTTCCAAGAGACTGTAAATTCTGGAAGATCGCGCTACTTCGTCGAGCACAAGCGTATATCTCACAGGGGCGCTTTGTTTTCCAGATCACAAGCCAGAATTTTGTACGTGACAGTGGAGTGGAGAAAAACAACAAGCCTTTGGTATAGTTTCGCTGATATACAGTACAAGCCGCTTCTTGTTAAATCTTGATTTACGTCAAATATTTCCACTTTATCGGCGGATCTTCTTGATTTAGGTCCTCGTAAAACTGCGTCAGATATAATGCGACTCCATAAAGATAGAATAGCCTGGCTTGGCTTGGTTTTAGGAGTCCTGCGGGGGTCACAGTAGAAGTCCTAGAGCCGTTGGGCAAAGCTGATGAATGAAAAGACTCTTGGGGGGGAATTTTGGCAAAGTCTGAGAAAGAGTGGAAAACGGGATGCGGCGGCCAAGCGGACATCTGTCTGCAGTCTGGAACAGTGTTCTTCTATCGCACTTGGCTTCTCTCGTGCTTATTTTGAATGAAATTGTGGCTTCCTTCTATAGAGTCTATGAAGAACAGTGTTTAGTATTACAAGTGTTTGCCAAAAATGTGAAGACAGCTGGTTTTCAGAGAGCAAAGTTGTCATAGTGTTGTAAAAGGTCAACTTGAAACTCGAGGGCCCCACTGTGGTTTCTGTATCGGTTAAAGTGTGTTTATTCGTATTTAGAGCAAATGTTATGTTTGTAACCTTTGTTGTAAACTTGTTTTTTTGCAGTGAAACTTTGCCTGCATAGAAAAGTGACAGGAAATTCATCAAAAAAACAGCTCTGCTTTTGGCGCACGTGTGTCAGTGAAGACATTTGAGACCATGTCCAGCTTTAACCCTCTTAATCTTGCATGCAGTATCTGGCAGAAAGAGAGTATTAAAGGAATAATTCGCTAGAAATTAAAATACAGTCCTCACTCTGAGACTGACTTTAGTCTTTAGGAAGTGAAAGATGTTTTGCAGAATGTCCACGCTGCTTTTTTCCATAGAGCTAAAACATATGACCCCAGCATAGACATAGCTTGAGGTTTACTGATTTGGTCAGTCAGACATTTTAGCATTTCTGTAATAAATGTACAAATTCATACTCTGTGTACCATTTAAGTGGTTTTAATATGATTTCTTAGAGCAGCAGCAGGCATGCCATATCAACCAGATACATTGCACGCAAATTACTTGTAAAGGTTACGCTGTCTATTTTTGCAATAAACACGTAGAATAGAGTGCACTATAAATATTTAAGCAAATAAACAAGTGATTTACACACTGCTTTATGATTCAATTTAAACGCAGAATTGCAGGCACACAAAAAATATTTAATAACATAAAATCTTCCTGAAAATGGCTGATTAAACCGTTTATATTCGGAAAAATATTTCCAGGTTTTGTTCCGTGTGCATCAAATTATATTTTAATAAACTGTACATGCAAATAATATAATATTAATTAAATAAAAGGCCACTTAAGTGTATGTAAGGACTACACACTCCACAATACATAATACATATTAAAGTTAATATCACTTAAATGTACTAAAGTGCAACTTAACATGTAATTACAAAATATTTAAATACATGATATACAGGTTTCAATAGAAATGTCAATAAAAATATATATTTCAGTTTGTCAGTACATCCAGCAAACTATATTTCCATAATGAAGTAATTAGCAATTTGCTTAAAATAACTTAAATGGGTTTAAAAAGTCAGAAATTCTGCTAACTGCATTTAATAGAAATGTATTTAAAACAAACTATTATACATTTACTTTAATATTTGAATTAACAAGCTGTTAAGTGCCTGACATTTTTCTTTTTTTACTTTGCACTTAAGTATGTTCGTTGAAGTATATTATTTGCAATTTGTAATAAAAAGTATACTAAAGTGCACTCCTTTTCCACAAGTGATGCTCCAAAAGTACCATAAAAGCAGTTTTTATTACTTATGCATTATGCATTAAGTTTTCTGTAGTCATATGATAGCTTTTATGAGAAATATGCCAACATTTAAGTGGTCATTTACTTAAATGGTGTTTGACGTCATTGCCCATAGACAATGCAATTTTAACCCATAGAGACTCTTAAAAACAAGTCTTATTTGCACTAAATATGTCATGGCAAGTAACGTAAGCATTATTTACATGTCTCTTTTTATTAATTGCAGTAATTCAGCTTAACCTCTTGGGCCACACTAGTTTTAAACAGTTCTTAAGATGTTCGTTCCTTCATCTCTTTCATCTACTCATCTACAGCACTTTTTCACTGCCTCTTTCATAAATGACAAGCATAGATTGGCTTTATTTTCCAGGACCCTGCTATGACCTGGAACAAATTCAACTACATGTTTGTAACAGGACACCTCCATGGTAAATCACTGCTCACATTGGTGTCAACAAGTACCTGAACGGCATGCAAGTGTGCTTTCAAATGGGGATGTAGAGCACTGTTGGAAGGAGGGTTGCAAATGTGAAGGCAGAAAAACGATCAGTCATGTCGCTTTTTGGACACAAACATAATCCAATTCAAGTCATTGCCCAGTTTTTTTTTTGCCAGATGATGAGATCTTTCATTGCTCGTTTTATAGACACGATGTGTGATTTGCTCATGCTGTAATTCACTGGGAACAGTTTGTTTAAAGTACTTTTGTTGGTTTAAATCTACTTTCTTTCATTTCACTGCTTCAGTTTAAGACAATTGGTAAGTGTGAACTCAGGATTTTAAGTTGGACGTGTTAGCACCACACCACTGAATGTTGTTTCATTGTATCTGCATTTCATATTAGTGGTGCATGCTAGAAGAAGCATAGCATATTGCTAATGGGGAGGGGGGTGCGTTAAAAGCAAATTATGTCAAAAAGTGGACACCTGCAGTCCTTCATGACTAAATGAGAAGGTCAGGAAGTCTCAAAAAAAATGTAAAATATCAGATAATCTGACCTTTTTATGGAAATAAAAAGTTGGTTCGGGTCACAAAATATCATGTTGCTTCACTCAAAAAAAGAAATGTAATGATATATCTAAATTAATGATACATGGTTTATATATATATATGATATATATACTTTTTACATGGATTTTGAATTTTTTTTTAAAGAGCCAATAAATGAATCTGTTATTGTAATTACAATACTTTTTTTTCAAAACCACATAAAACCAGAGTACAAATACACACACACACACATAGATTAGAAGTCAAGATTTACAGCCTAAGATTCACAATTTGTCTTTTCTCCCCTGTAGATTATGCTATCGTAGGCAAATATTATTTTACAGAACCTGTCTAGTTTCTTGCTTGTCTTGGTGTAGTGTATGTGCAGAGTACATGTGAAAATCATCGGGGGTTCGGTATCATTTAACAAATGAAAGTACACATTCCTACAATTGTGGTAGACCAACTTTAAACACAGACAGTGTGTAGTCTCAGCATGTCTGCTGAGATGATGATGTCGGCTAATAGTGGGGATGATGTGAAGACTCAGGCTCCAGCAGGATGTGACTCATGTGTATAAATGCTGGAAGCCACATTCTAGCCTGCTGGTTCAGTAGTTGAAGAAACAGGACTTCCATTCACAGACCCTGTGACGCTGACTACTAAACTGTGGAAACTGAAGTAAGTGTGATTCATGAACTGTGGGAGCTCAGGTTATGCCCCATGTTACTTTATGAACTGGGCTAAAGACTACAATTCCCGGGTCATTTATTTTTCCAGGCCTTAATATGGAAAATTCAATTTGGTATTTGCATCTTGTTCATTTTCTTGTACGTTCTTGTCATGGGCGGGCTCAACATCGCTTTAATCATTACTTTCCTCAACTCTGACATAAACATGTTTCCCGACTGAAATGGCCAGGAATTTCCACCAATAATTTCTCAGCTAGGGGGGGTCACACCTCCCAACTACAAGTACACTATTTGTTTCTTGCAATTTCTGTGGAATTATCAAATCACCTTAGGAAATTGCAGAGAGGGAGATTCCGACATTTGTTGTCTTTTGAAGTTACTTGGTCTTACTTGAAATGTGTGCAATAAAACAATGGAAAGGTTTTTTTTTTGTTTTTTTTTTACTATTCTCTTGGCTACTCTTGAATGGTCTTCAATGTTCAATCTTCACACATAGAAACTCCACAAGGCCTTTTTGGAAAGACACAGTATTGAGATTAACTTATGTTCCATTAGAGCATTATTTTATCTGTGATGTCATAGCAGTAGAAACTAGGGTGGCACGATATTGGGGAAAAATGACATTGCGATATTTTATTTTTCTGCGATATATATTGCAGTATGAAATCTTATCAAATTTTTTCTTACAAACAAAAATGGGGTTAGCACACTTACATTCTCATTTGAAATTATTTAAACAACGACAACATTGTGTCTATTGATTAATATGCACGAGGGAGAAAGAGCAAGACAGCGTTTGTGTTGTTTGAAGACGGTGAGCGTGCGGCCGGGGCTCTCTCTCTCTCGCTCTCTCTCTCGCTCACGTGTGCTCTCTCTCTCTCTCTCTCTCTCTCTCTCTGTATTGCTCTCGCGCACGCGTGCTCTTTCTCTCTCTCTCTCTCGCACGCTCTCTCTCTCGCGCTTTCTCTCTCCCGCGCACTCTCTCTTTCTCTCTCGTGCTCCCTCTCTCTCTCCCTCTCTCTCTCTCTCTCTCTCTCTCGCACGTGCTCTCTGTCGCGCTTTCTCTCTCCCGCGCACTCTCTCTTTCTCTCTCGTGCTCCCTCTCTCGCTCTCTCTCTCTCTCTCTGCCCTGTTCAACTGACAGGACTTAAAAAAATTTAATTGCTGTGCAATTAATCCGCGAATCACATTTGCCAAGGGCTGGGGAGCAGCTGGCCCATACAGTTAATGAATAACAGATCAACTACGACAGTCTACATCGCACATCCTGTGATGTGACTATCATGGATTCGTACATCGCAATATCGATGCTTAAACGACGCATTGTGCAGCCCTAGTAGAAACCGCAGGCGCTTCTTCAAAACATCAAGACAAGGATCATCCGGCTACAGACCGCTGAACATTAGTTGTGTATATGCATTACTGTAAACACGATCTTTGCTTGTTTGGGCAAACGGAGGGACTAGTCAATTGAATGTACAGATGTGGTTGCAGCTGCTGTCGAACTTTCTTTTGAACCTGGAGCTTGTCTTTTAAGATGAATCGTTCCCTCGCTTCCCTAATTCGTTAGTTCTTATTTAAGCATTAAGGAAGAATAACGAGTTCATCTTTCATTTCAAAGAAAAACGCTGATAGCGTGTCAGATTCAGGTTCGCAATGATTACAATGATTGATGGCACAGATGTGAAGCGTGGTGCAAAATTCAAAGCAGAAAGCATTGTTTGTAAATCAGTTTTTGATTAGCAAATGCTATTATTATATCAAGCAGGGTAAATTTTAATCGTATTGGTCTTTGTGGTTTTAATAGCATTATCATGGAATCTTGAATCATGGGCAATACATTAGACCATGTGTCTGAGACAACTGCAGCTGTTTATAATGTGAATAAGGGGTTAACTTTGAGTCCAAACCATCTGGAATAGTCTTCCAGAGCACAATCAGTTGGCATTTAAAGTTGTGTACACTCTTCATAAAGTCTTACCCCTCCACACAGAACCTGGATATTGGCTTGCCATTCATTATATTTGGTACATCCCTTTCTGATCCTTCCAAAGATAACTTTACAAGCAGTTTCTAAGCCAATGGTGATACAAATAAATAATTAATGACTAGTTGGGAGCTCTGCATGGTGGCTCTGGCTATATCTTCATGAAGAAGGCGTTGATGAAATTCCCTTTGTTCTGCGGGCATTTAGAGCAGATGGCTGACTGTTGGTAGTCCAGGCCTAGAGGAACACATATGAACCCTGCAGGGGGTTCATGGGTTACATGTGCCTCAAGTGTAATAGGTTTGAGTTATTTTGCATGTGGCATCAATTGAAGAGCTGGAGAGTGCATATGAAATTACCAGTTTGAGACCATTTGGGTTTATGGAGTTGTCTTATTACTCAAGTCTCTTGGTCGGCTGGTTGTGTATTTACAACACTGCAAATGATGGGCATTCTTTCTTATTAGATCTTTCTGAAAAATTGTATGTTAGAGATGCATGTACTTGTCAATGGAAACCATTGATTCGTTTTGCTCAAACATGCATATGAGGTGCTTTATCACTTGTTTTCTGCGAGGCGTGTTATAATCTGCAGCAAAAACACCTGAGGGTATTAGTATCCCATTTTCTAGCTTGGTTGCATGCATGGTCTGGATGCTCTGACACCTTCATCCCAGGATCCTGCTGGAAAGGTATTATAACATTTTGTGTGATCTCATTGATTCTGCAGGCAGAATTTCACAGAGGGTTTCACATCAAGTTGAGTGATATTCTCACACCATGTTAGCATAAAAGAAGTGCTGGAATCTGTTATTTCATGTCCTAGGTGTGTTTTTAATCATTGTTCTGTCAGATGGAAACACACACCAGAATCTAAGAGTCCTTCAACATGAGTTCACCAAGACTCTCATGGCCTCAAACTTCTGGTATCTCAATGAGATTTGACATGTTTGAGAAAGCCCTCCTGTAAAGCACTGTTGGTTTAGGACAGGCTAAAGTTTCAGTCCTTGTTTATGAAAAAACCTTTGTCTTTGCCTTCAACTGTATTGATTTATACAATATAAGTATTGTTTAAGTATTACAATATGTATTGTAAAGCTAATGGTTTTATTGGTTATTATCTACTCAAAAAAAAAAAAAACACATGCCAAATGTTAAAATGCCCAAATGAGATTTGAGAGCTACATAGAAAAGGTCCCTTTTTGGTCCCTTTTTCTTTGAACTTTTCCTTAAAGTCTCGCCCAAGAACGTTCAGGGAAGAACATGGAAATTTGCTTAAAACAATTACCGCTGTCCCTGGGCTTTGCACAGAACCTAGGTTTTATGTCAGCATGTAACTATAGCTTACATTGACTTACCATTTGGAGTGCCAGTGAAAGTCAAAGACTTTAACGTCAAGCATTCAGCTGTCACCTGCACTGTAATTAAGTACACCCTGCTACAATTGTCCTAGTGGGACCATCAGCCATTACCTCACTAATGTTTTTCCTGCATGTTTCCTAAGTTTTTACAGTATGTCCTATCTAGTTTCCTCTCGATTTCAAAACCACAGACCAATTATTTCATTCTTAAAGCTACCTGTCACCCTTTCCTTTTACTCCCAGGTCTCCTTTTAGCCACTCGGATGGTAGTTAAGTTTGACTTTTGACAGGGAGTTACTTGAAAGGTTAGTTAAATTGTTCCTTCCTCTCCATGCCATACCATGTACATGACAGCTCCCAATTCCTGATGACTTAGTCAACTTTCTGACTGGGGATATATGGTATCTAGATCTGGGAGGTGTGTGGCATGAGATTGTTTGACAATGGATGTGCCTTCCTCTTAGTATAGAAGGTAACTCAATACTCCCATCTGCACTTCCCACACTTTGGCAGCCCTGCACTCTGAATTCTTTGGAATCTTAAAGCACTTCCAAGTGGTGATTTAAGGGGAAAATTGCTTGCTTTAGCAGTAATTAATACGTACACCAAAGGTGTGATCTTAAGAAGTGCATAAACATTTGAAACAGGCAACCATTCCCTAGAAAACATCCCTTGATTCTTGTAATACAGTTGAGTCATTTATATGAACTGTGTTTCTAGGTCAGGTCTTTTGAGTTCAATGAGGACATTTCAAGAGTTTGAAACCAGAAAGACATGGATGACATGGACTATTTTCCACATTAGCTATCTGGACCAACCAGTGAGATCCTACATCAGGGTTTATGAGGGTGATATCACAGTCCAGAAATAACTGTAATGTATCCCTCTTTCAACCACACCATCAGTCACGTTTAACCATCCCAACTAATTTTACCAATCATTCCATCCTTCTACTGTCGCAGCCACAATGTTGCTTGTGGCTGTGGTTTGATATTAAGAAGCACTTCAATTGTGAGGTCATAGTGGCATATCATATCATACTAATTATACTGGTGATGACATGCCATCTGGCTTTGCGTCACTCTTGGCTTCTTCTGGAAGCTTAATTAACCCACTGACCAGGCCTCTGGGTGCGCTTGCCTTGGTGCCAAGGAGCATAACCGGGTGTAAACTCCAAATGCTTATTTTTTTTCAGGAATGCAGACATGCTGTTTTCTATTCCCATATCTGCTAAAAGAGTCCATGCTTAAAGATGTTTAACATTGTAGAGGGATAACTTTAGATGCACTTCAATGCATCAATATGCCTACGGTCACATTTAAGTAGTTCCTGCACGGCCCACTAATAAAAACACTTGAGTGATTCTCAAAACCTTAGGATATATAATACAATACTCCCATCTGAGACATCTATATTGAATCATGATGTTACATGGCATGTTTTGCTGTTTTTTTTTATTATTGCCTACAGATTATTGGCTCTAGTGGCTACTTGTTTTACAGCCCTTAAGGGCAACATCCCAGAATCAGCCTGGAATGAATCCAAGGGGCCGTATTTTATTTATTACTGCAGCATTTGAGGATTTAACATGCTCTCACTTAAAGCTACACCTGTGTGGAAAGCCCAGTCTGTACTAAGTCTTTCCTGTGTAACTGGCCAGAAAGCAAATAGCACAGGACTGTCTGCAGTTTTTGGTCTGGATCATACCTTGCTGTCAGAATTGGGTAGCGGATGATGTCAATGCATGCTAGTCTGCAACCAGAGACATGTGCTTTGTCATTGTTTGCCAACAGACTTGTGTAGGACCAATGCTTGATCACAAGTCTGCCAGAAATTGCTAGAAACAGAGTTTTCCAGTTAAAGTGTGTGAAGCTGGAAAGCATTTGTGTTGAATCCACTGTCACACTCACTTAAGTGTAGACTGAATGGAGGTCTGGTAGAATCATTAGACTCGCTGTTCTGGAAGACCTGTTTTTGGGCGCAATGTTTTAGAGGCAGAAGAGGGTGATAATAATTCTCCCTGACTATTATCAAGTCCCAAAAAAAATCTTTAATACATTCACACCAGCAAACCAGAGCAACTTTACCAGGCTGGGAAACAAGCTAAACTTGCAAACCTTCTTAAGGTATTTTTTTTCAGTAGTCTTCAAAGTTCTTTTAATGGTGCAAAACTATGAAGAAAATAGATCTTTCAAAGTTGATTCCAGTAGTTTAATGTTAACATGTTGCTAAGCTTAAAACAAAATACTTTAAGCTAAAAAAAACATAATCCTCACTAATATGATCATATGGTCCAATACTTAGCTAATTTTATCAATGCTTTATCATACTTACTACGTGCTAAATTTAATCGACCAACCTGATCTCAAGGCAATTCGTATATGTTTTACGAGTTGGCAAATATGTAAGAATTCATTTGAATGACCACCCCTAAACCTACACTTCACAGAAATTGTTCAAAATGATGAGTGTGAGTGAGGCCGTATGAATTTGTACGAATTATCCACCTTGTAAAATATGTATGAACTGGTCTTGAGATAGCACTGAATCAACCAATTTCTCTTGACTCGTGCCATCTTGAATTAATATTTTCAACAAACTTGTTGTCGCAGAATTCCGTTTTAAAAAAAGTGATCCTATAAGATAGCATAATGTTCCCTATATGTTACCCTGGACCACAAAACCAGTCTTAAGTCGCTGAGGTATATATTTAGCAATAGCCAAAAATCATTAGGATATCAAGTAACGATTATGTTCCATGAGGATATTTTGTAAAGTTCCTACTGTAAATCAGGGAACTACACTAACCTTTTCCAGTGGTGGCACTTGCGCGACAAAACATGATTTAGCCGCACACATTTTTTATAGTAATCCGCTCTGGATAATAATGAAACTGTATTGCATTGTAGTGCATTGGTCTGTCTTGGTACCTTAACCCAGGGCCGTAGCTGGGTTAGAGGGGCCCTGGTGCAGGTTGTACCAGTGGGCCCTGTTTTAAATGGTTTAATATTTACTGTATGTTCGTTCTATTTATTTATTTGTGCTATTTACACACGTTTACACTTAAGACTGTTTTTTTGGTCCACATATGTGGAAGAAGCTTTGTCTTTTGAGCATTTCTATGATGACAAAAATGCTACTGCAAGTGGGGAGCACTTTAGAGCATTTATTCCCTTTAGAACACTTATTTCCTTCTGGAAATCCAAATCTTGTTTTATTTTACCATTTAATTTTAGTATGTAAGATTCTGGCATAGAAAAAGAATAAATTATACCAGACCGTGACTTTCAACCATGGTTTGTTCTGCTCATGTAAGCAGCTCTTTCATTAGCATTTGCCACTGGTTAAACCACAAGCTCTTAACTGAAATTTTAAATAGACTCTGGCAACCCTTCCTAATGTTTTCACTAGTGCACAATGTTTTTTGGCTTTTATTAGAACTATTTTTGCATAGTTTTAGTGGAAAATCCCTAGCTCTGAATATTCTTTATAAATACTTGAAAACCATCAATAGTCAGTGTTGTTTTCTAAAGGTGTGTTACTCCTGCAGACCTACTCAGAATCCTATTTTAAATCCAGGGAGCTATTTACAGTTTGAGTCCTGTTTGAGTTTACCGACTTGGAATGAACCCTATACTGACGTCTGCGTTTTAATAATCAAGGGCTTTGTACTCTGGAATTGTGTTTAGCCACTATGTAATTAAACTTTTCTGAATGGAACAGATGTTTAAAGTCCTACAGCAGTTTCTTTTAATGGTAACAAAAGGAATGCTGCTTTACATTTAACACATGTGTAATTGTAAACCCTCTGCTCACAAATGCCATTCAACTTTATACTACTCCACAGTGTAAGTAAAGAATGTTGTGGGATGTTTATTTGGCCATGCTGTAAAACATTTTAAGCCCTGACCCCCCTTGTCCAACTCTATACTGTGTGCTGAGATAATGAAGTTGATCCTCATAGTACATAAAGATCTAAACCTGACATATGTTTTCTAAACTCAGGAAACTTCAGCTTTGCTAAACAAAATTTGCCAATTAAACCGAAATAACTGTGAGGTCTTGTTTCAGAGTCAGGGTAAACAAGCACATGATATTTTTAACATTTCAAGCTTATTTGATTTACAGGATTCTGGGGAGATACACAGAAAAGAGCGACATTTAATGCAAGAATCTTTGCATAGCTTTATTTATCCTTCCTTCCTGATTAGAGATGGAGTTTGAAACGCTTTGAGCAAACCAGGGGCATCTGAGATCATTTTGAGCTCAAACTTACTTTGCAAGTTTGTTTTCTCTGTCACTTAATGGAAAATATATTAAAATGTTTAAAAATGTAATTACATCTGGAATTTCATGATGACGAGTAATGTCTTTTTTTCTAACCCTCACTCTGTTTAGTGCTCTTAAGCATCTGTTAAAAATCACATGCTTTGCATCATCATGAAACCAAGGCTGCTTCAGGATAGCAAAGTTTACTTTGGCAAAGGGTTTTTTTAGAGAAAAGACATCCCCTCTTTCAAGCAAGAGTAAAATGTATTTTAATTGAGTCCTTATGGTTTAAACTAACTCACTGAAATCAGTCAAATTTATAGTCTCAACATAAAGCACCACTAGAACAGATGATGCTTTTAATAAAGGAATCAGAAGGCCTTTCAGCCACAACAAAACCTGTTGTGGTTTCTGATGTTAGTGTGTTAAATGTTCATTTGATCACTCTGAAATCAAAGGCCAACAGAGCAGATCTGCTTTTTATCAAATTCAGCACAAACAAAAACCAAATGTACTACATGAAACGGATAATACTCTTTCAGGCTTCTTAGTAGGCTTCTTTCATTTTTCATTCACAAAGAAATTAAGGTTTCTGAGGAAAACATTCCAGGATTTTTCTCTATATGGAGAAACTTCCTGGAATGTTTTCCTCAAAAACCTAAATATCTTTTCCACCGAAGAAAAGACATGAAAATAAGGACATTTTTATTCTGGAACAAATCCTTTAAAGATTAACAGAGCATTGCATTGATGGCTTATTTTTATAGGCCAACCTGGAAGTTATCCTCACTCTGGTTTATTTGGCAAAAACCCAACAGGCTTTTTCCATTGGCCCAGCCTTTTGGAATATTGCAGAAAATAAACTAAGCGACCAACAGAAGTTCATGATTCCTTTCACATTTTGTTCATCGTGATAATCTTAACAAATAAATGAAGCCTAAATACAATCAGCAGAAACTCATTAAGAAACTACACCATGGTTGCATGATTTTCATAACTCTTTAGTCTGTATTTAAAACATTTTTTTGTAAAGTCAGAGTGTGAATAGTTTGTAAGATTGTGATTGCAAACACAGTGTATGAAGGCATCTACTAAATGTATAAATGCATTGAAAGAATTATTTGGAAATTGGGTGTTTTGAGCCTTTGCTACAGTCTGGGTGGTCAGTGCAATTGTCTTTCTGCAATTGTTTTTGCAAGAGGAATGTGGCGTGACCTTTGACCTTTTCGCACCCCTCCCAGATCAAACATCCATGGATTCCTGACAACTACAGACTCGTGGCACCGGCTTGAGCTGCCTGCCAGTGAGGTCACCACCCAGCATGGTTGGGCCCCTGAACTACTTATTCACACTGTGTAATCAGAGATGACCTGTTGTGTTTCCACTGCCCCCTCAAGCTTGGCCCTCCATTATCATGTCCTTCGCCTCTTATAAATACACGGCAGAACAAACTTAACTTACGCCTTTTGGTCTGACCCATTTCCGGCAGTGTAGAGGTCAGGAGAGCAGTTCATTTTTCATTTTCGATATTTCAGCCCATTTTCCCATCTCTCTCAAAGCCGAGTGGAAATCAGTATTAAGAAATCAGATCAGATCTCCTGTGGTTTGTGGGGATTTTGCTTCTGTTTTCACTGAATGCAGCCAACATTGTGTAAAGGTCATGTAAATGCCTCGAAGGTTTTTTTTTTTTTTTTCGGAAAGGGCAACAGTTTAAGAAAAACTTGACAGAAACGTATATGTATACACGTTACCCAATTTCAAGTCAGGTAATTCAATATCTTTATGTTTTGATGCTAAAACTCTACAGTATTTTAAAAATCTCTTGTAAACCACATCTTGTATGGTTGGTTTTACGCGATTATTTTTGCACATAAACACCATTTTTGAGATTTAGTCAGCTTATTCAGTATCTTTTAATGTTTTGATATTAAAACTGGACAATTATTAAAAAAATCCCTTGTTTTGTTGGGTTTTTCATTTTTATAATGCAATGCTTCTTAGCTTTTGATTTAGTTAGGTGTAGATCTGAGTTGGTTGAAATAAAACATTTTACAATGTCGGTTCTCGACATTTGAACACCTAGTGTATGTAACAATATGATGTAACAGGCAAGGGAATGTTTTTTCCTCATTGAATTCATTGGAAAATGAAAATAGATCTATACATTTTATGGTTAATTTGTAGTTTACCAAAACTAAATACAAAATTGCCTTTAAGTTGTACTTTGCATCAGCTATTTACCTATTAATATGCAGTGCTTGGCTTAAGTTCTAGCTCAAATTTATGTGCGGTTGATTTTGTTTGGAAACACCTCCTCGGTTAAAGTGCTATTAAGTAAACCACTTGTCATCAGTCATAAATCAGTATGTTTTCCAAATGGGTGTGAAATCAGGCAAGAGATGTGGCTACATTGACTCTTTGACCTTCACGATGTAAGTATTGTTCAGTAATCCTCTAGCAACCACCCAGAGCATGCTAACAATGTGCTAACAACCAAACCTGTTGCTGAGGTCCGTTTTTACTGAAATTTTGTTGTTTAGAATTTATTGCATGGTTATCATTTTAAATGATTCATTGATTTGATCTTCCTCTTTGTCAGAAACTTTGCACAGTGACTAGAACTCGTAAACAAATGTTCTTTCCAGCAGTACCTCCCTAAAGTAAAAAAAAAATGAATTAATAATAGTCATCAGAGTTTAATAAAACAGTCACACCATCTCAGAGGTCACCTCCCCGAACGCCCCCAAGAAAGCCATTTATTCCCATTTGTCGAAGTACAGCGGGTGTTTTCTTCAGGGGGAGCCATGGCGGGTCTCAAGGGGAGATGCTCTTGGCGGCTCCTGGACTGAAGGGGGCTTCCACTTGGCGGATTTACCGCATCGTTCTGCCAGAAATGCTGTTAGCCAGGCTACTGTCAAAACTCAAGCACCCCCATTACTCCAAAGATAACAGGACTCTGCATCCCCTCCCTGGTTCAATTAACTAGCCTCATGCTGTGATCTGAAACGAGGAGCCACTCTTGTCGCACTTTGGATGCATTTAGTGTTGGCCTGTTCAAACCTTTCCATAAACCAACAAACAAATAACACTAAACTTTTTAAAAACCTCATATTTTAGCCTGTTAAAGATGCATAATGTGGATTAATGTTATGCTTAAGCCTTCTAGATGTTTCAGTTGTTTCATTAGGAATTACTAGTTAAAATATACCAGGGGTCGCCAACTGGCGGACCCCGGTCCGAATCCGGACCGCGAGATGCGTCCATACGGATCGCAAAGCCTTTTGACACAATTAAATAAATAAATACCAAACGCTATTTAACATTATTATAAAATCCAATTTATATCAGGCACATAAAGGTCAGCTCAGTAGCGCTATTTGGGTCGTACATCGACACAGGTTTCGACAGTGAAGAGAGCAGAGAGCAGCGCACACCGATGCAACTTTCTATGACTGAAAAACAATGGTATTCTCAAAAATTAGGAAAGTTGAAGAGTTTTTCGAGATGAATGGGTGGAAAAATACGCAATTTATGTTTTTACATGCAGTACATAATTGTACGGACCTTGGCTTGTGAGGAGAGTTCATTTACTTGACCTCAAGCAATTTTAGTTGAAGACCCCTGAAATATACTAATATACAGCTCAACACGAATTAACAAACATAACAGGTCAAGCTACCTATTCCATGTAAGTGTACGTTTTTAGTTGGCACCAGTTACCTCGTGGGCAGCTTGCTGAATGTCATTGTGTCACTTCACACATAAGTTCCACATTCAGCACAGACAAGCAAATCATTTATCGCTGGAAACTTGCTGGATCACGCTCACAATATTTGAATCAGGGGAAGTTGAATCAGGGCTTAACTCTACAAACATCAATCAGACATACTAAGCTTACTGACAGGATATTTATGTTGCTTTATGAAAATCTTCAAAGCAAATAAAATTGGAATAACACTGACAACTGCCAAAGCTTATTACAATTTTCTCTTGTCGAACAATAAAATATTAGAAAAATGTCCCTTAGATTTAGAAACCCAATACCTGGGGTTTACTTTGAGTATGCAGCAAAAAATTGTCAACTTGTCAATCACAAAGGACAAATCATTCATCATTTGGCACTCAGATCCTCAGGGTTCTCAAAATTCACTGGGGCCTCTATGTTCAGGCACGTTCATACCTGATAGAGCCAATACAGTAGCCTTTGCTTAGTTTCCTGCACTCAGTATAGGACTGGGGCATCTGCAACATGACAAAATACAGTGTGCAGACCTCCAGGATGGAAAATCGAGGGTGTTGGTGCTTTCGTGAGAGAATGAATGGCAGCATTGTGGAAACACTGTTATACCAGTGCCTCCATTATAATGCTCTGTTGTAAGTGTACAAAGTCCAGGCCTGCTTTAGATTTAACTCTTTAGTACAGCACCCCCATCCCACTCTGTTTCCAATCCATACGTTTAAACGGCGCACTAGCAGAACTGATATGCCTGATGGGCTCTTTGACCTCTTGAGGAACTCATTTGTAAACATCATCAGAAAAAGGTTCTTTGTGATGTAGATTGGATACAACTTTAGCTCCATTCAGTTTGTTAAAAAGCACATGAAGGGGCTGAATGTAAGTTCACATCAGGCTCATATTTAACCAAAAGATAAATTAGGTTGATTTTTGATCAAATGTTGCTCTCCCCAGCGGGGAGTTTGGTCATTAGGAGGCCAGCGTGAGTCCGGGAGCGATGATATGAGGGGGCTGCCCTCTCTCAGGCCAAGAACTCTGCAGGAATGTGGAGGATGTGGAGGGAGGGCTGACTCACCCCTCCGCTCTGGGCCAAAAGATCCCACGGAGTGGCATGAAAGACGAGGTGCTGGAACAGAAGATGTTGAGGACTATTAACTGTGTGCATTTATTAAATGTTTGGGCCCAATAGTCGTGGGGATAAACACAAGTGAAAGCTGGATGATGTTTCGAGAGGATTTCAACTCAAGTTTTACATAAACCCCTAAAACAAAACTGTCTCTCCTAATGCAGGAGGCAAGGGAAGGTTTAAAAAAATGGCCTGCCTTGATTTATTGAGCTGTTACTATTTTTATGAGCTTTTTAAGCCTTTAATGGGTTTGCTAAAAGTGGGAAAGTGAAAGGAAATAGTGGGACGGGTTTAGCAAAGGTAAGCCTTGAGACTACTGGAGGATGCAGCCGAGAAACTTCCATGACAGGAGTGTGCAACCCTTCTTCTGGAGAGCCAATGTCCTGCAGATTTTAGCTCCAACCAGCTCCAAACTTACTTTCTTAGAAGCTTCTAGTGAGTCTAACGTCATTGATTAGCTGGTTCAGGTGTGTTTAATTGGGGTTAAAGTCTGCAGGACAGTAGCTGCATTTCCATTACAGATTTGTACAAAACCTTTGCAATATTTTATAAATGTCAATAAAAAAGTGTGTAAAATTTTGTACAGTTTTCAAACATTTTTGTTTTTTGGGCGTAACGTGCAATAAACCAATCAGAGTCTCATCTTCCATTCCCTTTAAGAGCCAGTTCCGCTCGTGCCATGATGGATTTGTTATTTAGACGGCGGAATTTGGCAAGCACAAAGACAGAACACGTCTCTGAGATGAAATGGAGCTGATTGTGTGCGAGCAAATAGATAACCTAATTCTGATACATGCGATGACTATCCATTATGACATGTAGGCACAACAAAAACCAACAAAAGCCCAACGCACCTCTTCTCGAGAGACTGGTCTCTTCCCCGTGCATGCACACTGGTGTCCTCGTGGGTCCAGGAAGGGTGCGTTGAGGGACTCCCACGCCACCAGAGACATGAGCTGCCGGACCCACGGTCCGGACGAGAACCACACCCATTTACATGGCCAATGGGCCAGGATGCCGGGCCGTCCATCCCCTGCAAGCGCAGCGGGTAACGAGCAGGATGCGAAGAGGGGATCGCGTGCGGCCGCCGGACTCTGCCCCTTACCTGGACCCTTCCTCCATGAACACTGCCCGACCCACACAAACCCCGCAGCACGATGAGGACACCAGATCCCTTGTTTATTTTAGACCCTCTCCCCCTTTGGCCACAATTGTCCCGTTTTCTGTTAATAAAAGCCTCTCTGAGGCATTACGCCATGCCCACTGTGTCTGTCGTTGGCTCCTCCCGTTACTATATATATATATATATATATATATATATATATATATATATATATATATATATATATATATATATATATTATATATATATATATATATATATATATATATATATATATATATATATATATATATTATATTAGCCTACAAAAATAAATATTATTAAATATATATATATATATATGTGTATATATATATATATATATATATATATATATATATATATATATATATATATATATATACAGTATATATATATATATATATATATATATATATATATATATATATATATATATATATATATATTTTAATTAGCCTACAAAAAATTATTACTTTAAAAAATTATTATATAAAATTATTATTGCATTGCAATCCTTTAATTTTTAATATTCGGCATGTTTGTGTGATGCTGTCCTGTGTTTAATAAGCAGTGTGTACGCACGTTGCAGACCTGCCTATACTAACACGCTCTTTAAATAACAAAGAAAAAACATTGTGCCAGACTTAAGACCAGGTTTGAGTTGGTCTATGGCGCAGTCTATTTTCAGTTCCTTAAAATAGCAATGCGCCTGAACACACCTCTTTTTTGGACCAGCATGCCCATGGGCGCACAAATGAGCGCAAATGCATTTGCTAATTAAACGACGTGGCGCTGGACAGGAAAATGCGAATGGAGCCGGCCTGAAACTAGCGTCTTGCGTCGCATTGTGCCCTTCGTGTATGCCGTTAACATGATTTTTTTTTTTTTTGCAGAGAGGTGTTAGAATCTCTTATACAGCATACTGCTAATACAGCTAGTGCTACCAAGAAAAAGCAAACAAATTTAAATGAAAAAGTAATTAGACAGTTACGTTTCAAGGAGTCCGAGGGTTTTCTTTTAACAGAATAACAGAATTATTGTTTACCAAACAGAAATGTTAACAGTTTAGTCCAAACCTTTAATCTAACTTCAATCTTTTGATTTCCCCTCTAATTATGTACAATCAAATCAGCTACAGTCAAACAACTCCTCTAAACAAGGAATGACCAAAGAAACCATAAATTTTTTTTTTTTAAAAGCCCACGTACACAGAAATCCATTCAGCGGCAGCATACAGTAGCTGGATTATTGTAGACCTAATTTTACTTTTTCCAGCAATCCCATGTCTTTGCACTAATGAAAGAGGCTGTCTGTTCCATCATGCTTTAAAGACATTCCTCAGACATTACCTTATTAAACCAACATGTGTGTTGAGTGGGTGAGGCCTGGGCACAGAGAAAAGGGCTAGTGTGTTGGCACTAATGGAAGTGTGAGGAGGCCACAACCCAGACAGATGACATCATCCATAGGATTCCCACATTTTCCAAAGCACGTGTCATACGTGCCCCACAGCCGCTTGGTTTTGAGGTTTAACTGCCATGAAGAAAGACAGGTCAACATGGGATGAATAGGTTTTATATTGATAGAGAAAGTGGGTTAGTTGAGACTTGTTAGTGGAAGAAAATTTGTTGGTGACTGCTTCAATCTGATGTTTTGTGCCACAAAAGCTCAGTTCATCATTTATGCTGAAATGTATTTAGTTTGGGCAAAAATCTATTTTTAAAGATGATGTTTCTATTGAGGATATTTGGTCCTAATGGCACAGAAATCACATGTTGTGTTTCAAGTTTTAGGAACGCTTGTATTTTCTTTTAAAGCAGATGTAGGCCATGTCCACACGTACCTGTACACAGGTACTTTTATAAATGGAGTTTTTCCTTCTTCCTTTAAAAAAAAAAAAATCTCCATCCACATGAAAATGCAAAAGCATGCTATGAAGCAGTTAAGATCGTGCCAAGCCAACATAAAGCCATGTTGGCCAATCAGAAGCCTGAATAAGTTTCCAGTAGGCGGAGATAACAGTGCATGCTCCGTCATCACAGGCCAAAAATTTCGGTTTCGCAGTCTACACAATAACACTGCAACTGGAGTTTTTGAAAATCTTCACCCTGGCAGGAGTTTTCAATAATGTTTGGTTTCAGTGACCTGGTGTTGCGTTTGCGTGTGGACGAATGGCCACACCGCATAGAAAAAGGGACAGGGACAGTAGACAGAACCATAGATTGTTAAAATAGATGCATGAATGAAAAGCTCAGTCACATTCAGTAAATAAATGCACAAAGAAAACCAATCAAAACTTGCTATGCAAATTTAACAAGGATGCCAATGCCATGGAAGTTTTTTTGAAGTAAACAGAATAAATGCATCAAGAAGTTCTTAAGTTGACATTACGTTTAATTTGAAAATACAGAAACATACTGAAAAGAGGATGCTATACATTTTATAATGGTTTTACTAAAAATAATGTATAATTATAAAGCGGCCTACTTAGTATGAAACAGAAATTTTACATTTATTCATTTTGTAGACACTTTTATCCAAATTTACTTAAAAATAAAGACTACGACAAGCAATTCTTACTACTTTGTTTATAAGAATCTTTGGAGTTTACATTGTGGTTTACCAGGGAAAACATACTGTTTAAATAGCTTTTTTTTTTACATTTAAGGTTATGTTTTGTAAAGCAGGACTTGCATGATGTGACTCCCACTATTCCTTATTATCATTGCTAGGTTAATATTGCTAGGTAAATTTACTAAAATCTAAAGTCAAGTTTAAGATGGAAATTGGAAAACGTTTGGAAGTAAAGTATAAATAACAAGACACAGCTATCTAAATTAACCCCACTTGTAAACACACTGGATTTAATATAGGGAGTTCAGTGCATTTGCACAGATTCTTGTGGTTTCTCTATTGCTTAGTGTTGAGTGAAACCAGGGCAGTTTTCAGCTCGAAGTCAATATCACTACTTCGGTCAATATACAGCGCACTGATTTTATTAGATACACGCCGAAGTATTCCATTGAATATTTGTTCAATAGTAGCTTATCCTTAGATTACAGTACACAATGAATAATAAGTCTTTGTTTGCTATGGACCCGATTAAGCTTTATTTATAATTGATACAAGCAAAAAAAGTACCAAATAAAGGCTTAATAGACATATTTCCCCCGTGAATATGTAATTTTTTATTAGCTTAAACTATAAATTGATTGTGTTTCCCCATTTGTAAGTCACTGGATGAATGTGTCTTCTAAATGATTAAATAATTTGTAGAGACTTTAGTGTAGTATACTTAATCCAAGAAAATCACATTTATACATGCTTTCTTTCCTTGTTAACACTTAAAACACAGAGGGCCCTATTTTAACTATTTAAATGCAAAGTGTAAAGCGCTTGGCGCAGTTGCACTCAGGGCGTGTCTTAATCCACTTTTGCTATTTTAACGACGGAAAAACGGTTGACGCACCCGGGTGCATGGTCTAAATGGGTTGTCCCTATTCTCTTAATGAGTAATGGGTGTTTTTGGGGCGTAACATGCAATAAACCAATCAGAGTCTCATCTTCCATTCCCTTTAAGAAGCCAGTTGTGCTCGTGCCATGACAGATTTGCTATTTACACGGAGGAATTTGGCATGCGCAAAGACAGAACACGTCTCAGAGATGATTCGGCGCTGTTCGTGTGCGAGCAAATAAAATTCCTAATTCTGATACATGCGATGACTATCCATAATGACATGTTGGCATTTTTATATTTAATTAGCCTCTTATTTTAGACCAGCATGCCCATGGGCGCACATATGGGTGCAAATGCATTTGCTATTTAAACGACGTGGCGCTTGATGGGAAAATGCAAATGGCGCTGGACTGAAACTAGCAAACACACTTGCGCTGCGCCTTGCATCGCATTGCGCCGGGTGTATGATAGGGCCTTGAATGTTTATAGTTTATCTCTACCAAACAAAGGTTTTTCTCAGAACATGAAAGCATCTACAGTCCAATCAACATGTTGTTGACATTCTTTGCCTTTTTCAACTTAAAAAAAAAGCATAAATGGTGCTTGTCTTGGCTATGATGTTATACCACATCAAACAGGATGTTTTTCTTTTTTTACAGCCAGTGAGTAAATGGTTTGTAAACTCTGGCTGGAGATGCAGGGGGGGGGAAACTGTGGTGAAGTATATTAAAGAGCAGTTACGAGACTCACAGGTGCTCTTTCTGGAAAATATTTACCCAAAAGGCAAAATGTTAGCTGAAGGCTGTTTATGCTATTAGGAACAAACTGCTGGTTGATGTGGGTTAAAGTTGACCTTTTTCAAAGTGTTGCACACACTTAGTTTGTCTGTGGGGGTGTATCCATTTGACATAAAATGAAGGGGAAATTGTTTTTTACGCATACTACATTTTTTATGTAATGGGTTTGTTGAGAATATCTGGAAAGCCAACACTGTGGATTTGTGTGTAAGTGTGTGTGAAATGAGTATCTCAGCTGTAAAACCATCTGTTGAAGAAAAAACTAATAAATGTCTTCACAAAACTCGCTGGCAGCATGGTCAGTGAGACTCAGGTCATTGTTTAGATATTATATTCAGCCATGATAATTAAGCCAAAGTCTACAACAAAAGGCCCCAAATCATAACTGAGGTTAGCTTAGGTGTTATATTATAGATTATGTTGTTTCCAGTTATATGTTAGGTTAGTTTATATTAGTGCTGTCAAATGATTAATCGTGATTAATTAATTTCAGTATGTTAGGTTATGTTATGCTACTGTAGACTGGATGTTAAGTTATCTTATAAGTTATAGATTATAAATTAGGTTTTATTATGTTACTGTAGATTTCAGCAATTTTCCAGCATTTTTCCGGGTCCAAAGTGCAGTGTGAAAGGGGCTTCACTGCATGGGAGTTTCTGGCTATAGGATCCAAAAGTAGTGTTTTGTCACTTCCCTAATATACTCAGACCAGACAACAAAGAAATCTTCAAACCAGTAAAAACATAAAAGACCTTTTGGTTGTTAGGTTCTGTGATCCAGGGTCACACCTGGCTGGAGACAGATAAACATTCTCACAGACCCTAAAGGGGAACACTCCCCATCCATTTTAGCAATCGCACAGAGATCTTTAAAAATGACACCAAACATGATGTCAGGTTGCATGTGTTGTTAGGCTATATGTTAAGTTATGTTATGTTACTGGAGGTTGGATGTTAGGTTAGGTTAGCTTACAGTATATGTTATAGGTTATACAGTATGTTAGGCTTTGTTACTGTAGTTTGGATGTTAGGTTATGTTAGGTTAGCTTATGTTATGTTAGGATGCATGTTATGCTAGGTTATATGTTAGGTTATTTTGCTGTAGGTTGGATGTAAGGTTATGTTATATTGTGATAGGTTATACCAAAAGTACATGGCATAACATGACAACATAACATTTCATAAAATACCATAACATGTACCAGCGGAATACCTTATAAAATGTACCTAATTTGCAGTTAAATGTGTCAAATGTGGATAATATTACTCTTTAGATAAGTCTTTAAATGTGTGCATGGCAACAAACTACTATGTGCAATGTCCACAAGGCCTGAGGGAACTTAACTACTAACAGTTCTGGTTTAAAGGAGGTTGTTACACTGCAAAGAAAAGCAGCTACTTCAAAATATTAATTTCCCTAATTTATGATGGTTGTTAACATTTCTGCAGAGGCAAACATGAAAATTTTTGAGGCAACGATTTTAATACGGGAACATAAAACACACAAAAAATGCCACAAAATTCTGTGGTTTTGAAGTCTCATAACTTCTGATTTTGGTAAATAAATTGAGAAAATGGCTGCAAGAGATGCGTGGATGTGAGCAGACTATGCACCCAGCCGGACTAAATCCCAGCTGCATTTGAGCTTTTGTGTCTAGCTGGGCCCTTTTCCAGTCACCTCTTGTGAACTCTTTTGTCACTGTTCTGTGACGAGTACAGGATTTGTCAGGGCATGAGGATTTTTCGATTCACTACTGTAGTGCATGTGATAAACAAGGCAGGTGACTGAACATAACATTCGGATCTGAGGGGCCAAGTTGCATTTTGGCTTCAGCTCCTGGATTCTGACCTGCTTTAGAAGAAAATCAGACAGGTCAGCATTTGGACGCGATACAAAAAAACTGTATATCCAATCAGGGTCTTTGCAATCCATTCGCAGCTGGAACACAAGGCTGTGTGGGTGTGTGTGGACGAGGGGGTGGTAGAAAGAAGACAGGAATGCAGTCAACGCTAGTTTGCTCTTTGGCCTTTCAGAGGCAACCAAGCATATCCTCTTAAGCCTTTAGCCCCCCAGCCTCATTCCCTAACATAAAAGACCAAACCTTGGCTGAGTCGCAAATTATGAGGAAAAAATAAAAGAGGCGGATGATTCGGGATCATCTTTTCCACTGTGCATTGGTTCATCTATGGGTGTATCAGGAGACATCAGAAGTTCCATGATATTGTTCTACAGTGTTTAAAATAAAGGTTTCAGAGGGTGTTTTTTGTAGAGATGCATTAGAAAAGAACATTTCAGGGAACCATTTTTGCTTAGAACTTTTTGTTCCACTATAAAGAACCTTTTCTAAAATGTAAAGGTTCCATGGAGGTTCTTCATGTCATTGGACTGTGTGCACAAAAAATAATATATTCGTGACACTAGATCACAAAACCAGTCATAAGTAGCACGGTTATATTTGTAGCAATTGCCAACAATACATTGTATGGGTCAAATTTATAGATTTTTCTTTTATGCCCAAAATCATTAGGATATTAAATAAATATCATGTTCCATGAAGATATTTAGTACATTTCCTACAATAAATATATCAAAACGTAATTTCTGATTAGTAATATGCATTGCTAAAAACTTCATTTGGACAAATTTAAAGGCGATTTTCTCAATATTTAGATTCCAGATTTTCAAATAGTTGTTTTATGGCCAAATATTGTGCAATCCTAATAAACCATACAGTAATGGAAAGCTTATTTATTCAACTTTTAACATCTTAGGCTTATCTTTACCATACAACAAAAGAAAATAGTGACCAAAGCATACCTCAAAAAGAATTATGTAGCACCGTTCATTGTGATTCATGGAACTTGTTTGCTGTAAGTTTGTGTATTTAAGGACGTTTTGTTGAAAATAAAGCTTTGGTATTCAGTGATAATGAAATCGTAATCTGTTTGGACCTGGAAGTCTTGATGCTGATAGCCTTCTGATGTGTTTTGTGATTTCTGGTGGTCTGTTTTTCTGCGAATCATCAACTTTGTTATAATTTTTGCAATGCACAAGTTATTTAGTATAAATATAAAACAGAGTTCTATTCATACAATATGTTGTTCCTAGTAAGAATTAAATAAACTAATGCCAAACCAAGATCTGCAGAACAGATTGAGGTCTGCAATTCATAAAGGCCGAAAAATAACTGCTGACAGCTTCTGTGAACTTGTTTAGACATTTTTTCCTCCTGTGATAAAGCAGAATTCATTGGAATTATGATTTAAACAGTCTCTGGTATATTTATTCAAAATTGTAATCCCTTTCAGAGGCCACAAGGAGCTTCCCTGCTGAAGAGACCAGTTCAGACCAAAATGAATTTCAGTGCTTGTTCAAATTGGCTATACTGTGTTTACAACATTATTTGACATACTTACAATGTAATTTCTCAATATTTGGGCGGTAAAACTCAAAAATGTGTTAACAGTGGGCTTCCAAAGGTTATTTTTTAAATGGTTTTGTTCTGTTTCCCTTCAAAAAAAGCTCGGGCAACTGGACAAAGCTGCATCTGCTGCTCATACGTATTTCCAGGCCAACCCTGAGCATGTGGAGATGGGAGAGGACCTGGAGCAGTACAAAGCCCAGAAAGGTGTAAAAGAGGAAGACTTTACTGACCGGGAATCCCGCCCACACCAGGTGAGTGACAGCTGACCCCAATTACGGCAATGTTTAATGCTTCTTGAACCTTCACGGACATTCTACAAAGCCAGAACACCAAGTTCAGCATCATGAAGTGTGTCTTTCTTTATTTACAGAAAGCCTTCTTTGCTGGGGTCAAGCTCTATGACAAAGGCAACTACGAAGAGTCTGTGACGCTCTTTGAAGAGGCTCTGACTGAGTATTACCATGCAGATGTGGAGTGTCGAGCCCTCTGTGAAGGGCCACAGCACTTCGAGGAGCAGAAACATGTCTTGTACAAATACAACCTCTACGAGCTAATCTCAGGTACAGATGCTTTTTTACTCAGAGCTTTTCTGCTTCCTTCTAATCTGTTAAAGCTATCATCCGTGATCTTGAGAAGGGTCTGGGAAATTTTCCGTACTCATGTGGTTCTTTGGGACTTTCTATTGAGGATATTATGTTTCTGAGCTATTTGTGTTTCCAGAAATGGAGATCTTCCCATTCTATGACCTCGATGTAGGTCATTTCTGAGTAGGCAAGAGATACAAATGTTTGACCTTAGTTTGAAATACTATCTGTTATTGTTGTGTCTTGACAGGCAGGTCATGATAGTTCACCAATGAACAGCTTCAAAGAGTGTGACATATGGCTGCCCTATAGCGTTTTGAACAAAGCGTACAATTTAAAAAGCTTCTTTGGATCAAAGCTGAATTCACTTTTATGATTTATTATTTATCAATACAGAAGTTGCTCATTTTAACATCAGCCTGTGAAGTTGCACAGGAAAAACTAGTTAGTGTCTGTTAATCATTCATAACATGAGTCATGTTTTGTCTGGATTGCATTCCTGCCTAAAACCAGACTACTGTTTGAAATTCAGCTGGCCACTTGCAGTCCAACTGACCTCAATTTTAAATAAAGAAAACTATTTAATGCTAATATAAAGTGGCAGTATATTTAATATGTTTAGCTTTAATTTAATGTTTTGTTTTTCAGTGTTTATTATACACACCTTTGATCACACGTCAAATGAATTTAATTAGTGACAAGTATGTTACTTGGTGATCACAAACAGTCAACATTAATTTAATTTGTGCTCAGCTGGTCATTTTCTCAAAATAAACCCAAAGAGGGTGATCATTTTGTATTATCCTCGCAGATTCTAGTGTCTTATTATTCAAAAGCACAAAACTTTGGGAAAAGTAAGATATATTTTTAAAGAAATGTAAAAATAAATTCAGTAGGATGCAATAAATTGATCAAAAGAGACGGTAAAGACGTATAATTGTACAAAATATTTATATTTTCAAATAAATGCCGTTTTTATTTCATTTTTTAATAAATGTATCAAGGTTTCCACAAAATAAATGAATCAGCACAACTATTTTCAAAACTGATAATAAGTTTGCTCAGAAACTCAGATCATAAAGAAAATTATAAAGGATCATGTGACAATGAAGACTGAAATTTCAGCTTTGATTACAGAAGTAAATTACACGTTGAAATATATTTAAATACTGTAGAAAACAGCTGTTTCAAATATTTATATTCATTTCACAATAGAAATATTTTTACTGTACTTTTGATCAAATAAATACACTTCTTTCAAAAAACTTAAAAAAATAATAATAAAGTTGTTGATACAGATCTCACAATGCTGGCTAGTGATTTTTAGCTTCTTTCAGTTAAAGTTGTCACATTTCAGTAAAATAGTTGCATAATATGCACTAAATTAAGCTAATACATCTAACTGACATCTTTTAACCATGTGAAAGTCCATAAAAGTCAAACCAGGAGTTGTGATTCACTTACACTTGTCATAACATCCCCCTAACATTTGGCTTCCAAGACAATGCATGTCATTGAGCTGCCATAATGGTTCTTAATTATTGCTGATTGTATTTTACTGATTAAGGAAGGATGTGAAAGACTGTTGCATGATTGACGTCTGTTTATGGCCTAAATGTGAAGAATTGGCCGGTCATGAAAGGACTTGTTCTTCATGGGAGTCGTCAGTGTTTCTGACATTAGCTTCAGGGTTTATGTTATGTCTCAGACTTCAGCAAGAAATCTCTGGAAAATATTCAGAATGATGTCACTGACATGTTTTGTCCGTTGGGTGTGTTTGTGCACATTAAAGGATCTGAGAGCATATGTGTATGTATGTTTTGGTTAGAATGGAGACATTGTTTAGGGATTGTGGGATTGGACACTTTTTTGGTATGCAATTACATGAATCTATGCTACAATTATGAACTCATTTTCTGCTGTATGAACAAAAGGTTTTTAAGGCAGATGGGTTGGTCACCATCATAATTTTCATGGTTTCTATGTTTTCTTTGTTATATTTATAAAAGAAGACAAGAGCTAGTTATATGCCTTTGTGAATACATGAATAGACTAACACAGAACAATTTAATCAAATAGTGTCTCCATCCCATAATACGCTTCTTAAGCTCTCTATTGACAACAGATCTTTCTCATCTTTTTAATTTGTGAATATACTTGCACTTTCATCTGAGATCAATCTGCCTACAACCCATCCACCACATCATGAAACCCTTTTAAGTGAGTCTTCTCAGCTCTCTAATTTAATCTTCAACCTTGTCCACATGAAATACACCAGGCACCTCTGATTGAACATCTTTGATTTGATCCCAGTTAGATGATCTCACTACATGTGCTTTGCGACATGTGGTGTTCTTTATTCCTCATATTTTCTTTAGAATATTAAATGGACTTCACAGTAAGAGAAAATCATTTTCTTAAGAATTGTTAACTGAAAGGTTCTGTGAGGAAACAAAAAAGGTTCTTCTATAGGCCTTTTCACACTGCATAGATCTAAGATCTCTGTTCCGAGAACTATAGCCTGCATGCATTTACGCAACAGCAGTATGAACTCTTAAGCGACCAACAGCGATATCTTTATCGGCAGCATTTACAAATATCAACAGCTAGCTTTAGACCCTACTCTGAAATAGAAGCTTATTTAGTTCTCCCAAATAGAGTTTCTTGAACTAAGACGTTTCTTAGTTCCTGCGGTGCAAACGTGCCAAAAAGTGGGTACGTCCAAAAATAGCTCTAGGAACTATGAAAAGGTTCCTCTAGTCTGAAAACCCCTAAGAAAAGAACATTTTTAAGAATGTATATCCATGGAATCTTTCCATTAAACAAAAGATTCTATAGTGGAAGACGTTTCTTCAGAGTATTCAATGGTTCTTCAGAATAAGAAAAGATACAGTAGTTCTCTCGAGAGCAATTCACTGAAAGGTTCTTCGAGGAACCAAAATGGTTCTTCTTTAGCATCACTGCAAAACACCTATTGAACCTTTGTTTTTATGAATGTAATGGCATGTAGTTCAAAAAACATCTTTTTCTTGCAACTGGTTCAAGATGGAGAATTCGAACTGACTATTGGCCCAAGCTAATTTGAACTTGAGACCCCTAATCTAAATCATGTTGAACTTTGTCTTCCAGATCATTACACACAGGTTCTTCACTGTCAGCACGAGTGTGTCCGAGACTTGGCTACGCGCCCCGGTCGCCTGTCGCCTGTGGAAAACTACCTGCCACTGCATTACGACTACCTACAATTTGCCTATTTCCAAGGTAGACCTCTATACATGTCAATACTAGCTAGAATGAGTGTTCTCTCCTTCACAGCCTTGCAGTACTTCTCAAGTCTTTGGATTTGATTTTGTATCTAACCCCATTTCTCTTCTTGGATCTTGGACTCTTCTTGGATAGAAGATATTGGCAACAGCCAACTGACTTACATCAGACAAAATGTAGAATTAGTCAGTATTGGAAAGAAAATGTCAGCAGTAATTATAATCAGATTAAAAGCACCTTGAAAATAATTTTGAAATGACAAAACCATTAATCATGAAACTACTTGCTCTAAAGGAAAGGGAGAGTCTGATAAATATTTCAGACTTGATTGATTTCTTCTTGGAAAATGTTAAAGAAGATCTTTTCCTTCCACCTCCAGAAAAAGAGCTCTGAGATTAAACATTTTTGATATTACTGCTTATTGTTCATAAAATGGCAAGTCTTTCAGGTGTGTGTAAGTGCCGTCTTTGTAGCAAATCTCAGAGCCGCGTGTTTCCACTCGCTCACCCCTGTGGCGTTTGTTCCATTGTGGTCACTGGCCTGGAATGCGAATGTTTCCGAGCATGCGTGTCTCCAAAAGGAAATAAACGTGACTGTGGGAAAAGATGACTCCAAAAAATCAGACAGCCTCACAGGATGAATAATCTCCCAAGATGAGCCGAGAAACGGAACCCTGGTGGCTACATCAACACTGAATAGCTGTTTCTTTTCTCTGTGTGTTCAGCTGGGAGGAATGAAGAGGCGTTGGAGTGTGCGTTGACCTACCTGTTGTTCCACGAAGGTGAAGAGTTCATGACTGAGAATATGGAGTATTACAGGGAAGTGCTGGGACATGATGGTCAGCCTCGTAAGGTGAGACATGGTAGTGCAAGATGCAGAAAACTTAAAACAGGAAATGAAGTCATAGAGAGGAGCCCTGCAGATCCTCATGACTGTGTAAAGGTTAATAGGCAAGCAAAGGTTTGTTCAGGTTGTAAAATGTCATGTGGTGCCTAAAAGTATATTAATGAATGAGTAGTTCACGTTTGTGTTTAGCTACTTGAAATAAAACAGAATATTTTTTAATTGAAAAAAAGTAAAAAAAAAAACTGTAAAAATGCTTTTGAAAATAATTACTTATATATATATATATATAAGTAACTTCAATAACTTTCAATAATCTGCTTTACTCAGATGTACATCACATGCAAGAAAGAAAAAAAAAACTTTCACCACTTAATTCTTTAAAATGGTTTAATGTTTTTCAAAACTGTATGAATACAAAGAGTTCTAAGAACATGGTACATTTTTATAAATAATTTTTCCTTTTCTTTATCTCTGACATTCTTATTTCTTTTAACCAGATGCCATTTGACAGTCATGATAGCCACTGACAAACTGTTTATAGAGACATTTATTGTTCTCAAGGTCTCAATTTATTGTTCTCAATCTTAAGGTCTCCTGAGATAGACCTAATTCAAAAATGTTCTCTTTAGTTGATGCTTGTCTTTAAATTAACTTACCATACACTAGCAAACAGTCCCATTGAGCAAGTTAAAGTTCATAATGTTGATAGTTCTTGGGTCACCACCTGCAACGTTTTGACAGATCCAGATCATCCCGGTCCAGATTCAATACGAAATCCCTATAGTAGACTTATTCCCCAAGTGCAGAATTTTGCAGGATTCCAGCGAGCATAAACACACTGGAATAATCATGTGTTTAGTGTGTTTGGATTTCGAGATGTACAGTAGTGACTGCACGCACTCTTGAACCATCCCAAAGAGTCTCTTGCTGGAAAGCCTGGAAGCTATTAGCACTGTAAAAGCCACATGACATCAGAGCCAGGGGGCTTGAATACGTCTTTCACTGCAATATCCTTCAGTTCTTAGCTCACAACAACCAAATACATTCTTTTCCACCCCATTGCAGACTGTTTCCATCTATCTGGCTTACCGCCACATCTGATTGCCCACATTTCTAGTTCCTTTGGGACCTTGTTAGCCCACCGCTGAGATACTGTGCTGACAGCATAGTTTTCTGAACAGGGAGCTGAGTAAAACAGTTTCACAGAAACACCTTAAAGCTCCCAGAAACAATTTGCGAGCTGTTTGCAATCGAAGAACACGAAGCCGCACATGCTACCAATGTAACTTTTCCCCCAAAAGGGCACCAAGGCTGCCATTTTACGTTGTCTCAACCACACTTAGCAGCAGACTTTGCTCCATTTATAGTAATTTGCTTTAAATGAGTGCCAGAGACCACTAATAAAAAGTCCTGGAAGAAGCGAAGAGAAATCGCAAAGGTTGTGGACAAGCTTAATTTTAGACTGAGACTAAATCATTCATCTCTAAGGTCACTTTTTATTTTTTTGGGTCATTGACAAGATGTTTTAGGAGGCCATAATCTATAACCTATGGCATGTAGGAAATATATTCAGTCTCACTATGTTTTTTTTTATGCCCCAGGAAGCTGAACAGTATCTAAGGCGGCACAAACAGGAGTTAGATCTGCTCCTCATTGGCAGCAGTAATCTTGGAGTGCCCTATATTGAAGGGGTAAGTTCACAAAATCTCAAGTCTGTCATTTCTTTCTTTCTATGCCTTTTTAAGAAGGTCTTTGATCTACTTGATCATTACCTATTATTATAAAAGATGTATACGGTTGTTCTTTTTTCTCGATTATTTATTGTTGTTTAATTCTTATTTACATAGCAAAACAATATGTGGTTATCCAAGGGAAACAATCTGGAGGGCATATCCCTAAAAAAGACTAAACTCACTGATTAACCACCACAATAGGATGCATTGTTGTAGAAACGGATTAGCTAGTCACGACAGATCTTTTACATTCTATATGTTTAAAAGTGGATTGTTTTCTTTTTAAACGTCTTGCAAATGTATAGATATTTCTATGTTTATATTAATTTAGGGTTTGCTTCGCAAATGTAAGTGGAATCAAATATCATGAAATGGTTCAAATGTACCATGTAGACATTGGGAATGAGTCATAACATGAATTTAGAAATGGTTCAGTCTTGCAACAGCTGTGACAGGGAACAGGTGCTCCTGTAAGATTTGACATTACACAACCAGCCTACATCGCCCACTTGTGGTGGGATCATCAAACAAGCCCAAATATCATAAAGGCATATCTCTTCATAACTGTAGTTTTTAATATATGCTAATTGTTGTTTCCCCTCAGCACTACTGGAGTAGTTCAGGCAGTAGAGAAGATGCTAACAGGTAGGCATTTTCATTAATATAATAAAGCTTAATAATAATAATGTTAGGAGCTTATGTGTTGAATGTGTCTCTTTAGGATTCCTTCTGGTACTGATGGCTGGATGGACTATGTGCCAATATCAGCAAAGAGAAATATCACAATGCCTGTGTTACATGAGCTGCGAGAAGGTGATATACTGTTTCTGACTTATAAATATTGTAATAGACAATATACAAAACTTGAACAAAATGCAAGAGGGACCAAAATAGGTGAACAGTTACATTTGTACTCCACCCAGATATGAAAATAATTTCTATATAATGCAACATCATAGAGATGCTACAAAAAAATGGCAGAAATGTTAGACTTAAGGATGTAAAGTGTGGAAAATTTCCCGTAAATTTCCGAAATCTTTCCAAAAATCCCTGGGATATTCCAAAAAAATCCTGTAACGTTTCCAAAAACTGTAGCATATTTTTTACATTCATTGGAAAATGTCCACCTTTTTGCGATCCTAGTTATACTGAATACTGAAGAAGAAGAAAAAAAAAACTGGTTCAGAACATTCGTTATATTTCCATTCATGTTTCAATGTTTAACATTTGTATTGGTTATTAAATGTAATTTTGCGGTTGTGTACGTGTGTATAGGAGGTCCACTGCTGTATGAGAATGTACGACTTGTTCAAAACTCTGTCACCTTGAACGGAAGTCAGAGGGTGCTTTTTGATGAAGTCATCAGTGAGGACGAGTGCTCTGAGCTCAAACAGCTGGCACAGGTGAGAGTCTAACTTCTGTTACGTCATTCTCAGAGTGTACAACAGATCAGTTCATGTTATATAGAATTGTATTTCACTTCCTGCCAGATGTTCTATAACTTTACAGTTAAGTACTTTGACTGTTCGGGGTGTTAATTAATATGAATATTTCCTTAGATTGTCACTGCAGCTGGCGACGGCTACAAGGGGAAAATGTCTCCTCACACACCAAATGAGAAATTCGAAGGGGCGACAGTATTGAAAACGCTGAAGGTAAAACCTATGTTTTTAACACTTGCTGACACAAAACACAAATAGAGTGACACATCAATCCAATGTAAAAAAAAAAAAAAAAAAAGTGTTAGCATTTTGCTAAGCTAACAGCATGAAAAATGTATTGGACACACAAACATTGGGTAAAACCGTCCAGTTTTATTTAATAGTTCTTAACAGTATTGTTATTTGGAATTTAAATGTACTTAAAATTACAATTTCAATTTATTAATATTATTTTTTAAAGATTTATGTACTTTTTGAATGAACAAAGTCGTAATATTTAAACAGTAAAGAATATTATAAAGTCAATGATTAATTATGTGTCGATGCTTATAGCCTTGTGTGCATTTCGTCGACATAAAACGTTGTGGCGCTGCAGGCGTCCCAAGTTTGATTCCCAGCTTGAGGACCTTTTCCTGTCCCGCCCCCTCTCTCTCCCGCTTCCTGTCTCCTCTACACTGTCCTATCACAATAAAAGCAAAAACTGCAAAAATAAATCTAAATTAATTATTCATTATTTATCTTTGCAGTATGGCTACGAGGGACGAGTTCCTTTGAAAAGTGCCCGCCTCTTTTATGATGTCAGTGAGAAGGCCAGGCGGATCATTGAGTCATACTTCATGCTAAACTCTACTCTGCATTTCTCATACACACATTTAGTGTGTAGGACCGCCATATCTGGTACGTCACCTCAGCTCTCAGTTTCTACCTCAGATTAAACCACATTTGGATTACTTAAGTCACCGTATCCTACACATAATGCTGCGTCATGAGCTATATATACCTATATATCTATACACTTGCTCTAGTAGTCGACATTGTGGATCAAAACCTTTCATCAAAGTTGTCCTAAAACCAAAACAATACGCATGCTTGTCTTTGAACTTTTCTGATCCACTTCAAATTTGTTAAATATTTGTCACATTTCTACATATAATATATTGTTAAACCTATATATATATATATATATATATATATATATATATATATATATATATATATATATGTATATGTCTTCTTTTTTTTAAATAATGTTTTATTTACATTTTATTGATCAGGTCAGCAGGACCACAGAAACGACCTCAGTCACCCAATACACGCTGACAACTGTCTTCTGGACCCAGAAGCGAATGAGTGCTGGAAAGAGCCCCCCGCTTACACTTACCGAGACTACAGGTAAGAAATAAGTGTTTTAACTGCTTTAAAACCCTCTTCAGTAGTCAAAACAGCTGTACTTTAAACTAAATGTGAGCCTGGTTAGGTATCATTGTTATTCACTAATAAAGTTTTAAACAAAGTAGTTTGTATTAATTATATTCCGTCTCTCTTTTTTACGGTCATTCAGTGCCCTGCTGTATCTGAACGGGGATTTTGATGGTGGAGAATTCATCTTTACAGAAATGGATGCCAAGACTGTCACCGTGAGGAAAAATTACTGTGCGTTTAGCTCATCTGTCATCTCGGGTGGAGTTTGGCATTTAAGCGCTCTGTTTTCCCGTCGCAGGCCTCAGTGAAGCCCAGGTGCGGGCGGATGGTGGGGTTCTCGTCCGGCGGTGAGAATCCACACGGTGTGCGAGCGGTCACTAGGGGGCAGCGCTGTGCTGTGGCGCTCTGGTTCACTTTAGACCCCCTCTACAGGGAACTGGTGAGAAATCGTGCATGTCTGTCATAAAGAGCACATTCAGTCTTTGTTTAGCTTTTAGTAATGCCAGTGACATTTACACGGCGCCATGTATGTATTTATGTCACTAAATTCTGTCTAGTTGGAAAATGTAATTTTAGAGGAAGTGGAATTTTCCAATGTTCATTAAGCACAAGTCCTGAGCCGCATATGGCCTGCTGTTCAGAAGTGTTATACCCACCAGTGAAGTGTCAAGCCGCCAAACCACTTCCTGTTCTCACAGTACACTGAAATGATGCCCATCTTGCTTATATTTACTTAGCGCACATTTCTAAGGCCTTTGACCTGGAGTATTTCTACACGCATCTCAGTGAACCTTGACCACTTTAAATGAATGCCAGTGCTGTACCTGGTTTGACTTGTACACTGTTATAGGGGTCATATCATATCGTATATAATATATATATATATATTTTTTTTTTTTTTGTGAAATAAACAGGGCATTATATAAAACCTCTATAAGAGCACAAAAACATTTATATACACTGAAGAAAATTGGCTTGTAAAATACAGTTCAAACTTCAGATATCTAATACTTCTTATACCTTCAGGCTGATACAAGACCTGATCACCCTGTCGGGGGTTTATTCTGAGAGAATGACCAGCTGGGTGTACATTATCCCTTACGTAAGGGATTTCTGAAAGCTCTGTGATCCTCCCATTGTAATAACCACAATTAGGGTCCAGAAGCGCAGTAAGGACATCTGTAAAATAATCTATGTGACACTGGGGATTCAACCATAATTTTACGAAGCTACAGCGCAAAGAAAATAAAAACAATGACTTTATTCAACAATTTGTCTCCACTGCATCACCCTAGCGCCGTGGCAAACCCTTTAATTGTAATCTTAAATACTATATTAATGTAATGAAATCTTATATAGTTAAAGGGATAGTTCACCCAAAAAGCAAAATTATGTCATTAATAACTTACCCTCATGTCGTTCCAAAACCATTAGTCCTCCGTTTATCTTCGGAACACAGTTTAAGATATTTCAGATTTAGTCCGAGAGCTCTCAGTCCCTCCATTGAAACTCTGTGTACGGTCTACTGTCCATGTCCAGAAAGGTAAGATAAACATCATCAAAGTAGTCCATGTGACATCAGAGGGTCCATTGGAATTTCTTGAAGCATCAAAAATACATGTTGGTCCAAAAATAGCAAAAACTACGACTTTATTCAACATCGCTTCTCTTTCATGTCTGTTGTGAGAGAGAGTTCAAAACAAAGCAGTCTGGATATCCGGTTCGCGAACAAATCATTCGATGTAACCAGATCTTTTTGAACCAGTTCATCAAATCGAACTGAATCGTTTGAAACGGTTCGCGTCTCCAATACGCTTTAAATCCACAAATGACTTAAGCTCAATCAAACCAATATCCCGCAGTAATTCATTTACTCAAACAGTACACTGAATGAACTGCTGTGAAGAGAAGATGTGAAGATGAACAGATAATGAACAATAGACTGACTAATTTTTACCCCCGCTGTACTAAAACCATACCGAACTGTGACATCAAAACTGAGGTATGTAGTGAACTGTGATGTTTGTGTAACGTTACACCCCTAGTACACCCCAGGATGGTTTGGTAGTGTTGCCTGTCTAGCACCAGTAGTGGGCCTAGAGCGTGCAACAATATTGCAGCCAAAACCAACCATGTGGAAGTGAATGTGGGCTCATCAGAGAACAGTAGGTTTCACATTATCCATTAGCCCAAGATTTGCTCTGGGATCACTGAAACAGACTTTTGCCATTGACACAGATGACCACATGTTTGGCTACAGCAGCCCGACTATGAATGTTGACTCTGTGGAGCTCCTGACGAATCGAGGTACACATTAAATTCAGCAGTGAGTTGGGGAGTGGTTTTGTTTTTTGGATACAATCTAGGTCACATCCCTTTCAGACTGCTTCCTCTTACATCGACAGATACTCCTGTTAGATGTGGTTTATCCTTTGTGGTAGTATGCCAACATTACAATGGAAACTGTGGCTCTCGATACACCACAGAAACATGCTGTCCTGGTTACAGATGCGCCAACAAAACACACACCAACTATTTGTCCTTTTTTGAATATGACATGTCTCCCATTATGTTGTGTGGGTTGAATATATAATGCACAGCTGTGCTATTGCTATGAGTGAGTGAGTGAATGAGTGAGTGAAGTGACATTCAGCCAAGTATGGTGACCCATACTCAGAATTCGTGCTCTGCATTTAACCCATCCGAGTTAACCCAAAAGGCCCATTAACCCAGGGCCTTTTTCACGGCTTTAGTTCCAGATCTAAATGTACAGTACTAAAGTATTGGGATGATCTTTCGCGACCTATTTCCCAGTACCATTTAAAGGGTTTCATTCACATCGACAGTGTGTACTAGCATATAAAGTAAGCTGGTCGACAGCGATGCCATTTTGCGCTGCATTCAACAACATTGACAAAGAAGAATAACATTAACACTGTGATTGGAGCTGTGTTTTGGTTGTGTCTCGCTGATTTCACAATAACGGACATGGAATGTTGATGTATACGTTTGAAAGAACAGAAAGGAGGATTAAGATTCTCCATTGATATCTGGAAGTCACAGTGCTACACTTGGTTGAAGTGCAAGCACTTCAGCGTCCGTATATTTAACGCTGTTCACCATACTTGCGAAATAAGTTGACACAATGTTTACAGTATGTTTACACAGAGTTTGTTTTCAAAAGTTTCTGGCCAATCATTGTATACTTGCGTCACTGGTAGTTCTGGTTGTGCTGGTTACACCCTGCAACGTACGATACGTACATTATGCACTTTTTATTTTTTAAGATTGTCATGTTATATTATTGCTTTTAAGAAACGTGTTTTACTAATATTTCGCGCAATGCACCCTCTTGTGGCCTCAGGAAAAAAGCCCCCCCCCCCCCAAACCAAAATTATGCCTTTTAAATTTGAATATAATTTGAATACTGATAATACGCAAGTACAAAATTCAAGTTAGCTTTTCAGCCATTTTGACAGCCCTACTAGGTGCCATCCAAAATGTAATGTATAAATGCAAACACTCGTTACAAATGTCGTGGAGTAAAGAGTATAGATACTCATTCAAAAAGTAAAAGTTGTTAATATCTTTAATACTCATTAAAATTTGAGTTTCCAAGAAGATACTAAAGTACAGTAATTAATTGCATTTACTCAAATACTTTAGACTTCTGGTGATGTGATAAAATATGATGAAATATAATGTGTGTTTAATCTAATTGCAGGAGAGGCTTCAAGCTGATGAGGTGATTCAAGCCCTTGATAGTCAGCACACGTGGGACCACGGCCTGCATATAAACCCAAAAGACGAGTTATAGTCCATCAACCAATGGGAGAAAAAGCACAGGGTTCACGTCATTACTTATTTATTGAATGATCAGAATGATTTTATTTTTTTACTGTGTCATATTTTGTTTCTGTTTGTGAGAATTTTATTATTGTTGTTGTTGTTATTATAAGGCCTATGTGTGCATATCAAATCCCAGTTCACAGTTATTTGGTTTCATAACTTTAAAGTCAACATGAAATCAAAATCGACTCAAAATTATTCCATGGAGTTTTCACAATCACTTTTCTGTCCTAATATCCTGTTTACATCAAATTACTGAAGTAAAATGGGTTCTCAATATCTTTTAATGTTCACTTTAAAAGAAACCGGGAACATCATTTCAATTTCTATCAAGGAAAGTATGGTTTGACTTTGGCTTTATTGAATCAAATGCCATTCGTATCACCAAAGAGTGAATTGACACTGTACGACAACATATATACATAGCTTTTTTAGATGTATTTTATATTCAAGTTAACTTAACTACACATAATCCAAGTTACCTAATGAAACAGACTATGAAAAATGAGTATTTGCACAGTTATATACTTACTGTATATTCTTCTGTGAAATTAAGATACCGTAGCTATCAGTTGTTTTAATGGTGAACTAGCTTCCTTCACATTGTGACACCACTGTGCTTTCAGATGAGTTAATTTATACTGTTTACAAATGAACTGACTCAAGCTATGCTCTAGTTTGATCGTAGACGGCTATAATAGCAAGCGTCAGCATTTGATGTTAGGAACCTTTTTAATAAAAGATGCTATTTGTTCCTGTTTCAAGGAATTTGAACATAAATCTGGCATATTAATTGTCCTTTCCTTTCAAATTCATTGTCTCCTGTAACATCTCTTTCTGTGTGTAGTTGAAATGTGCTTTACACATTTGCCTCAGCTCTTGTTGAATTTAAACAAGGATGATGGCCACTTTTTCTCACTAATATTTAATTACATGAGTATTTAACTCTGCTTTTACTGTATGCAATGCACAATGAAGTTTGCAATATGTATTTTAAATTAAAGACTCAATTATACATATGTCTCCTTTACTTGCAATGATTTTTATATACATTATGCAGTACAAACACAAGCAAAATATTTGACACGTAGGGAAAATAGGGTTTCAATCTGAGGTTCAATTTAGTTGCCCTGTTCTTGCCCTTAAGTTCCATCAGGCTTTTTCAGATACTTATAAAAAAAAATTGAAAAATATGCCGAAAGTTCCCTCACCCTCAGGCTATTCAACATGGAGATGAGTTTGTTTCTTCATCAGAGCAGATTTGGAGTAATTATCATTTCATCACTTGCTCACCAATGGGTCCTCTGCGGTGAATGGGTGCCGTGAGAATGAGAGTGCAAAAGAGCTGATGAAAAATATTACTAATTCGCAAGTACTCCAGTACATCAGAAAAAATCTTGTGAAGTGAAAAAAAAAACTGTTTTTTTATAAAAACAAGCCAATAAAGGCATTTTAACATTAATTGTCACTTCTGGCCAAAATAATTGATGAACTGGAGTTATGGCGATTACTTATGGATTCTTGTGATGTTTTTAACAGCTGTTTTGACTCTCATTCTGACGGCACCCATTCACTACAAAGGATCCACTGGTGAGCAAGTGATGTAATGGTTACCTAAATTTCTCCAAATCTGTTTCAATGCATTAGCCGCTATATGTAAATAACTGGAAGAATAGCAAAGTGTGTATAACAATGAAACTATTTGCTCTACAAACCAATGTGTTCATAATTATGACAATAAATTAAAATAATAACAAATACCAGTTTGTGATATCAATCAGCATAAAGACTGTTTTTGTTCAGCTGGAATAACTGGAAGTAGATAAAACCATATAATTAGCAAATTCATGTTACAAATGGCCATGAGCAAAAGGCGGACAATGTAGTTGAACAATTTCTAGTAGACTCTTTTACAGGAAGATGCCACCAGAAGCTATTTATATAACACTTACATATATGCATAACCACACAGGAACCCATTTACTGTAAGTATTTCTGCCAGACTTCACCAGCTTTAACCATCACGAGTGAATGAGAAAGCTTCAGGTGTCCTCATATAAAGACTCCAGGTGCTGTTTTTGATCGGTGCAAGTTGAATTAATCATTTGCAGTTACTTCACTAATAGACTTAAGCTTCTACAGGAAGACAACTCAAAAATATTTTCATAAGGTATCAATAGATAGCTCTATTCATATATGCATGACCACACAGGAACCAGTCTAGATATCTCTGCCAGAGCTTTAACTATCACCACGAGCGAGAGGAAGATTCACACGTCCTCGTTTAAAGACGGCAGGTGTTGTGTTCATTGAAGTTGAATCTATCTTTTAAAAGAGTCTTTTTCTTCTTGTTCAGACCATTTTGTTTTGAGGGGGGTTTATAAATCAAGACCCGCTCTGTGCCCATCTTAGGCATGGATGGACTGTGCAGTATTGTCCTTGTTCTTTTACTCACAGGTAAGTGAAATTCATTCTGTTTTAAAGCCTAGTTTGTTTCAAACAAAGTTCAGATTTACCACAAAGAATTGGTCAATATTTCGGGATGGACTGTTTCTGACACTTCATGATTAAAATATATCCTTGGCTAATCGACACAAAGGCGTTTTCCTCAGTAAATATTTGATTTTAAGTCGGATTACACAAATGAGTGTTTCACTTAGCAAGTGATATTGAATGTAAGTTTCTGATGTTTAGTTAAAAAAGGTCTCTTAATTTAGCTTAAGTAAATTCAGTTTTTTACATGTTATACTGTACATACATTTATGCAATTTATTATCTAAAGTATTTATGGACAAAAACAATGGTCTTCACATTTGTTGCTGTTTCATGAATCTGTTTGTGCTTCACAACCGTTTTGCTCTTTATGTTTTGCCAAGAAGCTGTTAAACAGCTTATACCATGTCATTAAATGGTACATTCCCATTGTGACAACATGCCCCACTATTATAAAGAAAAAATGTATTAACTGTGTGTTACACCTTGGATAATAAATTTAAACTGAATGTATTCAAGGCTTTATGATATTTGACAAAGAAACTGACTTTCAAAAATAAACATACCCTTTGAAATATTCACTGAGCTAAAAAAGACATTTAGCCTTTGTCCAGATTATAATATCTTCTGCTAACATTGTTTGTTGAATGATTTGTATTTAAATAAATTTGTAGTTACAGTACAGACCAAAAGTTTGGACACACCTTCTCATCCAAAGAGTTTTCTTTATTTTCACGACTATGAAAATTGTAGATTCACACTGAAGGCATCAAAACTATGAATAAACACATGTGGCATTATATATGGAATTATATACATAACAATAAAAGTGTGAAACAACTGAAAATGTCATATTCTAGGTTCTTCAAAGTAGCCACCTTTTGCTTTGATTACTGCTTTGCACACTCTTGGCATTCTCTTGATGAGCTTCAAGAGGTAGTCTCCTGAAATGCTCTTCCAACAGTCTTGAAGGAGTTCCACGAGAGATGCTTAGCACTTGTTGGCCCTTTTCCCTTCTGTCTGCGGTCCAGCTCACCCCTAAACCATCTCGATTGGGTTCAGGTCCGGTGACTCTGGAGGCCAGGTCATCTGGCGCAGCACCCCATCACTCTCCTTCTTGGTCAAATAGCCCTTGATGCCTTCAGTGTGACTCTACAATTGTCATAGTCATTAAAATAAAGAAAACTCTTTGAATGAGAAGGTGTGTCCAAACTTTTGGTCTGTACTGTACATAGTTACAGGTCGTAGTAGTAGTTATAGTGTAGTTATGGACAAGATATGTAAAAAGGACAAATAAAGTCATTGGTTGATAGACCCAGAGTAGCTGGTTTGAGGTGTGGATTGAGTAATTAAAGTTATAACATATTTTGCATTTATTTTTTTTATTATTTATTTTTTGGAGTTTAAATTTGCCAACTATTATCAAGAAATGTTAAAAACGTTTTGCTTTTCACAAGGTCAGTTTTCCAATCATATATCTATTGTTTGTACCTAACAACAGACAATAAATGATCTTTCTTTTCTTTTCCTGACATACGTACAGTAGCAGGAGATTTCAATAGTACCCCTGAAGAGGAGAAAATTAACGTCCATCTGGAACCAAAGAGCATTGAAGTTTGTGAAGAAGCTTCAGTCACATTCAACTGCACTTTTCAGCCTCGTGGACAGTACAAAGTGAGCTGGCATTATAGCCAGACACCTTATTTAGACTGTAAACCAGAAAACAAGATACCTGAAGGACAGAGATTTTTTAAAGAGGAAGATGAAGATTGGTCAACACTCAACATTACTTTTAACAAAGCCAATGAGAGTGGATGGTACTTCTGCAAGGTTACAAAAGACATCCCGGTTCTCTTACAATACTGCAGTAATGGAACACAGGTTCTGGTGAACAACATATGTAGGATCACTGCCTGTATACAGTGGCGAGTCGTGGATATTAAATTAGAGGAGGCACCCTAAACTGTAAATCCCCACCCCTGATGGTTTTTTTTTTCTAAAAGGGATAGTTCTCCCATAAATGAAGCGTAAATCTTCGTTCTGAACACAAATGGAGATATTCAAGAGCTTTCTGATTCTGTATAGGCAGCAATACAACTGAAATGTTCCCAGACCCAGAAACATAGTAAAGACATCAGTAAAACAGTCCAGGTGACATCAGTGGTTCAACCTTAATTTTACAAAGCAGCGAGAATACTTTTGGTGCACAAAGAAACAAAAATAACGACTTTACTCAACAATTCTTCTCCTCCAAATGTAAACAATGCATGTGTGTGATGCTGCTGATGTAGTACACACATGCGTCATGATGCTCTCTATAATGGCACCCTGAGCTGAAGCTAAGGATTAGAATTGTTGAATAAATATTAAAAGTTAAAGTTAGTCAGTTGTCAGTTGTTTTAATGGTGAACTAGCTTCCTTCACATTGTGACACCACTGTGCTTTCAGATGAGTTAATTTATACTGTTTACAAATGAACTGACTCAAGCTATGCTCTAGTTTGATCGTAGACGGCTATAATAGCAAGCGTCAGCATTTGATGTTAGGAACCTTTTTAATAAAAGATGCTATTTGTTCCTGTTTCAAGGAATTTGAACTTAAATCTGGCATATTAATTGTCCTTTCCTTTCAAATTCATTGTCTCCTGTAACATCTCTCTCTGTGTGTAGTTGAAATGTGCTTTACACATTTGCCTCAGCTCTTGTTGAATTTAAACAAGGATGATGGCCACTTTTTCTCACTGATATTTAATTACATGAGTATTTAACTCTGCTTTTACTGTATGCAATGCACAATGTTTGCAATATGTATTTTAAATTAAAGACTCAATTATACATATGTTTCCTTTACTTGCATTGATTTTTATATACATTATGCAGTACAAACACAAGCAAAATATTTGACACGTAGGAAAAATAGGGTTTCAATCTGAGGTTCAATTTAGTGGCTTTGGCTTGCCCTTAAGTTCCATCAGGCTTTTTCAGATACTTAAAAAAAAAAAAAAAAAATATGCCGAAAGTTCCCTCACCCTAAGGCTATTCAACATGTAGATGAGTTTGTTTCTTCATCAGAGCAGATTTGGAGTAATTATCATTTCATCACTTGCTCACCAATGGGTCCTCTGCGGTGAATGGGTGCCGTGAGAATGAGAGTGCAAAAGAGCTGATGAAAAATATTACTAATTCGCAAGTACTCCAGTACATCAGATAAAATCTTGTGAAGTGAAAAAAATAAACTTTTTTTGTATTAAAAACAAGCCAATTAAGACATTTTAACACATTTATATCGCTTCTAGACAAAATAATTGATGAACTGGAGTTATGGTGATTAATTGTCGATTCTTGTGATGTTTTTAACAGCTGTTTTGACTCTCGTTCTGATGGCACCCATTCACTAATTTCTAGTAGACTCTTTTACAGGAAGACGCCACCAGAAGCTATTTATATAACACTTACATATATGCATAACCACACAGGAACCCATTTACTGTAAGTATTTCTGCCAGACTTCACCAGCTTTAACCATCACGAGTGAATGAGAAAGCTTCAGGTGTCCTCATATAAAGACTCCAGGTGATGTTTTTGATCGGTGCAAGTTGAATTAATCATTTGCAGTAACTTCACTGTCGTCTCTTGTTTTACTGTTGTTTCGTTTAATCTCAGGGTGATTTCAAATATTATTCTGTAACCGTGTCCAACTTGAACATGGATCGACTGTGCCGTACAATCTTTCTTCTTTTAGTTATAGGTAAGTGAGATTTATATGAACAGCCTAAACAATTTTTATGTAATCATGTAGAGAGTGAAATATCTTGAGAAATATATATGATTGGGGCAAGTCACAGAGGCTTTATTTCACTAAAAAGTCACAATGCGTTTACCTAGCAATGATTTTCTCTGTATCTTTTAAGCATAGTGACACAGACACATATGTCATTTTATAAATTGTTTAACAATCGATAACACTTTTTGTGCAAATCAACATATCATCAACATTCCAAACGTTGTTTTAGCATGAGTAAATACATTACTGTTATTTTTATTTCTTGACCACAGAAGGAGCTCTGGTCAGTAGTGTATATCCAGAAGAACTGAACGTCTGTTTGGAACCAAAGTACATTAAAGTCTGGGAAGGAGACTCAGTCACAGTCAACTGCACTTTTCAGCCGGGTGGAAATTACAAACTGAAATGGTACTTCAGCCCTACTTATTTAGACTGTAACTCTGAAACAAAAGGATTACTTGAAAAATGGCACAATAAAACAGAAAACCTTAGTTGGTCAATATTCACCATTAATTCCATCAAGACCAATGAGAGCGGATGGTACTTCTGCAAGGTTTCGAGAGATATTCCTTTTCTTGAAGAAAAATGCAGTAATGGAATACAGGTTCTGGTAGGCAACATATTTAGGATCACTGCCTGCATACAGTGGCGACTCATGGATATTAAAATAGAGGAGGCACCCTAAACTGTAGCCGTACCCACTCTGATGTTGTTGTTTTGTTTTTTTTTTCTTAAAAGGTATAGTTTGCCCAAAAATGAAAATCTGTAATTATTTACTCACCCTCATGTCATTCCAAATCCATATGACCTTCATTCAGAACACAAATGAAGATATTTTTGATGAAATCGGAGGCTTTCTGACGCTGCATAGACAGCAATGTAACTGAAATGTTGCATTGTATTCTTGCTGCTTAGTAAAAATTAAGGTTGAACCACTGATGTCACATGGACTGTTTTAACTAATTTCTTACAATGTTTCTGGGTCTGGAAACATTTCAGTTGCATTGCTGTTTATGCAGGGTCAGAATTCAGAAAGCTCTCGGATTTCATCAAAAATATCTTCATTTGTGTTCTGAAGATGATTATAGGTCTTATGGGTTTGGAACAACATGAGGGTGAATTTTTGGGTGAACTAACCCTCTAACTTAACTTTTTTTTTTTTTACCTGTGCTTGATCTTTACTATAACGATTAAAATAGATTTTTGCTTGGTGCAATGCTGAAAAAAGTTGCTTGTAGAATTAATAAGTAAAAAAGTAAAAAGAAAAACAACAACAAAAAACACAATCTGAAGATTTATATACTGCCGAATAAACAGATGGAGCTGGCAAGGAGAACAGTAGTTACTAATCATATATATTCATATTCATATGCACTACTAAAACATTTATGTCATATTATTATAGATAACACTTTCATATTATCTTCTTTGTTCTTTGTTAAAATTATTTTTACTACACCAATAAAAAGTACAGGCTTTTTTTTTCCAGGTCTTTGTCACTTTATTAAAATTATGCAAAACAAAAAGACAAATGTTTACTTTCATGAGTTCTCATGTATTTCCAGGCTGGCAGCAAGAAGTTTATATCAGGCTTAATAATCTGAAGTGCTGTCTGGCCTCTGGACATTCCTTTGGGTCGTTTGTCCAGGAACAGATACTGCACAGACAATCTGACAATACGGCTCAGTTTTTTTTAGCTCTGTTGATTTTGAAATTACAAGAAATACAAATTCTAAAGACATTAAATTAATATATATTTTTTTTCACCTCAAAATGTATTATTTATTATTATTATTTTGTGGATCTAAAATGAAGGTGCATATACACAAATCCGCCGCGAACTCTGTGGGCACCGCCATATTGCCTGCCGCCATTACTGCGTGCCTGTGAAGTGTTACGGTGTGACCATGGCGGTAAAAGAAATGGAAACAGCGACCCCATTGGAACTCAATTGAGACAAGTGAAGCCCATTTTTAGTGTTTTTTAGCACTTCCGTTTCTGACGAGCAGACTCAAACTAAGCTTGATCACGTCAGCAACCTGTCTGACAGATGTAAATCTTCTAGTAGCTGTGCGTGCAAACTGCCATCGTTAATCTTGCAGAGACGGCGAGCTTGAGCGGGGAGTTCTTTGTCGTGAGTGATCAGGAGTAAGTATTGTGATAAATTATTTTGTATAGTATTTTAAAATGTAACACCAGTACGCCATATTAAGTTAATTGCCTGCGAGCTTCTCCTCCTGTCTGTACGGTAATGCGACAGAGAGACGAGTGGTTATGACGCAATCGTTAGCCTATTTTTACAAAAACTGTTTCTACGGGGCCATAATGTAACAGAAGGTAATGGAGCCCTTTATACATTGTCGTGTATCTTTAGAAATAAATAATGGACAAATGGAGTCTTTAAACGCCTCAGATGTAAAGTTATTCGCTGTCAAAGTGATGTCAAAATGAATTGGAGTCAATGGGAATGCTAACGCAAGTGAAGTTCTGCTACAAGATGGCGGCACCCGGGCGACTTCAACTTCCAGTCGACTTCCTTGCCGCCTGGGTGTGACACTTGCCGGTGACCTCTAATGACATTTCAATGAAAGCGGATCCTGCTCATTAAAGAAAATATCTGGTGAAAGGGAACATTGGGTAGATGATAAAGGTAATTTATTGACAACATCATGTAATAATGTAAAAATATGTAATGTAATTAAGAAGTGTATTAATTTATGACAGCAATAAAACCTGTCATTACAAGCTGTGTTTCTAATATGTTCACAAGCCTCAAATAACTATAAGGCCATCCTTAAAAAATATTCTTGTTTGCCAATAACCCGACCAACCCAATTAATAATTTTTTCCCCTTTAGTCCAACCGACTTGCTGACTGTAACTGTGTTACAAACACAGTCTATGGTTAAGACCCACTGATTTTTTTTACTCTTCAAACAACTTATACAAATGCAATAAACACTTTTCTCATGCTCTCACACCACACATCCATTTTCTCACGCACAGAAAAATCGCGAAGCAAAGAGGACACGAAGACCGACAGACCAGACAGAGCATACTTATGATAGAAGAAAAAAACTCAGCTCTCATATTCTCAAATTTTATTTCGAAATTCAAACAATAAATACTCCTCCGCTCGACCAGGAACTCTGTGTAATCCGTATGGCCGTAAACATGGGCAGTCAATGTGCAACAAAGGCCCATGAATTTCACAAACAGTTTTATTCCAGGCCTGTAGTTTTGTGCTGTTGTTAAGCCAACCACACAACACACTCTTCCCAGCATCACTGGACAGCATAAGTACTAAAAACTAAATAAAAATAACTTTTCTTACAGCTTGAGCTAACATCTGCTACAGCTGCCTATGGGACCAATACGCTACTTCTGCTACTTCCTTAGCAGCAAAGGCACGCAGTAATGGTGGCTCTACTTTACTTCAGTGTTTCGCCGGATTTGTCTATAGAAATGGGCTTTGCACACACTGTAAAACCGAACAGTGAAATTAATCAAATGAAATTAGTTAATTGCACTCAAATATTAATGAAAGTTCATTGGACTTAATTTAAATAAGTTATGTAAACTCAAAATTGTTGTAGTAAGGTGAACTTAAAATTATTGCATTTTCAAGTTCCCAGCATGCTTTGCATCAGAAAACAAGGAAAATAAATGTAGAAATTAAGTGTTATTTTGTGTGTTTTTACACAAGATTAACATAGATGGACTTAAGTTAGTACTTAAATGTTGTGTTATGTCAGAACTTACAAAGGTTTCTATTATGTTGTTTTTGTAGTGTTACCGTTGTGGTGAAGAGTAGAGCCTGTGGTTAGGTTTAAGATAGACTATAGACTATATTTGAGGGTATTTCCCACATTATATGAGTTGAAAAATAGAGAAAATTTTGAGTGAAGTACTCTCTAATTATAAGTTGAGAAATATCAATATTTATAAGATAACTGAGATAATTTAAGGCAACTGGAAAGAACATTTTGATAGAAAACTATTTTTTTTTTAAGTAGATAAAATTAGAATAAATAAAATGGAAATGTCTACATACTACATACTATTACTACTGTAAACTTTGCAAATAGGACATCAGCCCCTTCAAGTCAATGAACAATAACAAAGTGGGCTGCAATGAATGTCTGTGGAAAACAGCTTTTAGTGAAACATTTCTATACAAGTACAGTATCACAAAAGAACATTTTTAATGATTTTAAAATAAGTTTTAAATGAACACAAAATGCAATGTAAATGCATGCACAACTAATAACTAATATCATCACGCTATAAAGGGTTGGCCTGCGCTGGGTGCGCCCCTCCCCCTATGACTGTTCTGTCTCCTGGCGGAGCTCATTTGTATGAACACGCATAGGAAAAAAGAACGATAGAAAGAACGGCTCCTCTCCAGTCGCGACTCGGCTCCCATCGTTCATGTTTATGAGCCGTTCAAAAGAATCGGTTCATTCGCGAACGTCACAACTCTACTGGAAATGTAATTTTTAATGTAATTTATTTTTTAAACATAAGAGTTCTGTGAACTTATTAGGGTTTACAGTGTATGGTAACAGACACTTAAAAATATATATTTTATTGAACTAAAAAATATTAAGTTAATTTGACTTAAAATTTTTGATGTAATCTGTTTCAACAATTTTTTTTGAGTTGAGTTATTAAATAACTTCTGATGATTTCTAAAATGTGATAGAGAAAAAGGCAACGAGGAAGTCTTTTTTTTTAACAAAGGTCAAAACTCCACTTATAATGTAGATTTTTGAGGGTGCGCTCATCATAAATTAATGTATTAGACCTTTCCAATGATATATAGTTTGTCAAGATTAGATTAGATTTAATTGTAATATAGTGAAGTAAATGTAGGCATATCCATATTCTGAGATATATTTATCCTCTCTCTCACTATATATATATATATATATATATATATATATATATATATATATATATATATATATATATAAACATATAGTGGTGGACAGTAACGGAGCAGATTTACTTCGTTACTGTACTTAAGTACATTTTTCAAGTATCTGTACTTTACTGGAGTAGTTTTATTTTGAGTAACTTTTACTTTTACTTCACTACATTCCAAAGCATAAAATCGTACTTTTAACTTCACTACATTTCATAAAACATATCGTTACTCACTATAATATATCATGTTCTCCGACACGCAGAAGCGGTGTCTGATTCTTCATGAACGAACTGAATCTTTTCAAAATAAACTTTTAAATCGGATCGCGAATCACACCAAACAATTTGTTTACGAATTAGAATGATCCGATTGCTGTTGTTCTGGAGTCGACCACTCACTGATTCAAATAAACCGTTTAGTGCGAGTCCCCAGAAGTAAGAACCGGGAGATCTTGTGAGCGCGCGTGCGTCTGGTGTTGCTAAAGTAAGTTATTAATGTCGAAATTTTGGATTAATTATTGTAACTGAAAAGCATATTTAGGTCAAAATTGTCAGTTGTTTGGGAACTAAATCCGTTGTAAAGAGTGATCTATTTAAGCCCACTGAAATGCTCGAGTGCAGACGATGCAGACACATCAGTTTTAGGTAAAAAAAAAAAAAAAAAAAATTACACAGATTAAATACAATAACTCATGGACGTTCTAATTCCCCGCTGCCGTAATGTTAACAGTTTTATTAAAATGTCCTATGTAACGTCTGTTTTTATATTGTTTATCAACAGTAACATTACATATGTATATTGTTTGGATTAACTAGACGAGTAGACTGACATGAATGTTTATTCATAACCGTACTGAAAATAAGTAAATATTGTTAGCTGATGCTGTCTAGCTAACAAGCTTGTTGGTGCTAAGTTGCGGTAATTTTTATAAATAATGTCCAAATATTTTTATTCAACCACCTATATATATATATATAATATATATATTACATCTGGGTGGAAAAGAAAGGATGTGATGTTCAGAACATGGTAACTACAGTAATTATCAGTGGGAAGAGATGCACCCCGTTTGGCCATAGGAGTTTTTAAACCACTGACAACGTTTGAGAAGGAAAAAATCATTATGAAAATATAATTATATTTTCCTTAAAATGTTCTTCCTAACTTCAGGCCTTATTATCATGTCATATATACAGTACAGACCAAAAGTTTGGACACACCTTCTCATTCAAAGGGTTTTCTTTATTTTCATGATTATGAAAATTGTATACTCACACTGAAGGCATCAAAACTGTGAATTAACACATGTGGAATTGTATACATTACAAAAAAGTGTGAAACAACTGAAAATATGTCATATTCTAGGTTCTTCTTTTGCTTTGCTTACTGCTTTGCACACTCTTGGCATTCTGCGGTCCAGCTCACCCCTAAACCATCTCGATTGGGTTCAGGTCCGGTGACTGTGGAGGCATCACTCTCCTTCTTGGTCAAATAGCCCTTGATGCCTTCAGTGTGACTCTATAATTTTCATAGTCATGAAAATAAAGAAAACTCTTTGAATGAGAAGGTGTGTCCAAACTTTTGGTCTGTACTGTAACTTTGATGTTCTGTAAAACAACAAACTTTAAAATACTTTGTTCTTACTGGTGAAAATCAGATGGTCATCTCTGTTTTCTCTCATGTACATCACAGTGTAAGCTTCACAGTTAACATCACTCTCATTAGCGTAGTCCATATCAACAACAAAAATATATCTCCATATAGTGGTTATTTTGGAAAAAATCCCAGGTATTTTGAGCAGTAGGATTATAAAAAATATGTGCTAATATAAAATTAAATTAAGTAGCCTATATAAAATTGAAAACATCTATCTTTCATTACTTTTTTACTTAAGTACATAAAAAATTTAGTACTTTTGTACTTTCACTTGAGTAAAATTGAAAAAGGAGTACTTTTACTTTTACTGGAGTAATATTTTATTATATGTATCTGTACTTTTATTCCAGTACTTGATTTGTGTACTTCGTCCACCACTGTACAGATTATGCAATACAACACATGCAAAATGTTTGATTCGTCAATAAAAACTGCCAGATTTACATTTTCTGTTTCAGTGTGGCGTGTAGTTTGACTTTTAAACCGTGGTTTAGGCATGCCTTTAGGTTTAATATTGAAACCACATCCGAACTACGTCACAGTTCCCAGCAAGTCATGTATGAGATGTCAAAACAAAAAAAGGATTTGGACATGTAAAGTCACTTAAAAATCTCCAAATGTCTTGCAATAAATATAAAATATTCCAGTCATACATATTAAATAACATATATCAAGATGAAATATTAGTAAGTGTCAGTTATTTGAAATATAAGTTTAGGACAAACACATTCTACGTGAAATATTTCCACAAAACGTGTTTGTTAGGTTTCGAAGTACACAGAACTGACTTGATTAAAGGTCATCGCACAAATGGTTCATTTACTTTGAGGAAAGCTTGTGCAGGTGCTAATTTACTATGTAATGTAAAGAAATATATCAGCGGAATACAACTGTGACTTTGTGGTCCTAAAGTGTTTTATTTCTGAGCAGTGCTGCTTCTGCGTGTGAACAGAGAGTGTCTCTGGTGTTTTCCTGATACGTCTGATGTCAGGCGAGTTCTTTGTGGTGCTGATTTTCATTTCATGTTTGTGTCTCTGACCTGTTTTCACGCCTGTAAACCTGTGAGCATTACTTCAAAGCAGCGTTCACATTTTCACCCACTTTAAGAGCGGTAAGTGTACTGTTTACATCATTTCAAACCATTACTTTTCCAGCTGCAGATCTTTTATGTTAGCCTATATAATGCATTGTATCTCGTTTGTTATAGATTTCCATTTGTGAAGACCATTGTTTGGTTGACTTAACTCTAGTACAATCTAGTAGACTTAAGCCTCTACAGGAAGACAACTCGTAAACTCTTTCATAAGGTATCAATAGATAGCTCTATTCATATATGCATGACCACACAGGAACCCGTCTAGATATCTCTGCCAGAGCTTTAACTATAACCACGAGCGAGAGGAAGATTCACACGTCCTCGTTTAAAGACGGCAGGTGTTGTGTTCATTGAAGTTGAATCTATCTTTTAAAAGAGTCTTTTTCTTCTTGTTCAGACCATTTTGTTTTGAGGGGGGGTTATTATTGAAGACCCGCTCTGTGCCCATCTTAGGCATGGATGGACTGTGCAGTATTATCCTTGTTCTTTTACTCACAGGTAAGTGAAATTCATTCTGTTTTAAAGCCTAGTTTGTTATGAACAAAGTTCGGATTTAATCTACCAGAAAGAATTGGTCAATATTTCGGGATGGACTGTTTCTGACACTTCATGTTGAAAATATATCCTTGGCTAATCGACACAAAGGCGTTTTCCTCAGTAAATATTTGATTTGAAGTCTAAGTCGGATTACACAAATGAGTGTTTCACTTAGCAATTTCCATTGTGACAACATGCCCCACTATTTAAAGAGAATTTGTATTAACTGTATGTTATACCTTGGACAATAAATTGCATTTTTATTAAACTGCATGTTTTGAAGGCTGTATGATATCTGACATAGGAACTGACTTGAAAAAAATAAACATACCCTTTGAAATATTCACTGAGCTAAAAAAGACAATTAGCCTTTGTCCAGATTATAATATCTTCTGCTAACATTGTTTGTTGAATGATTTGTATTTAAATAACTTGTAGTTACATAGTTATTGACAAGAGTAGGAGTAGTTATAGTGGTTGATAGACCCAGAATATCTTGTTTGAGGTGTGGATTGAGTAATTAAAATTAAAGCATATTTTGCATATACATATATATATATATATATATATATATATATATATATATTTGGAGTTTAAATCTGCCAACTATTATCAAGAAATGTTAAAAACGTTTTGCTTTTCACAAGGTCAGTTTTCCAATCATATATCTATTGTTTGTACCTAACAACAGACAATAAATGATCTTTCTTTTCTTTTCCTGACATACGTAGCAGGAGCTTTCAATATTACCCCTGAAGAGGAGAAAATTAACGTCCATCTGGAACCAAAGTACATTGAAGTTTGTGAAGAAGCTTCAGTCACATTCAACTGCACTTTTCAGCCTCGTGGAAAGTACAAAGTGAGCTGGCATTATAGCCAGACACCTTATTTAGACTGTGAAACAGAAAACAAGATACCTGAAGGACAGAGATTTTTTAAAGAGGAAGATGAAGATTGGTCAACACTCAACATTACTTTTAACAAAGCCAGTGAGAGCGGATGGTACTTCTGCAAGGTTACAAAAGACATCCCGGTTCTCTTACGATACTGCAGTAATGGAACACAGGTTATAGTCGGTAAGAAAAGGGACATTGTAGTCTATGGTACAAAATAACGTTTGTTATAGAAAAATGTATATCATGTATTCTACAATATATTGAGACTGCACTAAACACCTGGGAAACTAAATCATGTGAACTCTCCAGCTGATCAGATGCTCTTTGGATGATTCTCTAATCATGATGGAGAACATGACCATCAGGTGTGAACTTGTAAAGTTCATGCAGTTTGAGTGCTGCTATCAAAAAACACACAACACCAAATTTATTCTGAAGATATTCTGGAAGTGTTCAAATTAATTCAGAATTGTTTTTCCTGGAAAATAATTTGTAATATGAAAAACATCAAATCGTATCACCTTATTATGTACAAATATCTTATTATCTATAAATATAAACTGCTTCATGACAACTATTTCACAAAAATGTTGCATTCTTGCTTTTAATCAGATCACCTACCTGTAGGGAAATAAAGAGCAGAATCCAAATCTCTGACAAAGTTTTCTTTTCTTCCACTTTCCAGCATAAACGGAAATTTAAATTGAGCAAGTTTAGAATTGAAATGTATCCATGTAACAACATTCACTAAAGTGTTTCTTTTTTTTTCTAATAGATGCCACTAGCAATAGCACCAGCAGCACAACCAGCACCAGAACCACAGAATCTCAGAATCAGACAACAGCACATTTACCTACAACTTGCATGAACAATGGTAAATATTCAGCTTTTTACACTCAATTATCCTAAAATACTTTGTATTCAACTCTTTGCATTTGAAATTTAAATTTTAATTTTGTACAATAATGTACATTTTGGTCATTTATTTGACCTCCACAAGTACAGTAACCACAAAGTAATAAATTAGTACTTTACTTCACATACATGGATTAAATTGCAAGTGGTCAGTTTTTGGTTTTGTCTCAAATATTAGTAAACTTGTTCTCAAATGAAAGTCTTTAGGAGATAAAAACTATAAATATATTAATAATATGCTAAAATTCAAAATGGCATACTTTATAGTGGGGTCCACTGGTAATTTTTTATTTTATTTTTTTCTAATGTAATACATTTTATTATTACAAGTTATGATTCATAATTTAAGAATGACCGAAAGAGCTTTGTACGCTTCGATGGAAGCAAGAGCACCTGGCCATCCGTCTGTTCAAAGGAGGCAATGCCACAAATTAGTTTATTTGAACAGAAATAAGAAATAGAACTGAATCGAAAATATTTCATTTTTATTATATATAATAAAATATTTTTGTTTTACTTTTTTGTTAAATTTTTTGTTTAAATTAAGACTTTCAGTCTTTAAAACCCCGCTGCACAAATTATAGAACAGTAATTTTTTCATGAATATACATCTAGCGTTTATACTGTAATAGAAAGAGCCACATATGTGAAAGATAATATAATAATATTATAATAAATATTATTATAATAATAATCTGATAATTGTATCTTTTTGTGTGCTATAGATACAACAACCTCCACACCACCCATGATATCAAAGGAGAAGTCTACTCAGTGGTGGATATGGCTAGCATTGGCTGTTGGATGCGCGGTACTTCTTGTGTCAATTGTTGTCATATGCATTTTGACACGCAAACCTGAAGGTACATTTACAAATCAGTGCTTAATACTAAACTATTTTATTTTTAAAAACACCAAATATTTACTTTAGCTTAAGCTTTAACATTAAGAACCTATCACTGTAAAAAATTGTGAAAATGCTACAGTACAAACCTTTTAAATGGTTAACGGTAATTTCTAGTAAACTGACGTTCCAAGAATTCTATGCGTCGCATTTGAAATTTTGTTTGAATTTGACGTTTTTTCTTTTTTGAAATAACTGTTTTTTCTTATTTTTTCTTATCTGTTATGTTTATTAGGCTTGTATGTTACATACAATGTTGTTAAAATAATTTTTATTGTAAATTTCAGTTTAATGAGTCTCACCGTGATGGTGTTTAGTGCTTGTGTGAATGACTGTGCACCTTCTATATATGTTAATATTTAAAAGCTGCTTGCGATGGTCTTTGTTTCATCACATGACTTTCTCATCACCCCGTTTTCACCAGTGTATTACAAAGGTACAAAACAGATTTCAGTACTTCAATAAATTGGTATATTAACATTATATCAGTTAAATTATGGTATTAAACTGTAAATTTAAGGTTAAACCCAAAACGGTGTTACCGTATTTTTTAACGGTATAATTCTGGCAATCACAGCTGCTGTTTTTTACCGTATATTTTACAATTTTTTTTCTATACAGTGTAAAGTTCATTGTCCATCACACATTAATATTTTAAACACTGAAAAAAAATGGTGTGAAACTATTTTCCCTCAGAAATTGCTGGTAAATTTTACAAACAATTACAAAGAAATGGCAAGAAAAATATTAAATTGAACGTGAATTTTAGGAAGTAATTTTCTGTTAAACATTCTTGTGTATGACTAGAATCTTTTTTTGTTTGTTTGTTTTTTTGTTTGTTTTTGTTTTGCAGTGTTTGGCTCAGTCCGCTGATAAGAATTATTTCAAATGGAGGACATAAGCATCATAAAGCATTAAGATGTAAGAGCACATAGTGCTACATAATGCTAGTTACAAATGTTTAAAGCCTATAATCATATTTCTTGCTATAAACTGATGCAGGAATCAATATTATTTCTTGCTGTAATCAAAATTATGCCACAACAATCCTTTAAAAGTCACACAGACCTCACGCGAGACCCCACTAAGAAACAAAACAACGCATCCTCAGGAGTCTTTGTACAATGTCAGACATTTCTGGGTTGCAAACTGAGTGCTGAATGAGTGTGGGTGGTATGTGGTTGAGCGCTTTGAGAGCGCGCTCCAGTTGATGACGATTAAACTGCCTCTCATTGTCTGTGGTTAGGCTCGAGCAGTTTGGTGCAGCGTGCACAGCAAACCGTTTTCCTCCAGACCCTCAGTGTGGCCTGTGCTTTGTACTGATAACCATCTGATGTAACTCTACAGTAATCTTATGTGTTTTTAGACATCATTTATGAGAACACCAAACCAGTGGAATCGAGCTGCTGGGGGCGAAACAAGGCTAAGAAGGACATCTGCGACCTGCCTTTGTCCAAAAAAACGGACACCATTAAACCACTGAGGAAGTACGACACTCTTTCAAGCAACAGAATCCGAAGGCCTTAAGTATTAAATATGAAAGAATGACCTATCCTCTGAAAACACATTAATTATATTAAAAACCTTACTGTACACACATATTTATTGTAATGTTGCATTTCCCGATAAGATGGGAAGCTGTAAATATATAAGGCTGTTTGTTTTGTTTTTTCTTCAGAAAGAGATACATGAGAAAACCTGATTTTTTGTCCCTTAATGACTTTCAGTTGTGTCAAACCGAAACATTTTGTGGTTATAAATGTGAAAACCACCAAAAATAAAACTCTGTCACACTTTTTTTTCCCACTCACAATTAATAATGCATTATCATTACTGCCACTGCACAAATTGGTCTGGTATTTCAGAAGTTACATGAAGATTAGTCGACCGTGATTAGATAACAAACCACATGCTGTGAAAGCAGCAAATGAGGGAAGAAGAAAAAAGGAACTGAGATGTTTCGTAGTTATGAATCATTAACTCGTATGTATTCAATAAAGGAACTGGGAGTTTTCTTTGAACGCACATTTAACACGGGCCTATTGTAACTAGCGTCGGTTACTGACCTTAATCAGTCCAGACGCCATAATGACTTTAAAACGAGGCTGTGAGAGAGACAATGGTAATGTTATGCATTTCATATCATTTCACAACTCATGACTTTAAAGAAATAAATGTTGTTGAACAACAGTATAATCCATTGAACGTCTATCCTGCACAGCCTACTTTTATTCCTGTCAAAAATGAAATACTCAACACAAAATGCGACTTTCTGATAGCCGTCAAAACACGACAGTAGCTTCTTTACCTCAGATCTTGAATATACCTTAAAGGAAACAAGAACTTTCAAACTGTGAACAAACAAGTGAATTCCATGAAAGACAGCTGAATATGTATTTTGATTAACGTTAAAAATATGCACTTACCGAATTCGATTTAAGAGCAAGTCGAGCAGTGTTCATGCTGAGAGAGCGATAGACCCCGCCCACACGCTCTCCTGATTGGCTGTAATTTATGATTGATTTTGGTTATGGTTGTTGATGTTGTTGTTTTTTGTTTTGTTTTGTTTTTTTGTTTTTTTTAAGGAAGCGAGGAAATTAAGGAGAACTCATTAAATCGACTGTGTAAAGACTTACATTTTGACGTTTATAATAATAAGGAATATTATTATGAAATAAATCAGGAAATTATAATGAGTTCTGAAGAATTATGCGACACTGAGGACTGGCGTAATGACGCTAAAACTTCAGCTTTGAAATCGCTAGAATGATTTAAATTTTAAAATACGTGAAAATACAGAACAGATGTTTTTAAACCGTATTAATATTTAATATTTATTTTCATCAAGTAAACTCATTTGCAATCATGAGAAAATTATTTCCAAAACATTTTTTAAATCATTTTAATATTTTCTGGGGCCAGTTGCATAAACTTAGCCTCCATGTTAAGAATGTAGGTGCGTCCCAAATCGCACATATGCACTCTTATACGAGGTTTTGTAGTATAAACAGTGTGAGTTCCAATAATAATACTTTAAACAGCACTTTAAACCCCCAGATGATGCACTTAAATAGCCGAAACAACTAAATGTGGAATGTTGGACACTTCAGACTCCGGCTTTCAGATTATAAATAACAAAATAACCTTATGTAATGCATTCACTACATGGTTGAGTACATAGTGCAGAGTTCTGTGTCTTAAGAACTAGTTTGACCAACTAGCAGCTGCCAAGGGGAAATCAGTCTTACTTCTTCAATATAAAGAAGACCTTTTCATAAGCAAATTTAAAAGTTTATGACCAGTCTTAAAGAAAAAATTAGATGAATAAGTTTATAAGCCTAGTCTTAAAAGTTTATGCATGGCCGCTGGTGTAAAGATTGTTAGGTTGATGGTCATAAGCAGTTATATAAAATACAGGTGTAGTAACATTTTCAAACAAACCCGGAACACTAGCAGAAAGTGGGACACAGTCCTCAGAGAACAGCCCTGTCCTAGTTGCAGGTGCATTTAATGTGTGAAAAAAACAATGAAGGCCTTTGCCAAACAGGGTCATGCTTACTGATCGAAACTGATGGACACTTGGGTGCCCAAAAATATATCAGTTCACGCATTTCCTTTGTGACCTAGATTGAACAAAAATGAACAGCATGAAGACTAACAAAGATAAAATCAACTGCTGAACTGTAATTTGGACACCAAGTCAATACTTTGTGGGATATTTGACATAAAATGTATAAAACAGGCCTTTCACTGAAGGAGATGTTTTGCCTTCAGAAATAGGTGACCTCGTGTTAACATCTGGTCAACCTAATGAAGTCAAATATTCCACGAGCTGTTTTTGATTTCTATTTATTTTCCTTCCTTTATCCAAATTTGAGAATGTATAAACATATCCCGGATTTGTGTAACTTCACTACTAGCATTTAACATTTACCATCATATAAACATCAAATTAGAAAATATATAAAATGTAAAGAAGAAAAGAAAAAAGGTTCAAGGGTTGCATTTAGTTTACATCATACGCTTAAGGTTGGCGAGTCTGAGACCCAATGTTGGTTTTTACTTTATCTCTAAATGTATATTTCCCATAAAAACAAAGAAACGGTTTTAATCATTTTTAATCTAGATGGCAGTTGAGCTGAGTCCAAAAAGTCAAGAACTCTGATGGATTTAGTTTAGCTACATTTGTTGCTAGGTTAATTTTATGTTGGAAAATAGTTTATATAGGCTAGCTATATGTGTACTTCTCACAACAACAACTCAATGTTGTAGTAGTTTACGAAGACATCTTTTCAAAGTACGTTTATATCTGGAAGCCCTATTTTTTTTTTTGTAAGTGTGTGTGTTTGTTCATTCTGCAGTCGGCCTATAGCCTACACCTCGAAGACGTTTCCTGTCAGATGTTACATAGACACTCAGAAAATGTTCTTAACATGTTTATGATTTAAAAATGATTTTATGAGACTGTTTTCCAGATGAAACGCTCTTTAACAAACATCTTGAAGACGGAAGTGAACTATTTAAAGTAATCCCAGAGCTTCAGCTCAACCATTCACCGATTAGCTCATCGATGAGTTCTCGGTGAAATCAAAAACATGCTTTTGGATCAGTTTTGTGATTTTATTGTGCCATCAAGTGGACACACAGCACAACAGCAGGGTTGTCTGCTTTCTAGCACAATTAAATTAAATTAAATGCACTCAGCGATTTATTATCGTTTCCCACGTTTAATAATTTTAAGGATTGTTAAATATTTTTGAATGAGGAAAATAAATATTTGTCAATTTTCTTGTGTTTTGTGCATTTTATTCTGACCATAATTATTTGAACCCACATAATATTATAATTTAGACACCCCAATCTAATATATATGTTTTAAGAGAACCTTAGCAGTGTAAAGATGAGCAGCAATGCAGCGGCGCGCTGGGTGGGTGTGTCCCGAGCAGCGCGTCTCTCCGCCGGTAACCGGCGCTGCTGCTGCCGCTGACGGAGAGCGAGACAGACGGAAGGTGGGTGGGGACATCCGAGCTATTGTCGGGATAAACGCACCTCACGCTCGGGCGGCTGAACGCTGAGCTCGAGCTAATCCGCGCAGGAGAAGACTGAATAAACAACTCGGCGTTGGCCAAGGCTTTCCATTTTAGGTAAGGTTCTGGATTTTTTTTACCTTGTCTTCCAAGCACGCAGAGAGTTAACGCTGCACTGCGTTGCATTTGGGGCCAGACAGGACATGCATGCTGTTTATACATGTGCACGTCAGCGAAAATGACAAGATTTGAGGTCGCATGCAGAGAAATGGGTCAGAAGATAAATTGGTCAGATCAGCAGCCTGATTGCCAATGCTGCTGTCTCCATTGCACTATAGTGCAGTGGTTCTCAAACCTGTCCTGGAATACTCCCAGCCCTGTATATTTTGTATGTCTCCTTCATCTGTCACACCCGATTCAGCTAATTATCAGCTCATTAGTGGAGACTGCAAGACCTGAAGTGGGTGTGTCAGAGACAGGGAGACATACAACATGTGCAGTGCTGGGGGTTCTTCATGGTGAGGTTTGAGAACCAATGCACTAGTGCAAACACACTGAAATGCATGCTGCTCTTTGCTGACAGGGCTGCATGGCACAAGCTGTCGCAGTACTTGCATGTAACTGTTTGTATGCATAATAAATCAAGTCTATAGAAGGTTTCATTTTCTCTGAGGCACGTGATTTATTCAAATGATGGTACATTTGAAATGCATGGGCTTGAGGTCAGTGACATGAATTAATGGTGCTTCACAATATTTGATGCTAATGTTTATTATTATTATTATTAGTAGTTGTAGTAATGATTTACTAAATGATGTTGCTCAGAAACAAGAATGGTTTGCTTGCCTAATGATTATTATTCATGTTTAGAATAGAGTTAAGGATAATTACTAAAAGCCATAACTCCTAAAAGAGCGCTAAATGTATGTATTGCATTTATTTATATATTACTTCCTCTGCTTAATATACTGAGTTAATCTGTCCCTAAAGTTTAAACTTCAAATTAATTATTTACAATGTTTAAAGAAATGTATTTCTTAAATTTCAGTTTCAGTTCTTCAGTGTAATAATTTGAGCTAATCATATTTTCTATCCCTTGATCCTAACCCTCACCTATTAATTATTAATTTATTAATTTAAACATATTCATTGCAATTATGAATGTATTATTTATTTTTTGCTCCATCGAAATTATGATGTTTTTCTTAAATCTCACAGAATATTTATATATATTTTTTAGTTTGTGTTATGCATTTTATTTAGACATTATATTTTATACATTGAACTATTTATTCATAATATTTAAATAAATGTATTCTATGTAATTTAATATGCATCTCTTCCCCCCTCCATCTATCTATATTTCAATATTAATGGAAAAAAAGAAATATATATATAAAATAATAAAATATTTTATATATAAAATGTAAAAGAATATACAGTCAAAAATTGTATGTATATATATATACATACAATTTTTGACCGTATATTCTTAGTTAATAATATTTTCTTTCTCTTAAGCCTTGCTTCCACAGAATTATATTTATTTATTGGTTTTAGGTTTTAATTTAGACGTTTAAGTTACCATGGAGCACTATCCTTGTGGGAATATTTGGTTCCCACAGTGTAGGCAATACCACACACACACACACAAACGCGCGTACAGATAACCTTGTCCCTCTGTCCCTTCAGGAATCTGACACCATGACTGCAGAGGAGATTATAAACATTAAAGAAGCAGAGATAATCAAGCTGATTCTGGACTTTCTGAACTCCAGAAAGCTCCACATCAGTATGCTGGCGCTGGAAAAAGAGAGCGGCATCATTAATGGGCTTTATTCAGATGATATGCTCTTCCTGAGGTCAGTAGGAAGCTGTGTCTTTGAATCCTACACAACTATGAAGTTTTACTTGCAGTGGCCATTTCAGTAGCCATTTACTGTGGTGTATTTTGAAAAACTGTCATCCTTAATAAATGGTAGTGCTGCTTAATGAAGTGTGAAAATGGAAAACCTACATCTGTTTCAGGTGCTGAAGTATTAAGCACACTTGCATTTCTTTTAGGAGCATCATTTTAACTTATGAAAGAAGAATCAGGTTCTATATTATTAATAAATTTTTTCTAAGGCAACTTATATTAGACGGGCAGTGGGAGGAAGTTTTGCAGTTCATCCAGCCTTTGGAGTGCCTGGATAAATTTGACAGAAAGAAGTAAGCACAGTCGCACAGTTATGAATCTGTTCAGCATTCAGGCTTGTGTTGCTTGTTTCACAGTCTTTTGGCATTTTTTAATCTTTTAGATTTCGATATATCATCCTAAAACAGAAGTTTCTGGAAGCTCTGTGTGTAAACAACGCCATATCTGCAGCAGATGACCCTGAGAATGTGAGTGTGTGTGTGTGTGTGTGTGTGTGGAAAATGGCATCATGTTATTCTAAAAAAGACCCACTTGTCTTTTATGTAAAATTGGGATTTGGGATTGGGAAAGTTTAATTGTATATGATATTAATATTTGTATTAACAGTATAAGTGTTACTTAGAAAAAATAGCCTTTCATTATTTAATTAATTGAAAAAATTATTACTGTTATTATCATTATCACTGAAACTGATTTATAAATTCATTTTAAGTAAATAAATGTCGGAAATTGAAAGTTTATTTATTATCATTATTATTTGATATTAAACATTCCTTTTTCTATGAAAGATTTTTTTTTTTTTATTAGTTGTGATGATAATAATAGCAATAATTTGAAAATAAATGAAAAATGTATACAGATAGATAGTAGGTAGATAAGAATAATAATTATTATTTCTTGTACAATATTCTTCAATACTAATAAATAAATCAATAATGTTTATCCTTTGTGCAAGAAGATGCGCAAGAAGTTTTTATTGTTATTATTATTATTTTAAAATAGCCTTTAATACAAACATGTCATAGATAGTAAGTTTACAAATAAGTACATGATTTATAAATTATGCCAGTGTTTTATGCAAAATGATCAGGAAAAAGTTATGATTATTATTATATATTTTTTTTACTTGTACCATATCCTTGAATAATAAATAAATAATGTTTATCTTTTTTGCAAAATGGAAGATTTTTTTATGTAATATCCTTTAATACTTAATAATAATAATAATAATAATACATTTCAATAATAAATAGTTTTGATGAATAAAAATGGTATACAAACCAGCAAATAAATGAATTGTTTTTGTTAAAATGATAATTGCTCGTTATTTATGCAAAATGTAAAAAGTGTAATTGTAAGTTATGGTTATGTTTGTTATGTGTACCATGATAAATAAGTAAATGATACATAAATAAATTACATAATTCTTTAGCAAAATGGAAGTTTAATGTATAATATTATTTTATACCATTAAATGGCCTTTAGTTCTTAGAATAAATCTTGAAAATTAATCTATGAAATAAAATCTATTTAAATATAATTTAATACTTAGATAGATAGATAGATAGATAGATAGGGATATTTTGGGCAATCTCACATTAAAACCTCATGAATCTTAACTCAGAATGTGTCAGAAGGGTTTTATTCATAACGACTGCTCTCTTTCACACCTGCAGCTGGAGCTGACTATGCAAGACGCGGTGAAGTCCCTTCACTCCCTGGAAGAGTTCTGCCCAACCAAAGAAGACTACAGCAAACTCTGCCTGCTCCTAACGCTCCCGCGCCTCACCCACCACGCCGAATTCAAGGACTGGAACCCCAGCACGGCCCGCGTGCACTGCTTCGAGGAGGCCTGCTCCATGGTGGCCGATTTCATCCCCGCCGACCGCAAACTGAGCGAAGCCGGATTCAAAGCCACCGGCGACCGTCTGTTCCAGCTCCTCATCAAGGGAATCCTGTATGAATGCTGCGTTGAGTTCTGCCAGAGCAAAGCCACTGGAGAGGAAATCAATGAGGAGGAGGTTCTCCTCGCCGTCGATGTCCTGTGTGGGAACGGTTGTGAGGAACTGGACTTGAGTTTGTTGTCTTGGCTGCAAAACCTCTCGCCTTCGGTCTTTGCTTGTGCGTTTGAGCAGAAAACCCTCAGCATACACGTAGACCGGCTCGTCAAACCGGCCCGGACGGGTCACGCAGATCTTCTCACTCCACTGCTCACCAAACTCTCGCCTTGCCCAGCATCGCCTCTACGGCGGCCCCAATCGGCGGATACTTACATGTCCCGCTCTCTCAATCCCGCCCTGGACGGTCTGTCCCATGGCTTGGTGGGAAGAGAAAAGAAAAGCACGGAAGGTGACGGGAAAGTAGCGGCCATGTCGCAGTCGTTCGCCAACTTTGGTTATCCTTCAGGAGGAAATGGAAGCAAAAATGTGATTGAGAGCAACGTCAGTGGTTCACCCGACAGGTGGGATAGTTCACCAAAAAATGACTGTTTGTTTAACATTTAAAAAACGGGTATGCTTTTTTATTTTAAAAATCACTTTCTCAGTTTTTTTTTGTCAATACTGTAAAAGTCAAAGGGGAGCAGTGCTGTTGTTTTGGACTCCATTGACTTCCATTGTGTAAATCAAAACTAGAGCCCGACCGATATATCGTTTCGCCGATTTTTATCAGCTGATAAGAGCCTGTCGCAGATATATCGGTATCGGTGAATATGCTGCCGATATGACAATTTTTGGGCAGAATAAACGCAGGTAAAATGCTTGTAAATTATGTATTTACGTAGTTTGTCCAGCAGAGCGTGCTCCATTGTTTGGTACTGGTGACCTGGATTAAACGCTTTAAAGCTTAAGTGTATGGAAAACAATCAAAACTCTAAACAGCGATATCTCCGCAATGACATGGGGAATCCACGCCAAATTTGGGGGATCCCTTCAGCTCAAGGAACCCTCTTGAATGCCAAATCGAGTGTCTCGAAGCCCCATTTCAATTGAGAACACCCCCGCATCGCTAGCCCCTGGGATCCAGGAGTTACAGGCGGTTTAATTCGCGGTCGGGCAAAGGAATGTTCACATTACATTCAAAGGGCATTAAAGTGCGCAAGATGTAAATTTATTGTTAAATTGTTAAATGCCCTGCCTCAATTACATATCTAATGTCACATTTAAGTGATCATTGCAAAATGTGAATGGGAAAGTGTCCAACATTTTGACTGCTACTGTACTATAATATGCACAAAAAATATCGGCCGATATATCGATATCTGCCTTTTTTAACTCCCTAATCTCAGTATCGGCCCTCAAAAACCAATATCGGTTGCTCTCTAATCAAAACAGTTTAAAAATTCTTCCAAATTTCTTCTTTTGTGTTCCATGAGTTTGCGCCCCATCCCCTTTTGAAAATTAACCATGGTTTTATTATATTAAAAGTGTAGTAACCAATTTTTTTCTGGCGCATTGAATACCATTTGTATAACCACATTTTTTTCTATAAATACCATGGTTAAAATATGGTTTGTGTAGCCAGACCGAAGGTTAATTTGTGGTTACCATGGTTTAACTATATTAATCAACAATAAAACCAAGGGTAAACATCTGTCATAAACAAAACTGCACAATTCATTGTAAAGTATAAAATACCGTAGTCAAATCTAGCTTCTAAGAGCTGGTTTCTGTGTTAGAAGGTGAAATGCGACATATGGTGGTCAAGCTTAACACTTCTAATCCTTTTAGATCCACCACAATAAACCCTGGCAGCTTTACTAGTTAAGTCCAAACAAACTTCAATGACAGTCAATATATTTCAGAGAACTTTTGTTGAATACTAAATGAAAAGTGGCAATAGAAACCATAATATTAATGTGCACTTTTTATTAAAAGGTAGAGATAATATTCCTGATTTAGTTTTTATGCTATGCTACTGTCTTTTAAATGGTAATATATATTGCATATTTAATTGTTCTTGCTTATTTCCACTATTTGTACATTTTAGGTTACTTTGGCCATCATCTAACGCTCATTCAAGGTTCATCTTTTAATCTTTAAAAATCTCATCAATCTTGTTTTCATTTTCATAGTTTTTAATGTTTTATTTTCAATGTATAAAAAAAAAATAGGATGGAATTTGAATTCTAGCCATTTATCAGCCAACTATCAGCGTGTGGCATGAACCTGGATTTTACTATCCATGCATCCACAGATATTAAGATGTTTTCCCGCTCATTTGTGTTGACTGGTGTTCCTCCAGAGCTCCAGACGAGTGGATAAACAGCTCAGGAGGAGCGAACTCACCACGTCCTCCACTGACTCCTGGCAGAGATGGTGGAGCCACAGCTTCAGCGGAGAAATCAGAGGTAATTAAAACCAGTTAGATTTAGATTACATGTGCAAATGATGACAGACTGGTCATTGCTGGTGATTTGTCTTGTGTCGTGTGTGCAGGAGCAGCTCCAGGAGTTCCAGCGGCAGCGTCTGCGGGTGCAGCAGCATCTGGAGCAGAAGCAGCAGCAGAGGCAGCTGTACCATCAGATGCTGCTGGAGGGTGGAGTTCATCCCCCAGATCAGCCCACAGACGCAGCGCAGCACAGTCTCACACAGAAGTTCCTCAACAGGTCAGATCCAGCAGGCATTCAGATGTGCAGCTGATTGATTATGTGGCTTCTGATGTCAAGACGATGAGATTGGAAGTGCTGTAAATGCCTCTTGGACTGGAACGTGCTTACCATTAACTAACTCGTTTGTTTCACTTGTTATTGATGTGCAATTAATTTCAGGGATAACAGAAATAGCATGTGCTCTATTCTATTCTATTCTATTCTATTCTATTCTGTTCTATTCTATGTAGTATTATTTATATATAGAGATAGAGATTAATCTGGAAAATATTTGCCAGTTTTGAGACTATCTGCAAACTATTATATTTGCATCTTTTTTTAGTTCATTGATTTACAGCGATTATTGTGAACTTCTCAACTGGCTCTCATTAAATCATAAACATCTCATTTATGTGATATCATTTATAGAAAGTGTGAATTATGTAAATTATGCTATTTCGATGTCATTAAAAGATAATTTAATATATATTTCAGATATATTTTAAACATATTTCCTACAATGATCAGTGTAATATCATATATAATTTTTTTACTAGCGATAAGCATTTTAATATAAAAATATTTTGCCATTGTGAAATGATCAGTAATTTGCATTTTTTGTGCATAACTTGTATACATTTTATAATTATTATTATATTATAGTATATATTGCCTGTATATTATCATATAAATTAATACTTGATTTTTTACTAGCGCTAGACATATTAATCTCATAATAGTTGGTCATTTTGAGATTATCAGCAATTTATTTACAATATCACATACAATATACATTTTGTTGTACATTGCTTTTCAGCAGTTTTGTAAACTTATTTTTGCAATAATTAAACTGTAAGTGTATTATGCCATTTATTAATTTTAATAATTATTCATTAAATACAATTTAATAGCATATTTGACATATGTGTAATATTTATTTTGTATTTTTAAATAATACATTTATAGTACAATATTAATTTATATTTTTGTATGCATTTTAGTAATTATTATTGTAATTATTAAGGCCCGAGCACTAATGGTGCGAGGACCATTTTTGAATTGTTCCGGTTATTAATAACTATTATTTTTAATTATTGTTTTAAATTATTAATTTTAGAATAAATATGATTTAAGTACATTATAAAAACAGCTTTGCTATCATAAGTTTTATCAATATCAGCATTATATAAGGCATTAAGTACCTTGATCTCTATAAACATCACCATCAGTTTTCTTGATCGTTCATGTAGGTCCATTCAGAAACTGGAGGAGCTGAACGTGGGAATGGAGGACCTGGGTGAAGACGTCCAGGCTTTGGCCCAGCAGTGTAACGGTACGGCAGCGAGCGGAGCTGGTAAACAGACCCCAGAGACCGGCTCAGGCCTGAACAAGACCGCGGTGATCAGCAGCACCCCTCAGAAGGGAGGAGGCCGAGGCATCCCGTCTCTGGACGAGTCTCCAGTGCTGGTCAACAAGAGGTTTCTCACAACCTTTGACCCTAAAAGATGAAATCACTCTGGTTTGTGAGCTGCTTGTAATGCTGATGCATCATGACAGTGTGTTTCAGGATGAGAAACCCAAATTTGTTGCAGTTCAGACGTTGGAGGACACACAGGCTGTGCGCGCAGTCGCCTTCCACCCGTCCGGGACCCTCTATGCAATCGGCTCCAACTCCAAAACACTGCGCGTCTGCACTTACCCACAATCCCTCCAAACCAGGTGCGTTCTTCTTCTCAGTATTTAAAAGGGCTAATTCACCCTACAAAAAAGACAAGTGTGTCATCATTTACTCCCCCTCATGTTGTTCCAAACCTGTATGAGTTTCTTCCTTCTGTGGAGCATGAAAGAAGATATTTGAGGATTGTTGGTAACCAAACCGTTTCGGGTTCTATTCGACTTCCATAGTATGAACAGAAGATACTGTGGCAGTCAACGGGACCCAAACCTATGGAAGCCTCATTCTGCCACTGAATAAAAAATAGTGCTGTCAATTGATTAATCGTGAATAAACGTTTTTTGTTTAAATAATACTTGTGTGTATACAGCTTATTTATTATGTACATATAAATACATATTCACACAGTAAATATTTTGAAAATATGTACATGTATTTACATGAATGTATTTATATAATTTAATAGTACAAATAATATATACATATATATATGTTTTTTTTCCTCATCATTACGTATTTTTGGGCTGGTGCGACTTATAGTCAGAAAAATACGGTATATATATTAGGCTGGGCAAGTTAACGCCGACAATTATTTTATCGTGCATTAACGCAGTTTTTCATTGTGAAGACAGCAGAGAAGCGCTGAGATGTGTCCCATGATCGTGCAGGTCTCTAATAGGAAGGTGCTTGTTATAATGTTATGATGAAAGCTCTGGACTCTAGTTTTTCTATAACAAACTATTAAATATTTTCTATAAAAACGTTAATGTCCTGGCAGTGACAAACAGCCAGTTTTATATTTAATGTATTTACATTAATGTTGAGATAAATTGAGATTTAGGCAACAATAAATATTTTAACCGCTATTATGTAAAAGGAACACTTGCTGTAAAAAGCTCTTTATTTGTTTAAAGTGTTTGCAAACCAAAGGTAATAACACTTTTGTTCATGTAGCAGTAGGACCACTTTTAAATTCAAAAAGTCCACAGTGCACTACTTTTGAATGCATTATTAGTTTTGTGCATAAGACTGCGATTAATTGCCCAGCACTGATATATACATAATAAATATACACAGTACACATTATGTAAACAAAAACTTTTATTTTGGATGTGATTAATCGCGATCAATTGACAGGATTTATTTTTCCTTTTTTTTTTTAAGGCAACATTCACACAGTTCTGACTTTTTTTTTTCAGAATTGCGTGATATAAACACACAATTGCGATTATAAAGTATCAGTTCCCCAGAAATGGACTTTATAATGAAAAAAAAAATTCTGACTTTATAACTCGCAATTGTGATTTTATATCCAACAATTGGAAGAAAAAAGTCAGAATTGCAAGATAACAAGTAACAATTATTACAATTATTTTTTAATGGCAGAAACGGGCTTTCATACAAAATTGTCATAACCTTGAACATTCTTCAAAATATCTTTTAACGTCCTCTGTTCTTCCTGTCAAGCGCTCAGGGTCCAGTAAAACAGCCTGAGATCTGTTTCAAGCGTATTAAACACCATAAAGGCTCTATTTACTGCGTGGCCTGGAGTCCGTGTGGCCAGCTTCTCGCCACCGGCTCCAATGACAAGTACGTCAAAGTTCTTCCGTTCAATGCGGACACCTGCAACGCCACAGGTAACATGCCTTTCAAATAATGTCTGTCAAGTACATCTAGAATATTTTCTAATGTCATTTATTCCAGTGACGAAAGGCTGAATTTTCGGAAGTGTCACATAATCCTTCAGAAATAATTTTAATATGCTGATTTGCTGCTCAAGAAACATTGCTTATTATTATCCAGTAATAAAAAGTATACATTTTACTAAATTAAACATTGCTTTTCAGGATTCTTTGATCAATAGAGCGATCAATTGAAGTGTGTGTGTGTGTGTGTGTGGACTGCAGGTCCTGATCTAGAGTTCAGCATGCATGACGGCACCATCAGAGACCTGGCGTTTATGGAGGGTCCCGAGAGCGGAGGGGCGATCCTGATCAGCGCTGGGGCTGGAGACTGTAACATCTACACCACTGACTGCCAGAGAGGACAGGGGCTGCACGCTCTCAGTGGACACACAGGTACACACACACACACACGTATGAACAGGATGTCATGTTGTGCTGAATGATCTGACATGCCGTTGCAGGACACATCCTGTCTCTGTACACGTGGGGCGGGTGGATGATCGCCTCCGGCTCTCAGGATAAGACGGTGAGGTTTTGGGACCTGCGTGTGCCCAGCTGTGTGAAGGTGGTCGGGACGGCCCTGCATGGAACAGGTCTGTTTTTTTCCCCGCTCCTTTACAAGCCTTTATTTAAAACATCAGGATTCTCACGTTTGTGATTAGTGGGATAAAGATTTCTTGAGAGTGATTTTTGAATGAATCATTCAGATTATTTTATAAATATTCATTGAAATTTAAATTTATGGTTATGGTTAATAATATTGATAAAACAGTATTATTTGATAAAAAAATAAAAAACAAATTAGAATTGTTTTATAAAACCCAATTTTAAAACTCAAAACCAATTAAATGACAATGACCAATGTACAAATACAAAAAATAACAAAAACAATTATAATCAGTACAATAGTATTAATTTGAATATTACAGAATATTCATATTTAGAACCAATTTCAGTGATAGTAATAATTAAAAATTAAAAGATGTGTAAATAATATCAATTATTATAATTAAGATTATAATATATATATATATATATATATATATATATATATATATATATAATTATTAAAAAATTAATAACAAACAATAATAGTAATAATAATAAAATATTTTGTTATTCATACTATTAAATACAAATTAATTAATTGACAAGCAATGCAAAAATAAAACAATAATAATAATAATCTTAATTACTAATATGAATAACAATAATAATTATTGTAATTATTAAACAATATTAATACTAAACAATTCAGTGACAACAAGCAACAGCAAAAACAATCTATAAATAAACACATATAACAACAACACTAACAATAATAAAGATAAATTTTTGTTATTGATTCTGTCTTCGTACAGAGGTTTGGGTGGTTTATATCATTGTGTCATGTGACAGGAAGTGCTGTGGCCTCGGTGGCAGTGGATCCCAGTGGGCGGCTCATGGCCACCGGATTGGAGGACTGTCGCTGCATGCTTTATGACATCAGAGGAGGTCGAAGCGTCCAGGCGTATCGGCCGCACACCAGCGACGTGCGCTCAGTGCGCTTCTCTCCTGGAGCCCACTATCTGCTCACCGGCTCCTACGACAACAAAGTCATGATCACTGACCTTCAGGGTAAGTCGTGCCACACCAATAATGATGTGCTCATTATTTCTTCTTTTTCAACCCTCTCTCGAGCCCCCCGTCATAGACAGCCCATCTTTCATAATCGAATCAGTTCTTGTACAAGTAGATTTTCACTAAACATTACAGTAAATGTCACATTATAAAATAACATGGCTAGTGAATGGTTATTATTAATTAATAAAAATGAATGCGCCTGTTCTTTTGCCACATTGCAGATAATGGCTTGTGAATATTATTTAATATCTGTTTTATGTCAATGAATTGGTTTATTATTATTATTATTATTATTATTATTATATTAAAAATTTAATATTAAAAGCCAACTCAATAAATAATGCCAGTTATTTTTACAGAATTATTTATTATTATCAGTAGTAGTATATGTTTGGGAAATGTTTTTTTTTTTGGCCACATTGCAGATTCTGGCTTGTCAATGTATTTTATATATATATATATATATATATATATATATATATATATATATATATATATATATATATATATATATATATATATATATAATATATCCGTTTCATTTCAATTAATTGGTTTATTATTATTATGATTATTATTTACTAAATTAATTAAAATAAATAATTAAAATCTTAATAAAAGTTTATAAAAAAACAGCTCAATAAATAATTTCAGTTCATTTGACAGAATTAGCTTATTTTAAGATGTTGTGTAATAATAATAATAATAATTATTATTATTATTAATTATTATTATTATCAGTAGTAGTAGTATTTACAATATTATTATTTAATATATTAAAATTAATTAAAATATTAAATAACTATTATTATAATAATTTAAATTAATAAAATCACATTTAATAAATGAATACATTAATTTAAATATTAATACAAATTTATAAGAACCTCAGTAATGTCATGTTTTTATTGGTTTTGAAAAGTACAGTGGGAGTGTTTTTTTTAATGCCTGTACAGTGGTAAAAAGAACAGTTATAATAATAATCATTATTATTATTAATAATATTATTATTATAATCCCGCTGTAGTTTTAATGTCACTTTATGGAAGTAAAAAGTCCTGTGTTTTCCTGCAGGGGATCTGACCAAACCTCTGCCGGTGAGTGTGGTGGCTGAACACGCTGATAAAGTGATCCAGTGCCGCTGGCACACCACAGACCTGTCCTTCCTGTCCTCCTCAGCTGATAAGACGGTCACACTGTGGGCCTATCAGCCTTAACCCCAGCAGAAGACAAACACAAGAGCACAGAAAACAAAGGCGTGAAAGAGTGTGACCGTGTGTGTGTGTGTGTGTGTGTGTGTGTGTGTGTGTTTGTATTTCTTTGTAACATTACTCCAGTACACTCACATGAGAAAAAAAAAGAGAAAAGAAATGACTGTAGCTTCTCAGTCCTAGTCATGTCTACATGGAATTGCATGTCTACTGGAAGAAACAGCTTTATTGTCAAATCTATTGCAGTTCACTTAAAAACATGAAAAAAGCCACGCGTAGCATTGCTTCTATATTTTGCTATTTCAAGTGAACGAAACGGTCCTGAACATGTGAGCTGAATTGTGCCTTGAGGTGATGTTCACTGTAGTTACACTTATCGAACTGAATGTCTTGTAAATATGAGCTTATTTAATGCTAAGATCATAGCACACGTCACTATAGACCTCACTCTTTCAGCATCTGTTTATGCCGCATGAAGAGTCACTTCTTTATTCAAATAAATATAAATGAAGCAACGCTCCGTAAATACTGAGGATAAACGTTTGGTGAAAGTCGTCCTCCTCAGTGTTGATATGGTTTCACGCATTTTTAGGAATGCTTTTATTTTGGATCGTCATTTTCCTAATGCGGTTATTTATGTGCATAATATGCATCACTTTTGAGCATAAATCGAGCACCTTTTTGTATCGACGCAGACGACCGTTAGAGCACTCTGTCAGTCACCCGTTGTACAAAGAATGTGATAGTACTTTATTTGAACATGGAAATAAACACAGTTTTGAAACTATGGGGTTTAGCCTGATGAACGCTTCACTTGGTTCTTCTACAATCAAAACATCTTCATTTTGAAATTAATCTGATTATCACTGTATTGTATTGTGTTTATATTTCATAAATTAAAATTGGCATATAATATAATTTCTGAAATATAAACTTAAGATTATAATAATGAAGACAACAAAAACAATCATATATCTTTATTCAATGTATGACAACACACACAATAATAAACAACATTACTATCTTTCATATAGAGAGAACTACACATCTTTTTTTTTTTTAAGTAATAAATAAAAAAGCTTGTCCTAAATGTTAAAATAAAGAATGAATATACAGCCATTACACGTGTTTTATAATAGATTTCTTTTTTTGTTGTTTTCTGTCCGTTTGTTTCAGAAGTCAAAGTTGAATTTCAGATATAGCATTTTCCGTTTGATAGTGATGAGTGCCACATGAAGTTGCTCCAACGAAGAAAATTCGTAAAAATGCCTGCACATAGATAGATATGAGAGCATGGAAGCCGTGTTTGAGGTTATGAATCTGGGTGTTTTTCCTCATAGACTGTACAGGTTTTTTTTTGCAGGCAGCCCTGTAAAACTTGAATTGAAAATGAATGCAACTAGAAGAATACTAACAACATTGGCTGGCCATTCATTAGCCAAGAAATTGAACTGGAATGTCTCAAACCAAAAGACATATTTAGGCTAAGGAGGTTTGTAATGGGTAAGATAGCATGCAATATTATAAATAACATGTACGAATGACTTACTACACTTACTGTTGTTTCATGATGTGGTTGTTGAATTCAAGAGATACATGAAGCACGTGTGGACGAAAAGACTTCAGCTGCGTCCGAAACCACATACTTCCTTACTATATACTGTAGTAGGCAAAAAGCATTAGGTGAGCGAATAATTCTGTTTGAATCATGAGTATTCATAAAAGAGTAGGTGAGAATTACCTGGCTGGGGACGAATTCTCGTGAGATTCGGACGTACACTTAAGTTGTTTTCAAATATGTCGACTTACAGTATAAAAGAGCATGTGAAGAAAGTAGTATGTCATTAAACCTCAGTATTCATAAAAGAGTATGCGATAAATCCCCAGCTGTCTTACTGCTTCAACTCATATTTTTAAGTGCTCATCAATGGACACTTTTCTATCCCAGGAGACTACGGGAGATCAGTACGTCATCAATATGTCGTCATTGGACGCAGCGACTTGCCCAACTTACAAATGTGAGTATTACAAACCACAAAGTTGCATTTGTTGAACTACTGTAGTGTAAACGGTTAATGTTAGTATATTATATGTTTGTGAATTTTCTGTTAAAACATATTTCTCATGTAACAGCGGAGCTCCAGTAAGCACATGTACGTCTCCAAAGTCTATTTAATATCTAAGAGGAATACGTTCAAAAAGATTAGCATATTAGCACATTATATCATGAACAGACATGTGATGTATGTGCACTATTATGTAGCAGAATTCAGTGTTTTCAGCACTGCTTGCATTAGATGAATGGGATGTAAATATAAACACATCTACATAAAGTAACTAAACATAAGTTATTTGTTCCAATTGTCCATTGGTATTGTTGATAAATTGAGGAGCATTTGTGTTGAATAAAAAGTGAGTTAACACATCAGCAACTACCTCAACATGTAAATGTAGTATTGAGCACATAAATTACAGAGGTAACTTGATTCTTGTCTGGATGTTACAGGGACAGGTGAAACACATCACCCGTTTGTCCAGCTCATGACTGATGAATGAATGCTGCAAACAAATGCTTTTAGTGAGTAGACTACAGACTAGGGATGCACCGAAAATCCTTGGCCGAAACCGAAAAAGAGGAAACCAAGGCAGAAACACCGAAAGAAATTAAGCCAATTATTAGTACCATTGCATTTATGGCTATGATTGTGTACTAACTTTACTTAAAGGGGTTGAACCCTGCACTAGTGTGCCTTTCCCCCAAAGGCAAACCTGAGGAACTTCCTGTGCTGCTGAACAGCCTGAATATGAAAGTCATTATCCTTCAGGTCTACAGTGACGAACCAATGCCCCAAACACGAACCTGAGACAGAATAGCTTTCAGTGTTAACATTTTTAATTTCCCTTTATAAAGAGAGAAATTCAGCCTTGCAGATGTAAAATAAGTCACAGACCTCAGTACTTTTATTCGGAACAAGTAAATAGCCACTAAAGAAGCCATGATTCACATCTGAAGGAGGGACCTCCACTGCTACACCCTTGAGGAGGAGTGAGGAGACTTCCTGCTGCAGAACATAGGTCTCTAATGACGCTTTTACACTGCATGATGTTGCATGGTATGGTTTGGTTCGGTACGGCTTACTTTTGGGTGGTTTTCCACTATATTATAGTGCCTGGTACTTTTCTTAGTATCACCTCGGCTGAGGTTCCATGAGAGCCATACCATTACCAAAATGTGTCGTGTTAGGTATCCGTAAAGACCTGTTGATCAATAATTGGCCAGAGAGAATTGTCACTATTGAACTTGCGTCAGTAATGAAATTGCTACACAAGACACCAGACCCGGTAGATATGAATCAGCACAGCCAGTGAAGGATCAGAACCTACTTTTGTTTGAACAAACACACCTTTTTTTTAACAACCAAAAAATTGTTGTTTCTTGTCTGTTGAGGACTTATAGATGACCCTCTCGTTGATAGCTGAGGAGCGGATCCAGCAATAGCTTGATGGGGTGACGTGGAATGAAAAAGTTTTTGTTGTGTGCTTGTTGTGTTACGTTTGCGGTGATGTCACAGCAGTAGAGGCAGCGCAACCAAAACAACATGAGTATAATCCCGCCCACTCTAAAGGGGTACTAAACTGCAGTGGTAGCGCAAACTGAGCCGTAACAGGCTGTGCTAAGCCTAGTCATACCATGCATTTGGAAAGCGCCATAAGTTCCTGTTTACCACATTCAGGTGAACCCTGTAGAAACACGATGGATTGCAACAAAACTGTATAGCCAGTTTGGACTGTGCAGAAAATCCAAGGCGACACTCCTGGCTGTTACATGAGGCGACACCGAAAACAAGGAGAGATCCAATTGCAGGTAAGCAGTTTATTATAGGGCAAATCCAAGGGGTAAACAGTCCAGGCAGGGTCAAAACCAGAATATCCAAAAACAAAACATAAACAAGACGTGGACACAGAGCAAGGCAAGACAAGACAAGGGCAAGAGTTGACGGACATGTAAAACGCATAGACATTAAACAAGGACTCCGTAACAAGGACAGAAACAACCCAGGTATTTAAAGACATGTACAAACGATGAAAGTGGAAGCAGCTGAAAACAATGAACAGTGACGATAAGGGCAAGTGAGACCTCTAGTGGACACACAGTGATACACAGACCAGATGCACTGTGACATAACCCCCCCCTCTAAGGAGCAGCTACCAGATGCTCCTCAGACACCCCAAACAGAACAAAAAAGGACCAGGAGGGAGGAGGACTGGAGGAGGTTCAGGGGGAGGGAAGGAGGGCCAGACAAACTAAGGGGAACAGACAGAAACATAACAGAACTCAAATACACAAAACAGAAGTCCATAAAGGGCATGTTGAGGCGCCCACCAGGGCAGAGCAGAGGACCACTACAACCGTGTGGTCAAGGCCAGAGCCCTCCAGGGCGGAGTGGAAGACCACCACGGCCTTGTGGTCAAAGCCAGACCCTTCCAGGGCAGAGCGGAAGACCACCACGGCCTTGTGGTCAAAGCCAGAGCCCTCCAGGGCAGAGCGGAAGACCACCACGTCCACGTGGTCACCCCCAGAGTCCCCCAGGGCGGAGCGGACGACCACCACGTCCTCGTGGTTAACGTCAAAGTCCCCCAGGGCGGAGCAGATGACCACCACGTCCTCGTGGTCAACGTCGGAGTCCCCCAGGGGGGAGCAGATGACCACCCAGTGACTTGACTTGGCTCTGGAGGGTAATCGGTGACTGGCCCTGGCTCTGGAAGGTCCACAAACACCTGACTCGACTCCGGAGGGTCCGCCGGAACCCGACCCGACTTCGGAGGGTCCACGGGAATCTGACTAGACTCTGGACTGTCTGTGAAGACCTGAGGTGCCTTGGCTTCAGGCACTGTCTCTGGAACGGTCTCGGGCACCACCTCGGTAACGGCCTCTGGAACGGTCTCGGGCACCGCCTCGGTAACGGCCTCGGGAGCGGTCTCGGGCACCGCATCGGGAACGGCCTCGGGAACTGCCTCGACATCGGGCACCGCCTCGGCCACCGCCTCGACATCGGGCACCGCCTCGGCCTCCAGAACAGCATCGGGCACCGCATCGGGAATGACCTCGGGCACCGCCTCGGCATCGGGCACCGCCTCGGCCTCCAGAACAGCATCGGGCACCGCATCGGGAATGACCTCGGGCACCGCCTCGGCATCGGGCACCACCTCGACCTCCAGAACAGCATCGGGCACCGCCTCGACCTCCAGAACAGCATTGGGCACCGCCTCGGTATCGAGCACCACTTCGGCCTTCGGAACAGCATCGGGCACCGCCTCGGCCTCCAGAACAGCATCGGGCCTCGCCTCGACCTCCGGAACAGAATCGGGCACCGCCTTGACCTCTGGAACAGCATTGGGTACCGCCTTGGCATCGGGCACCACCTCGGCCTCCAGAACAGCAATGGGTACCACTTCGGGCACCGCCTCGGGGACGGCAGCGGCCCGCTCGAGAACGTCCTCCTGGAAGGCAGCAGTCCGCTCGGGAACGCTCTCCAGGCTTTGAGGAAGGGTAGACGCCCGTCTCCTCGTCCTCCGTCCTTTATGACGGCGAGTCGGTGGCACCTGTACTGGCGACTCAGGCGTTGAGTCGGCCATCTTGTGCTGTGGCGCTGGGTTGGTGGCCATCTTGTGCTGTGGCTGTAAGCTGGCGGCCATCTTGAGCTGTGGCACTGGGCTGGCGGCCATCTTGTGCTGAGGCGCTGGCTCAGCAGCCATCTTGTGCTGTGGCGCTGGGTTGATGGCCATCTTGTGCTGAGGCGCTGGCTCAGCAGCCATGATGTGAACTGTCTTGGGAACTTCTAGGATCCTTGATAGCATCTCGAAGTAGTCGAGAAGGGTGTCAGCGGCCATCTCGGGCGTTGGTGCTGAGCTGCCAGCCATCTTGCCCTGTGGGGTGAGGCTGACTTCCATCTGGCCTCGTTCTGCGGGGTTGGTGGTTATGCACCGCAGCGGGCGCTGGGTCGGCGGCCATCTTGTGCTGTGCTTCCTCTGGCCCACCTCCTCCTCGACGACATCCCCTGGTCCCGCGAAACACGACCAGGCGGGTCCCCTCAAAGCGACCGCCTCTCTCCCGCTTGATGGCTGGGGAAGAAGCGTGAATCGGCATACCGCTGGATCTCGTTGCGGACGGAGTCCTTCTGTTACGTGAGGCGACACCGAAAACAAGGAGAGATCCTATTGCAGGGAAGCAGTTTATTATAGGGCAAATCCAAGGGGTAAACAGTCCAGGCAGGGTCAAAACCAGAAGGCAAGAGCAAGAGCAAGAGCAAGAGCAAGAGCAAGAGCAAGAGCAAGAGCAAGAGCAAGAGCAAGAGCAAGAGCAAGAGTTGACGGACATGTAAAACGCATAGACATTAAACAAGGACTTCGTAACAAGGACAGAAACAACCCAGGTATTTAAAGACATGTACAAACGATGAAAGTGGAAACAGCTGAAAACAATGGACAGTGACAATAAGGGGAAGTGAGACCTCTAGTGGACACCCAGTGATACACAGACCAGACGCACCACTGGCATTACAATATTCACTGTATATGTGATCAAATGGATCATATAAAATATTTGCTCTTCGCTCATAACCTCTACTATTTTGAATATAGGTAATGTGAATGTTGATCATGCATAATTCTTTACACAAATTCTGTATTTTGTTTGTACAGGGAGTATCTTGCTGTCAAATAAAGTTATTCAAGCATTAAAAGTCCAAAAAGTGTTTTTGTTTTTGCTTGTTTTCTCTGAAATTTAATTATATTGTTTGGTACTTTGCTGAAAGTTGCAGTGTCTGCAATGTTTATAGACATTATACTGACATCTACTGGCCAGGATGTATGAAGTTTACACAAAACTCCCTTTTATTATTTATTTATTTTTAGTTTTTTATCATAAATATTCATTATGAACAAAATATGATTTTACCCAGTCAAACTCATTCTTTCACACTCACACTATATTGTTTGGTTTGATTAGTTTTGTTACATGTATTTGCATGATTATGCTTTCACAAGGGCCTTGAGTTCTGTTGTCAAGCACTATTTTGATAGTCCACTTTAGGCATTCTACTAACTATAACTTTTGCAAATACATGTCAACTAATTCTCATTAATTTGCAACCACATACTGTATCTACTAACTCTCAGAGTAGACTTGGGTTAGGTTTAGGGTTAGTACAATAAGCTGACATGTTTCTGATGCATGTTGTGTGTTGTGAACACATAAAAATAAAGTGTTAGATGACATTAAGCAGACAGTCTACTAATGCTCTGATGACTGATGCAAAGTCATCTGCTGCTAGTTGACATATAGTTGCAAAGAATATTTGAAGTCGACTATGAAAATAAAGTATTACCGAAAAGTAACTATTATTATTATTATTATTATTAACTTGCTTGACACAACATGTTTTTAACATATCAACATGGTGGATTCTTAAAAAAGGGAGACCCAATTCATGTAGAATAAAACCTTTTTATGGAAAACTAGTAAGTCTGCATGAAGTCCTCATTGACTGTGAATGTGATTTTTCCTCACAACCTACTTACCTTACCATATTCACTTCACTCATTAAAAGCATACTTGCTGTATTAAAATAGCATGCGGTCTGTTTGTGTTTATATTGAGACTGCAGTTCCTCAATCGACTCTTTGTGGCGTTTCACAAGTCTGTGAGCAACTGACTGAAAGAGCGTTCTATTTCGTCTTACAGTTAGGTCACGCCCATGGGGAATCCTCCTCGCTCCTGATTGGTCGATGGACGCTGTTGAACGTGTTCCATCTGTGACGTCACACGCAAGTTTATTTAGTAATTTAGCGATCAAGCAACGCTTGTTTCTTGAAGCGTGTTTTGTCTTGGATAACAGGTGGCATGGAAATGTCCGATAGGTACTGCCATGGCACCAGGGTTGACGTGTCAAGGTAAGTTGGACAAGGTTTTGCTTAATTCTTTATGTAAAGTTATTTTGCAGGACAAATAAACAGTTAGAAATTTACAAGTAGCGTTAATTTAATTCATGTCTAATAAAATGCACAACAGAACTGAAATACTCTCTGGGTCTGCAAAGAGGTTATTTAAAACTTGTAAGCTTGCTTGTGTTTCCTCATGAATTCAATGAACACAGGACAGTCTGTCTACACTGTGAGTACTGTTGAGCACAGCAGCCTTGGACTTGAACCTTTGGTGGTGTTTTTAAGAGACACATAGTGCAAAGTTTTTGCAATTATTCATAAAGGCCCAGTTAAAGTTTTAAGAAAACGCTTATTTAGCAACTCCCTTTCCTTTTTTGTTCATTGACCCCTTCCATCTTCCTCATCTTAAACAGAACTCTGTCACATGGGTAATGTGTCACTCTAAGTTGATTTATCATCTGTTTGTGCTCAAATATATTTTTGTAACCTATCACAAATCAAGCTTTATCGGACTGTTTTCATGAGGATAAACAAAACCAAGTTTGGTCAGGGGTATACACACATCTCAATAAGAAGTCTATATACTGTAATTTAACTTGTATAAAAATAACATCTATTTTGTTATTATTATTATTAGTATTATTGTTTTTTATTTTATTGTTATTTATCCTCCCCTGCTAAATGCATAAATTTAATACACAACAACAACAACAAATTTTTTTTTTTTTACATTTATAATATTTGATGAATTTTTGAATGTTATTATTGGAGTGTCAGTGTTTATCAAATTATATATAACAACAACAAATAACAGCAATAATAATAATTTACTTATTATTAAGAAGTAATATAGCAATAGTTTTTATTATTTCTTTGATTTTTTTTCACATTTTAGAATATTATTGAAGTAATTAAAATTATGAAATAAATTATGATTTTTTTGTGTGTGTGTGTCTGCTGGGCATTTGGCACATGTTGGTTGCTTTTTCCTTAACCTACTGTACTAACCATCTATTTAATAAATTTCTAAAAAAAAAAAATTGTATTTAATGAATTTGTAAAGAATTTCAAATGAAATCCGAGTCATATATTGTATATTTTGATACAGTGTCTCCACATCCATGGCCACTGATCCCATGAAAGAGGAAATACTGAGAGATGACTTGAGGTTTTACTTCATGAGCCCATGTGAGAAGTACAGAACCCGGCGACAGTTACCGTGGAAATTAGCAGTGCAGATTTTGAAAATATTCATGATTACACTTCAGGTATTTATTGGATTGTATGTTTGCATAAAGCTTGCTTTCTTTATATACTTCTGTAGCCCAGCTTAATATGCAAAGACTTCTGCAAGTAAGTGTGATTTCCTGCGAAAAATGCGCTTCTGTGGTGTTATCAAAACATTTTTCAGTTTGTTTGAGAAACCCAACAAGCTTAGCACAGCGACAGTGCCTCAGCCACTCAATTTTTTGGGGTTTGTTTGACCAGTAGAAGGCAGGGGGAGTGGCCAGGAAACCTGTTTGAACACAGTTACTTTTATTAGTGCTTTATTTGGAGACTAGTGGGGCAGAAATCACACAATTCGGCTTTAAATGTAAACATTTTCTGACTTCTTGAAAGATTTGTCATTATGTGATCATAATTGAATTTTCTTAAAGCTACAGTACACATAAAGCCGTAATGTTCCACCAGCCAGACTGAAAACATGTTGTTTCCTTGTTCTTTTTCTTTTCTTTTTTTTTTTTCAAAGCTCATACTGTTTGGATTGAATAACCAGCTTGTGGTGTCCTACAAGGAGGAGAACCTCATGGCCTTTAAGAGTTTGTTTCTGAAGGGCTACAGTGGTGCGGACGAGGACGACTACAGTATTGCTGTCTACACCAAACAGAGTGTATATGATAGTTTACACTATGTTATAGATCAGGTTTGTATTCTTTCTTTTTTTAATTCATCTTGCTTTTTTTTTCCTCCACAACTTTTCCCTCAGTTACTTTATTAGCATTACATATGTTACAAGCAATTTTTGTTGGTCATATACTGACACCTAGTGGTGTGGATGAAGCATTACCTGAAAGCAAAAGTTTTCAGTCAGCTTAGCAGAGTATTTTTTGTGAGAAAATAAATAAATGTTAATAGAAAAATTAATCTAATAAAGCAACTAATAATTAACTGGTCGTGTGATTTCAAAACGTCTGCCCTTAAGATGGTACCCCTCTCCATCAGAGTGGCCATAATTATGAATATATTCTTTATGTGAGGAAATAAAAAGTTAAAACTTGGTTAATATAATATGTATTCATCTGTTCAACAGTATTCCCAATTGGGAAACCTGTCTGTAGGTCCTATAAGTTACGCCGAGGAGAATGAAAAGTTTCTGCCCTTGATCATCTGCAAGAAGAGCTACAAGAAAGGCAGCATTGAACCGTCTGAGGAAGTTTATGATATCGACGCCGAGCTTGAAACAGGTTACATGTCTTTCAGAAAATGTGAATATCTAATATGAATCGTATCGTATTGCTTAAACTGAACCGTTTTTGTCTTTCCAGTTTGCTTGACTCTTGATCCGGAGTCGACTAAAACATGGAGAATGAACAACGCTTCATTTCTTGAGCTGGATTTTTATAGGTTTGTAAGCCTAAACTATATAAACAAATCATTTAAACAATCCTCTTGATCTTCACAGAATGGTATCGATGTTTTGTTTGAAGTACAGGCTTGTCGATGTCGAGATCACGTTCACGCTCAAAGGAATCAATTTGCAAACTGTTCGTTCTCATGAGCTGCCAGACTGCTACTCATTTTTTATAAAGGTAAGGTCCTTTTTTGGGGGAAATAAAAATTATTTTACATCCATTTTAGCTTGTATTACTGAATAAATGGATTTTTATTTTTTCGCAGATTGTCTTTGATAACAGTTGTCATAGCGGGAAGGTGAAACTGACCCTTGATTTTGACGCTGTTAGTAGTGTGTGCAAAAACTGGAAGATTTCAGGAACCGGTACGTGAAAAATCATCAGCTATAATGACTGAACATGGTCGGTGATTAGTTGTAGTATGTTTTGAATGTTATGACGGAGGCATGTGAAACTTGTTGTCTATTTCAGCTCAGAAAAGCACTCACTACCTCCTGATCTTCGATGGCTTTGTTATTGTAGTCTGTCTGAGCTCCGCAGTGCTCTGCACACGTTCCATTGTACTCGCTGTGAGGTTGCTTCAGGTAAACCTGCACTCAATCCTGTCAATATTTTATAAATAATTTTATAATCTACATCAGTTATTTTTGATGTTCTGTCACAGTGACTCAGTGTGAATCATTTTGTGGGCTGTCAGTGTTTCCTCCATGTGTCACTTCCTCTCTCTGCAGCGGTTTTCTAGCTTCTGTCTTGAGAATTACAACCAGAAAGTGTGTGAAGATGATCAGAGGGAGTTCCTGAATGGCTGGTACATCTTGGTGATCATCAGCGATGTTTTGGCCATCATTGGATCAATACTCAAAATGGAAATACAGGCTAAGGTGCTTTCTTTTTATGAGAACATTTTTGCTGATGCATTAGATATTCACACAATCTGACAAACTGCAGAGGAAATTGTAGTTCCCTAAATTACATTTTAAATTATAAAATGCTGATTGTAACATGTTATTAGTTGATGTCTATGAGAGAAATCCCTCCAACTCATAACAAATTGAGATATATATATGTGTGTGTATGTATGTATGTATGTATGTATGTATGTATGTGTATATATATATATATATATATATATATATATATATATATATATATATATATATATATATATATATATATATATATATATATATATATATATATATATATATATATATATATATATATATATATTTTAGTATTAGAAATTGGCATTAGAAAAATATAATTCATTCATTTATATTATTGGTCATTAACATTTTTTTTGAGAGAAATTGTGCTTAAGTTTAACATTAGCATTAACATTAGCATTTTTTATACATTCTTTAATTTATGTATAATCGAAAGCACTTAATTAGAGGGAAAATGTGCTTAATTTTAATTAAAATAATCAGATTTGACATTCTTAAGATAGTTGGAAACAAACGTTTTATACATTTAAATATTTATATTGTTAGGTATGCATTTATTTATTTTATTAGTGTTTTTATTTTGATCTTTTAGCTTTTTTTGATAAGGTAATTTAAATTTGGAGGGAGGATGTGCTCAATTGTGTAGTTTCTAAAGTTAGTTGGAAACAAACGTTATGTATTTGTATTTAATATGTTTGTGTTTTTGTTTTCTTTAGTTATTTACATTTTAGTAAGGTCATCTAAATTTGGCGGGAAAATCAAAATGCACTTCATTTTCAAGAAAACAATGTTATCAGAGTTTATAAAGTTATTTGGAAACAGAAATGATCAACATAAATAGTTTATTGTCATGTATTGATTATATTAGTTTTCATTTTATTATTATTATTTTATATTTAGTTTCTAAAGTTCATAGTTGGTGTTCTTTTATACAGCTGCACAGATTCTGCAGGTTTTCATGACATTATGTGACTCTTACAGACACGCACTCTTTAGACTTTGGGCCCGTGCCTGTAAGGCTATTTAAGGCACGGCAATTAAACAGGTTTATGTAATGTTTACTTTACACTCGCATGGAAGAACAAGTTTGGCCTGCATTCAAATCACTAATAAAGTTCCTTTCTCCTCCCAGAGCTTGACTAACTACGACGTCTGCAGCATCTTCCTGGGCACGTCGACTCTGATGGTCTGGGTGGGCGTCATTAGATACCTGGGATACTTCGAAAAATACAATGCAAGTCAAAATGCACAAACTCACATGAATGTAAATGTATAGTAAGGTGATGCACATGTTTTACTGACCACTAGTCACATAACAGTATTGACTTCTTAAAGACTAATCATTTATTATATTCTCTAAAATCTTTTTTTATGACAACGCAGGTGCTTATCCTCACTATGGGAGCAGCTTTACCAAAAGTCTTGCGCTTCTGCTGCTGCGCAGGAATGATCTACCTGGGCTACACCTTCTGTGGATGGATTGTCCTGGGACCCTACCACGAGAAGGTGAATAAAGCAAACCAACAAACCCACTGGCTAAATGTTTGTGGTTTGTATTGTATACTAGTGAAATATTTATGTACTGTGACATACTTCCTTGTTTAATTCGGTAGTCTTTCTTTTGTACAGTAGATGGCAGTGTATGTTGACTTATACTTTTAAGAAGCCATCTATTGACCAAACAGAATAGAATACAGCATTACAGAATAGAATGAATAGAATACAATAATAGAACTTTTTATCTATCTATTTATTCTGTATACATATATGCACAGACACATAATTATATAAAGTGTTGTAATGAATACATGATGTGTTTTGATTCTGCCAGCTGTCAGTATTTCACAGTGGTCTCATGCACACTTTCTGCACGTGTTTTCTCTGTGGGTCAGTTCGAAGGTCTGAGTCGTGTGGCAGAGTGCCTCTTCTCTCTAGTCAACGGGGACGACATGTTCCCCACGTTTGCAGAGTTTGAGCAAAAGAACACAATGGTGTGGCTGTTCAGCCGAGCTTATCTCTACTCGTTCATCTCGCTCTTCATCTACATGGTGCTCAGTCTCTTCATCGCCCTCATCACAGACGCTTACGAGACAATCAAGGTAATATCAGCTTAACCGACTGTGACTAGTTTCTAGTATTTCTGCATGGTTTAGTGGTTAGCACACGTTCCAACACATTGGACTGCAATGCTTAGATGGATGCGAGTTTGAACCGGATTGCAAACATTTCCGACTCTTGTTATCCCCCTTCAACCTATTATATTCTAGCCCCCTTCCACTATCCCATGAGAAAAAAAAAAAACTGGCAAAAAGAGCAATCGTAATATAATTAATGCATTTAATAAATATTGAATTTAGGGTTTGAAGGAAGAGGCCCTATTAATGATATAATAATGGATCAAATGAATGTCTTTATTCTCTTAAAAGATTAGTTCACTTGAAAATGAAATCTATTATCTGTAAAGTTTTTTTTTTTTTTTGGGGGGGGGGGTGTTTTTTGTTTGGGGTTTTTTAGTTTTGTTCCTTTTTTTTGTTTTTGATTTTTGCTTTCGTTTTTTTTTCTTTTTGTTATTTGTATTTTTTGTGGGTGTTCGTTTTTGTTTTTGTTTTTATTAGTTTAGTTTTGTTCTGCTTATTTGTTTATATATATATATATATATATATATATATATATATATATATATATATATATATATATATATATATATATATATATATATAATTTTTTTTTTTTTTTTTTTTGCTTTTTTGGGGGTGTTTTTTTGTTTTTTTTTGTTTTCAGTTTTTTTTGCTTTTTATTTATTTTTTATGGGAGTTTGTTTTTTGTTTGGGTTTTTAGTTATGTTTTATTCTGTTTGGATTTTGTTTTGCTTTTGTTTTTTTCTTTTTTTGTATTAAACTGCAAAGTATTAACATAAAATTAATACAAATCACGTCATGACAACATCAGTGTGAGTAAATGATGGCGTAATTTTATAACTTTCCTTGCAGGTTGAACAAAATTCAACAAATAAAAAGCTGCACTGTACTTACTATACTGTACTTGTTTTTAGCACTTCATATCAACTTCTCCTTTTTTGTCTAGGGTTACCAAACGACAGGCTTCCCCATGACAGAGCTCCAGCGGTTTATGACGGGGCAGAAGGAGGGTTTCCCCCTCCAGGGGCAGGAGGTGGTCGGCACAGAGTGTGGTGAAGCCGAGACCATCCACCCTTCAGTTATGCTGTGTTGCTGCAAAAGGTACAGTATATAATCACAGACATCAGCTGCAGGGCAGCAGTGTTTCCTCCAGAGCTGAGGTCAGCCCACTATGGCATGAGAAATGGAATTAGTGGTGGGACAGAAAGACAGACACACCCAGCAAAGTGCTGATTACAGAGAAATGTTCTCTGTGGGAAAAAAAAAAAATTGAGGAGGCTTCCCCTTGCCTTGCAGGAACGATAAACAAACGAGAGTTTAGAAATGAAATACTTGCCCCTGTAATGATGCCCATTATTGTTCTGAGCTGCTTCTTGAAACTGAACTCCAAATGGAGGACTCATTGTTTGCTTGAGTGTCAGATGCGATGTAAAGCCTGGCCATAACTTGATAATGAGTCTAAATATCAGTGTAAGAGCCACTTATGCTGCCATGGGTTTCAGCGTGGATAGTACAGTACTTTAGGATTAAATCGGGTTTTACCAGAATCTTCCATCATCTCTTCAGATTAGATCAACTGGTGTTCCTGCTCAACAAGTTGACCAGAATTAAATCTATCTGTCTGTCTGTCTGTCTGTCTGTCTGTCTATCTATCTAAAAAAAAACTGCATTTATATTATCAAAAGTATAAACGCCTGGGGTAAAAACCTTAATAATGTAACACATTGTTACAATTTTAAATTTTTTCTATCTCAATATATTTTAAATGTCATTTATTTTTGCATTTTTGGAACCACTGTAACCAATTGTATTTAATACAAACCCCAAACTATCGAAAGCAACTTGTTTTCTTGACAAAAAGACTTGCAGAGGCGGTTCAACTGAGGGAATTTACCTAATTAGCAACGAAACTAACCTGCAAAGTTTTCAGGACTCAAAAATTGAGTTTATTTAGGAAACTTTAGTTTCACTTCCTTTGGAAATCTGCACCGAAAACCCATCAGAACTCAAAATTGTGCTGTAAGTTGCTTCAGAGACAACGGGAACCGTTTCAAGGACTGGTTTCAGATCGTCTGTGCACAAATATATGAAATGCCAACTCAATATGCCTAATTTTTGCTCTTTCTGCAGTGTTCCCAAAGACGACACCATCATTCTCATCAGCTGACCGTTGCGACCGATTCGATGTTGAATCTACTGAAAACTGCAATGGATTTGCAGCTTAATAAGGGAAAGATTATGTGAACATGTTTACCGCTCCATGTACATGCTTCATGTACTACACAGGAAGAAAGATCTTCCTTTGAACGTGCCAATTTCATTAGGATCCGGTAAGACCTGCATTAGCAAACGGATAAAAACCAAATCATATCTGCCAAAGTGCACTACAATGCAATTAAGAGCAAAAATATTAATCATTTTGTGGGTCAAATGGCAACCGCAGATGACCTTGGATGCATTTTGATGTGCAATCTGTAAAATTATCCCTGTTTAATGTTGGATAGTAGAGGAAATATATTTTATGATATTATTTATGTGGATTGTCTGCTCGTGTTTCACATTAGACAGTTGCTTCAAGTTACACATTTCCGCTGGTTTTCTTATCAGCACTTTGGCATGTTACCTCAAAAGGTGTTTAGACGTATTTGAAAGATAACGTCTTTTAATATTGTGCTTAAAGTATGTAAGGAATGACTGTAATGCAACACCAGAGTTCTAAGAATGCATTGCTCACTCCGCTGAGGCAACTTTTGTCTTGTTGGAGATGATCATACTTTGATGTGAATCACTCCTCATTATCATCATCATCCCACAATTAACAGGGAAGGCAGACAAGTTCCTACGTGACTTGCTTAGTAAGCAAATGCTCACCGGGAGAAAGACCTTGGGTGCGGGAATGGAAGATATTAAAGTATAATAAAAGTATTTTGTATGTTCAATTTACAAGAGGCTCCTTGTGTGTGCTTTTCTTTTTTGGGTCGCTTTATTCAAAGCAGTAAAATTCATGCTAAAATGCACTAGAATCTTGGTGACATGTTTTTTTGGGGGTTGTTAAAAGATTGAGTTTTGCAAAAGGTGGTTTCTAGACCTCAAAAACCAATAAAATCAGAAGTGCTTGGTATTTAGAATGACGGCTTCACTTCTTGTTTCTATAAGAAATGAAACTCAGTCCTGAAATCTGTGATTTACTTGGTCTACCTGAAACAACGCTGATTTACTCTTATTTTATGGTTCTAATTAAACTTTTTTTTTTTCCAGAACATCAAAGATTTCATATCTTTACAAGCACAGTGAAGGCAGAGCAGTAGGTACCAAAATAACAAATCTTTTTATGAATATAATTTGTACTGAAAACAAAACAATAGAAGCCATTACAGAATTTCTAATGGTTTCCATTACAAAACCATTACAAACCATCAGCAGTTAATCATTACCAAATGGTTTCCATTACGTAGTGTGTTTTGGTCATATTCCATTAGGATTTATTGGTTTGTATAGGTTTCCAATACAAATTCTGTAATGGTTTCTATTATTTATGTGTGTGTTTTTTCCAGTAGTACCCACAAGGAGCATTACAGTTTTCCAAAGTAACCACTAAGTTTATTGGAGTCAAAATGGTTCATACTGGTGTCCAGTAGATACTACCAAAAGTTTCCAAAAGTGTTCTAATGGTCCTTAATGGTATCCAATATTCAATACATGCCACCAGCAGAAAAAAGCAAATTACCAATAGAGACCATCAGGGTCCATTACAGTGTCCATTAAAACCAACAGAATTCCCATTAGAACCATTAACAATTCTGTAATGGTTTCTTTTGTTTTGTTTGTTTGTTTGTTTGTTTTTTGTTTTGTTTTTTTCAGCAGGGAAGTATCTCTTATATTGGTTATACGTCAATGCATTTGACAATGCATATTTTCTTTATTGACTGTTTATAAATAGTAAGTGTTCAACAATAAGTCCAAGAAGGTAGACTAGGGTTAAATCTCAGTTGTATTATTGATCGAAATCTCCATATTTGTTAATATTCAATGTTGTGGATCCTCCCTTACCTCAAACACCTGAGTAAAATTGCGTAACTCTACGAAATAGACGCTGACAAAGAAGCCACTCATAAACACGTCATTATCTACTTGACTTGAAGTGTTGTTCTTTAAACACGTTTATTACCTGAGTTCTTCGGCTCGTGGTGAGATCAAATGCAAATTTGGCTTGGTTTCCTTTTCATAACGTGAAAAGTCGTTTTATGTCATTTTTAATGAACGATTGAAAGGTGACCACGCCCTCAATGACTATCCCTCACGCTCTCCTCCCTAAAACTCTCGAGCTTACACTTCTTCAGTCAGTCAGAGTTGCTTCGTGTTTGTGGTGTCAAGCCGGATTTGCGCGATTCTTTGGACCACTAATGGAGAGAGAACTGAGAAACTGACGAGTCTGTGACTGTGGTAAGAGAGCTTTATATATCACTGCATCTTACTGTACGACTTTCGTACATTTTGATAAAGTTTTTAAGTGGATAATATCGTCTACACTTGATTTGACTTGGGATTTGGATTGATTTGGTTCGTTAATGTTTGTTAAAGTATGTAAACTATCTGAAACAGCATTTAACGGCTCAGACTAAATTAGAGACTACACTGCAACTAACAAGGGAAGACTAAATGTGATTAAAATGGAAATGAGACAAACTATTAAAAATGTAAAAAACGTGAAAATGCTACAGTAGGCTACAAATTTTACATCTGAGCTAAAAATATTATCCTTTGAAACAAAATACATGTCATTTTATTCTTAAGCACTGAAAAAATGTTTGGGATTTAAAAAGCATAAACTATTTTACCTAAGTTTATAGTGTAATTATGGTAAAATATATAATTTGAATCCCTAATGGGCGATTGTTTAAGCATTTATTTGCATTTTATTCAGTTCATAAGTCAGTCTATCCATTATTTTTTATGTTCACTTGAGTGTTTATGTTGCATTCTTTGTTTAGTCTATTGCGTTTTCGTCATGCATGTTCCAATTGTGGCATTTCCAGATAAAAGATTTTCAGATAAATGACTCGTATGAAAAACAAACATGAAATAATTGAAGCTTTATAGTCCCAGACAATACACTTATGTGTTGTTTTTCTCTCCTATCATAGTGGTTTTTGTCTAAAGATGGCCAGGTCTAACGTTTGCCACCATGACCAGTTAATGGACTTTTTCTACAACAACAGCAACATAACCTCTGATGATTGGGAGCAAACGCAGCTCACCCTGGTTCAGGTCGTTGGATCCATCTGCTGTTGCTTCATCCTAGTGGCCAATGCCATGATTATTGCGGCGGTGGTGACAAACAGAAGGTTTCACTACCCCTTCTACTATCTCCTCGCTAACCTTGCCGCCTCAGACTTTCTCGCCGGGATCGCTTATGTGTATCTCATGTTCAAAACAGGGAAAATATCTCGCGATCTCTCCCTTCAAGCCTACTTCTTTCGGCAGGGTTTGCTGGACGTGAGTCTCTCCGCATCTCTGATAAACCTCCTGGTGATCGCCCTCGAGCGCTACATCTCCATCATGAACTGGAAGGTTCACAGTAACCTTAACAAACGTCGGGTGACCCTGTTGATTGTCCTGGTGTGGGGTATATCGATATTCTTGGGGGCCGTTCCGAGTTTGGGCTGGAACTGTATCTGCAGTCTGGACCTGTGCTCCAAACTGGCACCCATCTTTAGCCGGAGCTACCTGATCTTCTGGTCTGTGTCCAACCTATTGCTCTTCCTCATCATGGTGGCCGTTTACTTAAGGATTTACATCTATGTGATGAGAAAGACTGTTGTCATGAACGCGCACACTTCTGCAGCTATAAATCGAAAGAGGACGCCGGTCAAGCTCATCAAAACGGTGATGACCGTACTTGGTAAGCTCTGGAGATGTTCCCTTAGGTCTGGTCTTGCGAAATGTCTAGTTAACCCAAAAAGTTCCTTAGTAACACAAAGAAGATATTTTGAAAGTCATTAGAGTCAGGGTAGAGCCATATTTAATTTTTTGACAGGGAAAGAAAAGCAACGGAAGTATAGTGCTTTCAGTGGATTGTACTGTTGTTTAACACCGTACCAATTGTTCAGCTGATGAAACATGTTTCTGAGGGGAAAACAATAACTTTCTGTATTCAAGATCTGCATAAAACAAATTATAATTATGCGATCTAGGACCTTTATACATTGCGTGCCATTGTAAAGACTGTAGTCTGTACTCTCACAGCCTTATTTTAGCAGTAAATTCAACATAGTATCTAGCCTCATTAAGGTCTGTTGTGGTTTTGGACCCCTTTGGCTTTTTTTGTATGGACATAAATGTCATTCAGCAAATATATTCTGGGTTTCACAGAAGAACAGAATGCAATGGAAAACACTAGACCGAAATGGGGATCGGCCGATATCAAAGTTATTAATCTTTGTTAAAAAAAAAATACTTAGATACTAAATTTAAGTTAATGTTAGCTCATTTTATAACACAGTGGCAACTTTCGCTTTTAACAACATGTTATTAATTAAATATCGGAAAACCTAAGATGAATGAATGTTCAGAATAATTTTTCATTGGCAGTTTATGTTGTCTAATGACTTATGTTAACTAATGAAGCCCTAATGTTAAGTGTGAATGAACAATAAAGAATTAAAACATCTAGAGCATGATGTAGTCCAGATTAAAATGTAAGAAAAAAAAAAAAAAAAAAAAACGTGTTTGAAAATAAATATTTTAAAGTCTTAATATTTAAGTATTTGGTGCTGTGATGAACATCAAAGCTAATACACAAATCTGAATGGCTATTTAAATTATTTAAATACAGAAAGTATAGCAGCTGCTTTATTTATGGGGTTTCCAGGTTAACGGTTGCATTTTCTGCAGTTTAGCACCATCTGCTGTCAGAGAGTGAATGTGCTTTCATTCAGCGTGTCTCTCACCTGTTCCCCCATGTGCTTCTCGTGCATGCTTGTTTACATCAGGGCGCACACACGTCTTTTTAATTGAAAAAAAAATAGATGGGAAAAGTATTCTTAAAATGCATTCCAAATTTGGAATAATTTGTAATTATATAATTATTCACGGTATTTAGAAGTGCCTGCACTAACATATCGTGCATATTCATCATCGTGATATACTGCATTACCGAATACCGGCACATGTTTAGCCAAAATGGCCAAAAACAATTTTTTGGCAGTTTCAGACTTTCAGTTGCAGAAACTTTGGTGCATCACCCCAAACCAAAACTGAAACCGTGACATTCGATTCCAGCTTCTTTAAGGATGTAAACATGTCAGCTTCAGCAATATGTAAAATTTGTTCAAATGAAATATCGAAAGGCACCTTGTATCTGAAGACCTTTTCTACTACTGCTTTAGTTTATCACCAGAAAACACAAAACCCTGAAAAATTTGCCAAACTGCCCAAATTTAATTATCCGAACTAATGACATTTGGGTTGAGCAATTAATTACCGAATGTTCTTTCCTTCTTTTTTTTTTTTTCTCTTACTATAACAACACTAGATTACTATAATCAGCCTGACAAAATGGGAAGTGAATTCATTGCACAAATGAAGCAAATTTAACGACCCTGTGTATTCCAGTCTGTGATCTGTATCGGACTGTATCATCACTTCTCAGTCACTCAAAGTTCAATGGCAATTGCAATATATGTTGGTTTATAGTTTTCCCACAAGCCTCCACAGCTCTAATGAGCTGTCCAAAGTCCACGCCTTTAGTCTGTAAGTATGATAAACACTGCCAGACTGCTGAATATGTTAATTGAGCTCACAACGGAGCCTTGTGGGGTCTCAAATGTTTCGTGCCAAACTTGTAACCCACTCTTGTGTGGGTGATATGGGACAGGGTTGGTAAATATTTCTTCAGATTTATTACAGACATGACAAATATTTAGACTGGAAGGATATGATCTCATATCCTGTTAACCATGGGCAGGCATCTACTACATACACATATATTTTTGGAAAAGGTAAACTTAAATGAGAAGATGAGACAAGAAACAAGAGTTAACACACAAGGGAATGCAAGAGTTAACAATGACACGCAAAACACGACACCTCCCACCCGTGCATTAGCTGATTGCTATCAGAAGCTCAAAGGTTGAATTTCTTTTGCTTTTTGTTTTTCTTTGTCTTTTATTATGAATTGTGCCGCTCACCATCACAAAAGCTGGTTTGAACTGGTCTGAGCAGGTCTTTTTGGAGAAATTGCATGTCGCCGAGAAGAAAAGCTGGTTTTTATACCAGTTTTTAGGAGTAACTGTTACTGCTTCAAGTTGCAGATAAGGCCAAAGTGGAGGAGTCGTCTGTTCCCTGCACAACAGGCTTCCTCCAGGCCTGAGTCATTATCTTGCACAAGGGCGATCTTTACACTGCCTGTCATCTGAATCAAACCACCAGCACGAGTGGCCAGTGGCCTTGGAGAAAAAGTGAAGATCCACAGCCCAGTACTCCTCAGTTATTTCTTGAAGGAACTGCAGATAAAAAAAGCAGACGCATGCTGCATACTTTCTTTGTTGTCTTGTGGCATCTTAGGAGGTAAAGGTTACTTATCTGTTGCCCAACTATTCTTCTGAGAAATACTTTGTTAAAAACAGACAAGAAACCTTCAGTGAAACAGTATCTGCTTTCTTTGCTGTAAATATTAACTTGCATGTGCTTAAATGGTTATTTTCTGTGCAAGTACAAATAGATAAAAAATTACAAGCAGCTCTGCTCTATGCATGCATACATACAGCTGATGCACTTTTTGAGTGTCAAGCATTTTGTATGTAAAACTCCTTACAAAAAACAAATGCTGCCTTATAATATGACACAATCACAGCCAGAAATAAAATATGTGGTGTAATGTACTGTTATGAGAAGCAATTAAGTTTCATAGAGGTCGGGCTGCCACAGTAGAAAAAAAGAAATGCTAGTTAGTTCCTCAAGAAACTTTGCACTCACAAAACCATTGCTTTCCCAAGAAACTTTGCGTTCACTCAAGAAACCATTGCTTTCTCAAGAAACCATTGCTTTCCCAAGAAACTTTGCGTTCACTCAAGAAACCATTGCTTTCCCAAGAAACTTTGCGTTCACTCAAGAAACCATTGCTTTCCCAAGAAACTTTGCGTTCACTCAAGAAACCATTGCGTTTCCAAAGAAACTTTGCGCTCACTCACAAATCATTTGTTTCCCAAGAAACTCTGTTTTGCTCGTAAAACCTTTGCATATCCCAAGCAATTTTGCTCTCGCTCACAAAACCTTTTCTTAAGAAACTTGGCTGTTGCTCTCAAAATTTCGTTCCCACAAGGAAATTTGTGTAAACTCATAAACACTTTACATTCCTCTGAGAAACTTTGTTAGATTGCACAATGCTCAAAGTGTGCGAGCAAACTCTACTTGGTTTAGGTTGGTTGGTTGTTCCTTGACAACAGATGTAGCTGATTCTTTTTTATTTGATTTAATTGTTTATGCCTGAATGCTGTTCCATCTGTAGCAGTGCTGCCACTATATGGGCTTCTGTTAAAATAGTTGTGGCCCCTTTGAGGCTCTGTTGCCCTGTGGTGCCCAACCCACTCACTGCTGCTGTTGGTTACGCCGTGTAATAAGTGCATGCAAAGGGCTCTTACAACACTGCACATCTGCAGAAAACATGGTGCTCTGTCCTTCTCCACAACCTCTTAATACGATTAAAGGGAAAGAGTGTTCACTTAAATGGCAAACTTACTAGAAACCACAGAGAAAACCCCATTTGATGAGGTTTAGTCATAACCTCAGAACAGTATAAAGCATTTCTAGAGCCAAATAGACACATTTCTCACACCTCACAAAACACTTTTAAACAGCATGTGTCATGTTTTACAGTAAACTATCTGAACTTCCTTAAAACAAGTTACATTTGCTATAGAAAAACAAAATCAAATGTATTCATTATTTCTTAAGATTTTTATTATTTTATACTGTTAGAAATGACTGATTAAGAAAATGATTTTTAGTAGTGAAACGGGGTTTGTACGGCTCTTTCGGGAGAAGCTCCAGCATCTGAAAACAACCATCTCTTTTTTTCATTTTAGTGCATCTGAGTGTTTTCTAATCTTGAAAGACGTGCCAGGACATGTTCTTCACCTGACATCGCTCCTGTTTGTCCGAGCTTGTTTTGCGGTGCAGGCAGGATTTCATAGGAACTTGAAAGAATTCAGGGGAACTGTGACTAAAAGCAGCTTTACTGCTGTGAGTCACTCTATCAAGGCTTGAAAAGGGGTTTTTGAACATGTTGGGACAGAAATGCATTCTCTTAAGTGTGGTTAAAACAAACAAAAATCACTGCAGCATCTACAGCAGTTCGAAATGCAATACGTGTAAACGGTTAATCTTAGAGGTGCTTACTTTTTGTGAGATGAGACCCAAATTGTGGAACTTGTCACTGGAAACCAGTGGCAACTTTCCCTGTTTTAATTTCCTTTAAAGAAACCAATACAAAACAAACAAAAAATGTAGAAATATCAGCACCATGTTTCAGAACCTTGGTTAAACTGTCATTAATGTATAACATTATGTATATGTGCATATACTGTATATAAGTGCTGTCAAAATGAGTTTGTTAACACAGGCGATTAACTTTCCCAGTTTAAAAGCAATATTTAATGCAGGGCCACTCAAAACTGTCTCTTTTTATTTTATCGTTACTTTTTGACAAAAAATTTGTTTATTTAGTTTCATAACGTCATTAGAACCACATCAAACCGGAGTCTTTTCAGACGTGCCCTCAAATAAATGTAAAATATAAATGTAAAAGAATTAGTTGCTAATTTTTATTTCATGCCAAATTTTTTTTTAGATATTTGTAAGTCCGAAAACATATCTGTAACATGTATGTGGTATCTCCAAATATATATGGTTTTATCATATAAAAACAATTAAACCCAAATGTTTGTTCGTCTCTTTAGGGGCGTTCGTGATCTGTTGGACTCCCGGACTTGTGATTCTGCTTCTGGACGGACTTAAGTGCGAACAGTGCAACGTCCTGAAATTCAAACGCTGGCTGCTGCTCCTCGCCGTCCTCAACTCCGTCATGAACCCGGTCATCTACTCCTACAGGGACGAGGAAATGTGGACCACCATCAAGAACCTGATGCGGTGCGATCGTAGCGGGACGAGGCGGCAGAGGTCGTCCAAGGCCAACATTCAGCGCAGCTCTGGTCGGGAGACGACCAGTAGCCTGAAAGAGAACACCGCAGAGGACAGCAAGGTCTCCACACAGGAGATGCTGAAGTCTTGAAGGTTTTTGACTCGGTGAAGACCATTTTTATCACCCTGATGTGCCATCGCTCCTGAACTCTCCTGAGGTCCGCTCTCAGGGAGGAGAATTCTGAGCAGATCTTAAAAGGAGTTTGATGACAGTACAAAGCAATGCACTTCTATTAGAGATCGTCGCCTGCGTGCAGCATGTCTGAGCATGTGCACCACCCACCCACCGCACCACACCTCCCACAGCAATGCACTTGTAAAGTTTCACTTTACCTCATTAATTCAGCTTCTGACCATTTCTCAAGATCCGAGACATACTCCATTCGTATACTGTTTTGTCGTAAATCTGTGTAAATCTCTTAATAATTTTCTATGTATACTGTGTTGTTTAAAATGAGTCTTTTGACTTTAGAAAATCTGGATGTATATAGTTTGTAGATCATATGGAGATTTGATTTAGATATTAATGTAAGCATTTGAGAGATTTCATATGCATTTCATCGTCTTCAAGTGTGAGAATAGTTTTTAACGTGTACTGTCGAATATTAGATTTTAAATATTAGAATTATTATGCAGTACATGATTAAGTGGTCGGTAATGCCCATGTAAATACATATATGATAAAAGATTCCCATTATTCAATATTACACAATTCAAGTTCTATAAAATGTAGCTTCTTTCATGTGAACTCGCTGTGAGGGGGAGAAAGAAAATGAAAAATTCTCTAAATATGAAAAATTAATTGGTCATGTTAACTGCAGTAACAATGTTAATGAGATTCTCTCTCTCTCTCGGTGTATACACGTGTGTGTGTATGTGTCTATATATATATATATATATATATATATATATATATATATATATATATATATATATATATATATAAAATGTTGTTCTTGAACTAAAATACAATGATGTTTAAGAAAAATGTAATGTTTTGTTTTGTATGATTATGGAAGTCTTTTTAATCTTCAAAATAAAAAAGACAATTTTATTTATTCAAATTTGTGACTATTTCACCAAGCAGTGCGCTATCGTAACTAAAAATAACTTTTAAAATATATTTTTTTAAATACCCTCAAAAAATAATTAAACATTTAGGCTACAACGACCTAACATAAAGTATGGAACATTACAATAAAATGAAAGTGACTAGTGAGCAAAACATTTTAGGTTATGCAAAAGATATTTCAGTAATTCAACTCAAATTGTGAGACTCAAGTAGTAAATAAATGAAATGCACACAGACTGAAGTAGTTTAAGTCTTTGGTTGTTTTAATTGTGATGAGTTTGGCTCACATAAAAAAAAAATTTTTTTTAGTGAATTGTTGGCCTTCTGGAAAGTATGTTAATATACTGTACATGTACTCAATACTTGGTAGTGTCTCCTTTTACTTTAATTACTCCCTCAATTCAGCATGGCATGGTAGCCCAAGTTTCTTTGACAGTGGCCTTCAGCTCATCTGCATTTTTTGGTTTCTTGTTTCTCATTTTCCTCTTGACAATATCCTATAGATTATCTCTGGGGTTCAGGTCTGGTGAGTTTTGCTGCTCTCATCTGAAAAGAGGACTTTGGACCACTGAGAAACAGTCCAGTTCTTCTTCTCCTTAGCCCAGGTAAGACGCCTCAGGAGTGGCTTAACAAGAGGAATACAACAACTGCAGCCAAATTCCTTGACACTTCTGTGTGTGGTGGCTCTTGATGCCTTGACCCCAGCCTCGGTGCATTCCTTGTGAAGTTCACTAAAATCCTTGAATCCATTTTGCTTGACAATCCTCATAGGGCTTGTCACCATAGTAAAAAAAAATTGAGATGGTTAATTGGTGGGTTTTTGTTAAATGTGAGCCGCAATCATCACAATTAAAAACCAAAGACTTAAACTACTTAAGTCTGTGCATTTACTTTATTTAATACATGAGTTTGAGTTGAATTACTGAAATAAATGAACTTTTCCACGGCATTGTAATTTATTGAGATGCACCTGTATACATATTATATTATAACATAAAAAATGAAACCAAATAAGAAACTAAAACTACCAGCAGGGAATGTAAATGTTTATTTATATATTTATATTCGTTCTCATTATGAATGGGCTTTCAAATCATTGATTCACATGATTCATTCAGAAACTAAACTCTGCTGTATTGCTTGGAGATGCACAATAGTGCTGCTGTGGCTTTTTAAGTAATATTTTCAAAATAGAAAATTGAACCAAAATAAATTGAATATAGCACAAAATTTACTTCTTATTTACTGAACTGTTTGTTGTATGCAATCGCATTTGCACTCGTGTTCTTCATGACAAAAACTTGTGTGATATTGCTCTCATTGCTGGTGTGATATAATTTATCATACAATAAATATGATACAAATATTTAGACGGGGCATTTTTGCCCCAATATCTTGAATTTTAGGGCACTGCATTTATGGAGTTGTTGCCCTTCATCATATTTGTCAACAGTCAACTGTATGGACTGTAAGATAACATGTTAAACTGACAGCCCTAATAACAACACAAACTTAACCCTAAATGAAAAATTAATGTTGCAATTAACTGTAAATATGTTTAAGTATTAAAATTGAAATAAAAATGAATATAAGCTATATATATATATATATATATATATATATATATATATATATGTGTGTGTGTGTGTGTGTGTGTGTGTGTGTAAACAATGCTGCTAAATGAAAAAAAAAGACTAAAACTTAGAATTAAAACTTAAACTAAACTCAAAATGAAAACTGAAAATAACAAAATTAAAATCAATTTTAACACTGGTTGAGGTTTCAGATTTCAAAATGTAACTTCTTCCTTTTTTCCTGAGGTGAAAAAATTAATAAAAACAACCTTACATAACATAGTCTTATAACTGGATAAAAACGATAAATTAAATTCCTCTTTCCTTCAGTTAACATTGTTGGGTTTTCCTCTTAACAACCCTTCCTAATGTGCTTTAAGCTCATAGCTTGAAATCCAAATTTCTAGGTCAGGGGTACAGAATAAACTGGTTTCCTCCTTCAGGTTTTGAAAGAGCGAGATATTCCCCTCTTACGCAATTCTGATGCAACCCTCTCCTGCAGATCGTCTTACCTGAGCTCCAGTAATGCACCTGGAGTTGCGACACGGCTTAATTACAGCATGACGAAACTACAACAGTGCTTCAGATTGTATATACTGGCAGGGAAACCAGCTTTTCCTGTTGATACTTGGGCAAAATTGTGTCCCTATGGCCACCTGCAGGTCCTCATGTTGGGCGTCGAGACTGTCACGTATTCCCACATAAACAGGATGATTTATTTTTCCGGTGGGGGCACTGGTTTCATGAAGATAAACCACAAGTGGGATCATGTCACTTTGCTGCTGTAAACAGGAAATATACACAAGGTTTATCCTGGGGCTTTTGTCTTACACTGTGTCCTAGACTTGATGCGATAAGATTCCAGTGACGAGTAATTTGTCTACGTGAGATGCAACAATCAATCAAAGCCAATCAGAAGGAGCAGTAGTCTTTCTCCAAGAGCACTCTTATTAACTCGCAATGAAGACATTTCAACATTCAACATTTTAACATTATTAAAAATACACATGGAGTGGCAGATCTTTGGCACTGAATACACTTTTTTTTTTCTTTTTTTTTCACAGAGTTCACAGTTTGAACATTTACGTTTCCTTTCATTTATTTTCAAGATCTGAGGTAAATTAATCAGTGATTAATCGCAAACGGTGAGCGTGATTTCACCAAGTACAACATGTTCCTGGATCAACATCCTTGTTGATCCTGGAACAACATTTCAGCCAATCAGAATTGAGATATAACTTTTCAGGAAATATCTGTTTTAGGCTTACAATCGGGGTCAGGTGCTTCTACGCCCTTGTGAAAGTCAATGGGATCCAATTTGGCCAGTCCAGTTGAATCGGATCTTCTGCAGAATGTTTGTCATCATCCACCCTAGTGTTGCTGTGTTCCTGAAACTCGAATTACTTTCTAATCGAATATTATAAAGAGTTATTAGTATGTTAAAACTGTTCTTTTACTTCCAGTCAAAATGCAGTCACTGTTTTGTTTAAAGTTGCTACATAGTTAATCATGTTTTGAAGTCCAATTGCTTGTTTAAAAAAACTTGGATTAGTTTTTATAACCTGTAATTTACAAAACTGGAAATTTTGGTAACACTTTTAGTATAGGGTCCAATTCACACTAATAACTAGTTGCTTATTAGCATGTCTGTTATTAACATATTGGCTGTTTATTAGTGCATGTAAAGTACATATAACGGATGACATCCATAATCCATAATCCTACCCAATACCCTAAACTTAACAACTACCTTATAAACTATTAATAAGCAGCAAATAAGGAGTTAATTGAGGCAAAAGTCATAGTTAATGATTAGTTAATAGTGAGAATTGGACCCTAAAATAAAGTGTGACCGAAATTTCATTCAAAGACATTTTTACAAAAGATGTTTTACTTGTTCAAAAGTTTGGGCTCAGTAAGAATTTATCTGTTTATTTTATTATTATTATTATTTAATACATTTCTAAGTTTCTTTCATTAAAGCTGCATTTATTTGCTTAGAAAGCATAAAGTTAAACAGCTTTGTTAAATGTTTTTTTTTATTATTATTATTATTTAAAATAACTGTTTTCTATTTGGATATATTTAAATATGAAAATGTGCATTTTCTTAATATTTTTGTGTAAAACATGCATTTTTCATATATATTTCCGATGATATCTTAAATAAAATTAAAAAAGGTCCTAAGATCACTTTTGAACAATGCTATGAATTATTTAGAAATAAATAAATACTACTAATGCATTCTTGCTGAATAATACAAATTCTAAATTTAAACAGACCCCAGAATTTTAAACATTACTTTATGACTTGCACTATAATCTAGTGGATTAAAAAAAAAAAAAAAAAAAAAATACTTCCAAACCATAGTGAATGTGGCCTTTATTTTTTCGTTTCTTTAATAGCACAATTTGGATCCCGCCACCTATTTTCACACTGATTACACCCAAATATCTCATTTGACAGTACAAGACTGCATTTCAAGTCTTGTACATTGTTTTATATTGTTTTTGTGCCGACTACAAGTGAAGGCTGAAGGTGAGTTGGTTCTCCTTGGGAGAGTGAAGGGGCAGAAAGCCACTGTGTTTATGATTAGCGCCAGCTCTCCGGCTGATTGAATAATTACCAGGCTATTGAGGCCACGTGGAAAGAAAGAAAGACAAAATAAAGGACAAGAGGCAGCCCCTTCTTACCAAGTCAGTCTGCACTGTGCATCCAAACCGACAAGCAAGACAATATGGGTCTATGGGAAACCTGCTCTGACCTTTTCCTTCTGGTGAGTGTATGATTCTGTGACTTTATTTGGGATTTCTTAATATGTTTACGATGCAGGGGATATATTTGATCACTTGGAGGGGTTTAAAAATAAAAGACGATGGTGGTTTGTTTTTAAAGATACCCTGTTTTACAGTGATGGTGTAATCAGCTTCACTGCCAAAAAACTGTCAGTGAATGGACTGGATCAGACAGAGTGACCCATGGCTTTTGTGTCTATGTCAGAAACACTTGTGGTCAGAATAAGGCAGTGAACGACAGACCCCCCGACCCCCCCCCCCCCCCAGCATGTAGCTAGTTTTAAGTAATTATTTAATGTTATTTTAGTCCCAGAAATATTAACACATTTAAACAAATAATTGTTATGTTGTGTTTTTATATTATGTCCCAGCATTTACAGTGTGTGGTACATATTAACACTTGTTTAAATCAATTCTTTTCTTTTTCTTTTCATTATCCAAGCATATACGTGGTATTAAATATTTAAGATTAGGTTAGGCTAGTTTCGTTTTCCCAGCATGTTCTTTGTAGAAACTAAGACTTGTGTGAAGTGTGTATTTTCTATAAGTAACTTTTTCAATGTATTTTTATTTATTTTAATTTCTATTTCTGCTAAATGTATCAAATTTAGCAATATTACAGGTCAGAATTATTCTGCTTGATTACAGTTTAAGGTGATTGAGGAAGTAAGACTGGTAAACATCCGAAAGAGTTAGCATAAAAGCACCAATCCGGAATAATGACGATAATGAACTGGTTTCAGATCCTGATTGCTGAAGGCTGGCATGATCTGGACAACACTGAATATGACTGCTGGCCCATAGAAGAACCAAACGATAACAACATGATTAGTTGTGGCGGTAAGTGCTGCTTTTTAGGAAAATGCATCTAATTAGCTATATTCAGTATAGCTTTCCTTGTTGTTGATAGTTCCCTAAAAGGACAATTCATCCAAAAATGATATATTTTTGTCACTCTCAAATCGATCTAAACCAGTAAGACTTGTGTGTATGTATGCATGTATGTACAGTACAGACCAAAAGTTTGGACACACCTTCTCATTCAAAGAGTTTTCTTTATTTTCATGATTATGAAAATTGTAGATTCACACTGAAGGCATCAAAACTATGAATTAACACATGTGGAATTATATATGGAATTATATACATAACAAAACAGTGTGAAACAACTGAAAATATGTCATATTCTAGGTTCTTTTTTTGCTTTGATTACTGCTTTGCACACTCTTGGCATTCTCTTGATGAGCTTCAAGAGGTAGTCACCTGAAATGGTCTTCCAACAGTCTTGAAGGAGTTCCCCGAGAGATGCTTAGCACTTGTTGGCCCTTTTGCCTTCTGTCTGTGGTCCAGCTCACCCCTAAACCATCTCGATTGGGTTCAGGTCCGGTGACTGTGGAGGCCAGGTCATCTGGTGCAGCACCCCATCACTCTCCTTCTTGGTCAAATAGCCCTTGATGCCTTCAGTGTGACTCTACAATTGTCATAGTCATGAAAATAAAGAAAACTCTTTGAATGAGAAGGTGTGTCCAAACTTTTGGTCTGTACTGTATGTATGTCTATATATGGTCTAATTCATGAACAAATTGATTTGATCTTTTTTTTTTTTTTTTTGGAATTGTTGTCAAACCAAAACTGGCCTGAATTATTCAATTATTGAATTAATTATTGAATCTGAAGGTGAATAAATAATGGCAATGTTTTTGGCGAACTCTCCCTTTACGAATTGAAGATGAGGCCTTAAATGTACAAGCCAACAGTTTCAAGTTTCCTGATCAGTAGGCCAACAATATAAGTGTCGTTTATTTGAAAGTTGATTCAAACTGAGTGTGTACCGTCACAGGGACATTTCCTTAAAGGGGTCATATGACGCGATTTCAATTTTTCTTTTCTCTTTGGAGTGTTACAAGCTCTTGGTGCATGAAGCAGATCTGTAAAGTTGCAAAGATTAAAGTCTCAAACCCAAAGAGATATTCTTAATCAAAGTTAAGACTCTGTCACGCCCTTCAAACACGCCCCCACATGTCTACATCACTATGTGGAAATATTTACTTAAAGCCGCCAAAATGTTCACACAAGGAAAGAAGTGTGGTTTCAGTAACCGCAGTTCGAGTTGAAGCAGTCATGTCAGGGAGAGGCTGTGTGTATCTAGGATAAAGCAAAAGCACTTTATTTGTCCTTTTGAAAGTAGATGCATTTAGGAATCTTTAAGATTACTTCCCACAGAACAGCAACACATTTTATGGACAACTATTTTGTGAACCTAGGAGAGGAGGTCATTCTGACTTTGCTACAAGAATCTGTTATTAGTTTAAGTATTTTCTATTGAATGTTCAAATGTGGAGTTTTGCGCTTTGCGCGTGTGTGTGAGCACGCAGGCGTGTGTGTGTGTGTGTGGGAGAGAGAGAGAGACAGACAGGGTCACACAGTGTAGTCAGCTGTCTTAACCGTCCGTGGTTTGTTTACTGCAAACATCACATGACCCATTTAAAGAAGGCAAAAATTCGCAATGGTAGATCACTTGGAGATTTCCCTTCCTTAAATTCCTCGCACCTTTTGACAGGCTTAGAAATGGCTTGGGTTCAGCGTCCACCAGAAAAGGTCACGGATGGGGAGGAGTTCAACGTTACCTACTCTGTCACTGCCTCGGATTCCTTTTATGAATACGCCGTTAAAAACAAGATTTTCCAGTTCAGGTGAGCGCGACACAATGTGACAATGCCGGCCTTCTCAAATGTGCTTCATTGTGTGTAGAAAACACTTTGTACTTTATTGAATGTTTAACATACCACATGAGCTTTTTTACACTATACCCTTCACTTTCTCCCACAGTAATGCCTCCGAGGCCAAAAGATTCTGCCTCGAGCACCAATGTCCTGCAAACTGGAACAACGCCAATGAAGATAACTGCTGCGTTTACCACGCCAACATTCACTCCTGTCCTCTTGCGCTCATGGTCAGTGCTGTGAAGCCAACACAAAGTGCTCTTGGATTTTGTCACACTGCTGCTGAAGTTTTTGAAATTAAAACTAGGCTAAACGTAGCACATTTTGGCACCACATCCGAGGCCATAAAATGACAGTACTGAAGTATGATGTATTGTTGTCATACAGTAAATGCCCTGTGGATGTTGTGTGTACGAACATGTGTGTGAGTCTTGAGTGTTTCTAAACTACTTACGCTTCAGGGACAAATTCGCTGAAATGATGTAAGGGAAATCTTAATCATGTTGTCATTAAAATGTGGTTCCAAAAACAACAACAACAAACAAACAATTAACAACTGAATAAAATTAGATAATAATAAATAATAATATTACAGAATTAAAATGTGAATGAAATCTCAGTTAAATTAAACTTAAATGTATTATTATTTAAATAAAATCTAAATCATTAAATTATTCATTTTAATTTAATTAATAACTTCGATAAATAAAACCTAAATAAAATAAAAAAATATATAAATGAATACATATAATTGAATATGCAGTAATTAAATCTATTAAAAAAATCTAAATTAAATAATATTATTTAATTTAATCAAATTGTTATTTAAATCTAAATTAAATAAAATTGAATTATAATGAAAAACATGTCTCTTGTGCTCAACAAGGCATTAGATAAAATACAGTAAAGGCAGTAAAACAATGAAATATTATTACGATTAAAATTAATGGTTTTCTATTTTAATATATTCTCAAACTTAATTTATTCCTGTGATGTGAAGCTGAATTTTCAGCAGAGTCACATGATCCTTCAGAAATCAAACTGATATTCTGATTTGCTCCTCAAGAGACATTTCTGATTATTATCATTGTTGAAAAATGTAGAGCTGCTTAATATTTTTGTGGAAACAGTGATACTTTTTTATACTTCAATGAACAGAACAATGTTTATTTAAAATACATACTTTTGGTACATCATAACAATTTTTACTGTCACTTTGGAGCTATTTAATGCATCCTTGCTGAATAAAAGTATTGATTTCTTTAAAAAATTACTGATCCTATTCTTTTGAACAGTAGTATTATTTTGGTTTATATAAGCTTTATAGGGTTCTGATTTGTGGTTTACTGTATAATGTATAAGCTTTATAAAAACAACTGAGGTCTTTGGTAGGACCATATATTTAGTTAGGTGTGTGTGTGTGTGTGTGTGTGTGTGTGTGTCTCAACACTGGAAAGTGGGCCAGCCTTGATGAGCACTTATTCAGGTTCTAGTTAAACTGGTGCCATTAATTTTACCATGTGGAAAGCTGTTATTATAATCTGTACATGATGTTTGACAGTCAATATTAGCCTTGATTGCTTCACAACCCAATAAACCTTTAACAGTCAGATGATTGTATTTTGTCTGTTTAGAGAGGCGGAGGGATCTGTGGTCCCTGGATTCCAGACGATGGCGAAATCGTAACCCACACCGTATCCAAAGCCGGCAAGATGAGCCAACTGCTCTGGACATCAAAGGTTACAAGCATTTCATGTAATATAATTATTTCTTTACAAATTTTTGATGGTGACTTTATGGTGATTGTAATAATTTGTTACCCAGGTGGTGCTGGTCCATCTAGGAGTTACATCGGTCATTGCTCATATCAAAGTGGGACAGATGCATGCAGCACTAGAGTCCAAGGTGTTAGTAGTCAGCCCTCAAGGTTAGATTAACTTGTTAAATTCTTTAGGGATTTACGGAAAATATGTCTTCAAACAATTGGTACATCAAGGATATAGATGTAATTCAAGGTAGTGTTTGATTAAGCAAGGTTAATTGTTGACCTACTCTAATACTGGTCCAGGAAATCATTAGTGTCACATGAGAACAAAATTAAGGTTTGTCCAGGGATGTTTGTCTAGCTTATGTTACGTTCTCATTTGTACTTGTGTGTCAGTGTGTGGCGACGGCGTCTGTGAGCTGGAGGAGAGCTGTCTGACGTGTCCCGCCGACTGTGGGGTTTGTCCCATGTCCACATCCATCAGAGTGGCCATTGGGCTTCCTGTGGCCTTGTTCTGCAGCGGTTTCTTCTTGACGCTGGTGGTGAGAATGTGGGCTCAATACTTGACAATGATTTGCAAGTCGATACAACTTGCAGATGATAAAAATGGGAAGGAATAGATACAATGAAGGAAGGAATAGATCAAATGGAGCCTCTTTTGATTTGAACCAAGTAAGCAGTCAACTCACATCTCAGTAGCCACATTAGCAACATGCATAGCATTGCTCTAGCAATTACCAACAATACCCTACAAGGGTTTTTCATATTTAAGTACCATTCACATTTTTTTTTTACAGATCCTCCAAAGAGACATGGTAACGATAAAGATATGAGCTTTGGAAAAAAAATTAACTTGCAAAACTTTTGCATTTCCCCAAGAAATGTAGCGTTTACTTTGGTTACTTGCAACACCTTTGTGTTTCCCCTTAATTAAACTTTGTGTTTGCATGCATCTCATACTGTTTTCTATCACCACCTTCTTTTAGAGGCTGAAAAACTAGTCAGTAATGTATTATTCCAAAAGTTGTTACATTTGTTGCACACCATAATACTTGTGATTTCCCATCATGAGTTTTTTCCCCCTCCCTAGTGGCTGCAATACCAGAAACAGAAAATGTTTTGGGATGAGAGCTGGATCGTCAACTACAATAATATCATGTTTGGTAAGAGGTTTTAGTCTCATCCACTGTTACATTAACAACAACACTGTTTGTATTACTTTATATGACAAAACAATTCTTAGTCAGTTACATTTTCTTCTTCTAACTGAACATCCCGTTTCATGCCAAAATAGAATTGGTTTTCTTGGTCATGAAATACTTTAGCATGTATCCTGAAATAGTTTTGGTCCTTACAGGTAAAGTGTGTTCTACGAGTTTTTGTAGCAGCACAAGTCTTCAGACTGTGAAGAGGAACTCGAGTGTGAGTAGAGTCACAGATGTGACGGTCTGCACTGCAGTCAACACCAACTTCAGACCACGCTTCATTCAGGCCGGCATCTTGTGAGTGTTTCCAGTGAGACTGCCTTTTGGGGATCTCTGCTGATGCTTTTTATAAAACTAATGGTCTTGTCTCGTCTCTTTTTTTTGTCTTGTCTTTTTTTGTTTGTCATCTTGTTTTTTATCTTGGCTTTGATTTGTTCTGTCCGTTTTTGTCTTGTCTTGTTTTTTTGTATTGTCTTTTTGTTTTTGTTCGTCTTGTCTTTTTGTTTTGTCTTTGCTTTATTTAGTTTTTTGTCCTTTTTATGTCTTTTTTTTTTGTCTTGTCTTTTTTGTTTGTTGTCTTGTTTTTTGTCTTGACTTTGATACGTTCTGGTCTTTTTTTGTCTTGACTTTTTGTTTTTGTTTGTCGTTTCTTTGTTTTTTGTGTTATTTTTTCTTCTTGTCTTTTTTGTATTGTCTTTTTGTTTATGTTTTTGTTTGTCTCGTCTTTTTTGTTTTCCCATTACTTTGTTTCATTTGTTTTTTGTCCTTTTTTGTTTTTATGTCTTTTTTTGTTTTGTCTTTTTTGTTTGTCTTATCTTTGTTTCATTTTGTCTTTTTTGTTTGTCTGTTCTTGTGTTTTTTTTTATTTTATTTTTTTTTTCCTTGTCTTTGTTTTTATGTTTTGCCTTTGTTTACTTTTGTCTTTTTTGCTCATCTTGAGTTTTTTTTGGTCTTTTTCCCACTTGTATATCTTGTCATTTGTTTTGCTTTGTCATTTAGTTTTTTTAATGTTTTTGGTTTGTCTTGTTTAGTTTTTTGGCTTCATCTGGTCTTTCTTTTTTTGTCTTGCCTCATTTTGTTAGACAACACAACACATTTCTCAGTGTTGTGTTGTCTTATATCTTAACTCTTTTTGTTTTTACAGTGATGGAAGGACTGTAGCTGTAAAACACATACAGAAGAAACACTTTACCCTCACCAAAACAATCAGAAAAGAGGTCAAAGAGGTCAGGTGTGTAGCTGTACCCACAGTTTTTGCAAATTAAACTATACTGAAATCAAACGTGCTTTTACTTGGAAAAGTGGCTTGTTCAGGATTTTGTGATGCCATATATTAGGTGAAAAAACTTAAGACTGTTACTGTTTCTTTTTTACCAGGGAGCTTGATCATCCAAACCTTTCCAAGTTCTTAGGAGGCTGCATTGAAGTTCCTTTCATAAGCATTATCACTGAATACTGTCCAAAGGGAAGCCTGGCAGACGTGCTGTTGAACGAGGATGTCCCCATCAATTGGGGTTTTCGGTAAATCTGTCTTGTGGCATTGTGGGAAAGCTCTTTAAAAGCTTCCGGATGGTACTTCATAAATCAAATGAACACTTAATGTCTACAGATTGTCGTTTGCTACTGATATTGCTCGAGGAATGGCTTACCTGCATCAGCACAAAATGTTCCATGGCCGTCTTCATTCACGCAACTGTGTGATCGACGACCGGTGGGTCTGCAAAATATCAGGTACATCACTTTAGATTTTCTAGAGGCGCACTTTTTAGATATATTACAACAACTTGAGTAAAAAATCTGAAATAAGACATATAATATTTAATAATACAGATTACGGACTCATGGCCTACAGAAAGGAGGACTTTGAGAACATGAGCATCAGTTTCCAATGTCAAAACGTCTGGCGCATGTATTGCGCACCTGAAGTTCTTCTGAGAATCAGCACCAGTTTCACAGCCACAGCTGATGTGTACAGGTTGGAGAAATGCTTGAACCTTATGTATTTTTAACCATTACATTTTTAACTATTAAACCATTTTTAACCATTTTAACCATTTAAATATTAAATACTTTTGTTTTAGCTAATAAAAACATATTTATTAAATACATATAACGTTAAGTGTAAAATATTTAATATTTCTCAATAAACTTGCTTAAGTATTAATAAGTAAATAAATTAAAAAACTTAAAATTCAAATTTTTCCATTAATTCAAATAAACAAACTAATAAATAAATAAATAAATACACTGCCTGCAAAAAGTTTGGAATACATTTTGTATTATTATTTTTTTGTAAAGATGCTCACCAAGGCTGCATTTATTTAATCAAAATACAGTAAAACAGTTGTGTTGCGAAATATTATTACAATTTAAAATAACAGAATTTTTTATGTATATATTTTTTAGAATGTAATTTATTTCTGTGATATAAAGCAAATTTTTTTGCATCATTGCTCCAGTTTTCAGTGTCAGAAATCATTTTAATAATAGAGCAAAAAAAAGTATTTTACATTATTACAAAAGTCTTAATTATTCAATTTTGCTGACATTGTAAATACATACATTAATAAATAAATACATATCTAAAGGAAAAGTATAAATAAATAAATTAAAATGTGCAAATAAATAAATAAAACCATTAAACTAGATAATTATATTAAAGTTATTAAAAGTCTAGAAAATGTCCGACGTGACAGGAAAAACCCTGTCCTTTTCTTCAGATAGATGTAAATGTTTTGTATGTTTTATAGATGCATCCTAGAGCAGCGGTTTGTTCTCAAACAAAACTCAGTCTCTAAGAAGCATGAAATATACATTTGTCTTTCCTTTGTTTTCTCAAGCTACTCAATTATCTTGGTGGAAATCGCGACTCGCAGTGACCTTATTTCAGTAAGTATTCGAGTATCAGGAAGGTGCTGGGTTTTTTTAGACCGTTTTTTGCATAAAAGGCTGATGATAAGAAGTGCAGTTGTTATTTCATGAGCAGGAACAGGCAGATTCAGTGGAGCTTGATGTCATGTGGCGCCCATCACTTCCCAAACTGAAGGCTGGGAAATCAGACAATGATTGCCCAGATCCCGATGATTACTGTGAGGTTTGTATGGACATAATTGATGCATGCTGTTTACTTAAGCACATTTCCTATTGCGGCACGTTTCGCTGAAGATCAATTACTTCAATAAATTGCTGTTGATGCAAATGTTTACCATGCCTGATTAAAAGATGTTAACTGTGGATAATCAAATTTCACGCAGCTGATAAAGAGATGCTGGAACCACAATGTGACCATGAGGCCGACGTTTGAACAGGTGAAAAAGATGCTTGATAAAATGAACCCACACAAGGTCAGCCCTGTGGATATGATGATGAACCTGGTATGTATCCCATCTAATCAAGTCTTACTTTTACAGTTATTAAAATAATACAATTACTGAAAGCACAATAAGCATAAAGTGACTGGCCACAGAATAATTTGAGGAATTATATGCACCAGGTATTTATTTAATGGTATAATAATAGTATACATTATTATATATATATATATATATAATTTTTTTTTTTTTCTAGATGGAAAAGTACAGTAAACATCTGGAATCTATTGTAGCCGAGAGAACACAGGATCTTCTTCAGGAGAAGCAGAAGACTGACCGATTACTCTATAGTATGATTTTAATAGTAATTATTATTACATAAGAAAAAAACACGTCAATAAATAAAGATACTTATAAAATGTTGTCCAAATGGTTCCACCTAGTGGTCATTTAAAAAAAAAACATGTGCTTGAGGTACACACACACACACACACACACACACACACACACACACACACACACACACACACACACACACACACATATATATATATATATATTTTTTTTTAATTAATATGTTATTTCTATTGGTGACAGGTATGTTACCAAAAGCAGTGGCTGATGATCTTCGTCAGGGACGTACAGCAGAAGCCCAAAGTTACTCCAATGCCACTGTATATTTTAGGCAAGCCTGAAAATTATTTATATATTTGTAATAAATAGTTTCTTTTAGCGGCAAGTGACATTTGGTTAAATAATATAATATAACATAATAGATTAATAAGTACAGTTACTTTTTATAAAATGTATTTTATGCTCACCAAGCTTGGATTTACTGTAAAAATAGTAATATGAAATACTTAAAATAACGGTTTTCTATTTTAAAATATTTTAAAATATAGTTCAGAAACAATTATTTACTCTTTTTGCCATGCCTTTTCTGTCACTTTTGATCATTTTAATGCATTATGCCTAATAAAAGTGTCATATTCTTAAAAAATAAATAAACAAAATAACAGACCCCAAACCTCTGAACTAAAGTATGTATTGTATCCTAAATGTTTTGCTGCTCAAATGATTAATCGCATTCTAAATTTTCTTTACATTATATATGTAAGTGTACTTTGTATATTTATTATGTATATATAAAAACACACACATACAGTATATATTTTGAAAATATTTACAAGTTTATACATTTATATATCATATTTTATATGTTTCATATTATATATATTCATTTGTGTTTCTATTGGCCAGTGACATAGTGGGCTTCACCCAGCTGTCTGGCTCCAGCACCCCTCACCAGGTTGTGGATTTCCTCAACAAGCTTTACACCACATTTGATGACATCATCGAAAACTACGATGTGTACAAAGTGGAAACTATAGGAGATGCCTGTGAGTGCGGTTACAGAGGTCCAGCTTCCTTTGCTCGCCACACTTTTGCATCAAATTACACATAAATCAATGAAAAACCTCTCTGTCCTCAGATATGGTGGTCTCGGGAGTACCTAAAGAGAACGGGATCCATCACGCTGGGGAAATCGCCAGCATGGCGCTGGACTTGATCAGTGTCTGTCACGTGTTTAAAATCCCACACAAACCCACCACACAGCTTAAGATACGAGCTGGCATTCATTCAGGTCAATATAGCTTCAGTCCTGCGTCTGTCCTGAACTTAGCATCAAGCTACCTCCTCTGAATGAGATGTATTTTATGTTATCTTAGGTCCCGTTGTAGCTGGGGTGGTTGGCACCAAAATGCCCCGGTACTGCTTATTTGGCGACACTGTAAACACTGCGTCCCGTATGGAGTCCACCAGTGAAGGTATTTGGGCAAACGCAGCTGTTTGCGCAGAGTCAATAAGTAACTGATCCTGTCCGCCATTTCTGGGGGAGTGGAATCTTGTAAATATTTGCACTGTTTGATTGGTTAAAATGTAATAAAATTGAATGCTGTATCCAAATATTTCCCTTTCTTGAACTTCTGTAGAGATCAAACAAAGCTAAAGCTTTCTACCACATGTGCTTTTCTAATCGACTAATCGTTGTTTTATGATGTTTGCAGCTTTAAAGATCCAGTGCAGTGGCTGTACAGCAGATCTTCTACACACACTTGGTGGATATGTGCTGATGTGTCGTGGGTCTCTCAATGTGAAGGTAAAGCCCGAGACACACTGCATCACTACATCATTGCATGTCGCACTGTGCCACATGGATCTAATAAACTTGCCCACGACGTGACTGTACGATGATGACACCTATTGACTCGTACACTACAACGCACGTTACTATAGTAGAATAAATTTTGCATGCGCAGGTGGTAAACAAAAAGAGCATGATAAATCACACTTGTGTGCTGAAAAAAAAGTGGAAGCGGCGAAAGAGGACGGGAAAAGAGCTTGTACAGTTTTATGTTTTAGCATCATGTCGCGTTGATTTCATGTCGCGTTTTTATTGGTTGGTCAGTAAAACGTTGTTCGTAGCAGCAAACACAGTGTCTGATGATCTTACTGTATCACAAATTACATTTTTCTTGAGGAAGAACAATACAGAACCCCACACATGGCATGCCGGAAAAGAATTGTATGCTAAATCGTTTGCACGAATTAGTATTTCATTCCCTCGATTTATAAATTGTGCGCACAATTTACTAATTTGTTTCCTCGATTTGCTAAATTGTGCACACGATGTATACATTCGAGAGACTGAGTTAGTAAATTGTGTGCATGATTTAGCAAGTTTAGGGAATGATTTATCAAATCGATGGAACAAATGATCAAATCGAGGGAACGAAACAGTAATCATGTGCACATCTTAGTACATTGAGGGAACGAATTAGTAAATTGTGCGCACAATTTATTTATTTGTTTCTTGCATGCAAGACAAGCAATGTGCTAATAAAATAAATAAAGTCACTTTAGATTTCATGCAGACTTGAAACATAACTAAAAAATTTTTTGGGGGGGTGTGATATTTTTGTGAGAGAATGCAAATTTTCTCAGGGTTATGCAAAATCAAGAAATGCAATACTTTTTTAAAAATAAAACCGTTTAGTGAGAAATTGCTAAGATTCTTAATACATTTGCAAGAGAATGCACTTTTTTTTTACATTGTATTATCTCTTGAAAATATGTAATTGCTAGAAATGAGTAGTGAGCGCTTCGAGGAGACATAGTTGTCTTAATTATTTGTGTACTCTATTATTTAGCTGTAGTATTTATGATGCTTTTATTATCATAATATTTTATATTATTTATAATAGATTTGATATTTTTATTCAGAAACTGATCTGCTATATTTCAGACCTTTCTACGAAATCAATCTGCTATTGATCTTTTTCTTCCTGAGATGATGGTATGGTCCCCTGAGGCTGAACTGCAGACCTTAGCGCAGATGTGATTTATCTCAATTAGGACTCGGTCTCAGCTGGCTTTTGTGTTTTCACTTAAGTGATGTCTGTTCATTATGCACAAGTGAATACACACACACCCTCTGCTCTGTCACTCTCCCCCCTCTTTCTTTCTTTTATATGATGCTGTTCTTCGGAGTATTGTGTTTAAGATTCACCGGAGGAGATTTACTAATTGTGACTCTTTGTTAAACAGGGGAAAGGCGAAATGACAACTTGGTGGCTGGAGGCAAAAAGAAGCCCCTCAGACCCTTTGTTCAGTGAAGACGAACCTTTGGGTCTTCCTGTTCCTGTTAGCAGTTAACTGATGTGCTACCATCATGACAGAAACCTTAACAAATAAATAGAAATGTTTACCAGATATACTAAATGACTAAAATGTATACTTACTGTTGGTGTATAAGCATGTGCTATTACATTTTATTGCTGCTATGCTGAAATATTGCTGCTGATATTGTTTCGTGTATTAGACACGAAACAATGTTGTGTTTGGAAGATTTAAAATGTCTTTGTCATACGAAAGGCAGACGTGTTCGTAGAGGCAACTTTTCATTAAATATTTGTTATTTTATCTTCAACAGTGCAAAGGTTGTATTTTAAAGTATAATATTGCTGGAATAAAATATCCAAGCTGATTTGTCTGATGCAAGTGTTCTTATAAATGTTGAGTTTTGCGGTGATAAACTATATTTTAGCACTACGTTACTAAAACTATAACTATATTATAATAAACTACATTACTTTATTACAGAAACTAACCTATTTTAGTGTTATCCCCTGCATTGACTGCGACGACGCCTATTGGTGGATATTCTGCATGAGCTCAGCCAATGACAGGCCCTCGTTTTCGTTGCATGGTAACGCATTCGCTGTTGAGTGTTTTCGTTCAAGGTTGTGCTGCAGGAGCCTGCATCAATGTAACGACGTGCCACAATAGGACACTTTATTACGCAAATTATCTGGGAAAGATGTATCAATCCGTGCCGCATGTCGGGAAATGATGCTGACAAACCTCACGAGTGCTCTTGAATGCCAAAAGATACGCGGTAAGTGAACCTCTGGTGGTTTGCAACTCAAATATCTCATTTGTTAACCACGACATCTAAATGATATTCTGAAACGCTTTTATGGCGCATTATCCTCATGCACTTTTTTTTGTGTAAATTCGGCAGAAATCCTTCTGTTCACCTTAACCTACTTTATATCTCATCATGGTGTGCTCTAGGTGTGTAAACTGTAGCTTTATCACGGATTTTTATATTTTAATTCGTTTTTTAGTGGAATATGCGTTTATACACTGTCTCAGTACTCACTTATTTAGAATGAATTTTTATTATCCATGTATTTATTCATTCACGCATTCATTTATTTATTGTATAGTTATAAAGTTTCATAGCTGTTTGCAATCTGCATGCACTGTCATTTGGTAAACTGTCATTCAAAAATGTACTCATTTTTTCTGATAGAGCTGTAGTAAAAAACACCTATAAAAATAAATATGAAAATTTATTCATATTAACATCGTGCCCTATTTTTGCTTTATTTTAATTTTTTTGTTTTGTTTTACCACACTCATTGACAAATCGGAATTAAATTTAGGATTTTATAGTTTCCAATTAATGGAATAGTAAAATCTAATTTTAAAAAACAGTGGAAATGACTGTACACTGTTAAAAAAATAGAGCCTTTTTAATTGCCATTGATGGTTCCATGGATCATTTCCATTCCACAAAACAAGTCTTTATAGTGCAAAGGGGTTCTTTAGATTTTTTTAATGTTCTTCACACTTAGAACAGTTCTTTTAATTTTATGAACGGTTCACTGAAAGGTTATTAGAGAAACCAAAATGGTTCTTCTATGGCATCACAGCAGAAAAAAAAATTAAAAATAAACTCCTAATTTTCTGTTTATTAATAGTTAATAAGGTAGGATTAGGTATTGGGAAGGATTAGGGATGTATAATATGGTGATGCACAATATGTGCTTTATAAGTACTAAAAACAGCCAATATGTTAATAATACAGGCATGCTATTAGAGCAACTATATAACCTTAAACATATATAGTGAGATTTAGTAGCTAAGCTATAGTGTTACCATTTTTCTCCTTTGTGGAGCTTGACAAATGTAGTAACATTTGAGTGCTAAGAGTGCTAAGGTTGAGTAAATAACATATCATTAACAATCATTAACATTTGCATTTGGCATATTATTCAAGTTTTCAGCACATGGGTGAAGAAAATAAGAGATTCTAGCTGGCGCTCCAGATAACCAAAGTCTCTTGGGGAAAGGGAAAGATTACGCGACTCAAAATACCGTGGAAAGTTATTTTAAGAACAGGTCCCCTTCTAACCTAATTTAGAGCAGTATTCCATTTCACTCAGAACCAGTACCACATGTACTTGAGACAAATCTTTAAAATTAATAGTGCATCTTATGATTTTTGCATTATTTTAACTATTATTCTAACTATTTATGTTTATATTTCTTGTACTTTTTTTTAGAACATATAGGCATTACTGACTACAATGTCTCCTTCAAGACTCTACACGGCATCTGTCACGCCTCCTTTGCCTTTAAGCTCTTTCAACGTCTCAAGCAACTTCTGCACGGAAGAGAATGTCTCTGAGTGCATTCTATACATCAATCAGGTAGGTGGACTTTTATTTTTTTACAACTTGTCTTTTGAACATACTTCAATCTCAAATTGTTGATGGACTTGCCACTCTTTCCATTCACAGGAGTTGTTGTCCCTGTGTTTTCCACCAATTTTCCAAAACTCAGACAGCATTAGTGATCTGGATGCTGTGGTTGCCCTAAACAACATATATGACTTGCTTCAGCTCCACCGTCGAGCTGTTGGAATGATGGAGGAGCTGGAGGTGGAGCAGCTCAAGTCCAGCAGTGACCTCCACTACCAACATCTCACCAACTCCAGGCTAAAGGTGTGGCTTTTTAATCACACTTTTATTTTTTATTACATTTATTACATTATTACTATGAATTTTCATTGTTTTGCAGGACCAGCTTGAACTTTCGAAAAAGGAAAACATGCGCTTGCATGAGCGAGAGCGTCAGCTGGAAACAAATGTAAAGACTTTGCAAAATTGCCTAAAAGATACAAAAGAAGAGGTATGAAAAATGACAGAGTAAGCTCTGATGTCATATACTGTTTTTTTTTCTTTAATCATAAATGCTTTTTACTTTAATAGGTACAAAGGCTGCAGGGTATCATTGCAAGTCGTGCCACACAGTACAACCATGACATTAAGAGAAGAGAAAGGGAGCACAACAGAGTTAAAGAGCGCCTCAATCAACTACTCATTGCCAAAAAGGAAAATAAACAAGGTAATATGTTTTATTTCGAAGGGGTCATGACTCGAGAAATCTAATTTGCCTTGATCTTTTGGCATATAAGAGGTCTTCGTAGCATTAAAACATCCTGGGAGTTTCATATCTCCAGCATTTATTTAATCAAGCTCCAAAAATGTCTTTTTGGAACTGAGGTGTAAGCTGACATCACCTGGGCACAGACATTTGCATAAACACTGCCACCAGAGCAACGCATCGACGAATAGTCATCTTCTCACCATATGTCCCACCCACTAGCATTCAGTCGGTTAAAGGGATAGTTCACTAAAAAATGAAAATCTGATGTTTATCTGCTTACCCCCAGGGCATCCAAGATGTAGGTAAATTTGTTTCTTCAGTAGAACACAAACCAAGATGTTTAACTGAAACCGTTGCAGTCTATTAGTCTTATAATGTAAGTGGATGGGAATCAAGACTTAAACATACAATAAAAACATACAAATAAAATGTACACAAACAAAACCAAATTAAACCCTGCGGCTTGTGACGAAAAAATTGATGTGTAAAGACACAAAGCGATCGGTCTGTGCAAGAAACTGAACCGTGTTTATTAGGTGTGTAACGGTGCGTGTATTCATACCAGACTGTTTCGGTACAGGGCTTTCGGTACGGTGCACGTGTGCACCGAATGACCGAATGCAATATTTTGTGTGTGGAACATAGGTAAATTTTCGTGTTTCCACACGAACATATTAAGTGGCGGAAGTCTTCCTTGTTCAGTGCAAATCCCACCCTGCAGCTGATTCTAAAGTTTTCAAAAGCTAGCACGCGAGTGTGAACATCACTACAACTAGGAAAAAAACGACCATAATTCAAACGCAGCTCCCTTCGGCATTTAAACAGATCTTTGCTCTTAATTCAAATTGGGCCAATGCAATAACGAAATCTGAGCAGGTCTAAAAACAATGGAGTAATAATACATTTTGTCTTTGGACTGTCTAATGGATAATTATAAAGTTCACAGGAATAGTCTTTATGTGAATTATTTTGTAACAAAGTCATTTCCATCTCATTTAATCAGATGCATCTGTTCTGAATGACAGTGTTTATGCTGATATACACTCAAAACCAGTGAAGTTCACTTTTGACTTTATTTGCATAAGGAAACAATTAACCCAAAAAGGAAAATGTGTAATTATTTAGTGACCCTAATATCATTTCAAAATCTTTTGCAAATAATTTCTGCTTTTTATTAGGAATGGAAGTTTTGAATTATATTGGAAGGTCTGATGGTAGGAGATGTCTTTGGAAAACCGGAAAAACTGAATCCAGGTAAAAGAAAATCAGTTTGGTTGTTAGTTGGCATTTTAATTATTATATTTATAGTTCCCATTCACTATAATATCATATGACAACTTTAAACATTTTTTTATATAGACACGAGGGAGATATGTACAAAACTCTTCTTAATGAATTTGATAACCGTCAGAGGGAGCTAATGGTGGAAAACACAGAGCTGAAGAAGGTGCTTCAGCAAGTAAAACGAGAAATGGTGGGGGTTTTAAATTCAAAGAAGATGAGCCAAGAGGAAGAGAAGCAAAGCAATGATATGGATCAGGTACAGTATGACTGTCATGTCCATAACAACCATTTGATGATACAGCTCATAATTGATTGTGTTTGCTAATGATTGTGTTTGCTAATGGTTCAGTCAACTCTGCAGACAAATTCTGATGAAGATGAACTTTTGAAAAGACATCATGAGATGTCATGTGATCATGCTCGGGAGAAACTCACCAACAGCATTCGTCAGCAGTGGAGGAAACTCAAGCACCATGTTGAGAGATTAGACAGCCAAGGTAAAGGATACCATTCATATACTTTTTAAGGCAAACAGAAATTAGTTTATCACTGTCTTTTACTTTATTTCTTGAGCAGCCTTATCACCTAATGCACAGAACGTTACCCATTAGACACACAAAACTGTTGTAAAAATAAAAATACAGTGAAAGGTGTTGTATTTTGTGTTGAAGCATCCATGGTGCAAGATGGAGACAGTGAAGAGGTGATCTCCAAACAACTTCATGAAGAGGAGATGGAGAGGCTCAAACTAGAAATCCAGCAGTGTAAAGAGTTCATTCAGACTCAACAGCAACTTCTCCAAGTAAGTACAGGCACGGTTTCCTTAAAGGGTTAGTTCAGCCAAAAATGAAAATTATGTAATTAATGACTCACCAAACCTGTAGGACCTTTGTTCATCTTCGGAACACAGTTTAAGATATTTTAGATTTAGTCCGAAGGCTCTCAGTCCATCCATTGAAGCTGTGTGTACGGTATACTGTCCATGTCCAGAAAGGTAAGAAAAACATCATCAAAGTAGTCCATGTGACATCAGAGGGTCAGTTAGAATTTGTTGAACAACTTGATAATGAAAGTTTAAAATTGAAAGTTGTTGTTTTTAGTCGAGTAGTCGACTTCAATGCTCTGCCATGACGCTTTAAGCTTGACGTCGACTAGTCGCCTGTCCTGTAGAGGGCACAACAGGATAAATCTTTGAAAGACCACATTTATGCTCCATTTCCAAACAGTTAAAATAACAAATACATACATACTGTGGAAGCACTCCACATGCATGTGTGATTATATTACTGGATGCTCGAAATTGAATGGGAGAACGCACATTCTAAACAGCTGATTGTGCAGGTAAGTTAATCGCTGTTCTAATCTAATGCACTACTGCACTGTAACACACACACACACACACATGCTACAGAAAGTAGCTCGTACATCATGTGGAGATCGCTCGCACACAGAACCATTCAGCGCAGAAACGTACGGTCAGCACTGTTCTGTGATTTCTCAACAAAATAGCAACGACCCAGAGACAAAAGAACTGATAAAAATGAGCTGTTATAGGAACGATAACCATGTACGCAGAGCTCTGTCACATGCTCTAGCTGTGCACAAGGTGTTTTTCACAACTCTAAGCTTATGTTCATTAATGACGTCATCAGCGACTAGTCAACTTCGACTCGACTTTCAACACATAACAGTCGACTTAAAAAAAAAATCACTAGTCGTTCAACCCCTATTGTTTTTAAAGACTTTCATACTTACCTGGGAAGTCACATATGTCTAGGGTTGGGTATCGAAAACCGGCTCCATTTTAGAACCGGTTCCAAATTTCTAAGAACCGGGTATTCGATAAGAGCCAGTACCCAAAAGACAGAACATCAGAACACCAGCATCCCAAGCTGGTCCCAGCATGCAAAACATACCTTATGCTGGTCCACCAGAACACCTGCTCACCATGCTGGGGACCAGAAAACTAGCAACCAGCATCTCATACTAAGGACCAGCAGCCAGCATCCCATGCTGGGGACCAGCAAACGATGGTGTAATTGTCTAAATATAAAGTAAGTAAATAATTCACTCACTCAGATATCACTGCTTTGTGTCACGTCAAAATAAAACTTGAAATGGCCTGGAAACGTGATGACTGTGTCAGTTAGTGAGTATTCAGCTTGATGAAATTCAAGATGTATTTTTGTGTCTGTGACAGTGTTTACAGGGCTTTTATGATGGTGACCTGAAAATAAGTTGACTTAAAAAGAACAGCTCACGAATAAAAAACAGAGTGTCTTTTTACCCAAAGTGCAAATAGGGCGCCTTGTTGGCAGAGGCTATTTACACTTACTCCGTCCATCAATGTAAGATTACTACAAAAGACGATAGTTTAGTAACAGCTTCAGTGGTGTAGATGGTTTGCTGCGATTGACCCGGGTTAGATTCTACCTTTTGACCAACTTTTTTTTGGGGGGATGGAGCGAGGCCAGTGGAGTGTATGGAAATGAGCGACAACTGCTTGTCCCACCGGTCTTGAGTCCTAGAGAGGAGATTGGAAGGATACAAAAGAGTAGCAACGACAGTGAAGGACGAGAGAGGATCAGTCCTGGACTTTATTTTGTGTTTGGTTTTTGTTTGTGCGTGGCAGTCGTCCGCGAGGGGCTGTCATGCTGTTTTGTCTTTATTTTATTATTAAAGTCTGATTTCATTGTCCGCCGGTTCCCGCCTCCTTCTTCCCTTGATTAAGAAGTTTAATCCACTTTCCACTTTTTAAAATCGTGTCTTTATTGGGTGAACCATCACTTTAAAATCACAAGCAAACACAAGGAGACATGCTTTCTTACACTTTTAAAGATAACACTTGCAAAAGGGGTTTGCCAGAGTAATTTTTTTTTACAGTACATCACTTCCAAGATCCAACAATGTTCAATCGGCAAAAGCAAGTGCTAACTAATGTTAGCATACACCGAAAGGCACACCGATCCGACATAATCTGAAGAACGTGTCTGTAATATGAATATTGTTTTAATTTTTACAGCAACAGCTCAACACTCCCTGTGATGAGGAGACTGCAGCTGTTCTGAATGACTCTTACATGCTGGAAGAGAAGGAACGCTTGAAAGAAGAGTGGAAAGTGTTTGAAGAACAGAGGAAAAATTTTGAAATGGAAAGGAGAAATTTCACAGAGGCTGCCATCAGATTGGGCCACGAGGTTTTGGCTTATAATTGGCTTTAATGCATTTCTGAATTAAGCTCTTAATTATCCTGATTTTAATCATCAAATTTTTCTTTTTCTCTTCAGAGGAAATGTTTTGAGGATGATCGTGCAATGTGGATCAAACATCAGTTTCTTAACACAACATTTGCAGACCAGATGAAACCACAAAGTCGAATGGCTGATGAATTTTCAAAGCGTGAGTGATAAGTTTATCCTTCTTGCTAGCTTAATTTCTCTTTGAAATAAAACTAATCTTGATGATTTTTTTATTTATTTCCTGATTTTGTCAGATTCTGGTCGTGAAGAAAAGCTCATTTCAATTTCTGGTAAAGTGAGCAAATCTCATCTGTAATCCCATCCATGGAACTGCTTGCAGATGAACCTACTTTTTTTTTTTCAACACCAGAGGAGAGATACCAGGAACCAATATGAATGTGAATGAAGTCTGCAAGTATCTTTATGAAGAACTTTTAGCATATGTACATGAATATTAAAGGTGTGGTTGATTTGTTATTTCACTCTTTTAACTTTAGGCATAAACAATATCTGCAAAGTTACAGCACTGTGCAGACGTAGACACTGTCTTTTAAAATTCTGGCAGTTCAGTGCCTACAAATATGGCTCATAGGGACTACACTGAACCTCTTCCCGGGTTGGTGACATCACAAACCCATGCATTTACATAAACCCTTCTCCCGGGAATATGCAACAAAGGGGTGAGGCCGTGCTGCGCTTCTTTACAGAAGAGGAAGAGTTGCTGGCATGTTGTTAAAACTAGGGGTGCACCAAAAAATCTATTCATATATGAATCACAAAATATATGAAATATGAAACTGATTCACAAGTTTTAATATCAATTTTCTAAAGCAGCAAAATTCAAAAATTTATCCTCTGCATTTCTTTCTCTCTATAACCTGACTCAGATAATCAGCTTATCACGATCCTTTTCACTAATATTATCTGGGTTTCAATGGGCTCAAATTGACAAGCATTATTGATGACTCCATTGTTTACAATACAACTGGGAGTGCATTCTAAGGTGAGGGGTGTGAAGTTTCTAGATGTGTACTAGGCAGTTGAGTGAATCACAACACACTGGGACGGCCAGCCAATCTCAGCCAATTGTGTATTTTTGAGGAAGGGGTTTCGTAAAAGAAGGAAATCATCAGAGCATTCATAGGAGAAAGGACATAGTAGTGCAGAATAAAGGTAAATTATGTAAATTATGTTTTTTTTCTTTTCTTTTTCGAAGCAACAAATGTTAGGGTGCTTTCACACCTGGCCCATTGTTTAAGAACCTGGTGCATTTACCCTTAGCTCAGAACATGGCAATCACGCATGGATCCATGTCAAAACAATTGGTCCAAGATCACCTGAACGATGTGGTCTTGGCTCAATTGAAAATGGAGCGGTTCGGTTGTAGTGAAAAATCAATCCGGTCCAATGGACCAGGCTATATTGTAATGTATAATGGGTAATCACATAAGTTCCATGAAAAACAGTAGAATGTCTGTGGGTGAGCACGTCTTCGTCATTCAAAATCAAAGCGCCCCTTTTCATTTTATAATGCCGTCTTATTGCTCTTTGTAAGTAGTTGCATTTTAACAATGTTTTCCCGACAAATCCTGGACTAATTCTTGTCTAAATTAATAAAACGAGAGCGCTCTCTCTCTCTCCATATATATATATATATATATATATATATATATATATATATATATATATATATATATATATATATATATTCAATAAGCCCCTGAAGCTGTAGAAGTTCCATCAAAGCTGATTCCATCTGGTTAGCATAATTCCCGGAAAATAAACTGTGGAACTTTAAACAATGAGAGGACAGTTTACTTGCACATGATTTGTATTTACAATTTTGGTCCATTTAGAAATGTTGCCGTGTGAAAGCAAACCGCACCTTTAATAAAAAGCAACATTGTTATAATTTGAATCCCTGTTTTGGAACAAAGCAATCAATCTACATGTTTAAAAGCACCCTTAGTCTGCACCCCGTAAACACAATCAAGCCTAGAAAAAAAGCAGTCAACCGCCCCTTTAAATAGAGTCTTGTGTCAATTTGTGATTGGGTTATAAGAATAATGGCTACTAAATCTTATGAGCATCTATTTTTTTTAGAATTCTATGTTTTAAAAGCATTGTTTAAATATCATAATATAGATTGATTATTGATTATCATCAATATCTTTCTGGAAAAAAAAATTGCATTTTTATTTATAATTCATATTGTGTTTTTATAGCTTTTATGGCTAACCTTACCCACAGTTCATTTTTAGTAACTTATTTTTTTGTTAATGAATATATTGTATATTAAGGACCCTTCAGTCTAAATAGTAAATAATAATGCATTTTAATCTAGGTCAAATGGTTTGTCCACTGATTACATTGTGCTTTTGCATTTGAACCTAAATTTCATGTAATGTTTTTTTTTTTTTTTTTTTGTCACTTATCATTGTATACCAACATGCACCATCATTGTTTACATCAACTCCTAAACCAAAGTTTTCTTGTTGCATGTGGAAAGAGTGCATAATAAGGTTATATATTAATTAATATAGTCATTAATATAGTCAAGTTATCATACTTAAATATGCTAAGAACCTATTATAAAATTAATGGATTTTAGATATAAAACAATGCTAATAATGCTAAGAAATAAGCTTATAAAGTTGCAGTGCTATGGTATAATACTCTATATGCAGTGTTTCAAAATGCTTTATTCAAATAAAGAAAGTAACTTGTGGAATAATTAGTTTCATATTTTAATATATAAAACAACAACAACAGGGTAATAGTACAACTATTTTCACAGGGTTCTAACTGCAAAGAAAAAAGTTTAAATTGATTACATTTAACGTTTTCACATATGATGTTTTATTAAAGGTCCCACTTTGTTAAAATTGAAATTTCCTGGCTTTTTTCATGATAACTGAGGTCTAGGGGGCTATACTACCATATACGTTTTAAATCCACAGTCAAATGCACACAGCCTGCATAAAGTAGCTGTGCCTTTTCACGAGCCATTGTGACTTGCGTAAAAATGTGAAGCCAGAACTACTCGTGTTGCAAACTCGTGTTGCAAACTTGATGCTGACGTGTTATTTTTTTTACAGTCTATGGTTTCCACAAAACTCTTGCATTCTGTGTGCATCCTTGCACAGTTACCACAAGTACACCTTTTATGGTGTAACATTGTAAAATAAGGTAAAAAAGTAACTTGTAACTAATTGTAAAGTAAATTGTAGCACGTCAACTACTGTGTCAGTAGAAAAGCAATAGTTACAGGTGCATCTCAATAAATTAGACTGTCGTGGAGGTGCATCTCAATAAATTAGAATGTCGTGGAAAAGTTCATTTCAGTAATTCAACTCAAATTAAATAAAATCAATGTACACAGACTGAAGTAATTTAAAGGGTTAGTTCGCCCAAAAAGGAAATTATGTCATTAATAACTCACCCTTATGCTGTTCCAAACATGTAAGGCCTCCTTTTATCCTCGGAACACAGTAAGATATTTTAGATTTAGTCCGAGAGCTCTCAGTCCCTCCATTGAAGCTGTGTGTACGGTATACTGTCCATATCCAGAAAGGTAAGAAAAACATCATCAAAGTAGTCCATGTGACATCAGAGGGTCCGTTGGAATTTTTTGAAGCATCGAAAATACATTTTGGTCCAAAAATAGCAAAAATTACGACTTTATTCAGCATTGTCTTCTCTTCCGTGTCTGTGTGAGAGGGAGTTCAAATCAAAGCAGCTGGATTTCCGGTTCGTGAACGAATAATTCAGTTCACCAAATTGAACTGAATCATTTTAAACGGTTCGCATCTCTAATACGCATTAATCCACAAATGACTTAAGCTGTTAACTTTTTTAATGTGGCTGACACTCCCTCTGAGTTCAAACAAACCAATATCCCGGAGTAATTCATGTACTCAAACAGTACATTGACTGAACTGCTGTGATGAACACCGAGCCGAGCCAGATAACGAACAATAGACTGACTCGTTCACGAGTGAAGAACCGGTTGCATCTGTGTTCGGATCACCAGTAGTTCTTTGGGACAGTTCGATTCAATAAACCGGTTGAAGAAAACGGTTCACCAGTTCTTTTGCGCTCAACGTAATGGCGTCATTGGCGATGATTGCCCTTGATTCAAGCCTTCGGTTTACCCGCACCCATAACACTAGCACAGAATCAGTTCAGAATCAATCACCAAAAGAATCAGTTCAGTTCAGACGCTCTGTGTTTCACGCTGAATCACACATGCGCAGTATCATCAGCTCATCGGTTCACGAATCGGACACGTCTGACAGAAACGGTTCTTCACTCGTGAACGAGTCAGTCTATTGTTCGTTATCTGGCTCGGCTCGGTGTTCATCACAGCAGTTCAGTCAATGTACTGTTTGAGTAAATGAATTACTCTGGGATATTGGTTTGTTTGAACTCAGAGGGAGTGTCAGCCACATTAAAAAAGTTAACCGCTTAAGTCATTTGTGGATTAATGCGTATTAGAGACGCGAACCGTATAAAACGATTCAGTTCGATTTGGTGAACTGAATGATTCATTCGCGAACCGGAAATCCAGCTGCTTTGATTTGAACTCTCTCTCACACAGACACGGAAGAGAAGACAATGCTGAATAAAGTCGTAGTTTTTTTGCTATTTTTGGACCAAAATGTATTTTCGATGCTTCAGCAAATTCTAACTGACCCTCTGATGTCACATGGACTACTTTGATGATGTTTTTCTTACCTTTCTGGACATGGACAGTATACCGTACACACAGCTTCAATGGAGGGACTGAGAGCTCTCGGACTAAATCTGAAATATCTTAAATTGTGTTCCGAAGATAAAAGGAGGCCTTACATGTTTGGAACAGCATAAGGGTGAGTTATTAATGACATAATTTTCATTTTTGGACGAACTGACCCTTTAAGTCTTTGTATTGTATTTATTGTGATGATTTTGGCTCACATTTAACAAAAACCCACCATTTCACCAAATTCATCTCAACAAATTAGAATATAGTGAAATGCCAATCAACTAATCAACTCAAAACACCTGCAAAGGTTTCCTGAGCCTTCAAAATGGTCTCTCAGTTTGGTTCACTAGGCTACACAATCATGGGGAAGACTGCTGATCTGACAGTTGTCCAGAAGACAATCACTGACAACCTTCACAAGGAGGGTAATCCACAAGCATTAATTTCACAAGGAATTCACTTTACAAGGAATGGACTGAGACTGGGGTCAAGGCATGAAGAGCCACCACACAAAGATGTGTCAAGGAATTTGCTAAACAACGTCAGAGGTGTCTTGCCTGTGCTTAAGAGAAGAAGAACTGTTGTCCAGTGGTCCAAAGTCCTCTTTTCAAATGAGAGCAAGTTTTGTATTTCATTTGGAAACCAAGGTCCTAGAGTTTGGAGGAAATGTGGAGAAGCTCATAGCCCAAGTTGCTTGAAATCTAGTGTGAAGTTCCAAAGTCTGTGATGATTTGGGGTCCAATGTCATCTGCTGGTGTTGGTCCATTGTGTTTTTTGAAAACCAAGTCACTGCACCTGTTAACCAATAAATTTTGGAGCACTCCATGCTTCCTCCTGCTGACCAGCTTTTCGAAGATGCTGATTTCATTTTACAGTAGGATTTGGCACCTGCCCACACTGCCAAAATCACCAAAAGTTGGTTAAATTACCATTTTTTGTTGGTGTGCTTGACTGGACAGCCAACTCACCAGACCTGAACCCCATAGAAAAAACCCCATCGTTCAGTCTGAAGGTCTGGCAATGTGAGACTAAAAACCTTGTCCCAAAAAGTTTTTCGATACATTTTTGGACACAGGAGGACCAACTCTCATCAAAGAGCATTCGATTGAGACATAAATAGAGAGATATTGGATTAAAAAATTGACAAGATGAATTTGGAAGCGAGGGTTTACAAGATCACAATGTGAGTGATCACAATCACAATGCACAATGGCAGATGATAGAATCCAGGATCAACCCGTGTTCATGTACCGCAGGGTATGATTAAATATAATTACTGGTTGGTGTACACTGGTGCATGTTGGCTGCCAATGTCCTCCTTGAGAATTAAAGGGTTAGTTCACCGAAAAATTTTAATGAACAACTCACCCTCATGTTGTTCCAAACTCGTAAGATCTCTGTTCATCTTTGGAACACAGTTTAAGATATTTTAGATTTAGTCCGAGACCACACAAGTAACAGGCACTGTTGTTGAAACAAAGTTACCATACTTTACAGAAAATGATCTATTTTACAGATAAGACTTGAACCACTCTAAAACAGCCCCACTAATTCCAATTAAATGGTATAAGTGCTTTATTGTCACGGATTGGCCAGGTTCCTCCACCACAATCACCCAGCGATCACAGTCACCTGAGTTCTGACAATACACACCTGCACTCCATCAGCCACTCTGCTTTATAAGCACACCCCACGCACCTCTCATTGTCCGGGCTCGTTTGTTCGAAGCGGACTCATAGTGCTTCTCTCTGCGAGTGTCACTAATCAAATGTTCTTGTGTTTACTTACCAGTAGTCGCTGAAGATCCCAGTCTGTCAAGATCCTTTCTCCAGGAGTGTGCGAGCCTAAATCCAGTCAGCCCTGTCAGTGGTGTGTGTGTGTGTGTGCCATCAGTCTGTCATCCTCCACAACCCCAGTCCAAACCCATCCTGGCAAGCGCTTTTCGCTGTTCCTACTACGGAAAGAACTGTCATCCATTCACGGGTCGAACTCAAGGATTCCTCACACTAGAACTGTGACACTCACCCATTCCTCCACATCCATTCATTCTGCCACCCAGCTGTTCAAAATAAACCACCTTCACTATTGTTTACCTGGTTGTCCATCTGCTTCCTTAACAGAAGCCCGGACCTAAAACGACAGCAAAACAGCATGAGTGTTCCAGATCCCTTCCAAGAGGTGGTGGATTCTTTGAAGAGGGTATTAACATCCTCTCCTACCATCATGCCTCCTGCACCACCGGCACCACCACCACCAAGCACTTCTCTGGCCACCGCATCTTCCAGTCCCATGGCCCGACCGGCGCCCTGCTCTGGCGGGGCGGAGGAGTGCAATGTTTTTTTGCTTCAATGCTCCCTAATATTCACGATGCAACCAACTCTATATCCTCCGCCCATCTGAAGCCGCCAGCCCTCCAGAACCAGAACCCATGATCATTGAATCTGGCAAAATTACCGCTGCTGAGTGACAGAGGAGGCTGACCCGGGGTCTGTGTATGTATTGTGGAGCCAGTGGACATGTTCGGTTGAACTGTTTTGTGGCCAAAAAGGATGGAGGGCTATGGCCATGCATTGATTACTGAACCCTTAACCAAAGCACCATCAAATCCAAATATCCCCTTCCTTTTGGCCCTGCGGCCCTCGAACAACTTAGATCTACTACCATCTTCACTAAGTTGGACCTCCGCAGCGCATACAATCTGGTGAGAATACGTGAAGGGGATGGATGGAAGACCGCTTTTGTGACCCCAACTGGTCACTATGAATATCTGGTTATGCCCTGTGGTTTAGTCAACGCCCCTTCCGTTTTCCAAAACTTCATACACAAAGTCCTCTGGGAGTTTCTGCATCGCTTCGTGGTCGTTTATATAGATGACATTAGAGCCCTGCACAGGCCTCAAATCTAGGCCCAAGCCCGGCCCTGGCCCGAGACGCTCAGGCCCTAGCCCGACCCGTGTCCGACAGCTCATCAGAATTATCAGCCCGAGTCCGACACGAGCCCGTGTTTTTATTTATTTATTTATTTATTTTATTACACAGCGGGAGCCTGCCCTATTTGCAACGATTAAAAAAGGTGGCAGTTTTGTGTTATGTTTCTTTTCATTTCTTTATCAAGTTAATTTAGAAAAATGTTTGGAGCATTTAAAAAAAAAAAATACGATTAACGTTAAACAGCCGAGCCGACAGCGAGTAGCCTAAAACATATTTAATCAATTAAGCCTTTCAATAAAACTACAATAAAATCCATATATAAAACACTTACATCACACAGACAGTTAGTTTAATAAATGTTTGTTTATTAAACCACAGTGAGTAAAATAAAAAAAAAAATTGAAATACTGAGGCAGGCTCGCAACAGCGCTCGCAAACGAAATGAGAAATAGCCTACAATCTAAACAAAAAAATTAATTAAATATTAATCTTACCTCAAAAATGAAAAGTTAGAACAGTCTCTTACAGAGCATCGTGGAGAAAAAGAATAGCCTCCAGAGAGGAAGGTTTTAACCCAGTCCTCCTCTCTTCTATCACTCTTCCCGCTGCGCTTGAAGACACGTTCGCTGCTGCTGCTGACGGGACACTAAACACAGAGCGAGCCAGTCTTGACAGTTGCGGTAGCAGGGTCTCGTGCTGTTTACATTTACATTACTTTAGAGGCCTATAATAGCTACTACTACAATAAGTGGATATAAGTGAAGTGTAATCGTGGGTCGCGCTGACGGAAAAGCGCGCGTGCGCGAGACTGTCATGTCAGTATGTCAGTTTAATTATAACTGGTTGAATTATCAGATTATGAAAGTTATGAGGTTATGAAATGTCTTTCTATGTTTGTTTTTCTATCGGCGGCATCAACTTCTCATTTTTTTATGTAATGTCTAAAAATATAAATAGAAGGATAACCCAAAAAAGGCCCGAGGCCCGGCCCGCATGTGAGCTATAACGTGAAAATTGGCCCGAAGCCCGGCCCTAGGGGCATAAATAAGTCGGGGCCCGACAGGGGGTCCGCATGGATGAGAGGAAGGGGGCTGCAGTCACTACCTGGCCAGAACCGACCACGGTTAAAGAACTCCAGAATTTCCTTGGATTCACCAACTTTTGCAGACGTTTCACTCAGCTGTTCAAAATAAACCACCTTCACTATTGCTTACCTGGTTGTCCGTCTGCTTCCTTAACATTCATAAGAATCAAGTGATCTATTGTGTCAAAAGTTGCACTTTAGTACAATAAAATTAGAACTGCATTACGTGCAAATGTAGACCTTTTTTGTGTTTTTGTATTAAAGTACGCAAAAACAGTTAGCCATTTTGGTATGTACGTTAACATTGACTACTATTAGCCAGATATACCTTGCTGAGGCACAATTACAATATGAATTTCAAATTCCATTGCCTGTCCACTCAGGATACCTTGAATCAGTGCCCCAAGCACATCTTTTTAATTTTTTTTGTAGTGTAAACCCCATCAAACTAATAAGAGCTTAGGATCTACCAATGTTTTTCTACGGTGCTAAAATTTAAAGACGTCTGAGTTCCAGTCCTCATGCAACTGCCACTGGCTCATCTGTGTTCAAGAGGAGGGCTTACCAAAAGGTCAGTTGTGCAAAGGAGATTTATGGATAAAAAATTCTCAGGATTAACACTTCCTGTCTTAATGTAAACCTAGGTTTTCTTGCTTTGCTCATGGCTCTTGAAAATACCAATCAATGTCTTTGATTTTTTTTTTTTTTTTTGTGGTAGTCTGAGAACTGCCATCCTTCTTTTAATTGTTATTGCTCTAGTATTGCTCTATTATCTAGTATGTGTTCCAATATATATTTCTTATTAGAATAGAAAATAATTATTATTCAATTATTTTAAGTTTCTCCAAAATGCCATTCCACCTGTATATTCACATTATTTAACAATCAGTAAGCAATGCTAGAATTTACTGTGAAGTGAAAACAATTGGCAACTCATTAACTTGCAGGGTTTTATTAGTGTCACATCACAGAGTGGTAAAATTAAATTGTGAAAAACCAATCTATCACGTGTAAGTACAGCACACATTTTCTTAAACATAAAATGTAATTCTTCATATTCTTCCTTTATTTGTTTCTGAATTTAAGAGTGAATGTCCTCATCGATTTGAATGGAAAACGATCCATCTGGATTGATGGGAATGGCATAGGGGAGTGGAATACCCATTCTTGACAGTGTCATCTAGAGCAGGAGGATGAAAATTTATTAGTAGTGTTTTTCATCTCAGTCATAATTTGAAGGAAAATTATTTTACCTCTGGAATCCTTGCAATGACATTCAAGGACCTCTGAGTTGGCAAGGCTGCAGTAATTTCAATCTCTTTCTCACTGTTCGTTACTCTTTCAAGTCTGAATCCCGCCTGGAAAGCCGCCATGGGGATGTGTTTGGACATTCTAATTGTGACAGGATACACAGAGAAGAGTAGAAAATGAAACAAGTGCCATTTTCTACACGACACATTAGTTATTCTGTTCCGATGAACCTTACTTTTTAGCATAGCTGGTGACAGTAATCGGCAGCCTCTCCCATTCCAGCTCTAAACGTGCAGCAGGGAATTCACCCAGTACACCAGCCTCAGCTTTAGCAGTGACTGCATACTGCTGGCACTCTGGACCCCAAGCAAGCTTGGCCTGAAAAACAGAGTTATGCTTAAACCTGAGAAGAAATTGTTCCCTACAATTAATCACACTTCAACACTTACAGTCATTTTGTGCTTGCTCAGCAGAACACTATCAACACAGATCTTCAGATTGTCATTTTCAGCGATGGAAGAAACAACAATTTGCACTCTTGCAGTTGGTTTGTCAAAGTAAGCAGCAAGTTGGTAGCCCAGCAGTTTGTGGTCAACTCTCACAGCACGGGCAATGACAGCAAAAACAGGAGAAACTGAATTTCCGAGGAACTTAGCCTGTTAGCATAAACCATACAGATATGATTATATTTTAGTTAGAGTTTTGTGTTATTATGACCAAACAAATTAGACTAATTGATTCACCTGTTTCTGGATACGCTCAAAGCTAGATCCGGAACTTCCACTGCTAACTTTCTTTGAGTCACCATGGGGTGCCAAATACTGCAAGCAAAATAATGTTTTAAACATGATAAGAATCTGATATAAAGAAACTATATTGTTGACAAAAATATTTTCAGTAGTTACCCTATCTTTGTGGAATTTCCCAAAAGCCTCCATGATGGTGGCAGTCTGAAAATAAATAAAGTATTCAGTGCAAATGAATATACAGATTAATGACACATCATGATCTCCTTTGTCCTCACCTTGGTCACACGAGACCTGGACCCTGAGGAGCTTGAACTGCTGCTGCTTCTGCTGCTACTGCTGCTGCTACTCCTACTGCTGCTACTGCGGCTGCTGCTGCTGCTGCTTTCAGAAGAGTTCCTGTTTTTATCTTCAGTCTCCAGGATGCCCTTCAGTTTCAACAGGAAAGCCTTTCCTTCTGCAGTCTCCTCATCAATGAGACTGATTTGCTTGAGGAGCCTCTCGGCAGCTCTAGGACCAACTTGGACTTCAAGCTCCAGTCTTTCAACTGCAGGACCTTCCGCTATAGCCAAAGCAACAGACCCTTAATTATCATTTTATTTGAAAATTATTGAGTTTCATGAATGTAATAAATTCTGTAAGTATACCTCTTGCCACTGTAGCACGGGCTGAGTGTTGTCCAATTATGTAGAACAGAGGAGTATTTCTGAAGAAAGCAGCATTGCGAGAGTGCACCTCAACGCATCCCTTGATTTCAATGTATGGGACAGCAAGACAGAGAGTCTTGTCATATGGAGCAGGAGCTTTCCCAGGAACTTCATTGGAATTCTCAGATGACTGTAAAGAAAAAATAAGTTCTTACAATATGACGCAAATGAATACTCCACATACTGACACAATTAAATTGCATGTGTGTTCAAAGTTTACCATATATTCAGCAGATGTCTGGGAATTCTGCACAGCCAACTCAGATACTAAAGGAACAATCCTCTCAGCAGAAGGCTCTTCAATGTTTCTGACCACAGCAAGAGTCTCAAAGCTGTCAGAACAAGAAGAAGGTGACTTGCATTTCACTTTTAAGAAACAATATGAATTAATAATTGATTCAAAATGTTTGCTAAACTGGCATCACTAAGTTTCAATACCTCAGAGCAGCGATATGTTCAGGAACCTCAACAGGCAGAGCCTCCACCTTGTAGTAGCCCTTGAGAATGTCTGCTCTTGCAGCCACTTTTCCAGGAGCAATTGTACGGATTTTTCCTCTCGCCATAACAGCAGCTTGGATCAAGGCAGTGTTCACTCCCATCACAGCAAAGGTCTGGAGAGCAATACTGAAAGAATAAAGGAGATTGTTTGTAAAGGGATTGTTATGTGCATTATATCTCATGTCTATGAATGTAGCTGTAAAAGTGTACCTTGGTCTAGCTTCAGCTTGGAGTTGAATATCAGTCTTCTTCAGCTGCTCAAGAGTCATGGTCTCAATCTCCTCAGGGAGAGGAGGTGTAATGGTGGCCTTAACTAAAAGGCAGAAAGGAGCCACATCAACATAAGTGGCGACCCCAACATATAAGAAGAAAAGGATTTAAGATTCTAAGAAAAAACATACCATTGACACTTGCAGCAGCAACGGCAGCAGTGTACAAACTAAACTCCATGGGCAAACCAACTGCTGTTGGCAAGATACGACGCACTTCAGCTGCAAGCAGAGGTTTGGCATACTGCCAGGAAATTCCTTCCTGCAAAGCTTTAAGAGCCGCCTTCAACATTTCACGTGATTTGGTTCCACTCACAATCTGGGGATAGTGTTAATGAGAATCTTATTTCTAATTATGATAATTATTTGTAAGAAAGATCTCAAAAATACATAGTAATGATAGAGAAGAGATAAACTTCAACACAATACCGGTATAGCTTCTTCAATGATGGTCTTGTCAATCTTGACAAAAGCCACTTCTTGTCCAAGTAATTTGATGTAGGCTGAAGCCAATGGCTGATTGTTTGGTAAGTCTTTCCAATTTGTGAGCTTAAGGGGTAAAACATAAGTCATACACATTTTGCCTGTGTCATGTTTGTAATGTTGCTTATAAATATAAATTATAACATGCATTGGACATGAAAACATACTGCTCTCAGGGTGCGCTTAATCTTTGTGATACGGTCAACACTTTCATCAGCTGCAGGAGATTTCAGAAGAGCCTCCTGGATTCCTTCAGTTCTCACACCAATCTGTTTGAGATAAGGGATTGAGTGAAGGCTGAATTGTTTTTTTTAAACCTTGAATCAGATTTTTTTTTACCCACCTCAAGAACATCAGCAGCAGCTCCAGCCAGATAAGCACGTGCTTTAGCTACAACAGCTCTGGGCAGGATGGTTGCAGCATCATTGATCATGTAGGCACTGCCAGCAGCTCCAACCATGAGTGAAGCTGCACAGAGACATAGGTAAGAATATCACTGATGCAGTATTTTATACATTTTAATAAACACCCAACACTTCATGTGTTAGCTTTCTTGAGAATTTAGCAAAACTTACTATGATAGAAGTCCAGCTGAAGGGCTCTGCTGAAACGGTAGCTAAGTCTGTCTAGCTTGCGGCTCATGAGCTTGATGGCAACATTAGCTGCACCAGAACTGAAATAAACAACCATTATTATAATGCTCACTTGAAATTATATATGAAATTTTTTATAAATGGTTTGCTTTTCTTACACAGCTGCCATATCAGGAGCAGTGATTCTGGTCAAGGACTTGATGTGGGAATAAGCAAAGCTCACAACATGCATGTTGGTTTCAGTCTTCAGAGCACCAGCAAGACTGGAGACAAGAGCCACTGATGGCTTGGCCTCAAACAATACAATACAAGCAACCATGCGCACTTCTGGGTGGAGAGCTCTATCCAACACAAGCTGCAGGGCCACTGGCTGAACCTGTGGCAAGAAACAAGGTCAGTTTATTATTGGGAGAAAATGGACCATTTACAATAATTCATTCATACAATGTCTGACACTTGCCAGTTTGGGTTCTTTCTTGGCAATGTTCCTCAGGGCCAAGATAGCATCAACCTGGACTCTAAGGGGCAGAGATGTAGCTGCAGTTCTCAGTCCTGGCAGGAGCTTCATGATGGGTTTAAGACTAGCAGGGTGACCAGCATTGCCCAGAACTTTAAGAGCCAATGTGATTTCAGGAATGTCATTTTTAGAAGTTGCCTCTGCAGCAATATCATGAATGGGCTGAGGAGATTGAGGCACATACAATTAGAAAATCTGAAAAGGTAAATGAAAATCTGAAAAATCTGAATAGGTAAAATGTAAAACTTGAATTGTTTACCCTGAGGAGCTCAGAAGAACAAGTGGGAACTGCAACACAGTGCCTGGCAATCATGGAACCATATCCAAGCATTACAACTTCACGGAGAGCTGGGACTTTGGCAATTTTCTCGTGTGTAGCCAAACTCTGTTCAGCAAGATAAAAAAAATATATTAATTTGAATTGGGCAAGATTTGAAGAACGGCATTTTGAGTATAGTTAGATTTACTCACAGCTGTCAATTGCATTGTTTCCAGATCAGCAGTGACCATGTGCAAAGCAACCACAAGAGCCTGAATGAACTCTGGAAGGGTAAGTTCACCAGCCAAGAACTTCTCCTTGATGAATTTTACAATGACTGGTGTGCCAACAGAAGGAAGAGCATCCAGGAGCCAGCGCCTAACAGAGTCATTGTTTAAAATATATACATAATAAAAAAATATAATATAAATTTATTGGTGATAAACTGTACCTGTAAGCTGGTTTGTCCTTGAACTGAGCCCAGATAGCCTCAATGTTCTCCAGGGTGGAAACACGCAGGAGCTGGATGAGCTGAACAAACTTGAGTGGAGCGTCTTCATGGACCATGTCCACATTGTTTGCAACAAGGTGCTTAAGGACCTCGACGATCTAGAAGAGAGTAAGAGCAAGTCTCAGTTGATGTCTTCAACAGTTTTCAAAGGATTTGACTCTGATATAGTTAAAGTAATACCTGGGCTGGAGCATCACTGATCTTCATTAGATGAATGGGGGTCTGAAGAATCTCAGTTGCAAACTCATATTGCAGGGATCCACGGGCCAAGTAATCAGCTTTGATTGGAGCAACAGGGGTCTTCTCAATCTCAACAAAAGCCAAGGTTTGTCTGAAACAAATAATTATTTTTGAAAGTCAACATAATGAAATGTGTTGGGCATATTGTTAGTTCGTATTTATCACAAAGGATCAGTCATACTTTGCTTCCATCTGGGCAGCACCATGGATCTCATTGAAGGGTGAAAACTGATGCACTTCCTCAACTGTTGCTTCAGCGATTAGTACACCAGCGGACGCCGGTTTCATGATGTAATTATAAGTTGCAGTTTCAATCAGACTCTTGATTCTCTGTTGAGCGAAAATTATGTGATGAATTTAACATTAAAAAAATTATATTGTTGAGGAAATATTTCAAGTCATTCCAGTCTTGTTCATTACCTCTGTGCATTCATGACACCTCTCAGTGTATGCCAAGCCAACGTCCTTCATGATTCTCTCCTGGCAGTGGCTCAGATCCTTAGACTTGGTTACGGTAATGTGGTTGGCCTTTGGATCCTCACTGATGACATAGTGGGTCCTGCACACTCCCTGAGCTCCAGCCTTGAAGGATGAGTCAAAAAATAAGATTGCAGAACTCAAAAAGGCTTTCTTAATGCCTTTATAAATGTATTTAGGATTACTTTCTCACCTCTTGCAGCTCATAGATGTTCTGGGTCTTCTTGAGGTTGAGCTGAAGGATGTTGAGGATACCTCTGTGTAAGTTCAATACAGTAGGGGAGACTCCTGCAGGGGCAAATACCTTTCCAACCACACCATTAGCATACTCAAACTTGATGGGAATCTGAAGCTGAGCAGCCAATGCTGAGGTGAGTTTAGTGGCAGGAAAAAATGGATCCTTGGGCCAAATACCAGCGTACTCGTAGATTACAGGTTCCATGAGCTGTAAGGGACATTTTCCATTTAAATGAGGGCATTTTTGCTTTTAACATCCAATGATGGCATACGTTTTGTTGTTGTTTTCTTTAAGTGTGAAAATCTTACAATTTCTACAGTTCTAAATCATTACCTTCATCAGAAAGGTGTTCTCTGTCACAGCACTGAGGTGAACCTTGCTGTTGACCTTTATACCTGCTCTGGCCAAACCTTCTTGAGGAAGACCGCCCAAGAGTAGAGCCTCATACTTGTACACATAGGTCTTATCAGGGGCAAACTCAGGGACTGAAAAAGGGTAGAGTATTTTTTATTTAAGTCTGTTGTTATGACCATTAAGTTTAAGCAGTAATGCAGTGTAAGTTAACACTTACAAACTCAGTTTTCAAGTCATATTACTTACCAAGGTTGATCTGTTGACTTGCTGAAAAGAAAGAAAACAAGAAAGAAAACAAATTATTGGTATATATATATATATATATATATATATATATATATATATATATATATATATAGAAAGAGAGAGAGTCATTTCAAGAGGTTCTATTTTTTCATAAATATAAAGAGATAAAATAAGAAAAATATATATACAGTATAAATATATTTTGACTTACCCACAAGGGCCACAGTCAGGGCAAGCACAAGAGCTCTCATGGCTGATGGTTTGTAAAGAACACTTCAGAGAAACAGACCTTTTATAGTGATTTCTTGCTGACCAAGTATTAAAATTAATTATTGACCGATGTCTTTAACTGCATATCAAATCAAACAAGAAAAAAACTTGTCAACTTACTTTAACATAAATATTAGTCAAGAGATTAGGTTAACCTGGCCTGACATATTGACGTTCTTCATGCCTACATTGATTTTTATATTCAAATAGTAATAATATAATATAATAATAATTTTTTCCAGTTTTGTCATACACATAAAACAATGCTGAATCAACAAAAATACAGTTTTTATTAATAGTTAGCTATGGAGTAAGCTATAATACAGAAAACTACATTTTTATTGTAGTTTGCTATACAAATATTATATTTTGTTAACAGACCTGGCTTGAGGGCCAATATAAGATATCAGTTCCAGGTTAGGTTACCCTGGCCCTCAATCTAAAAAAACTGTTAAAGTCCATATTAGTTTATTTATTTTAATGTAAGACTGCAAAACATTGGATGAACTTTGTAACTAGATGTGGTGTGATCTGTGGACAGTTTTATGATGGATAAATCAAGTTACTTTTATTAAACCCGTTAAGAAATTGTATTATTGTGAATGTTAGTGTAGCAGTGTAGCAGTAGACTTCATTACCATTGAGCATGGCACCTTACACTTAAATAATTTGATTTAAAGATGACATCATATATTCAGATACCATAAATATTAATTTCTATCTTTATATATATATATATATATATATATATATATATATATATATATATATATATATATATATATATATATATATACTTTAATGAAGTGCTTTTAGCCCTAGATAAAAAATATTAGAGAAAATGATGCCATATGATTATTATTATTATCTGGCAGTCATATCAGCCCAATGCCGGTTTCTCACTGAAGCTAAGCAGGGCTGAGCCTGGTCAGTACCTGGATGGGAGACCTCCTGGGAAAACTAGGTTGCTGCTGGAAGAGATGCTAGTCAGGCCAACAGGGGGTGCTCAATCTGTGGTCTGTGTGGGTCCTAGCACCCCAGTGTAGAGATGGGGACACTATACTGTCAACAAGCACCATCCTTCGGATGAGACATTAAACCGAGGTCCTGACTCTCTGTGGTCATTAAAAATCCTAGGATGTCTTTCAAAAAGAGTAGAGGTGTGACCTCGGCATCCTGGCTAAATTCATGCATTGGCCCCCGACCATCACCAGTGCGCACACCTCTTTCTGCATCTGATCTTGTTCAGCAAGCTTCTGAGAGAAGCAGCGCTTTCAGTTAAACAAGATATTCTGTCACTTCTAACTATAATTTAAATGCAAATATAGCCGAAATCACAACACAGTCCTATGTGTATTTGATTAGATGACGTCATGATTATGAATCAGGATTTTTGTGCAGATTAACATCTAATGGAAAGCTGATAGTCTTATCGGGTTGCTTTCAGTCTCTATTTCATATTCATCCTGTTGTCTTAAAAAATATACAAGTGAAACTTTTTTATTGAGAATTTTGCTGCATTAAAATTAGTGGTGGGCCGTTATCTGCATTAACGTGCTGCGTTAATGGGAAACTCTTATCGGGCGATAAAAAAAAAATATCGCCGTTTTTTCTATTCTCAAAGTTGGGTTGAGAGCTGGGTCTATATTAGGCGAGCTATGGTGACTTTCACCTTGATATTTTTTGATATAACTATGTGTTTCAAAAGTGTAGTTAGTAGCTGTCAACCCTCCCTTTTTTTTTCGGGGTTCTCACGTATTTGAGCTCTTTTCCCACTGTCTTCCCATTTTTGTATTTTCCTGTTAAATATCCCGATAGCCCCTCCATCAGATCTGTCAAGTTTCTGTGCTGTTGTCCTGTTGCTAATCCTTGCCCTTCCAGCGAACAAATGTTTTCAAAGCATCGTTTTGCTTACTTGAAAGCAACCTCAGCATGATGTTGGGCTTTTTAAGATAACAGCATGGTTGTTGTGAGAGCACGATTTCACACCAATCTGTAAGCAAAGTCATGTTAGACCTAGCTTCACAAATCGCTTAACGTTAGTTAATGCAGCAGTTTTGTAGTACGGATTTTTGCTGTCAGCAGAGGGATAGCAACAGAAAGAAGAATGTTGAAATTTCCCGTATTTTGGATGAGTAACCCAGGAAATGTCCCTTATTTTCAATGTTCAATGTTGACCTAAGCTATATAAATGAATATTCAGATATTATGGTCTCCGTGGTAGCGCCTCCAAGTAGGAAAGCGGTGGGAAATTTAATCCATTCTCATTTTATTTTCCCCATGGCGATTATATGTTGCGCTGTTACACCCCACAATACAGCAACGATTCACCATGGTTGAAATAGATTTTTAATCAATCAAATTAAGACACACGGATGAGAGGGAGTACGTCTAGTAACTGAACAGTAGTCCGAGTAGCAGTAAAGGGGGCCATCAACATGGCGGCCATGCCAAGTAATGACGTCATGACACCCAAGCACCAGAAATAACCACATCAAACATGACGTGCTAACATGGATGCATCTGAAGCCACCGGGTTTGCTTTAGGGAATTTTTTTTAAGAAGCTTCCCAATGGAAACCATTTTGAAAACAGGAAACAGCCCCTGGTCTAATGCACCAACTGGCTTTAGAAACCTGTTCTAAAAGACTTACTTTAGAACATTATTTTATTTGGGTAGCAAACATATTCTGAATGCCTTTGGCAGAATTCAAATGAGCCATTTCAATCTAGATGAATCTAGATTAATTCCAAGATTACAGTGAGATTAATCTAGATTAAAAAATTGAATCTATGCCCACCTCTAATTAAAATACAGTTTGTGAGCAGTATTAAATGTATTTTTTGAAAGTGGAATGCATTGTAAATGGTTATTCAGTGTTTATAAGGAAATTTATTTTTTGGCAGTTGCATATATACAGTACATTGTCTAATAATTGGTCTTCAGTGTTACTCTTTGAGTGAAAAGCCTATGGATAATTTATGGGGATGCATAAAAGAAAAAAAAAATCATACCATTGTGAACCCAACCATAAACCTAACCCTAACAAAAACTAAAAACTAAAAACTTGCAAGCACAATCATGCACACACATACACATGCAGACACATTCTGTCACAATGATCAAGTCTCGAGATCTAAGTTTGAGGACAAAATGGTTTATTTTGCATATCTCAGTATAGCAAGCACTGAGAAACGTAGGAAGAAGATGGCATAACTGCAGATGAAACTCGAGGTCCAGCGCAGGAATCCCAGGTGAGCGAGGAATAAGATCCAGAAAATATAAACTGCGGACCAGGGTCTCATAGGAACTAACAAAAGCTGAAGGAGTCCAGCAGGGGGTCGACTGGAAGACTTCGAAACAGCACAGACAGAGCAAGCCAAAACAAAAAGATGAATGTCGCGAGCCATGGCTGGCCACCAAAACTATTGTTTAACAAGAAACTTGGTATGATTAACCCCAGGATGGCAAGCTACTTTGGAATAATGACCCCATCGGATAATTTAGGAGCTTAAAGCCTCTGGCACAAACAACCGACCCGGTGGGCATCCGGGTGGGGGCGTTACCCCTTGAGAGGCTGTGCGAACCTTCGACTCTATCTCCCATTAGACTGCAGAAATAAACACTTTCTGCTGTACAATGGGTTTGGAAAAAGACGGGCAATCCAAAACATCAAAAATACAGGATAACATGTCCGGTTTGATATTCTTAGAGCCTGGATGATAAGAAATAGAAAAATCAAAACGACCAAAAAAAAAGAGCCCACCGAGTCTGCCTAGCGTTTAATCTTTTAGCTGACTTGATGTATTCAAGATTTTTGTGATCGGTCCAAACAACAAAAGGAACCCCCGAACCTTCCAACCAATGATGCCACTCTTCCAACGTGAGCTTGACTGCCAACAGCTCTCTGTTACCAATGTCGTAATTACGCTCAGCGGGGGACAAATGGTATGAAAAATACGCTGGGATAGAACCGCACCAACCCCCACCTCTGATGCGTCAACCTCCACCACGAACTGCTGGGAAGGATCAGGGGCAATAAGATGGGAGTTGAAACGAAACAGCTTTTGAGCTTTGAAAATGCAACTTCTGCTGCACTAGACCACCTAAAAGCAGTCTTTATGGAGGTTAAGGAAGTAAAAGGAGTGGCTAGCTAGCTGAAATTGTGAATAAACCGCCGGTAGAAATTGGCAAAGCCCAGAAACCTCAGTAGGGCCTTACGAGACGCTGGGGTTGGCCAATTCACCACAGCCTGGATCAAAAAAAGCCCATTCTCTAACAGCCTCTGAAGCACTCACCTGACGTGTTGAACATGTTCCTGGAGAGAATGAGAAAATATCAGTATGTCATTCAGGTAGACATAAATTAACTGATCTACCATATCTCTCAACACATTGTTGACGAGTGCTTGGAATACCGCAGGGGCATTACAAAGGCCAAAAGGAAGAACAAGATATTCAAAGTGCCCCCTGGGGGTATTAAAAGTGGTCTTCCATTCAACCCCCTCTCTTATGCAAACCAATTGATAAGCATTACAGAGATCCAATTTCGTGAAAAATGACGCCCCCTGCAGAAGCTCGAAAGCTGTCGACATCAATGGTAAAGGAAATATATTTCTCCATTACCTCCCTCTCTGGATTGGAAAGCAAATATCATTTGCCTTTAGGCGGAGATGTACCTGACAATAATTCTATAGCACAGTCATGGGGACAATGCAGAGGTAGAAAAGCAGCCCGAGACTTGCTGAACACTCTCTTCAGGTCGAGGTACTTCCATGGCACATTAGACAGGTCAGTGTGATCATCCTGAAACACAGAACAAGACACAGGAGAACATGCAAACAACAGACATAAAGCATGACAATATTTACTCCAAGACAAGATAGTATTTTTTACACCTATTAAGTGGGGATTATGGAGCACCAGCCAGGGATGCCCCAAAACCACAGGGGCAACAGGAGTGTCAGTAAGGAGAAAGTCAGTGTTCTCAGAGTATTGTCCAGAGATGATGAGTTTTGATGAGACTGTGGAATGTGTGACGGAGGGTAACGGCTGATCATTAAGTGCCACCGCGGAGATGGGCTGAGAGAGCTCCACCATAGGTTTTTTAAGTGTTCTTGCAACATTAATGTCTAGAAAATTACCCTCTGCCCCTGAATCCACCAAAGCCTCACAGTCAAAAGTTAGTGAATGTAATATCAGCCTTACCAATAGGAGAGTGACTGAAAAAAGAATTTATTGCTCCACCAGTATCTACTGGAGGGGAACCGGCTTTTACTGGACACTTCAGAAGGATGTGAATGGTGGCTCCACAGTACAAGCACAGACCTGTCTCTCTGCGTCTCTGTTTCTCCTGCTGTGAAATACGAGACCTGCCCATCTACAGGGGCTCGGGATCTGGAAAAGAGAACTCACTCTCGCCAGTGACTGATGACAGGTTACTAAACTGAGGGACTTCAGGGATTCTCCGTGGTGACCTCTGCTGTCCACGTCTCCTTAATCTGGCATCCACACGAATGGCCAGCTCTATGAGCTTATCCACCCCAGTGGGTAAATCCGAGGAATAAATCTCGTCTTTGATGGTGTCCGAAAGTCCGTGTAAGAACAGGTCCCATTGTGCCTCAGAATTCCAGTCGCAATCCGCGGCTAAAGTATGTAACGGAAACAGGTCAGTTTAGCTCAAAGGAAATAATTTAATAATTTAAAGGGAATTTGAACAGAATCACTGTTTCACGGCTGATCACTGAGACGCCCTGCGATTCACTGAACGAGCCGTTTAACATCAAATCTGCGCTGGATATTAATATCCAAACTATAGTGAAAACACTATCAATTAGCACAGTAAAAAGATCGGCATTTTAAGACATTAACGTGTAAGCACAAAACACAATATTAATTATTCTCTTTTCAATATGAATAAGGCTTTATTAGATAAATCTAAGACATATAAACTAATCTAACACATAAACGCACGCACTCACACATTTACACAAGTTGCAGGAAGATCGAAAGTTAGGGAAAGATGAGTTTAACCCTTGTGCACTGTTCGATTTCTGTGTACGACCTTTATGGAGCTGGTCAAATTGACCCTAATTGGATTCAATACAATTCCTCAAAAAGCACACTATGAAAAACAACAAAGATTCAGGTACAAACTGAAAACTTTTATTATCAACATTTGTCAAATAGTCCCCCAAAAATATATCTGAAGGTATGATTTAATGAAAATGTTTTTTAACCATTTTTAAAGATATTTTGTTTTGACAAAATTTGAAAATAAACAGTATGCTGACTTGTTTTGCATATAGATATTTTTTTTTCTTTTTTTTTCTTAGAACATCATAACTGAACAATTAAATGTAGCTGTATAATGAAAATATTTATTTTCTTCAGTTGGCTGTTTTGTAAACTCATTTCATAAAGTCCTGACGTTACTTTTGACATGATGAGCACACAGCAAATGTGTGCTTTTGGCATTTAAATTTCTTGCACTTCACACACATGGTGCTGGTTTTGCTGTTGCGCTTGAATGGGCACACGTCACATCTCTTCCATTTTTCCCCCTATCATCTGTGTTCACTCTGACTCCAGATGCACGTTTCTGCCCTCCACGTTCAGAATCTCTTTGGGTAGCTCAGGTTTGTCATTTGTAATTTGCCATTAATTTTGAACACAATGATTTAGCTTTTTGAAGTGTGTTTGGTTAGGGTTAGAGCACTTTTAGATACACTTACACTTTAGAACTGGAGCTGATGCCTGACATACATGAAATATTTTGAAATATTCTGTTCAGTTTCTTTTGAATGGCTGTTTATGAGGGTCAAACTGACCCACAAACATCACACATGAAATATAAATTTTGCGTGTATATGTAAAAAAAAACAGCATGTTGAAACTTTGCATGCATATCCATGATGATAAATGAAATAAAGTCACAAAATATCAATAAAAGAAAAAAAAGGTTTAATATTATTTCAGGTAGCTTGAAAAAATAAATTATAGGTAATTTTTACCATCTGTGGCTTACAAAATATTTTTCTGTATTGAAATAAGTGTGGAAATCCTCATTTTTTAGCTCCATAAAGTAGTAAAATAATAAAATAAAAAAATATAACCAAGAAATGTTATTATTTTGGTTCAGTACAGTTTCCTTCGAGCGTTAAAATATCACGAACATCGAACATCACAAACGTAATAGTAATTTTGTTTGTATATGTCAAAAAACACCAGCATGTTGAAACTTTGCATGCATGTTCATGATGATAAATGAGAAAAAGTCACTAATATCAAGAAAAAAAACATAGGTTAACCAGTATTTCCAACAACTAGAAAATCAAAACATGTTGACCCACAACATAAAACAAGGGTTAAGAGAATGGAAATATGGAATCCCAAGTTTACAGCAATACGTTAAATTGCATAGACATGAACAACCATCAATCACGTAATTAGCCCTCGCATTGAGTTCCTCAATGAGGTTAAAATTATATTAGATACACCAGTAAAGGTCACAGTCTGGAGGTTACTTTGCCTGAAGGAGTCCCTTTGTTGTCGCTGATTGGCTGGAAGTTCAGTAGTTGCTGAAGTGACGTCTTGGGAAGGCCTGTGGTGGGGAGTTGGCTGAAGATGGAGTTGTGTTGCTGGTTGAAGTTGAACGTGTGCCCGAGGTCAGGCGTCGGAGACTCGACGTTACAAACTTAACTCACAACACGAAACTCTCAAACGGAAAAGAATAGAAGTAAAGCTTGACGAGACTAAGTTATGTTTCTCCTCATAGTGGCTAAGTAGCAGCAGGCGTGCAGGCTGAAGCACGCTGCCACCAGACTAGTAGCAGAAGCATGGAGTTCATTTTGGTCCATATATATGTACAAAAGACAGTTTCTTTGTCATTCTCTGACATAGGGATGTTCCACGGAGACCAGAGGTTACAAGTCCCCCCCCCTTAGGAATTTCAGTATGGTTCTGCTGGCTGGGGGGAAGTCAATGGAAGTGTTTAACTCGATCTCATGGGTTTACATGTGATGTCCGACGTTGCATTTCACTTACGAACAACAACTTTGACAGTCTCTTCTGAGAATTAAAATTGTCAATAGTTGTTCTAGTGGTGTTAATGTTGAAAGCTGTTCTGTGAAAGCGTTGGTTGGTTATCTTTCTTGGGACTTGTGGCACAGAATGTTTTATGACTTTGTGAGGAATTCGGCTCCGTGTTTCAAACACAGCCCTGATAGACTCTTTGTCTGGTTCGAGTCATTTCTGTTACAAGTACGAAATGCGATAGAATAATCGGCTACGGTGCGATCCCCTTGCCACAGCTCCATGAGAAGTCTAGCTGCCTCTCTGCCATAAGCAGCGCGATCAAATACCTCCTTCAGCTCCTCTGAACACAGTTTGTTGTATTTTTGTGTCTGAAGTGTAAGTTGACTAAGCTATCACCAAATGAAGGCAAGAGGATTTAAAACATCTGGGTGTCAATGAAAAAATCCATAGAAGGAAATCTTCACTCAAGATTGCAACAAGGGTCAGTCATGATCTCATCCACCACCTGCCACCTGTAAGAAAACAAAAAGAAACCTCACAGCTAGGACTGATGGGCAAAAAAAAAAAAAAAAAAAAAAAAAAAAAACCTTTCTAGCATTTAAAGATGGAGAATATACCTGTGAAATGTAGGTTATGCATTTCTTTCTGGAAGACAGCAGTCACAGCAAATCTCAAACACATTACAACGTGAGTCTGTCAGTGGCACACGCAGCCTTTCTGTCAGAGCATATGAACGTCGGAGGTGCTTTAACTTACAATTTTAGAGTATATGACTACTTAACCTCCCTAACATTTAGCAATTAGCACCATAAACAGTGGATAAGGTGTGTGTTTATCGATAGATAGCATTTTATCTGCTTCTGATCAGTTCTTTGTCATAAATACATTTTACTAAATATCACAGGGCAACTGGTTCCCCATATACTGTAGCATAAGTTTTCGAGCATAAGCATAACTCGTAATGTCTCTTATGCTCGTCATCAAGGCTGCATTTATTTCATAAAAATCACAGAAAAAAAAACAGTTATTGCAAACTGTTATTACAATATAAAGTAATGGTTTAAATTTGAATTTAAAATATAATGTATTTCTGCCATTACTCCAGTATAAAGTATTAAGAAATCATTCTTATAGACTGATTTATTGGAATTATCTATATTGGCAAAAATTGTGCAGCCAAATATGTTTTGGAAACTGCATACTTTTTTCAGCATTCTTTGATGAATAAAAAGTTAAAAAGAACAGCATTTATTAAAATAAAAATATTTTCTAACAATATAAATCTTTGCTATTATAATTCAAAACATCTACTCAATGTACTGTCAATTTAAAGGTTGACTGTAAAAATTCAACATACAGTATATTAGAGTATATTGATCTTCATAATAGGGTTGGGTATTGTTAGAAATTTTTAGATTTCAATTCTGGTTCCATTTAAATTAATTATTAATATCAGTGGCGTAGCCACGGGTGTGCCAGGGTGTGCCTGTGCCACCCAGAGTGGCAGCTGGCACACCTAAAAATAGATGCAGAATTATTTTTTATAGTCTCAATAAAAAATGTTTACTAAACTTGGGCTATTGTTGTTTACTTAGAAAAAATATATATATATTTTAAATCAACCCTTTAATGCATAAATTACAAATATTTTATGTCTGATATATGAATAAAACACGTCTGCAAATTACTTTTGATTAGATAGTTTTTGCTGCTTCCATAGACATCAGTGTGTATTTTACAAACTACCAATGTATTTTTTTTTACTAGTGATTATGTATATGTAAATGTATGAAACCTAAAATAAACATTATGTGGTTGAAAACACTGATATATGACAAGCGCTGAGCGCGTCTGTCTCTGGCTCAGTGCCAGCCAACGCGCTAAAGCTGTTTGAATCTGGCAGTTCTGTCTGTGACGCCACTGAACTAAATCATACTCTCAGGGGCACAGAAACAAGAATCCAATATATGGTCCCATAATGCTCAAAATGTTAAAATGTAATTTACATTTTCAATTATTTTTGTTAAAATATATCTGCCCACATTTGGACTGCCAACCACTCAGCAAACAGCAGCTGACTGTGACCCCAGCAGTCTATGATATAAACAGATAATTTTTGATTGCACATTGCTAGCTAGCGATATGTCGCAGAGCTCCTTTCTTATTTTTTTTTTTAGCAAAAAGCCCATTTTTAGCATTTTTTAGCACTTCCGTTTTTAGCACTTCTCCTCTTGTCTGTATGGTAATACGACAGAGAGTCGCGTGGTTATGAGGCAATCATTGGCAAAAACTGTTTCTACGGGGCCATAATGTAATATAGATGGTAATGGAGCCCTTTATACATTGTCGTGTATCTTTAGAAATAAATAATGGACAAACAGAGTCTTTAAACGCCTCAGATGTAAAGTTATTCCCTGTCAAAGTGACGCCAAAATTAATGGGAGTCAATGGGAATGCTAACGCAAGTGAAGTTCTGCTACAAGATGGCGGCACCCAGCCGACTTCAACTTCCGGTCGACTTCCTTGTCGCCTGCACCTGATAAGGATGTTTCTCCCTCCCCGGGCCCAACATCAACAGACAGTGTTGCCAGATTGGAAATGTCCAAGTATCTTACCAGAAGTTCAAAATTATCGTACCAGAAGTTCAAAATTATCGTATTTGGAAGAAAATTATTGCATTTAACAATCAACTACATGTTGAAACAACCTGCAATTTACCACTAGGAGTATGGTTGGACGGAAGCAGTGCGACAAAAATACTATCCCATAATTTTGCAAAGTAATATGACAATAAATGTGGCACACCCAGATTTTCATATGCACACCCAAAATCTCTTTTCTGGCTACGCTACTGATTAATATGTTTTTTTTTTATTATTATTATTATACCTTGATTGAATGTAGTGTTTCTGGAAGGTGGTAAGTAATGTTGAGTAATGCTACTCCATCAGTCATCATGTGTTTTAAAGTTGATGTTTTTTAAATTATCAATAACATTTTGCTTTTCAAGCAGGAATAAGCTGGTTGACCAAATAGTCCCTTGAGGGCTAATTGTAATGATTTTTGCTCACAAAACTCAACAAAAATACTTCATAAGACCAAAAAAAAAAAAAAAAATTCAAAACTTTTTATTGAATTGTAGGCATTCTGGAAAGTATGTTCATTTATTGTACATGTACTCAATGAAAGTGACGTGACATTCAGCCAAGTATGGTGACCCATACTCAGAATTTGTGCTCTGCATTTAACCCATCCAAAGTGTACACTCACAGCAGTGAACACACACACACATGGAGCAGCATTAATAGAGCCGTTATTCACGGACAAGCTGCGCAAAACGTGCAAAATACGATTGTGGTTTGGCGCAGCTTGTCAGCGAACAACAGCTGTGTAGTTAATGCTGCTCCATGTGAAATTACGCACGTTTACAGCTGTTTACGTGTTTACTGACAATTAAACTAACTGCATTAAATATTGCATGTGATTTATTGTGCAGCCCTATTTAGTTAATGCGTTAACATTCACAATGAGCAATACTTACATTTGCTACAAAAGTTATTAAACATTGTTAAAAAATACAACTCTTAGTTAATGTTAGCTTATTAAATAACACAGTAGATTTTTATTTTATTTTAACAACTTGTTATATATTGGAATACCTAAGATTAATTAATGTTCAGAAGAATTTTCATTGGCAGTTTGTTAACTAATGACATAATGTTAACTAATGAAGCCCTAATGTTAAATGTGAAAGAACAATAAAGAATCCAAACACTTTCAATCAATATCTAGTGTATGTTGTAGTCCAGATTAAAATGTAAAAAAAGTTTGAAAATAAAAAGCCTATGTCTAAATATTTAAATATTTGGCACTCTGATGAACAAAACAGCAAATCCACAACTCTTAATGGCTATTTAAATACGTTTTAGAAAGTAGAGCAGCTGCTTTATTTATGGGGTTTCCAGTGTAACGGCTGCATTTTCTGCAGTTTAGCACCATCTGCTGTCAGAGAGTGAATTTGCTTTCATTCAGCGCGTCTCTCACGTGTTCCCATGTGCTTTTTGTGCATGCCTTTTTACATCATACAGTGGTGTTGTGCATTTTTACCAGTTGATGGGAAAAGTTTTCTTAAAATGCATACCAAATTCGGAATTATTTGTAATATGTAATTATTCACGGTATTTAGAAGTGCCCACGATAACAATATCATGCATTTTCACACACACTCTCTGAAGAATTTATAGTGGCATCATAACTAACAGGTTTTTCTTAAACTTCTGACACCATGTTATGTTGACTGGAAGCACGAGATGGGAGCCAGACCTAACATTTCATAGCAAACTTTACTTCCTCTTTGTTCACCGTACATATGTGTCCGGGTAATCCCAGACCTTAAACAATTATTCTCTTCACAGAACATCTCCCCTGTTAAATAAAGAAGCCCCCCTTTTCAACCCTATGCAAAACCAATAGGTAATAACTCAACACATTATCTATCCCCTTATTTCAGAACTTTCCCTTTTACTTTTTCTTCTTAATTTTTATTTTTCCCTCTACAAGTCCATTGTCCTAGGTAGGCGTGACACTCTTCCTGAGCAGGTCACATAGGATTTCCAGTTACAGTTTGCTCTACAAAAGGCATGGGCCACCTATTACTCTCAGACTCAGTATCCGATAACGGCACTTGTTCTGATTGATCAATCGGCCGTAAATGAGCCCGGTTTCTCCGAATAACTCCATCTTCTGTGCCAATCAAATAAGATCTTGGGGCTTATCACTGATACACCACAGATCCCTCCATTTTCTTCAACGGCAACCACACATTTTGTCCTTGCTGCAAAAGTGCTGTGATGACTGTTGTAGTACTTTTGCTATTTTCTCCTTCCTTTTGTTTCATTGCCTTTGAACTCCCTCATTCCTGGCCAGCATGGAGACAACTTTTTCGGGGGCTGAGGTAAACAGGTGTGAATTTGCCTTCTCATAAGTAGCTGTGCTGGTGAATATCCATTCCCTAGAGGTGTGGAACGATATGTCAGGAGTGCTCTTTCCTTATCTCCTCCTCCTTTCAACTAGCCTTTAACAATACCAACCGCATGCTCTGCTTCTCCATTTGCTTGTGGAAACAATGGGCTACTTTTCACATGATTTAATCCATAGTCAGATGCAAAGTCCCAAAGAGAACTAAACTATACTGGGGTCCATTGTCCGACAGCACTATTTCTGGAATGCCATGCCACTATTTCACAGAACAACCCTTTCAGAGCAGATAGGACTGTGATTGAGGTAGATACTTTAAGTCTTGCCACCTCAATGTACCAAGACTAATAGTCAATGACAAGCAGATAGCTCTCTTTCTCCCAGAAGAAAAGATCAGTACCAATATGTTGCCATGGTCTTTCTGGAATGGGCATTGGTAGCAATGGCTCTTTCCACGCATTACTGTGTTGAGCACAGACACTGCATCGTTCCACCATCTGGCTAATGTGTACTGATAAACCCTGCCACCACACCGACTGACATGCTCTGGCCCTCCATTTTACAATCCCTTGGTGGCCTTTGTGAATACTTTTCAGTATCTCTTGCCACATGGATCTTGGTATGACAATCCTTTGTCCTTTCAAAAGTAGGTCTCCAGCTATGAAAAAATGCCCTCATTCTTGCCAATATGACCGCAGCTCTTTCTGCTGGTGACTTTTTTATGTCATAATTGAAGCGCATCAGTCTAAAACGAAATCTTAAGACACGTGGAAGGAGTTGGTACAATGCTTTGATGCTCAACAAGAGACTAGAGGCTTGTGATCTTTTTCAAGGGTGACCTTTAACCCCAACAGATAGGAAGAGAGGCCTTCGCAAGCCCATGTCACCGCTAAAGCTTCATTCTCTATTTGCGCGTAGTGTTTTTCTGCTTCTGACAACCCTCGGGAAATGTAGACCATCGGCTTCCATATTCCATTCTCTGGTTGTTTCTCGGTCAGCACTAAGGTTATAATCGTTAAGGGAAACAAACAAACAAAAAAAAAAAAAAAAAAAAGTAGGTGGGAAAAAACACTGATGTTTACTGTAATCAAAATACAAACGAGGTATTACAAAAAAACAATAACTAACCAAAACTATAATGTGTGTTTGGCAAAACTAACTAAAATTAAATAAAATTACACGCGCACGCGCACACACACACACCCTCCGTGTAGGGCCGCTGCTGGCCAAATGGGTGCCCTAAGCAGGATTGTATTGTTCTTCCTCAAATACGATGATGGAAAATAAAATACCTACTATAGGGGTGAAAATAGAACTTTAATCAAATAAAAAAGTAAATGAATAAATTGTATTATTTACAAATTACAATTGTAGCTCTCAACATTTACCTATGGCTATAACTTAATTATAACTCTTAATTTATTTTATAGTCTCAAGCATTCAGAAATCATGCAAAAGGAAATTAAGCAGTTTTACTATGATAAAACTTTTTTTTTTTTTCAAGGGTTGTGATATGCACATTTTTTGTTGAAGAAATTATAAATGCTGTGTCATCTAGCAAAAAAGTGGCCAAAAATGAAAGATTAAGTGAATATTTGAATTAATTTATTTTTTCAGTAGCCTAAACAAGGATTTGATTGTCATGTAAGTGTAACAGCAGCAATTACATGGCATTTGGCTCCCTTTGCAGGCATTTGTAATAACATGTACATAAATTGTTTATTTTGTATTTGCCTACATTATGTATTTTAACAGTGTTATTATTAACCAATCATTATTGCCTGATTTTTTTTATATATATATATATATAATGCATTTTAAGTCATTTTAAAGGCCATTGATGGCTTAGGTCTGTTTTTATAACAACAACAACAACAACAAAAAATATTAAAGTGTATGAATACTTCTTTGTAAATTATTATTTGAAGTAAGAAAACCATGGTTAATTTGCGGTTACCATGGCTACAAGAAAGATGATTTGTGGTGTTATTGTTCAAACAGTAGGTCATTTTCGTAAGGCAACCTGAAAAAAAACAAAAAACAAACACTTTCACAGGAATGTGCCTTAAAGTGATAAACGGGCCTCGTTTTTATCAAAATGATTTATAATTTATTTATAAATATTAAAAATGTATAAGGTGTGCATTGTAGCTGACACTTAAATGAACATTACAATTATCTTATCACTGCAAATCCTTTTCCTCAAATGCTATTGAACTTCAAATTTGGGTTTGAGCCCATTTGAAAAAGTTACATAATTTACATATGATTTACAGTTTATTTGAAGAAACATTAAACATTCAATTAAAGTGTGCATTATAGCTGACACCCAGATGAACAATTACAGTTGTTTTTATGACTGTAAGTCATTCTCCTCAAATGCTACTGACGTTAGAAAAGTGATTAAGATAATTAAAATTAAGATAATTCTCCTAAATATTGTCAGTCAAATATGTTCTATTTTTAGCAAACGATGTTCTCCATACGGTTACAAAAGAATAAAGATGAAAATTATTGGAGGAAATGGGATTGTTATATACTGCGAACAAGCAATGGCTAAACTTCCAAAGTGCACCTCAACTTTTATCGGTACTGTCATGATCACACACAAGAACAGAGGACAGGTAGATTGAGGGGAACAGAGACAAGAAGTGGGAAAAAACAACAACAACAACAACAACAACAACAACAACAAGGAGACCAGGAGGGAGGTGGATTGGTGGAGGCTCAGGGGGAGGGACGGAGGGTCAGGTCCATAGAGGGGAACAAAGACCGGGAGTGACAGTCCATCGGGCGGCCAGGGTGGAGACGACAGTCCATCGGGCGGCCAGGGTAAAGACGACAGTCCATCAGGCGGCCAGGGCAAAGACGACAGTCCATTGGGCGGCCAGGACGGAGACGACCCCTCGGGCGGCCACGGCGGAGACAACAGTCCCTCGGGCGGCCAGGGCAGAGACTCCCCCTCGGGCGGCCATGACGGAGACGACAGTCCATCGGGTGGCCAGGGCGGAGACAACCCCTCGGACGGCCAGGGCAGAGATGACAGTCCATCGGGCGGCCAGGGCGGAGACAACCCCTCGGGTCGTCACAACGGAGACGACAGTCCATCGGGTGGCCAGGGCGGAGACTCCCCCTCGGGCGGCCATGACGGAGACGACAGTCCATCGGGTGGCCAGGGCGGAGACAACCCCTCGGACGGCCAGGGCAGAGACGACAGTCCATCGGGCGGCCAGGGCGGAGACAACCCCTCGGGTCGTCACAACGGAGACGACAGTCCATCGGGTGGCCAGGGCGGAGACAACCCCTGAATAAATTGTAATGAAACATAAATAAAATACCTAAAGTAAATCTTTAATATACCATGTAAGGTGGTATGTGCTAGAAATGGGTAAACCACTATCAGTGAGTCTGCCCGTGGGGTGGGGGCACCGCCACGCAAGGCAGTGTGCCACATTGTCCCTCAGAAACATACCCCTTGGGCTTATTAGCAGGTGGTCACCCTATCCGTAACACATACTAAAGAGACAGGGTATATATACACAGGGAAATGATAATGCCAATGGGGAATTGGGTGAGTGCAATGATTAGTGACCAGGGACAGCTGAGTGCAATAAAGACGCAAGGATTGTGGGAAATGTAGTTCAAAAGGTGACAGACACTGTGGGGAAGGAGGACATGTAGTGGTTACCCAGGGAACACAAACCAGACACTGTGACAGGTACTATGTGGTTCTTGATTACTTGTAAGACCTCATGTTACAGTTGTTGTTAATTGTTATTTTATTATTTGTATTATTATTTTCTATTTATTTTTACTTTCTTAAAAAAATGCCTCTTCTTTTTCTAATTAGATCACTATCACAGTTTCGTACTTGAATTTTTATGTTTGATACAAATAATAGATAGAAACCCAAGATGGTTGCATTCTTTAAAATTGTTTTTCTACTGTTTAAGTAGTATAACATGTTTTGATTAAACCTCTATGTTGTGCTGCCTTTGTGCTGTAATTTTGTTAATGTGGATATTTAGTTTTTAGTTTTTTGCAGTTGACATTTTTTATCTACACATAATCTATAATTAACTATTCATTTCTCCTTTTCTCTGACAATAAAAATAATGAGAAAACTTCCATAAAATTAATGTAAAGGTCTGGCCTGCCTTCTCATTTCTGACCAGTGTCTGTCCCATGCATACACGAGTGTGGGATTTTGCAAGACTATATTTTATTTTAGTACTTTAAAATGTTTTAATGCAAATGATTTAAACTGAAAAGTAACTCGCATCACTTCTGAAAAACAGTTACTCAAATGTTAATATGTAAATTTATATAGTAATGTGCAACTTTACTTGTTACTTCAGAAAAAATGAAGAGAATGAAAATAATAAAAAGGAAAAGAGTTTCACTTGCAAGGTATTTATTAGCATTAAACTGCGTTACATTACATGCATGACAGCGGTAATGCTTTCAATAAAACTGTTGAGGAATACTTAAATATACATTAACGGAGCTCAACATTTTCTTCGGAAAAATGTCAAATATTATTTGTATCTATTATTCTTCCTTGATATGTTTCTGGATCCAGGAGAGAATGTCCTCATCAATATGAATGGAAAGAGATCCATCTGGATTGATGGGAACAGTGAAGGGGAGAGGAATACCCATTCTTGACAGTGTCATCTAGAACAGCGGAGGGAAAAATGAATTAATTGTATTTTCTGTTTATATCTTCATGAGATATAATAATTTAAAGGCAAACTATTTCACCTCTGGAATCCTGGCAATGACATTCAAGGACCTCTGAGTTGGCAAGGCTGCAGTAAGTTCAATCTCTTTCTCACTGTTCATTACTCTTTCAAAGCTGAATCCTGTCTGGAAAGCCGCCATAGGGATGTGTTTGGACATTCTAATTGGGGTAGGATACACTGATAGTCAGTGTCATTTTTTACATCACTTCATACATTAGTTGTTCTGTTCCGATGAACCTTACTTTTTAGCATAGCTGGTGACAGTAATCGGCAGCCTCTCCCATTCCAGCTCTAAACGTGCAGCAGGGAATTCACCCAGTACACCAGCCTCTGCTTTAGCAGTGACTGCATACTGCTGGCACTCTGGACCCCAAGCAAGCTTGGCCTGAAAAACAGAGTTATGCTTAAACCTGAGAAGAAATTATTTCCTACATTTTTTTAATCACACTTCAACACTTACAGTCATTTTGTGCTTGCTCAGCAGAACACTATCAACACAGATTTTCAGGTTGTCATTTTCAGCGATGGAAGAAACAACAATTTGCACTCTTGCAGTTGGTTTGTCAAAGTAAGCAGCAAGTTGGTAGCCCAGCAGTTTGTGGTCAGCTCTCACAGCACGGGCAATGACAGCAAAAACAGGTGAACCTGAATTTCCGAGAAACTTAGCCTGAAAGCATACACCATACAAAGATGAATAACTTATTTTAGTTAGAGTTTTGTGTTATTATGACCAAACAAATTAGACTAATTGATTCACCTGTTTCTGGATACGCTCAAAGCTAGATCCGGAACTTCCACTGCTAACTTTCTTTGAGTCACCATGGGGTGCCAAATACTGCAAGAAATAAGGTTTTATAAGTGTCTGATAAGTGTTTGATCTAAAGAAACTATGTTGTTGACTAAATTATTTTTAGTAGTTACCCGATCCTTGTGGAATTTCCCGAAAGCCTCCATGATGGTGGCAGTCTAAAAATAAATAAAGTATTCAGTACAAATTAATATACAGATTTATCACACATGACATTCCTTGTCCTCACCTTGGTCACACGAGACCTGGACCCTGAGGAGCTTGAACTGCTGCTGCTTCTGCTGCTGCTGCTGCTACTACTCCTACTACTGCTGCTGCTGCGGCTGCTGCTGCTGCTGCTTTCAGAAGAGTTCCTGTTTTTATCTTCAGTCTCCAGGATGTCCTTCAGTTTCAACAGGAAAGCCTTTCCTTCTGCAGTCTCCTCATCAATGAGACTGATTTGCTTAAGGAGCCTCTCGGCAGCTCTAGGACCAACTTGGACTTCAAGCTCCAGTCTTTCAACAGCAGGACCTTCCGCTATAGCCAAAACAACAGAGTCTTAATTATAATTTGATCTGAAAATTCTTGAGTTTCATGAATATAATAATTTCTGAAAGTATACCTCTTGCCACTGTAACACGGGCTGTGTGGTGTCCAATAATGTAGAACAGAGGAGTATTTCTGATGAAAGCAACATTGTGAGAGTGCACCTCAACGCATCCCTTGATTTCAATGTATGGGACAGCAAGACAGAGAGTCTTGTCAAATGGAGCAGGAGCTCTCATAGGAACCTCATCTGAATTCTCAGATGACTGGAAAGAAAAAACAAAATATCAAGAAGATTTTACACTTGGGAGCTTAAAGCAATTTTCTTCCCCTAAATGTATATTTAAAGCTTACCGAATCACCAGCATAAGAATTTGGGGAGTTTTGCTGGGACAACTCGGGTGCAAAGGGCACAATCCTTTCAGCACTAGGATCTTCAATGTTTCTTACCACAGCGAGTGTCTCAAAGCTGTTATAAAAGTAAAAGACACTTTCATAAAAAAGCAGTCACTACAAAAACTTTTTCTTCACTGGCATCACTAAGTTTCAATACCTCAGAGCAGCGATATGTTCAGGAACCTCAACAGGCAGAGCCTCCACCTTGTAGTAGCCCTTGAGAATATCTGCTCTTGCAGCCACTTTTCCAGGAGCAATTGTACGGATTTTTCCTCTCGCCATAACAGCAGCTTGGATCAAGGCAGTGTTCACTCCCATCACAGCAAAGGTCTGGAGAGCAATACTGAGAAAATAAAGGAGATTGTTTGTAAATCTGTTGTAGTATACATAAAATCTCAAATCACAGCTGCAAAAAATTTACCTTGGTCTAGCTTCAGCTTGGAGTTGAATATCAGTCTTCTTCAGCTGCTCAAGAGTCATAGTATCAGTCTCCTCAGGGAGAGGAGGTGTAATGGTGGCCTTAACTAAAAGGATGAACGGAACAACATCAAAAGTGGCGACCCTAACATATAAGAAGAAAGGATTTAAAATTCTAAGAAAAAACATACCATTGACACTGGCAGCAGCAACAGCAGCAGTGTACAAACTGAGCTCCATGGGCACACCAACTGCTGTTGGCAAGATACGACGCACTTCAGCTGCAAGCAGAGGTTTGGCATACTGCAAGGCAATTCCTTCCTGCAAAGCTTTAAGAGCCGCCTTCAACAGTTCACGTGATTTGGTTCCACTCACAATCTGGGGAATGTGTTGTTGAGAAACTTTCTAATTATGATAATTATTTGTGAGACAGATTTTAAAACGAAAAAGTAATGAAAGAGAACACAATACCGGTATAGCTTCTTCAATGATGGTCTTGTCAATCTTGACAAAAGCCACTTCTTGTCCAAGTAATTTGATGTAGGCTGAAACCAGTGGCTGATTGTTTGGTAAATCCTTCCAGTTTGTGAGCTTAAGGGGTAAAACATAAGTCATACACATTTTGCCTTTCATGTTTGTAATTTGCTTACAAGTATAAAATTATAAAGTGCTTTGGACATGAAAACATACTGCTCTCAGGGTGCGCTTAATCTTTGTGATTTGGTCAACACCTTCATCTGTAGCAGGAGATTTCAGAAGAGCCTCCTGGATTCCTTCAGTTCTCACACCAATCTGTTTGAGATTATGGATTTAGTGAAGTCAGATTTTTTTTTTAAGCATTAATCTTTTTTTTTTTTACCCACCTCAAGAACATCAGCAGCAGCTCCAGCCAGATAAGCACGTGCTTTAGCTACAACAGCTCTGGGCAGGATGGTTGCAGCATCATTGATCATGTAGGCACTGCCAGCAGCTCCAACCATGAGTGAAGCTGCACAGAGACATATTTCGGAATACAGTTATTGAAATCTTCTATGTCAGGAGAATTTTTGTATGTTTTAAGAAACACCCAACACACCATTTCTTGGCTCTTTTGAGAATTTTGCAAACACTTACTATGATAGAAGTCCAGCTGAAGGGCTCTGCTGAAACGGTAGCTAAGTCTGTCTAGCTTGCGGCTCATGAGCTTGATGGCAACATTAGCTGCACCAGCACTGAAATAGACAATCATTATTAAAATGCTTATTTGACATGATATATAAAAATTCTGAAAAAAAAAAAACTGTCTTTCTTACACAGCTGCCATATCAGGAGCAGTGATTCTGGTCAAGGACTTGATGTGGGAATAAGCAAAGCTCAAAACATGCATGTTGGTTTCAGTCTTCAGAGCACCAGCAAGACTGGAGACAAGAGCCACTGATGGCTTGGCCTCAAACAATACAATACAAGCAACCATGCGCACTTCTGGGTGGAGAGCTCTATCCAACACAAGCTGCAGGGCCACTGGCTGAACCTGTGGCAAGAAACAATGTCAGTTTATTATTGGGAGAAAATGGGCCATTTTACAATAATTAATTTTTACAATGTCTGACACTTGCCAGTTTGGGTTCTTTCTTGGCAATGTTCCTCAGGGCCAAGATGGCATCAACCTGGACTCTAAGGGGCAGAGATGTAGCTGCAGTTCTCAGTCCTGGCAGGAGCTTCATGATGGGTTTAAGACTAGCAGGGTGACCAGCATTGCCCAGAACTTTAAGAGCCAATGTGATTTCAGGAATGTCATTTTTAGAAGTTGCCTCTGCAGCAATATCATGAATGGGCTGAGGAGATTAGAAAATTAGAATTAAAAAATCTGAACAAGTTCATGACTGGTAGAAATGTAAGACTTGAATTATTTACCCTGAGGTGCTCAGCAGAGCAAGAGGGAACTGCAGCACAGTGCCTGGCAATCATGGAACCATATCCAAGCATTACAACTTCACGGAGAGCTGGGATTTTGGCGATTTTCTCATGCATAGCCAAACTCTGTTCAGCAAAATAAAGAAATTATTAATATGAATTGGGCAAGATTTGAAGAACAACATTTTGAGTATAGGTAGATTTACTCACAGCTGTCAATTGGATGGTGTCCAAATCAGCAGTGACCATTTGCAGAGCAACGACAAGAGCCTGAATGAACTCTGGAAGGGTAAGTTCACCAGCCAAGAACTTCTCCTTGATGAATTTTACAATGACTGGTGTGCCAACAGAAGGAAGAGCATCCAGGAGCCAGCGCCTAACAGAGTCATTGTTTAAAATATATACATAATAAAAAAATATAATATAAATTTATTGGTGATAAATTGTACCTGTAAGCTGGTTTGTCCTTGAACTGAGCCCAGATAGCCTCAATGTTCTCCAGGGTGGAAACACGCAGGAGCTGGATGAGCTGAACAAACTTGAGTGGAGCGTCTTCATGGACCATGTCTACATTGTTTGCAACAAGGTGCTTAAGGATCTCGATAATCTAGAAGAAAGTAAGAGCTAGTCTCAGTTGATTTCTTCAGCGTGGATCAAAGGCTTTGACTCTGAGATAGTTAAAGTAATACCTGGGCTGGAGCATCACTGATCTTCATTAGATGAATGGGGGTCTGAAGAATCTCAGTTGCAAACTCATATTGCAGGGATCCACGGGCCAAGTAATCAGCTTTGATTGGAGCAACAGGGGTCTTCTCAATCTCAACAAAAGCCAAGGTTTGTCTGAAACAAATAATTATTTTTGAAAGTCAACGTAATGAAATGTGTTGGGCATATTGTTAGTTCATATTTCTCACAAAGGATCAGTCATACTTTGCTTCCATTTGGGCAGCACCATGGATCTCATTGAAGGGTGAAAACTGATACACTTCCTCAACTGTTGCTTCAGCGATTAGTACACCAGCGGACGCCGGTTTCATGATGTAATTGTAAGTTGCAGTTTCAATCAGACTCTTGATTCTCTGTTGAGCGAAAAGTATGTGATGAATTTAACATTTAAAAAATTATATTGTTAAGGAAATATTTCAAGTCATTCCAGTCTTGTTCATTACCTCTGTGCATTCATGACACCTCTCAGTGTATGCCAAACCAACGTCCTTCATGATTCTCTCCTGGCAGTGGCTCAGATCCTTAGACTTGGTTACGGTAATGTGGTTGGCCTTTGGATCCTCACTGATGACATAGTGGGTCCTGCACACTCCCTGAGCTCCAGCCTTGAAGGATGAGTCAAAAAATAAGATTGCAGAACTCAAAAAGGCTTTCTTAATGCCTTTATAAATGTATTTAGGATTACTTTCTCACCTCTTGCAGCTCATAGATGTTCTGGGTCTTCTTGAGGTTGAGCTGAAGGATGTTGAGGATACCTCTGTGTAAGTTCAATACAGTAGGGGAGACTCCTGCAGGGGCAAATACCTTTCCAACCACACCATTAGCATACTCAAACTTGATGGGAATCTGAAGCTGAGCAGCCAATGCTGAGGTGAGCTTAGTGGCAGGAAAAAATGGATCCTTGGGCCAAATACCAGCGTACTCGTAGATTACAGGTTCCATGAGCTGTAAGGGGACATTTTCCATTTAAATTAGGGCATTGTTGCAACATTCAATTATTCCATATTTTTGTTGTTGTTATTTTATTTAAGTGTGAAAATCTAACAATTTCTACAGTTCTAAATCATTACCTTCATCAGAAAGGTGTTCTCTGTCACAGCACTGAGGTGAACCTTGCTGTTGACTTTTATACCTGCTCTGGCCAAACCTTCTTGAGGAAGACCGCCCAAGAGTAGAGCCTCATACTTGTACACATAGGTCTTATCAGGGGCAAACTCTGGGACTGAAAAGGATAGAGTATTTTTTAAGTCCATTGTTATGACCATTAATATTAAGCAGTAATGCAGTGTAAGTAACCACTTACAAACTCATTTTCCAAGTCATATTACTTACCAAGGTTGATCTGTTGGCTTGCTGAAAAAAAAACATGTATGTGAATATATATACAGAGAGAGATAAGTATAAAGAGAGAAAAAAATGTATGTGTATATATATATATATATATATATATATATATATATATATATATATATATATATATATATAGTATTGACTTACCCACAAGGGCCACAGTCAGGGCAAGCACAAGAGCTCTCATGGCTGATGGTTTGTAAAGAACACTTCAGAGAAATAGACCTTTTATAGTGATTCCTTGCTGACCAAGTATTAAAACTTAAATTAATTATTAACCGATGTCTTTAAGTGCATATCCAATTACACACAAGAAATAACTTATGTCAACTTATTTTAAAACAAATATCAGTTAGAGGTTAGGTTAACCTGGTCTGACATAGTGACATTCTTCATGCCAACGTTCATAGTGAAATGCTGTTCATTTGACTTTTATATTCAAATAGTAAATTATTTTTCCAGTTTTGTCATACACATAAAACAACAAAATTTGAGTTTTTATAAATAGATAGCTATGGAGTAAGTTATAATACAGAAAACTACATTTTTAAAAGACTTTTTTTTTTTTTGGTTTGTTTGTACAAATAGTATATTTTGTTAACAGATCTGGCTTGAGGGCCAATATACTGTAAGATATCAGTTCCAGGTTAGGTTACCCTGGCCCTTAATCTAAAAAAACTGTTAAAGTCCATATTAGTTTACTTATTTTAATGTAAGACTGCAAAATGCTTGAGGTAGATACTTTAAGTCTTGCCACCTCAATGTACCAAGACAAATAGTCAATGACAAGCAGATAGCTCTCTTTCTCCCAGAAGAAAAGATCAGTACCAATATGTTGCCATGGTCTTTCTGGAATGGGCGTTGGCAGCAATGGCTCTTTCCACGCATTACTAGCCGCATTTCCACTGTCGGGCCAGTGCGAGCCAGGGCTTAAAGCGGGCCGGGCGGGGCTCATAGCCTCGGGCCAGTAGCACCGAGGCCAGAATAGAGCATCACAGTCCCGCCCACAGCTGGTGCCGGAAGTAAAAATTCAATGCAATTTCTGCATTGACATTTGGGGTATAAGCCATAAAAACGTAACCACACATGGTAGACTTAAAACCAGCTACGGCTGTACTAAGCGATAGTATATGCTCATATAAACGCAAAAGGATCATGGGGCACTAACCTTGTTTTGATAAAAATGCCTTTTATTCGCGATGTCTTGGCTAAGTACTTCATTACCCACAATCCTGAACAATCCCACAGTGATGCATCTGATTGGTGGAGCTCATGTAACCGTATGGTTAAACCCTGCGAAGGTCCATGAAGACTGAAGATCATTTAATAAAAAATAAATAAATAAAATAAAAACCTGTGTTGTGTTTTTGCACGGTAGACTTATCAGGGCAATCATGATCTCCATGGCTGCCACGAGAGTTTTGCAGGGAGGTTGGTAACGTTAGTTAGCATTATCGTCAACTTTAGCAAGGCTTCTTTAGCCTTCACATTGTATGAGTCATATCAAGCATTTTATAATGCCACTGTCAAAACAATATTTAGCCTAGGCATACCTTTTTGTGCATGTACTGAACATTTGTGTAATGGCAACGACATGTGTTGACGACTGAGCGGTGATTGCAGTTGGGTACAAAGCACTGCAACATTGCTGACTTTATTGTTAACCACTTTCACACACGCACACAATATAAAATACACAGTGATAAATATAAAAATCAATACATATATAAAACCCTATTTATTTATTTTATTAAGAACTGATATTACTGCACATTCACTATATAAAATAAAATTCACTGGAGGAAAAAGTTCGCGTGGGCGGCCGTCATCAGATTTGGAAGTCGCTCTAAAGGCTCATTCGCGCGGTTGTGGCTTCAGTTGAATTCAATGAGGCGTGGTGGTTTATGCGATGAGTAGTTCCCAGCGCTCGAAATGAAAATATGTACACAGTCTTGTACCTTTGACTTTTTTTGGATTATGTCTTAATTATTTCACTTGAAATGATATGTTATAAGCTTATGAGTTCAGCCGTAGCTGGTTATCCTCACACATGTTCTAAAACTCTTTAGATACGGATTTTTCCGAAAGTCAATGGGAGAAATGAATGGGAAATTTACTTCCGGCATCAGAGCTCTCTCGGGCTGTGGGCGGGACTGTGATGCTCTGCGCAGGGTTTCCACAGTGGAGCTTGAAGCACCGCTGCACGTCACTAAAACACGCCCTTTACACGCCTCTCAGAACAACGTCATGCAACCTCAAAATTTCACCATCAAAGAGAAGTTATCAGAAAACTAAGAAATAAATCACTGGAACATGTGCCATCACAAAAAGAACATGATAAAAGAGGCCGTTTGTTTGCATGCTTTGTTATATATTCAAATTCAAAAGCATCCATGTTTCAACTATAGAATAAGTGATACATTGATCATATTGATTTAATATATCAGGACTCAAAATTAATCACACATAAATACACTTATTTCTATTTTATTTATTTATTTTTAACGCTCATGAAAATAGCCTGCTTATTCAGTCGAGTCTGTTTCTGTTTATTAGCCACAGTAGCCTATACATCACATTTGAATGAATGATAATATCTCTGCTTTTATAAAAGCTCCCGAACAAAAAACATTATTAGGCTATATTCTTTTATGATGGGCAACGTGAGCTAAACTCTCGAGACGAGGCTTGTGTCAGATAATATAAGTTACTTAATTAATACACGATTGTGATAGAGAATAAGGAGCTGACGTCTGATTTCTTCAAGCGGTCATATTTACCATGTTTACTATGGTAACATGTTTAGCGTGCATATCTTTTTCATCGCTTATAGATATTTCAGCCTTGTATGGTGATTCTATAATCCACATTGGATCAAGTTATTTCAAACACTCGCTACTGACTGAAAGAGAGTTTTGAGCTCGACTTATTTAAAAAAAGTGTTTAATGCTGGTGTTATAGCGGTTATCTTTCTGAAATGATCCTCAGCGCAGACTCTCTATTTTTATAAAAGCTCCCCAAAAAAAATCATTATTATATTTTGAAGATATGCAACGTGGAGCTAAACTCACGAAACGAGACGACAGATAAAATGTTGCTTAATAAATAGACAATTGTAATAGAGAATAAGAAGCTGACGTCTGATTTATCCAAGCGGTCATATTTACCATGTTTACTATGGTAACGTTATAGTTTAGCGTGCATAGTCTTTTACATCGCTTTTAAATATTTCTGCCTTGTTTAGTGATTATAATCCACATCGGATCAAGTTATTTCAAACACTCGCTGCTGACTAAGAGTGAGTTTTGAGCTCAACTTATTTTAAAAAGTCTTTAATACTGGTGTTAAAGCTGTTATCTTTCTGAAATGATCCGCGCTGGTGCTCTCTAGAAATGGAGAAACTCCGCCTTTGTTCATAACCCCTCCTCTAGCCCCAGCTGGCCCGCTTTGGCCCAAGGTTTTCGTCGGGCCAAAAAACCCAGGCCGTTGGCCCCGAGGAAGCCCCGGCGAGGCACGATCAAGCCCCGGAAGTGACAGTGGAAACGCGACTGGCCCTGGCACACACTAGCACACCCGGTCTTAGCTCGATAGTGGAAACACGGCTACTGTGTTGAGCACAGACACTGCATTGTTCCACCATCTAATGGTGTACTGATAAACCCTGCCACCACACCGACTGACATGCTCTGGCCCTCCATTTTACAATCCCTTGGTGGCCTTTGTGAATACTTTTCAGTATCTCTTGCCACATGGATCTTGGTATGACAATCCTTTGTCCTTTCAAAAGTAGGTCTCCAGCTATGAAAAAATGCCCTCAGTCTTGCCAATATGATCGCAGCTCTTTCTGCTGGTGACTTTTTTATACCATAATCGACGCGCATCAGTCTAAGATGAAATCTTAAGACGTGGAAGGAGTTGGTACAATGCTTTGATGCTCAACAAAGAGACTAGAGGCTTGTGATCTGTTTCAAGAGTGACCTTTAACCCCAACAAATAGGAAAAGGGGCCTTTTTATAATGTTTAGTAGTAGCTTATAAGTGGAGATCAGTTTATGTGCAAATGACAGGAATTTTAAGAAATATGTCATAGTCATAGTGTAAAGACATAGTCAACCAGACGATGAACACTATTAACAGCAATTATAATGTGATTGCATAATAAGTAGCAATATTTTTTAGTTCTGTATCACTCCTATGGATCCCATGCATTTCAATCTTCACTTTATCTTGTGGGACTGGAGGGAGTGGAATTCTACGTGGAGATGACGTTGCTCTAGTTCAATCTTGTATGGCTCTTTCAATTTTCCCAGGCCTTTGAAAACAGCCAGATAGAACTTAAAGCATGAACATCCTCTGCCGTTTGCACTTTACGTGAACTTCCACGCAGGAAGGGTTGCTGTCTCTTCACAGCTTCACTTTGCCTCACATTAATCATGGCTTTTTCCAGTGTGAGCACCGGTTGATATTCTAGTGACTGCTTGTCTAGTCCTATCGCAATTCTATAATACTTTGTAACAGTCAACTTAACAGATATTTGCTCACACTCTCTCCTGGGAATTTATAGTGGCATCGTAACTAACTCTTATTTTTTTAACCTGTTAACCCGCACCATGACGCTGGCTCCTCAACTCCCTTTGTTCGCATGTGTCAATATTTATTAATAGATTAAATGAAACGGGACAAATGTAATCTTGACAAACTATGTAACATTATAAAGATCTAAACCTCAAGCATCGACGACAGATCGCTGTTTTCAATGGAAAGCTTATAAAGAATGTATTTACTAAATTTGTGTTAGCAGTACATCAAAACATGAACAATGGAAACGCAGTACATACCAGATGCGTTGTAATAACTAGTCATAAACACACCCACAAGCAGCAAGCCTCTCTCACTTTTTCGGCCGTGACACAGTTCGATGCTGCCTCCACTAGCGGCGAAGAACGTGCATTGTGGTGATGTGTCGTTTGTGAAAGAATCGTTCTTTTTGAACTAATCTTTTAGGCGAACGAATCGTTCTCGGTTTACTCTCATTAATGAAGAGTTTTCCAGAGTTGTGATCCACACTGAGCGAGTTTCATATGAGCCTGAAAGAGATCAAGAGCTCTCATACGTGAACGAAAGAACTGAACCGGTACACATGTCGAGTTGATTAAACACGTCATGTCGTTCGTAAATGCCATGAACTGGTACATATCTTATCTCGATCGTAAACAAAATTGATGAGAGTAAACTGGGTCAGTTAGCCATTTAGCATGTCAATATTGCAAAATGCAAAGCGCAGTAATAGGTACTGTGCACATATGCTTGTTTACATATGAAGCATACAAAACATAATTCCACGTTTAATCCCCGATTTATGAATGTGAATATATAGACCAATATATGAACTGTCTGACCAAACAATTAAAATGCTAATTATGCAATAAAACCTTGTGCTTTGCTCATCTGAACAATTTAAATAGACTTTATATATAGAATGCGATTATGAAGACGCAAAAGTTTGTTAAATGATGTTATGAATTAACTCTGTCGGATGACGATGCCACTTTTTAACCATGAAGCAAAGGCATTTTTCAAGAGTTGTCATCCACACTGAAATGTCTGAAGACATTACATTTGCTTTACTGTGCATGTTTAAACCTCACTGAGATGATACAGACATAAGTTTCATGCAGTTATTCTGGCAGGATCAATTATTTAGGGACATATTTCACCATTTACTGGCATGATTTACTGGCAACTACCCTTGTGTTTTGCCACAAGACAGCAAGTGTGAGTAAATTTTCTATTGTCTTTGTCACGGAGTGACTGTGACGGGGCGGAACCAAAAATGAGGAAGATTAGTTCCACCTGGACCATATATCGCAAACACTGCCGCTTCCGGGAACGCTGGCGAATCCAAATCGGCGTGTTATTGGGAACAGGTTTCTTGTTGAGCGTGGCGATCACTGATTGGGCAATTCGGTGAAGAGGAGACACATAAATAGGGCATAAGAAACACAGGAAGTGGTTGGTGATTCCCAGTAGTTATTGTGGGTGCAACGGAGCGGAGGAGAGAGCTGGAGAGAGCGAGCTGGAGAGAGCGAGCTGGAGAGAGCGAGCTGGAGAGAGCGAGCTGGAGAGAGCGAGCGAGCTAGAGAGAGTGAGCGAGAGAGCTAGAGAGAGAGAGAGAGCTAGAGAGAGAGAGAGAGCTAGAGAGAGCGAGCGAGAGAGAGAGAGAGAGAGAGAGAGAGAGATGTACTGTGGAGCTTGGGCAAAGAGAGATACACACACAGGGCTGAGTATATGAATATCTTTATTGGAGCATTGTGTTCAGATGCATTGTGTGATGTGAAGTTATCACACATTGAAGATCTGCTAGGATTGCAGGAAGGAGATCGTGCTGCCAGTTGTGTCGGATGTCGGTTATCTGGAAGAGAAGTGGAAAGATCCAGTGTTAATGGAAGTGTGAGTACACTGAAATATTAATCGAGTCTACAGTTATTTTGCAAGTGTGGAATATCCATATACCTCTTGTGAGTTGTGACCAGTGTGAGCGGCCCCACCGTAATAGGATTGGTGGGTGAGCCGGAACCAGCGATAAAGGAGTCTGGTGCCTTGTCGTGGCTGTGACATTTCCTCTGGCCGTCTGCTGCATCGGTGCCCCCAACGTCCAGGAACTAATCCCTGGTCCTATTTGGTTTTGACCCTAATTCACTGTGAGTGTGTGGAGTGCAGTGGGTGAGCCCTTTTCTTTGATGTGTGTACACTTGAAGTCTGCAGTGTCGTGCTGTGTCATGTCGTCAGTAATCACCCTCTAGGCTGGGAGAGAAAACCCTGTGGAGAAGAACGTGCACCGGTGTTGTGGACTCCTACTCCGCCGAGTGGTGACGTGTCAACAATAGCAAGTAATGAACAGTGTGCATATTGTGGGGGACGACGACTGAGAGAAGTGTTGGCTGCTATATGTACATTCAGGTGTGTAGCCCTTGTGTATGAATACCTGTTTGTGGAGTGCTTTCAGAGGTTCGCCCCTGTCTAGATCTCTGGTCCGTTGTCTGGAAGAGAGGAGAGGGAAGCGTTCGAGTAATTCCTGAGGTACATACCCGGTGGCACAAACCTACTTGAAGTCACCCAGCGTGGTGGCACCAGCTGAGGCCGTGGAAGGCCCAACGTTTAGCAACCTCAATCTGTACTTCTATCCACTCTTGGTCAAATTCGAGAGGTGGTGCGTCTTTCTCCATATATTCACTGAAGCTAAGTAAATTTGTGAAGGAACTCTGTCTGTCTGTTACCAGTCCTACAGGTCTGAGCTTGAGGCTCTGAGTCGTCGTCGGAGTGTTTCCACGGTTGGAGGTGACCGTGTTGAGTGTTGGTCTGGGAAGTCTGCCCCGGTGAAGAAGACCACAGTTGTCGTGACGTATACACCTTCTCTAGACTCCCGAGCTGAAAAGGGCTAAAGCCTGATCGTCCATCTTTTTGAAGGTCTGTGAATTGTATCCATTCGGTATTGTCATTGTATACCCACCTGCATGCCCAGAGCAAAGCTCCAGTTGCCCCTGTATACCCCTCTGTACGCCTCAAGCTAAGAGCCAGCGTATTGCCCTTGTATACTTACCTGTATGCCCATCTGTACGCCCACAGCTAAGAGCCAGCGTATTGCCCTTGTATACTCATCTGTACGCCCCGAGTGAAATACCAGTGCATCGCCCTTGCATACTCACCTGCAAACTCCATCCGTAGGGTTTACCTGGACAAAAATGGAAGTTAAGGATTGTGTATCTTTCTTGCATATTTAACTATACACCGAAGGCCAAGAACCCAATATATTCACCTGCATACTTACCTGTGGACCTTTTAGGTGTTTCCAACCGCGGACCCAGAATCTCGTGGCGAACGGCGTCAGGTACGCACCCCACCCAATTCATCAATTACTTGCCTTCTTTACTCTGCGTGCAGGGACTGGAAGGGCCCCACCGACGGTTCTCCTGCAGGAGAAACACAAAGGCACTACTGAGAAAAACTCGGAGTCACGTGAAGGAAAGGACACAAAGTACCTACAGGCTTACCTGAGAGTCCCCGTGACAGAGTCAGAAGCGACTCGGATCTATACTCTCTGGCCCCGAGAGTGGATTTTAGATTCGCTTCCCTTCACACCTTTTAAATAATTTTGTTTTAATCATACTCACTCTCTCTCGTGTGTCTGGTCATTGGGGTGTTCTTGGGACCTCCTCGAGGTGGGAACTAGGGAGGGGCGAGGCTCACGACATCTGTGGTCCGCTCCGACCTGTGACATCTTCTTATGAAAAGCATGCAAAGTAAATATCTTTAGAAACTGCTTGAATTTGAATATCACATTACTGCAATTAACGTTACTGCTATAGACATGTCTATTGGTTAGGGTGACCACCCGTCCCGCATAGCGCGTGCGCGCACAGCGTTTGAAGCCCAATTCATTCGTCCCACAAATTGAGACTGTGTCACGCATAATCAATGCTTGCTCAAAAGTTTTTGCTCTATATCCTCGAGCCCCAGGCAGCCAAACGAACATTACTTGACAGTTCAGAACGCTACTTTTGCCACACCCACCCCTAAGTTGAACTGCTGACTAGGTTGTTGTCAACTTTTTTCGTTGTTGTCATGACAGCGCATGCACGTGTATACCAGACACACTGGGAAGGAACTTTTAGATGCACGCTTTCCAATTCGAAAAATGGAGAAAGAGATTCTGAGGCACCGTCATCATCAATTAAAAAAGAGAAGGTGTGTCCTGTATCAAACTTTTTTTTTCATGCGCCTGCCTTTACTAACATGCAAGCTCACCATCCTTCCTCCCCTTTCTCGTTACGTGAACCTCTGGAGTGTTTAGTTTAGACTTTTTTTTTTACTGTTCCTGTGGTGTTGAGCAACTACAATTCATTTTAATCCTATAATTTTATATTATAATTTATTTAAAATGAATAAATTGTAATGAAAAATAAATCAAATTAAATAAAGTAAATTGTAAGTGGAAGTGCATCTGTCAATTCTGTCATGAGCATACATCAGCAATTACACATGTTTAGGGGAATAGGGCATTATTAATATACCATGTAAGGTGGTATGTGCTAGAAATGGGTAAACCACTATCAGTGAGTCTGCCCATGGGGTGGGGGCCCTGCCGCGCAAGGTGACCCACATTGTCCCTCAGAAACATACCCCTTGTCCCCCCCATGGGCTTATTAGCAGGTGGTCACCCTACTATTGGTACAATGTTTTACAAAACTTAACATGCTACATCGTTTCAAAAGCGTCGGTTTCCACAGTCCATCCTACAACGCGAAAACAGCATCCCAAATTTATCTGCTTTGGAGGCTGTTTAAAAAGGCCTGAAGGCCAAAACGAGTCGAAAAGAGGCTTTTCCAACAGGAATGTATTAATTCAGACATGGTTTGAGCAATTGTCAAATCAGCCAACAACTACAGCAGCCGAAGCAGGCAACAAGCTACTTTTACTTGAAACACGGGCCTGCACATCCCAGTATTTCCATCCTGTTACTCCTAACCCCCTTTTCTTTTCAGCAACCTCCAGCTCACGTAACAGACATTAGCATTAGGCTGCCTTTGCTAGCAGTGCAGGCTACACAGGTTCTTCAAGACATCACACACTCCAGCCCCTTCCCACGACTCACAGCTACAGCAGCTGAAGCAAACGTGAGGGCGCCTCCATTCGTAAACGCGCCCTTAACTCTTCCGCTCCCTCATGCTACTAACCATTTTTCTGTTCAGTGGCCTCCAGCTCCAGATTTGTCAGAAGGCAGAGGGTACCAAGACCTATTAGTGCACAAAAAAAAATTCACCGAACCCTCTTAAGCCAGCCCCTCTAAATCCAGCCCATCCCTTATCTACCATAGCTAACACTTTCTAACTGAAAAAACTGCTGACTACTCTTGGTTCGGATTTATAGAACGGCTACAGGGTGTCCGGTCAGAACATTAGGTCTCACACCAGGAATGTACTTCAGGGTGATTTATTGTGCAAAGATGTGTGTGGTTCTGTAAATATAAAACAGTATACAAATATGAATAAATGAATAAATACACATTAACAGATCTTTACAGCAGTACTTAAATACTCATAAGTAACAGCATTGTAAATTATCTAAATATAATATATATATATATACAAACACAACTCAGAGTTCTATTAAATGATCGCACTACTGCACTGTGCGTCTAGCTCACGTGCCTAGCTCGTCCGGTGAACAAGCCCGAACATGTTCCCTGAGATGCGTCTTAAGTCTATGCATTATAGCCTAATATGCAATAACATTAAATATTCTATCAAACAAAAACACAGGCGAAATATAACATTTTGTCAACAAGAAAATGTGCAAATATAATAAACAAATGTAAACATTTAGGCGGAATGCCGCGGTAGCGGTCATTAATCTCGCTTGTGAACTTATCATACATTTAATTATGTAAATGTACTTACGATTAGTTGCACGCACACATATATCCACACAATCCTTAAACGGGCCACTTCTAACTAATTTAACTATGAAATATTAACTATAAACATATCAACACATCCAGCCCCTATAATGTCTTGGTTCTCACTCCGCGGAAAGATTAGGAACAGTCCAAATCACGAACACAGGCGGGAGGGTTCGGAAGAGTTCACTTTCAAGGGGTGGCCTTTTTTACAGCCGCCCCCAAATTCACAAGGTGAATTTGAACAACAAGGGCCTTACTAAGTATTGCAATGTCATTCAGCCAAAGGAGGTAGACAGATGATCTTGGTCACTGGCCTTAGGTAAGTTCGGTCTTTCACTTTGATCTCAGCTGATCTGACTCTGTTATCCTTCCCAGGGAAAACTTGAACAATCCTTCCAACAGGCCAAAGTGCACGAGGTAGCTGTGGATCCACAATCATAACAGTTTCACCTATCTGTAGGTTGTCTGTTTCTGACATCCATTTCTGTCTGGTTTGAAGGCTGGGTAGGTAGTTATGGATGAATTGCCTCCAAAAGTGATCAGCTAACAGTTGACTATGCCTCCATCTCCGTCGACTCAGAAGCTCAGAATCCTGGTATGTCACTTGGGGAAGTGAGGCGTCCCGCCGCCCCATCAGCAGAATGTTGGGTGTAACTGGGTCAGGGTCAGCAATGTCTGAAGATATGTAACCAAGAGGTTTGGCATTGAGGATCCCCTCAATTTCAATGAGAACAGTCCGCAATACTTCTTCAGTGACTGTCTGTGCTCCGAGTGTCACTTGTAGGGCTGTTTTCAAGGATCGAATTTCCCGTTCCCAGCATCCACCAAAATGTGGGGCATTAGGTTGATTGAATGTAAACCTAATTTGCTGGCTTGCCAGTTGAGCTTGGAGCTCAGGTTGAAGAGCAGTGTAGGCATCCCGAAGTTCCCTTTCACCACCTTTGAAATTCGTTCCCTGATCTGACAGGATTTCGAAGGGTTTCCCTCGTCGAGCAATGAAGCGACGAAGGGCCATCAGGAATGAGTCACTGTCCATACTTGTGAGGAGATCAATATGCACTGCACGGGTGGTCATACACTTGAAGATGATCCCCCAACGCTTCTCATTTCGGCGTCCAAACTTTATGAGATAGGGACCAAAGCAATCTATACCTGTTGAATAGAAAACTGGCTGGTGAATTCTTAACCTGGCAGGTGGGAGATCTGCCATCCTGGGGGGATGCGGTTTAGCCCGCCATTTTTGGCATTCAGCGCATTGGCGTTGGTGGTGTTTAACTGCTGCTCGTCCTCTTAACACCCAGTATTTTCTCCTGAGCTCCGCAAACACCCTCTCTGGTCCAGGGTGATGCAAACAGTCATCATAGTCTTTGATAATTAGTTTGGTGAGTGGGTGATGTGGATCAAGGACAATGGGGTGAATGGTATCCTCGTCTAGTTGACTGATTTGTCGTAGGCGACCGCCAACACGAATGAGATTGGTTCTGATATCTAGTTCTGGGGCTAGGCAAAGCAGTCGACTATTGCTTGGTAGAGGTTTACCAGATTTCAAGTGCAATATCTCATCTGGGAATGATTCTGCCTGGATCTGTCGAAGGGCTGTGAGCTCAGCTTCTATGTAGTTTTCTGCAGTTACAATGAAGGGAGAGCTTTCTGATGATGGCTGTATAAGAGCTTTTAAGTAGTCTGTGAATGTGCAAAATTTATGAGGATCTGGCAGTGACAGATCAGAGGTTAACAGTCCACAGAAAGTTGACCTTTTCAGCTCACCGTCTTCACTTATGTGAGCTAGTGGTGGCATTTCTGGCCAGCTGTCTGGTCTTTGTCTGAGGAATGCTGGGCCTTGGTTCCATCTGCTGTCTTTGTTGAGATCAGAGGGAGACTTTCCTCTTGTAATTGCATCTGCTGGGTTGTCGGATGACTGTACGTAACGCCAGGTGTCAGATTCAGTCAAGTCCTGTACTTCTGCCACTCTGGTCCCCACAAACACCTTAAAGCGACAGGAATCTGACAAAAGCCAAATTAGCACTGTGGTGGAATCAGACCACAGTGTGACACTACTGAGTGGTAACGTTAGCTCTGCCTTCAGGACTTTAGCAAGCTGTGCACCTGTGAGTGCTGCACACAGCTCAAGACGAGGGATGCTCTGCTGTTTCTTGGGAGCAACACGAGACCTAGCTGTTACAAAGGCCACCTCCACTTTACCTTGAGGGTTCTCTGTTCTTAAGTATGCCACAGATCCATACGCCTTCTCTGAGGCATCACAAAATATGTGAAGTTGCCTAATGCTACTAGAGCAGTCTAGTTCCTTGCTGCAGTAACATCTGGGCAAACTGATATTCTGCAGATCTTCCAATTCACTCTCCCAGTGTTTCCAAGAGTCTAATAGGTCCTCTGGCAGCCTGGGGTCATCCCACTCCCTTTGTTTGTCCCACAACCTCTGCACTATCACCTTGGCTCGAGTGGTGAAGGGTACAATATAGCCAAGGGGATCATACTGGCTGGCAAGGATCTGGTAGATGCTTCGCATTGTGGGCACTTCATTGTCTGGTTTGCGTCGTTTGTAAGAGAGGGTATCTGATTGGCAATTCCAGTGCAGGCCAAGTGTTGATTCCTGAGCTTCTTGGTGGCCTTCGCTGAGCCAGAGGATGCTACTCGGTGACTGAATGTCAGCTGGCAGATGGCTGATAACTGAAGGGTCATTGCTTGCCCACTGTCGTAACTCAAAGCCACCAGATGCTAGAAGGTTACAGAGTTTGTCTACCAGATTCTTGGCCATGTCACGGGAGGCGAAGCTCTGGAGGCAATTGTCCACATAGAATGACTTCTCCACTGAAACTTGTGTGTCCTCTCCAGGCTGGCTGTGATCTAGAACATGCTTCTGTAAAGCAAACGATGCACAACACGGACTGCAAGTGGTCCCGAAAGGCAGTACCTGCCATTCATATACATCTGGGGTTCTGTCTCTTTGCATGTCTCTCCAGATGTATCTCAACAGAGGTTTATCTTGTGGCAAGAGGCGTACCTGATGGAACATGCCGCGGATGTCACTACTGATGGCAACAGAGTGCTCCCGGAAACGCAGAAGGACTGCCAGGAGAGATGGACCAAGTGTTGGTCCAGGTAACAGTAGCTCGTTCAGGTTGTGTCCTTGATATGAGAATGAACAGTTAAAAACCACCCTGTTCTTCCCATTATGCTGCACCATGTGATGCGGGATGTACCAGGCTTCCTTTGTCTTGTCCACTTGCTCCTGACTAAGTTTGACAACGTAACCAGCTTGCACTAACCTGGCCAGCTCCTCTTGGTATGCTGCAGTTAGAACAGGGTCCCTTTCCAGACGTTTCTCGGTTCCTCTCAACTGTGGCAGGACTGCTTCCTTTGGAGCACAGAGGCGAGGCATGTTCTTGACACGGAGCAGAGGAGTAGCATATCGCTGGATACCATTAACATCCACTCTCACTGTGTTTTCTTGCAGAAGCTGAATGGACTCTTTGTCTTGGCGTGATCTGGTAATCACCTTTTCACTCTGGTAGGGTAGAACATCCATTTGCCACAGTCTCTCCACATTTGCATAAAGATCATTGACAGGCTGCAGCGAGGTGAAGAAGCATTGGTCAGGGGAAAGATGACTGCTCAATTCTTCAGTTGGACCCTGCAGTGTCCATCCCAGACGTGTTCTTACTGCTGCTGGCCCACCAGGGGGCCCCAGTCGGACTGGTTCTATGGGTGTGAGGAGGTGGGGGCAATCAGAGCCAATGAGAAGAACAGGATGTACCTTGTCCAGCTGTTGTAGAGGTAACCCTGCAAGATGCTTAAATTTCTGTTGCAGGACACTAACTGGGTGTGTATGTTCTGCCAGACCGAGTGCTTTGGCTGTGAAGGCATTACGGATCTTGTAAGCTTTCCTGGGGTTAACAGTTTGGGACACAGTAAAAGTCACTGCCGCCCCGTGAATGACCTGGGTATCCTGTCTTACTGTACGAAGTACAAGGTCCTCTGGCTCCCCCACAAGTCTTAATTTCTGCACTGCATCATGCAGAATGATGGTCCGCTCAGATCCATCGTCTAATATGGCGTAAGCTTCCATTGCCACGTTGCCATTCTTGATCAGAACCTTAGTCACTTTGAGCAGTACTTTACTTCCGGAGGTTGGTCGGTCAACATATAAAACTGCACTGGAAGGAGCTGCACTTGGCTGAGATGGCTTGACCTGGTCATTGACATCATGTAGTACCATAAGGTGCTTCTTGTTGCAGGTTGGGCAGAAAGTCTTTAGTGTGCAGTTAGCTGCTTGATGTCCACGACCACAACGCCAGCATCGGTTCTTTGTCTTTATCCAGTCTATTTTCAGGTCTTTGCTAAGAAGCTTGAAGTTGTCACAGCCATTCAGATAGTGTTTATTATTATCACAGTATGGACAATAAGCTCTCACCTTCTCTTCTCTGACTGAAGCTGGTTTAGACGTGGCTGACGACATTGATGATGAATATGACTTGTCGGTACCAAGTAGAATGGTAGTTGGTCTGCGAAGCTGCTTAGACTCTCTTCTCACCTCTCGGCCACGCACTGAAGATTCCTGCCTTGTATAACAAGCATACTGGCTATTGTCTTCCTGTACTTGAAGCTCATATTCCAACCAATCAGCGAAGTCCAGCAAAGTAGGAATAGAGACTTGCAAAGGGTGGGTGTACCGCTTGAAACTTGATCTGAGGTCATGTGGCAGTTTACTCAGGAGTCGAGACACATGTGATCCACATTCCAGCTCTACAGTACCTTTGTGGCCAAGCTGCTGCAACATACTGACAAGCGAACGCACCTGCAGTCCGAACATCCTGAAGGCCTTTACATCTCCACTGCGTATATTAGCTCCATCCATCAGCTCAGCGATTCGTTGCAGTGCTAATTGGTGGGGTTGACCATACATCTTATCCAGAGCTTTCATAGTGTTGGTGAAGGGAAATCTGGAATTGCTGTAAGAGTCTGCCACAAGGAGGGCCTCCTCCAGTTTCAGATGGTCTGTGAGGATTTGAAATTTGAAACGTTCGGTGGCATCTTCAGGCAGGATATTCTCTAATGCAATTCTCAGTCTTGAAAACTCCCTAGGATCAGAAGACGTTAGGCAGGGGATGGTAGGGGCTGGTCCTCTGTAGATTTTCTCTTGGGTACTTGAGGGTAAGACATGATCTGAGCTGTATTCTGCATGGGCTGACCTCCTCCTTTCCTGTGATGGGACCACGGACTCAGGCAGCTGAGGTGGCTGGGAATATGAGGAAGTGTTGGGATACCTGAACTGAGCTGAGTCACTATAATGTGCTGTAAAGGAGGGTCTCTCACGAGGGGAGGAAGAAATGTTCATGTTTCTCAGATCTTCAGTAAACTCTGAGCTTTCCTCTGGCACAGCTGGGTGTGGCAGTCTCTTAGTGGCAGATGGTGGCAACCTAGAGCGTGGAGCTGGTATTGGGCGGTATGGCTGTGGAGTCTGAAAGTTAACTGCTGGAGAGTGAGAGCGTGGTGATGGCATCTGTGGAGTGACCGACTCGGGTGGAGAGCTCTGCTTCGATTTCAAGCTTTGAAGCTCATGCCATAACGCAGCATTCTGTTGACGCATCTCTTGGAATGCTGAAATGATCTCAGGGAGTTGGCTGGATTGTCGTTGCAAGGCTGCGTTCTCCCTCTTCATCTTCTCTAACATGGCTGTAAGCTCTGGAAGCTGTTTCACTTGCCTTTGCAATGCTGCATTCTCCTCTCTCACCTTCTCAGAAGTGTAGTCCCATTGGTCAGTCAGTATCCACTCAGAATGTTCTGATGCTTGGCTCACTGGTGAAGTGGATCTAGAATGACCTGTAACACTTGGTTCATTCTCCAGTACTCCCTGGCAGGTAAGTGACCGTGATTGCTGTTGATGAGACCCAGGTCCACTGAGCTCAAAGTCTTCTAAGTAGGCTGGAGGGTTAACTCGTCTCCTCGGCCGCACAGCAGGGGCTTCTCTTTCTGGTTGAGACATGTCTGTAGCAATCCACAAATCCGGCTCGAAGGACCATGAAAAAACTGCTGACTACTCTTGGTTCGGATTTATAGAACGGCTACAGGGTGTCCGGTCAGAACATTAGGTCTCACACCAGGAATGTACTTCAGGGTGATTTATTGTGCAAAGATGTGTGTGGTTCTGTAAATATGAAACAGTATACAAATATGAATAAATGAATAAATACACATTAACAGATCTTTACAGCAGTACTTAAATACTCATAAGTAACAGCATTGTAAATTATCTAAATATAATATATATATATATACAAACACAACTCAGAGTTCTATTAAATGATCGCACTACTGCACTGTGCGTCTAGCTCACGTGCCTAGCTCGTCCGGTGAACAAGCCCGAACATGTTCCCTGAGATGCGTCTTAAGTCTATGCATTATAGCCTAATATGCAATAACATTAAATATTCTATCAAACAAAAACACAGGCGAAATATAACATTTTGTCAACAAGAAAATGTGCAAATATAATAAACAAATGTAAACATTTAGGCGGAATGCCGCGGTAGCGGTCATTAATCTCGCTTGTGAACTTATCATACATTTAATTATGTAAATGTACTTACGATTAGTTGCACGCACACATATATCCACACAATCCTTAAACGGGCCACTTCTAACTAATTTAACTATGAAATATTAACTATAAACATATCAACACATCCAGCCCCTATAATGTCTTGGTTCTCACTCCGCGGAAAGATTAGGAACAGTCCAAATCACGAACACAGGCGGGAGGGTTCGGAAGAGTTCACTTTCAAGGGGTGGCCTTTTTTACAATCCCCCTATCTATCTATAACGGTAAATACTTACTTCAGCCATCCCAGCAGTGCCCGCCCCTGCAGGAGCCTTTTTTCAATATGTCCCCAATGCCGTAGCAGTGTCTGCTTCCGCAGGAGCCTTCTCTGTATCTCCCCACTGCCACAGTGGTGTCTTCTTCCACTGAAGCCTTCTCTGTATCTCCCCACCGCCACAGCATTGTCCGCTCCCGCAGGAGCCTTTTCTGTTTTTTCTGCACTGCCGCAGCAGTGTCTGCTCCCGCAGGAGCCTCTACCTATATTTCACCACTGCTGCAGCAGTGTTTGCTCCCGCAGGAGCTTCTACCTATATTTCACCACTGCTGCAACAGTGTCTGCTCCCGCAGAAGCCCTTTCCATCCTTCCCTACTGCCGCAGCAGTTCTCACTCCCGCAGGAGCCTAAACAAAAAAATAAAAAAAAATTGGGGCAGCAACTTAAGTTGGGGCTCTGCTCCATTCATTAACAGAGACAAACAGAACATGCAGGATTTACATTTAGATAGACTGTTCTGGCTTAATATTTACAGATATTAGTCCATATCATGATTTGATGTAAGTGCAATGACCTATTTTGATTAATTCATACAAAAATTGGCAAATTCTGTGCCATTCCGGGTTAAACTGTAAATTACGTTTTTATGACTGGATTCCGTGATTCCCTCTGCGTTTTCTTCATCGCAGAAATCAGAGGGCGCTAGTTGTGGTATGCCAGCTCTATATTGCAATGGACACATGCCACAACGTTCTCTTTATGCCCTCAAATCAAAACACTGCTCTGCACTCCTTGCAGTACACTTGTCTCCTTCGGCCAAAAAAAAAATTAGTTACACATTACAGTTCACATAAAAAAAAAGAAACATTGCGAAAGAACCTGATGTGAGATTTAAAATAAATTAAAAGAGGCTTCGAGGTCGAGGAATTGTTTCAGCCCTAAACTTAAGCAGCTCAAAAGGGGCCTCTCACATAATCAGATAGAGGCCCTTGATTGTTGTTCATCAGACATTTACAAAAAAAAAAAATCTCCCTCCCGATGCAGCAGAGCCACAGGCCCCCTTCGGTCATTGTCACAGCCCTCCATCTGATGCATCAAATTACGCCTCGTATACAGTTGCAAGGGGGACTCTCCCTTTGGGCGCAGCGAGAGTCCCTCCATCAGTCGCGTTTTCTTGCCTACTCCACATCAGATGGAGCTCCCCTCCCGGTGCAGCAGACCCATCGGGTCCCTTCGGTTGCAGGGTCATTCTTCAGTCTGTCATTCTGAGTATGATGAATACTTTGGGGTAGATGGGGGATCTCCCTCCTCGTGCAGCAGAGCCGTTGGCTCCCTTCGGTCACAGTGGGAGCCCTCTATCCGCTGCATCAAACCACGCCTCTTATTCAGTCGAAAGGGGGACTCTCCCCTCCGGTGCAGCAGAGCTCCCTTCGGACACAGTGAGAGTCCCTCCATCTGTCACATTTTTTCTGCTTGTTCAGGATCGGACAGGGCTCTCCCTTCAGCAGGAACGTGGCCTCCTTTGGTCACTGTGATAGCCCTCCATCTGACACTTAAAATCATGCCTCATACCCATCCGCAAGGGGGACTCTCCCTTCCAGTGCAGCAGAGCTGCAGTTCCCTTCGGATACAGTGAGAGTCCATCCATCAGTCGCGTCGTCTTGCCTACTCTGCATTGGACGGGGCTCCCCTACCGGTGCAGCAGACCCACGGCTCGCTGAGTTATGTTGCATGCTCAATGGCGGACAGGGATCTCCCTCCCAGGGGAATAGAGCTGCTGGCTCCCTTCAGTCACAGCTGGAGCCCTCCATCCGATGCATTAAACCCTGCCTCGAATCTTCTTGCCTATTCTGCATCTGACGGGGCTCTCCTTTCCGGTGCAGCAGACCCACTGCTCCCTTCGGTCGCAGGGTGAACCCCCCGTCGGAGTTATGTTGCATGCTCAAGGGCTGACAGGGTTCTCCCTCCCGGTGGAATAGAGCCGCTGGCTCCCTTCGGTCACAGTGAGAGCCCTCCATCAGAGGCATCAAACCATGCCTCGCATCGCAAGGGGGACTCGCCTTTCCGGTGCAGCAGAGCCGCAGCTCCCTTCGGACGCAGCAAGAGTCCCTCCAACAGTCGTATTCCAGTTACCATCAATCAGGGCTCTCCCCTCTGGGGCAGCACTCCCAATGCAGAGTTGCGATCCCCCTACGGAGGCTGGGAGAACACTCCAAGGCAAAAAACCATGCCTCACATAAACCCGCAATGGGGGTCTCCCCCTTCCAGTGCAGCAGAGCCGCAGCTCCCTTCGGATACAGCGGGAGTCCCTCCATCAGCCATGTCTCTTTGCCTTCTCAGCATCGGACTAGTGCTCCTCTTCCGGTGCAGCAGACCCACGGCTCCCTTCGGCCGCAGTGTGAACCCCACATCTGAGTTATGTTGCATGCTCAGTGGTGGCTAGGCATCTCCCTCCCGATGGGGGACAGCCGCTGGTTCCCTTCGGTTGCATTAGGAGCCCTTTATCCGACACGCCAAACCGCGGCTTGAATCTCATTGCCTAATCAGCATCTGACGGGGCTCACCCTTCTGGTGCAGCAGACCCACGGCTCCCTTCGGTCGCAGTGTAAACCCCCCATCCGAGTTATGTTGCATACTCGATGGCGGCCAGGGATCTCCCTCCCGATGGGGTACAGCCGCTGGCTCTCTTCAGTCGCGGAGAGAGCCCTCCATCAGATGCACCATACCGCGCCTCATACTCAGCTGCAAGAGAGGACTCCCTTCCGGTGCAGCAGAGCCACAGTTCCTTTCGGAGGCAACAAGAGTCCCTCATTTTTTGATATCTGGCATCGTGCTCCTCTCGAGATGTTGTGAGCCGCAGCTCTCGTTGAACACTGCACGGCTCTCCCGGTCGCTCTGCATTTTTCTTCTCAACACGCATATTTTGGGGGGCAACTAAATTTAGCTCTCTAGCTGCTGTCCTATGCCTTTAAGCTTGTTTTGGGGAGTTATTTTGGTTCAGGCTATGCTCCGGGCCCGGACCCCTCCCCCAGGACAGCACGCCAAAATATTCCTACTATTCGCCTTCAAATGTAAGGGTAAACTCGTGAAATGTGGTTTTAGTTCAGGAAGACCACGATCAGATATTCATCCAATTTGGCACAGGTATATTTTGGCACAGGTGCATCTCGTTTAGCTAATCATCTTAACTAGCACGCAAAATATGCCTACTATTCGCCTTCAGATTAGATGTAAGGGTGAACTCGTGAAATGATTACCATCTCTATAACTGGGCATCAGTACATCAGCACATATTTTCATTGTAAATCATTGTAAATGCTGCATTTCTATCAATCTCATGATGTTCTGTCATTGGAATACAAAGTTACATTTTACTAACTCAAATGATTCTCATTGTATTTTCCTAATGCTCAAATATATATATATATATATATATATATATATATATATATATATATATATATAATTCAGCGTGGTAAAAAAAAAAACAATTCAACCACTTGAGGGTCTACAACTTTTAATATTTTTGAGCATTATCAACTATGGTTGACAAAAAGTACAGCCCAAAGGGTCTTCTTTCCAAAGACACCAAAATTATGTGTGTAACACACTGAAGTAAGGAACTGTTACAATTTTAATTTAGGTAGAGCACTTTCAGTTGTGAGTCCCATAATGGGGGGTGCTGGCTAACAGGTTAAACTTCAGACACCATGTTATGTTAACTGGAAGCACGAGACAGGACCCAGACATAACATATCATAGCAAACTTTACTTCCTCTTTGTTCACCGTACATATGTGTCAGGGTTCTTCCATGAAATCTTCAGGAGACATTCATAGGATCTTCAAAATTACCTTTTTATTAACTGCCACACTCTAACTAAACTAAATGAAAAAGAAAAGTAAAATATACACACAAATAAACTCTATAAACATTAAATTCCATTCAACATAAAGCAATAATAAAATAAAATGGAAAGAATGCCCTTTATTATGACAATCTTACAATTAACAAACAATCCAAACCCTTGTAGTACCCAAACTACATTTCCCATAATTCCCAACACAGGATATAAAGGACATCAGGAAATGCCACGCTCTTTTAATTACACCTTGGTTCCATGCTGCAGTCATGGATCCCGGCAGAACCAAGGGTAAGACTCAATCTTTAAACTAATTAAAGAAAATAATGCGACAGATGGAGGGACTCTCACTGTGTCTTGTGCAGTTGTTGTTTTATTCAATCCCTAGCGTGCACTCTAGTAATTATGTCGCTCTTTGATCTTCAATGAGACAACATGCACAACTAACACTAAATATTTGGGGTAAATATTAGAGAGACAAAATAAATACATTAAATTTATAAACAAACAATTAATCCCTTAAACAAATCAATTTCTCCTACAAAAGAAAATGGATTAGAAATCTACAACAAAATAAACTAGCCCGATTCATACTGTAAGTGTGGCCTTAGCCATCACATTTCCTCCCACCTATGCATTCACACACGGTGAGCGGGAAAGAAAATCGGCTGCTACATTTTCTACCCCCGGACGATGCTTCACTGTAAAGCGGAAAGGTTGTATAGACAAAAACCATCGTGTCAAACGAGAATTGGTATCCTTCATTCTATTCAACCATTTAAAAGCTTTATGATCCTTTTCAATAACGAAATCTCGGCCGAGCAAATAATATTTCAACGAGTCAAGAGCCCATTTCACGCCAAACATTCTTTCTCCACCACAGAATACCTAGTTTCTCTGGGAAATAATTTATATATACCAAATATACCACAGGATGCCTTCCTCAATTCTCTTCCTGGATCAGGACCGCTCCTAAACCTAAGTCAGATGCATCTGTTTGAAGTACAAATGACTTTTCAAAATCAGGACTGCGCAAAACAGTTTCGTGACTCAGCATCCCTTTTAACTCTAGGAATGCTTTTTCTGCAGGTATTGTCCATTGCACCTTGGTGGGACTCATCTTTTTAATTAAATCCGTTAATGGTGCCGCAATGGTCGAGAAATGGGGAATAAATTTCCGGTACCAACCGACCAAACCAAGAAATGACCAAATTTGTTTCTTTGTAGCTGGAAGTGGGCAAGACTGAATCGCCCCTACTTTCAGCACTTGCAGCTTAATTACTCCATTGCCTGATGTATACCCCAAATACTCAGTCTCAGTCTTAACTAAAGAACATTTTGCAGGGTTAATGGTTAAACCGGCAACTTTAATTCGTTGGAAGACTGTTTGAAGATGGTGAAGATGACTCTCCCATGAAGTACTAAATATCACAACATCATCTAAGTAAGCTGCTGCAAATTCTTCTAAACCATCCAATACCATCCAAAACCATCCAATACAGGTGCTCCGTGCAGCCCAAATGGTAACACCCGAAAATGTATTAACCCCCTTGTTGTACGGAAAGCAGTCATCTCTCGGGATTCTAAATCCAAAGGCACCTGCAAATACCCTTTACTTAAATCAATGGTACTGATAAATTTAGCCTTACCCAGTTTTTCAATTAACTCCTCGATACGAGGCATGGGATATGAATCAAATTTAGAGACAGAATTTAAATAACAAAAATCAATACAGAACCTGAGGGTATTATGCTTTTTTGGCAGCAACACCACTAGATTACACCATTCACTTTTTGATGGTTCCACTATATCCATTTGTTGCATCAATGTTACCTCATCTTCAAAAGCAGTCAGCAATCGTTCAGGGATGCGGTAACTCAAAGCATTTTCTTTTAGCACGATTCTATGCTTTATCAGTGTCGTGTAGCCTGGCTGATTTTTAAACAACTCTGGATCACATCATTGCTGAATTTGTGCTTGTTGTTCTACCGAAAGATGATTAAGATAAACAGGTGGTGAGGGCTGACTACCAGGTAAATATTGTTCTTCCGCCTCTTCCTCATCTTCAATCAACCGGACTAAATTAACAACGGTACTTTCGCTCTGTGGGTACCATTCCTTCAACAAATTAATATGCAACACCCGATGTGCTCGTGCCTGTCCTGGGGTCGCAATCTCATATGTAGTTGTTCCCATTTTTTTTAGTTACTTCAAACGGCCCCTGCCATTTACCCAAAAGTTTATTTTCTGAGGTAGGAAGCATCACAAGAACCTTTTGACCTGGCTCGAAAGACCGTGACTTTGTCTTCCTGTCATACCATGTCTTTTGTTCTCTGTGTTTCCTTCAAATGGGCAGACGCAAATTCGGTCATTTGTTGTAATTTTTGTCTCATGGCTAACACCTAATCAATAACACACGTTTTAGTTGACGTCTCAGAGTTCCCCTCCCACAATTCTCTTACCAGGGACAATGGTCCTTGCACTTCATGACCATACATCAGCTGGAACGGCGAAAACCAGGTTGATGCCTGTGGTGATTCCCTATAAGCAAACATGAGGTATGGTAGCCACTGATCCCAGTCGGTTCCCACCTCGTTCATGAATTTGCGAAGCATTTGCACTAGAGTCTGATTAAATCTTTCTACTAGCCCGTCTGTTTCTGGATGATAGGGAGTTGTTCTTAACCTGTTTATCCCCAACAGTTGATACACCTGTTGCAGAAGCTGAGACATGAAGTTCGTTCCTCTATCGGTCAGTATTTCTTTTGGAATACCTACTCTTGAAAATAATTGAACCAGACACGAGGCAATAGCTTTGGCTTTGATGTTTTTTAAGGGAAACACTTCTGGAAACCGTGTCGCGTAGTCGCAAATAACTAACGTGTACTTATAGCTGGTCTTACTTCGTTCCAGTGGACCTACAATATCCATTCCCAGCCGCTGAAAGGGAACATCAATGACTGGTAGAGGAACTAATGGGACTTCATGGGGTTGGCGAGTTCCGCTATATTGGCACTCAGGGCATGCTTTACAAAACTCAGCAATGTCCTTAGACATACCCAACCAGTAAAAATGCTTACCAATTCTAGAGTGAGTCTTCCGCCTACCCAGATGTCCTGCCCATGGGATGGAATGCCCCATCGTAATCACTGTATTACGTACACTAACAGGCAATACCATTTGTATTTGATCTCCTGTTTTACGATACAACAAGTCATTCATTACACAAAAAGATCTCCCTTGAATCCTGAATACCTTCGACCCTTTCCCCCCTGCCTCAACAACCTCAGAGTACAATTTTGAAATTTCTGTATCCTCTTTCTGTAACTGCCTCATATCTTCAGGGATGGGAATTTGATTGGCGTTCAACAATTTCTCAGGTTCTTTTAGTCCTCTAGCCTGCACTATGGTTCTTTTAATTTTTTCCTGTTTTCTTTCCCTCCTAGACTTCCTTACTTTACATTGGTTCATAGACAATTCAGAGTCAAAGAAAGGCATAAACATCAATGAGTTTTCCTCTCTCACATTCATTCTGCCTGCTTTGTGCCCGTGTCAGAACTACATTACAGCTATCCTGAAAAGGTACCAAATCCATCAAAGCAGGGAAATCATGACCTAAAATTACTGGGTATGGTAAGTTCTGTGCCAGTCCTACCTTCATCAAATAGGTTTGCCCCACTATCCCCAGATATACATCCGTGACCGCATTCTGCCGCTCCTCCCCATGAACGCATCTCACTATTACCGGAGCATCACTACTAGCACATAATTCAGGTACCAGCTCGGATTCTACTAGGGTTTGTGTGCAACCTGTATCTATTAAGGCAGTGCATTTTTTTCCATTCCACTCAACAGTACTTATCACCTGACTTGGAATGGGAAGGTTAACAGTTTCAGGTAGGGTTTCTCGAGGTGCATAACATATTACCAAGTGTTTTTTGTCAACTGGGGACACATTGGCTTCTTATGACCTAACTGACCACACTTATAACACTTAATAGTCTCTACACCAGAGGCACCAAACTTCTCAGTTCATGTTACATTTGCCTCATTTGCAGACCTGCTTCCTTGAAATGCTGTACTCGGTCGTCTGTAAGATCTGTCCCAGGCTGTCTTCCAATGGGAGAGACTCCAGGGCTCAGCTCTACGTCGTGCAGCCACGAAAACATCAGCTAGACGGGCCACCTCCTCAGCTGAAGACGGACTGTGTTCTTTGATCCAGGTCTGCACTTCTGGGATAAGCATTCGTAGAAATTGCCGGTCAGCAACGGAAGGAGTCTAATGGCCCAATCAGTTCAAATGCAGTTAAGTAATGTTCGATGTCATCTGACTCACTCAGTTGTTGCATCTTTGGTTCCTGCAGCACATATCCATGGCTCCTATTATAAGAGCCACTAGAAGCTCTTGACGATTCCTTTGGCTCAACGGCTCCCCTGTCTCGCAAATCCTCCAACGAAGTTCGCTGGCCGACCTCACCTTGAAATAAACGGAACTGATGCTGAAGAGATTTCCATCTTGTCTCTTGTCAAACTGCCTCTTGTGCTTGACGTGCATCTCTCTCTTGCTGATCTTGCATAAACCGTTGAAACATCTGTTTAAGTTCCAGCACTTGATCCTCCGACTCTTCTTCAGTCATATGGCCCGCCGCACCTGCTGCATCCTCTGTCAGTATTTCTTCCCCATCTGGTATGCCCTCGATGTCAGCAGGAACACCAGCACGCACTGCTTTCTTTGGCGCCATTCCATCTGCATTTGACTCTCTATAAACAACCTCCTCCTGGACAGAATCCCACCGCTGCCACAATCTTGTCAGGGTTCTTCTATGAAATCTTCAGGAGACATTCATAGGATCTTCAAAATTACCTTTTTATTAACTGCCACACTCATATACAGTTCACAATAGTAGCCAGAAAATATCGGGAAACAAAATAAAAGAAAGAAAAGGGGAGAAAAACTAACTGATAAATAAAATCAACATGCTACGGAGTTCTGGGCCTCAGATGTTACTCCAGGGATCCATCACCAGAACTGACTCAGCCCTAGACAAAAATCACACCCTTTTAACAAACCAGAACAAACCATTTTATAATTACAGGGGGACTCAAGTCTGTACATCAAAACTAAATGAAAAAGAAAAGTATAATATACACACAAATAAACTCTATAAAAATTAAATTCCATTCACCATAAAGCCATAATAAAATAAAATGGAAAGAATGCCCTTTATTATGACAATCTTACAATTAACAAGCAATCCAAACCCTTGTGGTACCCAAACTACATTTCCCATAATTCCTAACACAGGATATAAAGGACATCAGGAAATGCCACGCTCTTTTAATTACAGCTTGGTTCCATGCTGCAGTCATGGATCCCGGCAGAACCACGGGTAAGACTCAATTTTTAAACTAATTAAAGAAAATAACACACATCTTGTGCAGTTGTGGTTTTATTCAATCCCTAGCGCGCACTCTAGTAATAAATTATGTCGCTCTTTGATCTTCAATGGGACAACATTCACAACTAACACTAAATCTTTGGGGTAAATATTAGAGAGACAAAATAAATACATTCAATTTATAAACAAACAATTGTAACCCACTCGAAAATAGCCTACTTACAGGATTACGTTATGTCTGATTTATTGATTGCTTTCAGTCATGTTATCCCTACACGCAGTAATTGTCCAATAGGTGGCAGCAGTGGCGCTGCACAGAGGAAAAACTGCTACACTGATTCTTAAGAGAAGAAGACAGAAAAATCTCGAAAAGCAGAACGATAGAGAGCTGAAGCCCCATTTAGACTTTCCACATTGAGGAACATTTAATAGCTAGTTAAAAGGGTTTTTCTCACCAAACCTACTTCTAAGGCAGGAATAATAGAGCAAAGGGTCGAAATTACGTCAAGGAGTTTACCAACTTGTGTGATTTTTCTCCATTGTTTTTTTTTTTTGGGGTGCAGGATTAGAGAGAGAGAGAGAGACAAATTCACCATCGGACACGTGAGGCAGAAGAGCAGAGGGCGTGAAGGATCGTTTGGCCTACAACACGAACTGCTTCTACTTACCATTTCTTCACTGCATCGTACAGATAAGCGCGAGATCCCACCACACTATAAAAAAAGCATACTACCCGGGTAGATGGACTTTGGTTTATTATTTTGAGGTTATTTCATCAGAGCTCTGAGGTGATTTTATTTTATATTTTCTCAATTTGTGTGAAAAAATGTAAGACTAAGAGGAATACTGATTTCACAACAAAAAAAATAAACAGAAAGCCTGCTTCCACCAGCCTCTGAATTAATTAGGCAGCTAGGCCCAGATGCAGCTCCTCGTGATTATGTGAAGCTCCTCGACTCAGCATATGGGTTAGTTGAAGATGGGGAAGAAATCTTCGCAAGGTTCCTTAACACTCATCAAAACACAGGAGAGAAAGCCTCAGAATACCTGCAGCGGTTACAGGTGCTGATCACTACAGCTATGAAGAGGGGTGGGATTGTGAAAGCAGACGCCAATAAACAGCTGTTGCGACAGTTTCGGCATGGATGTTGGGACCAGTACCTTATTCTGGCACTGCAATTAGGGCTTAAAACAGAAAACCCACCTGATTTCTCTGATTTCCTGCTACAAGTTAAAACAGAGGAAGACAGGAGAACTACAAAGCAAGATCGCATGCAACTCCATTTAGGGAGCACAAAGCCCAAATCCTCTATGAATATGCAACTTGTGCATGAACCGCCTTTATCTGATGGTGCAAGTGCAAATGTCCTCCAGACATACATCTCAGAAACTGAAGCTTTACGGAAACAAGTCTCTGAACTAAAAATGCAACTTACCACAAAGAAAGATCTAAAGAGGCAAAAGCATGCTAGCAAAACCCAGAATTAAGCTCAAGAAACCCCCTCAGTTAGGGTAGCTGAAATTCAAGCCCATCAAACAGCGCCAAAACCCAGGCCAAAGGCTTGGTTCTGTTTCAAATGTGGCAATGATGGCCATTTAGCAAGACAGTGTGAAAACCCCCCAAATAAACTGTTGGTTGATCAGAAATATAAAGAACACAAAGCAAGACAAAAAGAATGGGAAACTACATATGACCATTTAAACTGGACCGGGTCGCAGTGGAGGGACTAACTGCACCCGGAAATGAAATGAAATGTCCCACACAAAACAGAGGCAAGAAAACAGTTGTCTGTGAAACACATTCCTCAACTCAGTCATTGGATGGCGCTCTCCCAAGAGGGTTGATAGGGCCAAAATGCACATCAACTGTTGTAGTTGAAGGAGTTCAGTGTGATAGCCTTCTAGATTCAGGTTCCCAGGTTAGCACAATTTTAAAATCTTTCCATGACCGTTACACACTGGACCCACTGTATGAAAAGTGTGCACCTACTCAAGATGACTGCGTAAAAGATAGAACCAACGGTGGTCAATGTTCCCCACTTGTGAAACATTTATATCAAAGATTCAAAATAAATCAACAAAATTGTAGAATTGGGACTGTGAAGCTACAGAGCAAAAAGAGTGTCATCATTCCTGTAGGTGAAAGAGTGGCTTTAACTGGATGCGCCAAGCATGTCCAAGTAGCTACCAATGCTCCCCTTATAGTAGAGCCCCCCCAATCCAACTTACCTGCTGGTCTCTTGTTCTGTAGCTACGTCATGACAAGCCTGCCCTTTCCGTCCTTCAAGATGCCTGTTTTGGTGAAAAATGAGACCACACATGACATCAAAATATCAGCAGGTCATAACATTGCTGAGTTATCTTTTCCTAAATCTGTGTCATTCTTGCCAGGTCATGATGACAGAGTCACATTGAGTGAACCATCCCACCTGACTCCATTCTTCACGACGTGCAACTCCATGCATGTGTCTAATTCAGGTGAACTCACCTTTGATTTTGCTGACTCTCCCTTGTCTGGTCAGTCAGTATCCACTCAGAATGTTCTGATGCTTGGCTCACTGGTGAAGTGGATCTAGAATGACCTGTAACACTTGGTTCATTCTCCAGTACTCCCTGGCAGGTAAGTGACCGTGATTGCTGTTGATGAGACCCAGGTCCACTGAGCTCAAAGTCTTCTAAGTAGGCTGGAGGGTTAACTCGTCTCCTCGGCCGCACAGCAGGGGCTTCTCTTTCTGGTTGAGACATGTCTGTAGCAATCCACAAATCCGGCTCGAAGGACCATGAAAAAACTGCTGACTACTCTTGGTTCGGATTTATAGAACGGCTACAGGGTGTCCGGTCAGAACATTAGGTCTCACACCAGGAATGTACTTCAGGGTGATTTATTGTGCAAAGATGTGTGTGGTTCTGTAAATATAAAACAGTATACAAATATGAATAAATGAATAAATACACATTAACAGATCTTTACAGCAGTACTTAAATACTCATAAGTAACAGCATTGTAAATTATCTAAATATAATATATATATATATACAAACACAACTCAGAGTTCTATTAAATGATCGCACTACTGCACTGTGCGTCTAGCTCACGTGCCTAGCTCGTCCGGTGAACAAGCCCGAACATGTTCCCTGAGATGCGTCTTAAGTCTATGCATTATAGCCTAATATGCAATAACATTAAATATTCTATCAAACAAAAACACAGGCGAAATATAACATTTTGTCAACAAGAAAATGTGCAAATATAATAAACAAATGTAAACATTTAGGCGGAATGCCGCGGTAGCGGTCATTAATCTCGCTTGTGAACTTATCATACATTTAATTATGTAAATGTACTTACGATTAGTTGCACGCACACATATATCCACACAATCCTTAAACGGGCCACTTCTAACTAATTTAACTATGAAATATTAACTATAAACATATCAACACATCCAGCCCCTATAATGTCTTGGTTCTCACTCCGCGGAAAGATTAGGAACAGTCCAAATCACGAACACAGGCGGGAGGGTTCGGAAGAGTTCACTTTCAAGGGGTGGCCTTTTTTACAATCCCCCTATCTATCTATAACGGTAAATACTTACTTCAGCCATCCCAGCAGTGCCCGCCCCTGCAGGAGCCTTTTTTCAATATGTCCCCAATGCCGTAGCAGTGTCTGCTTCCGCAGGAGCCTTCTCTGTATCTCCCCACTGCCACAGTGGTGTCTTCTTCCACTGAAGCCTTCTCTGTATCTCCCCACCGCCACAGCATTGTCCGCTCCCGCAGGAGCCTTTTCTGTTTTTTCTGCACTGCCGCAGCAGTGTCTGCTCCCGCAGGAGCCTCTACCTATATTTCACCACTGCTGCAGCAGTGTTTGCTCCCGCAGGAGCTTCTACCTATATTTCACCACTGCTGCAACAGTGTCTGCTCCCGCAGAAGCCCTTTCCATCCTTCCCTACTGCCGCAGCAGTTCTCACTCCCGCAGGAGCCTAAACAAAAAAATAAAAAAAAATTGGGGCAGCAACTTAAGTTGGGGCTCTGCTCCATTCATTAACAGAGACAAACAGAACATGCAGGATTTACATTTAGATAGACTGTTCTGGCTTAATATTTACAGATATTAGTCCATATCATGATTTGATGTAAGTGCAATGACCTATTTTGATTAATTCATACAAAAATTGGCAAATTCTGTGCCATTCCGGGTTAAACTGTAAATTACGTTTTTATGACTGGATTCCGTGATTCCCTCTGCGTTTTCTTCATCGCAGAAATCAGAGGGCGCTAGTTGTGGTATGCCAGCTCTATATTGCAATGGACACATGCCACAACGTTCTCTTTATGCCCTCAAATCAAAACACTGCTCTGCACTCCTTGCAGTACACTTGTCTCCTTCGGCCAAAAAAAAAATTAGTTACACATTACAGTTCACATAAAAAAAAAAGAAACATTGCGAAAGAACCTGATGTGAGATTTAAAATAAATTAAAAGAGGCTTCGAGGTCGAGGAATTGTTTCAGCCCTAAACTTAAGCAGCTCAAAAGGGGCCTCTCACATAATCAGATAGAGGCCCTTGATTGTTGTTCATCAGACATTTACAAAAAAAAAAAATCTCCCTCCCGATGCAGCAGAGCCACAGGCCCCCTTCGGTCATTGTCACAGCCCTCCATCTGATGCATCAAATTACGCCTCGTATACAGTTGCAAGGGGGACTCTCCCTTTGGGCGCAGCGAGAGTCCCTCCATCAGTCGCGTTTTCTTGCCTACTCCACATCAGATGGAGCTCCCCTCCCGGTGCAGCAGACCCATCGGGTCCCTTCGGTTGCAGGGTCATTCTTCAGTCTGTCATTCTGAGTATGATGAATACTTTGGGGTAGATGGGGGATCTCCCTCCTCGTGCAGCAGAGCCGTTGGCTCCCTTCGGTCACAGTGGGAGCCCTCTATCCGCTGCATCAAACCACGCCTCTTATTCAGTCGAAAGGGGGACTCTCCCCTCCGGTGCAGCAGAGCTCCCTTCGGACACAGTGAGAGTCCCTCCATCTGTCACATTTTTTCTGCTTGTTCAGGATCGGACAGGGCTCTCCCTTCAGCAGGAACGTGGCCTCCTTTGGTCACTGTGATAGCCCTCCATCTGACACTTAAAATCATGCCTCATACCCATCCGCAAGGGGGACTCTCCCTTCCAGTGCAGCAGAGCTGCAGTTCCCTTCGGATACAGTGAGAGTCCATCCATCAGTCGCGTCGTCTTGCCTACTCTGCATTGGACGGGGCTCCCCTACCGGTGCAGCAGACCCACGGCTCGCTGAGTTATGTTGCATGCTCAATGGCGGACAGGGATCTCCCTCCCAGGGGAATAGAGCTGCTGGCTCCCTTCAGTCACAGCTGGAGCCCTCCATCCGATGCATTAAACCCTGCCTCGAATCTTCTTGCCTATTCTGCATCTGACGGGGCTCTCCTTTCCGGTGCAGCAGACCCACTGCTCCCTTCGGTCGCAGGGTGAACCCCCCGTCGGAGTTATGTTGCATGCTCAAGGGCTGACAGGGTTCTCCCTCCCGGTGGAATAGAGCCGCTGGCTCCCTTCGGTCACAGTGAGAGCCCTCCATCAGAGGCATCAAACCATGCCTCGCATCGCAAGGGGGACTCGCCTTTCCGGTGCAGCAGAGCCGCAGCTCCCTTCGGACGCAGCAAGAGTCCCTCCAACAGTCGTATTCCAGTTACCATCAATCAGGGCTCTCCCCTCTGGGGCAGCACTCCCAATGCAGAGTTGCGATCCCCCTACGGAGGCTGGGAGAACACTCCAAGGCAAAAAACCATGCCTCACATAAACCCGCAATGGGGGTCTCCCCCTTCCAGTGCAGCAGAGCCGCAGCTCCCTTCGGATACAGCGGGAGTCCCTCCATCAGCCATGTCTCTTTGCCTTCTCAGCATCGGACTAGTGCTCCTCTTCCGGTGCAGCAGACCCACGGCTCCCTTCGGCCGCAGTGTGAACCCCACATCTGAGTTATGTTGCATGCTCAGTGGTGGCTAGGCATCTCCCTCCCGATGGGGGACAGCCGCTGGTTCCCTTCGGTTGCATTAGGAGCCCTTTATCCGACACGCCAAACCGCGGCTTGAATCTCATTGCCTAATCAGCATCTGACGGGGCTCACCCTTCTGGTGCAGCAGACCCACGGCTCCCTTCGGTCGCAGTGTAAACCCCCCATCCGAGTTATGTTGCATACTCGATGGCGGCCAGGGATCTCCCTCCCGATGGGGTACAGCCGCTGGCTCTCTTCAGTCGCGGAGAGAGCCCTCCATCAGATGCACCATACCGCGCCTCATACTCAGCTGCAAGAGAGGACTCCCTTCCGGTGCAGCAGAGCCACAGTTCCTTTCGGAGGCAACAAGAGTCCCTCATTTTTTGATATCTGGCATCGTGCTCCTCTCGAGATGTTGTGAGCCGCAGCTCTCGTTGAACACTGCACGGCTCTCCCGGTCGCTCTGCATTTTTCTTCTCAACACGCATATTTTGGGGGGCAACTAAATTTAGCTCTCTAGCTGCTGTCCTATGCCTTTAAGCTTGTTTTGGGGAGTTATTTTGGTTCAGGCTATGCTCCGGGCCCGGACCCCTCCCCCAGGACAGCACGCCAAAATATTCCTACTATTCGCCTTCAAATGTAAGGGTAAACTCGTGAAATGTGGTTTTAGTTCAGGAAGACCACGATCAGATATTCATCCAATTTGGCACAGGTATATTTTGGCACAGGTGCATCTCGTTTAGCTAATCATCTTAACTAGCACGCAAAATATGCCTACTATTCGCCTTCAGATTAGATGTAAGGGTGAACTCGTGAAATGATTACCATCTCTATAACTGGGCATCAGTACATCAGCACATATTTTCATTGTAAATCATTGTAAATGCTGCATTTCTATCAATCTCATGATGTTCTGTCATTGGAATACAAAGTTACATTTTACTAACTCAAATGATTCTCATTGTATTTTCCTAATGCTCAAATATATATATATATATATATATATATATATATATATATATATATATATATATATAATTCAGCGTGGTAAAAAAAAAAACAATTCAACCACTTGAGGGTCTACAACTTTTAATATTTTTGAGCATTATCAACTATGGTTGACAAAAAGTACAGCCCAAAGGGTCTTCTTTCCAAAGACACCAAAATTATGTGTGTAACACACTGAAGTAAGGAACTGTTACAATTTTAATTTAGGTAGAGCACTTTCAGTTGTGAGTCCCATAATGGGGGGTGCTGGCTAACAGGTTAAACTTCAGACACCATGTTATGTTAACTGGAAGCACGAGACAGGACCCAGACATAACATATCATAGCAAACTTTACTTCCTCTTTGTTCACCGTACATATGTGTCAGGGTTCTTCCATGAAATCTTCAGGAGACATTCATAGGATCTTCAAAATTACCTTTTTATTAACTGCCACACTCTAACTAAACTAAATGAAAAAGAAAAGTAAAATATACACACAAATAAACTCTATAAACATTAAATTCCATTCAACATAAAGCAATAATAAAATAAAATGGAAAGAATGCCCTTTATTATGACAATCTTACAATTAACAAACAATCCAAACCCTTGTAGTACCCAAACTACATTTCCCATAATTCCCAACACAGGATATAAAGGACATCAGGAAATGCCACGCTCTTTTAATTACACCTTGGTTCCATGCTGCAGTCATGGATCCCGGCAGAACCAAGGGTAAGACTCAATCTTTAAACTAATTAAAGAAAATAATGCGACAGATGGAGGGACTCTCACTGTGTCTTGTGCAGTTGTTGTTTTATTCAATCCCTAGCGTGCACTCTAGTAATTATGTCGCTCTTTGATCTTCAATGAGACAACATGCACAACTAACACTAAATATTTGGGGTAAATATTAGAGAGACAAAATAAATACATTAAATTTATAAACAAACAATTAATCCCTTAAACAAATCAATTTCTCCTACAAAAGAAAATGGATTAGAAATCTACAACAAAATAAACTAGCCCGATTCATACTGTAAGTGTGGCCTTAGCCATCACATTTCCTCCCACCTATGCATTCACACACGGTGAGCGGGAAAGAAAATCGGCTGCTACATTTTCTACCCCCGGACGATGCTTCACTGTAAAGCGGAAAGGTTGTATAGACAAAAACCATCGTGTCAAACGAGAATTGGTATCCTTCATTCTATTCAACCATTTAAAAGCTTTATGATCCTTTTCAATAACGAAATCTCGGCCGAGCAAATAATATTTCAACGAGTCAAGAGCCCATTTCACGCCAAACATTCTTTCTCCACCACAGAATACCTAGTTTCTCTGGGAAATAATTTATATATACCAAATATACCACAGGATGCCTTCCTCAATTCTCTTCCTGGATCAGGACCGCTCCTAAACCTAAGTCAGATGCATCTGTTTGAAGTACAAATGACTTTTCAAAATCAGGACTGCGCAAAACAGTTTCGTGACTCAGCATCCCTTTTAACTCTAGGAATGCTTTTTCTGCAGGTATTGTCCATTGCACCTTGGTGGGACTCATCTTTTTAATTAAATCCGTTAATGGTGCCGCAATGGTCGAGAAATGGGGAATAAATTTCCGGTACCAACCGACCAAACCAAGAAATGACCAAATTTGTTTCTTTGTAGCTGGAAGTGGGCAAGACTGAATCGCCCCTACTTTCAGCACTTGCAGCTTAATTACTCCATTGCCTGATGTATACCCCAAATACTCAGTCTCAGTCTTAACTAAAGAACATTTTGCAGGGTTAATGGTTAAACCGGCAACTTTAATTCGTTGGAAGACTGTTTGAAGATGGTGAAGATGACTCTCCCATGAAGTACTAAATATCACAACATCATCTAAGTAAGCTGCTGCAAATTCTTCTAAACCATCCAATACCATCCAAAACCATCCAATACAGGTGCTCCGTGCAGCCCAAATGGTAACACCCGAAAATGTATTAACCCCCTTGTTGTACGGAAAGCAGTCATCTCTCGGGATTCTAAATCCAAAGGCACCTGCAAATACCCTTTACTTAAATCAATGGTACTGATAAATTTAGCCTTACCCAGTTTTTCAATTAACTCCTCGATACGAGGCATGGGATATGAATCAAATTTAGAGACAGAATTTAAATAACAAAAATCAATACAGAACCTGAGGGTATTATGCTTTTTTGGCAGCAACACCACTAGATTACACCATTCACTTTTTGATGGTTCCACTATATCCATTTGTTGCATCAATGTTACCTCATCTTCAAAAGCAGTCAGCAATCGTTCAGGGATGCGGTAACTCAAAGCATTTTCTTTTAGCACGATTCTATGCTTTATCAGTGTCGTGTAGCCTGGCTGATTTTTAAACAACTCTGGATCACATCATTGCTGAATTTGTGCTTGTTGTTCTACCGAAAGATGATTAAGATAAACAGGTGGTGAGGGCTGACTACCAGGTAAATATTGTTCTTCCGCCTCTTCCTCATCTTCAATCAACCGGACTAAATTAACAACGGTACTTTCGCTCTGTGGGTACCATTCCTTCAACAAATTAATATGCAACACCCGATGTGCTCGTGCCTGTCCTGGGGTCGCAATCTCATATGTAGTTGTTCCCATTTTTTTTAGTTACTTCAAACGGCCCCTGCCATTTACCCAAAAGTTTATTTTCTGAGGTAGGAAGCATCACAAGAACCTTTTGACCTGGCTCGAAAGACCGTGACTTTGTCTTCCTGTCATACCATGTCTTTTGTTCTCTGTGTTTCCTTCAAATGGGCAGACGCAAATTCGGTCATTTGTTGTAATTTTTGTCTCATGGCTAACACCTAATCAATAACACACGTTTTAGTTGACGTCTCAGAGTTCCCCTCCCACAATTCTCTTACCAGGGACAATGGTCCTTGCACTTCATGACCATACATCAGCTGGAACGGCGAAAACCAGGTTGATGCCTGTGGTGATTCCCTATAAGCAAACATGAGGTATGGTAGCCACTGATCCCAGTCGGTTCCCACCTCGTTCATGAATTTGCGAAGCATTTGCACTAGAGTCTGATTAAATCTTTCTACTAGCCCGTCTGTTTCTGGATGATAGGGAGTTGTTCTTAACCTGTTTATCCCCAACAGTTGATACACCTGTTGCAGAAGCTGAGACATGAAGTTCGTTCCTCTATCGGTCAGTATTTCTTTTGGAATACCTACTCTTGAAAATAATTGAACCAGACACGAGGCAATAGCTTTGGCTTTGATGTTTTTTAAGGGAAACACTTCTGGAAACCGTGTCGCGTAGTCGCAAATAACTAACGTGTACTTATAGCTGGTCTTACTTCGTTCCAGTGGACCTACAATATCCATTCCCAGCCGCTGAAAGGGAACATCAATGACTGGTAGAGGAACTAATGGGACTTCATGGGGTTGGCGAGTTCCGCTATATTGGCACTCAGGGCATGCTTTACAAAACTCAGCAATGTCCTTAGACATACCCAACCAGTAAAAATGCTTACCAATTCTAGAGTGAGTCTTCCGCCTACCCAGATGTCCTGCCCATGGGATGGAATGCCCCATCGTAATCACTGTATTACGTACACTAACAGGCAATACCATTTGTATTTGATCTCCTGTTTTACGATACAACAAGTCATTCATTACACAAAAAGATCTCCCTTGAATCCTGAATACCTTCGACCCTTTCCCCCCTGCCTCAACAACCTCAGAGTACAATTTTGAAATTTCTGTATCCTCTTTCTGTAACTGCCTCATATCTTCAGGGATGGGAATTTGATTGGCGTTCAACAATTTCTCAGGTTCTTTTAGTCCTCTAGCCTGCACTATGGTTCTTTTAATTTTTTCCTGTTTTCTTTCCCTCCTAGACTTCCTTACTTTACATTGGTTCATAGACAATTCAGAGTCAAAGAAAGGCATAAACATCAATGAGTTTTCCTCTCTCACATTCATTCTGCCTGCTTTGTGCCCGTGTCAGAACTACATTACAGCTATCCTGAAAAGGTACCAAATCCATCAAAGCAGGGAAATCATGACCTAAAATTACTGGGTATGGTAAGTTCTGTGCCAGTCCTACCTTCATCAAATAGGTTTGCCCCACTATCCCCAGATATACATCCGTGACCGCATTCTGCCGCTCCTCCCCATGAACGCATCTCACTATTACCGGAGCATCACTACTAGCACATAATTCAGGTACCAGCTCGGATTCTACTAGGGTTTGTGTGCAACCTGTATCTATTAAGGCAGTGCATTTTTTTCCATTCCACTCAACAGTACTTATCACCTGACTTGGAATGGGAAGGTTAACAGTTTCAGGTAGGGTTTCTCGAGGTGCATAACATATTACCAAGTGTTTTTTGTCAACTGGGGACACATTGGCTTCTTATGACCTAACTGACCACACTTATAACACTTAATAGTCTCTACACCAGAGGCACCAAACTTCTCAGTTCATGTTACATTTGCCTCATTTGCAGACCTGCTTCCTTGAAATGCTGTACTCGGTCGTCTGTAAGATCTGTCCCAGGCTGTCTTCCAATGGGAGAGACTCCAGGGCTCAGCTCTACGTCGTGCAGCCACGAAAACATCAGCTAGACGGGCCACCTCCTCAGCTGAAGACGGACTGTGTTCTTTGATCCAGGTCTGCACTTCTGGGATAAGCATTCGTAGAAATTGCCGGTCAGCAACGGAAGGAGTCTAATGGCCCAATCAGTTCAAATGCAGTTAAGTAATGTTCGATGTCATCTGACTCACTCAGTTGTTGCATCTTTGGTTCCTGCAGCACATATCCATGGCTCCTATTATAAGAGCCACTAGAAGCTCTTGACGATTCCTTTGGCTCAACGGCTCCCCTGTCTCGCAAATCCTCCAACGAAGTTCGCTGGCCGACCTCACCTTGAAATAAACGGAACTGATGCTGAAGAGATTTCCATCTTGTCTCTTGTCAAACTGCCTCTTGTGCTTGACGTGCATCTCTCTCTTGCTGATCTTGCATAAACCGTTGAAACATCTGTTTAAGTTCCAGCACTTGATCCTCCGACTCTTCTTCAGTCATATGGCCCGCCGCACCTGCTGCATCCTCTGTCAGTATTTCTTCCCCATCTGGTATGCCCTCGATGTCAGCAGGAACACCAGCACGCACTGCTTTCTTTGGCGCCATTCCATCTGCATTTGACTCTCTATAAACAACCTCCTCCTGGACAGAATCCCACCGCTGCCACAATCTTGTCAGGGTTCTTCTATGAAATCTTCAGGAGACATTCATAGGATCTTCAAAATTACCTTTTTATTAACTGCCACACTCATATACAGTTCACAATAGTAGCCAGAAAATATCGGGAAACAAAATAAAAGAAAGAAAAGGGGAGAAAAACTAACTGATAAATAAAATCAACATGCTACGGAGTTCTGGGCCTCAGATGTTACTCCAGGGATCCATCACCAGAACTGACTCAGCCCTAGACAAAAATCACACCCTTTTAACAAACCAGAACAAACCATTTTATAATTACAGGGGGACTCAAGTCTGTACATCAAAACTAAATGAAAAAGAAAAGTATAATATACACACAAATAAACTCTATAAAAATTAAATTCCATTCACCATAAAGCCATAATAAAATAAAATGGAAAGAATGCCCTTTATTATGACAATCTTACAATTAACAAGCAATCCAAACCCTTGTGGTACCCAAACTACATTTCCCATAATTCCTAACACAGGATATAAAGGACATCAGGAAATGCCACGCTCTTTTAATTACAGCTTGGTTCCATGCTGCAGTCATGGATCCCGGCAGAACCACGGGTAAGACTCAATTTTTAAACTAATTAAAGAAAATAACACACATCTTGTGCAGTTGTGGTTTTATTCAATCCCTAGCGCGCACTCTAGTAATAAATTATGTCGCTCTTTGATCTTCAATGGGACAACATTCACAACTAACACTAAATCTTTGGGGTAAATATTAGAGAGACAAAATAAATACATTCAATTTATAAACAAACAATTGTAACCCACTCGAAAATAGCCTACTTACAGGATTACGTTATGTCTGATTTATTGATTGCTTTCAGTCATGTTATCCCTACACGCAGTAATTGTCCAATAGGTGGCAGCAGTGGCGCTGCACAGAGGAAAAACTGCTACACTGATTCTTAAGAGAAGAAGACAGAAAAATCTCGAAAAGCAGAACGATAGAGAGCTGAAGCCCCATTTAGACTTTCCACATTGAGGAACATTTAATAGCTAGTTAAAAGGGTTTTTCTCACCAAACCTACTTCTAAGGCAGGAATAATAGAGCAAAGGGTCGAAATTACGTCAAGGAGTTTACCAACTTGTGTGATTTTTCTCCATTGTTTTTTTTTTTTGGGGTGCAGGATTAGAGAGAGAGAGAGAGACAAATTCACCATCGGACACGTGAGGCAGAAGAGCAGAGGGCGTGAAGGATCGTTTGGCCTACAACACGAACTGCTTCTACTTACCATTTCTTCACTGCATCGTACAGATAAGCGCGAGATCCCACCACACTATAAAAAAAGCATACTACCCGGGTAGATGGACTTTGGTTTATTATTTTGAGGTTATTTCATCAGAGCTCTGAGGTGATTTTATTTTATATTTTCTCAATTTGTGTGAAAAAATGTAAGACTAAGAGGAATACTGATTTCACAACAAAAAAAATAAACAGAAAGCCTGCTTCCACCAGCCTCTGAATTAATTAGGCAGCTAGGCCCAGATGCAGCTCCTCGTGATTATGTGAAGCTCCTCGACTCAGCATATGGGTTAGTTGAAGATGGGGAAGAAATCTTCGCAAGGTTCCTTAACACTCATCAAAACACAGGAGAGAAAGCCTCAGAATACCTGCAGCGGTTACAGGTGCTGATCACTACAGCTATGAAGAGGGGTGGGATTGTGAAAGCAGACGCCAATAAACAGCTGTTGCGACAGTTTCGGCATGGATGTTGGGACCAGTACCTTATTCTGGCACTGCAATTAGGGCTTAAAACAGAAAACCCACCTGATTTCTCTGATTTCCTGCTACAAGTTAAAACAGAGGAAGACAGGAGAACTACAAAGCAAGATCGCATGCAACTCCATTTAGGGAGCACAAAGCCCAAATCCTCTATGAATATGCAACTTGTGCATGAACCGCCTTTATCTGATGGTGCAAGTGCAAATGTCCTCCAGACATACATCTCAGAAACTGAAGCTTTACGGAAACAAGTCTCTGAACTAAAAATGCAACTTACCACAAAGAAAGATCTAAAGAGGCAAAAGCATGCTAGCAAAACCCAGAATTAAGCTCAAGAAACCCCCTCAGTTAGGGTAGCTGAAATTCAAGCCCATCAAACAGCGCCAAAACCCAGGCCAAAGGCTTGGTTCTGTTTCAAATGTGGCAATGATGGCCATTTAGCAAGACAGTGTGAAAACCCCCCAAATAAACTGTTGGTTGATCAGAAATATAAAGAACACAAAGCAAGACAAAAAGAATGGGAAACTACATATGACCATTTAAACTGGACCGGGTCGCAGTGGAGGGACTAACTGCACCCGGAAATGAAATGAAATGTCCCACACAAAACAGAGGCAAGAAAACAGTTGTCTGTGAAACACATTCCTCAACTCAGTCATTGGATGGCGCTCTCCCAAGAGGGTTGATAGGGCCAAAATGCACATCAACTGTTGTAGTTGAAGGAGTTCAGTGTGATAGCCTTCTAGATTCAGGTTCCCAGGTTAGCACAATTTTAAAATCTTTCCATGACCGTTACACACTGGACCCACTGTATGAAAAGTGTGCACCTACTCAAGATGACTGCGTAAAAGATAGAACCAACGGTGGTCAATGTTCCCCACTTGTGAAACATTTATATCAAAGATTCAAAATAAATCAACAAAATTGTAGAATTGGGACTGTGAAGCTACAGAGCAAAAAGAGTGTCATCATTCCTGTAGGTGAAAGAGTGGCTTTAACTGGATGCGCCAAGCATGTCCAAGTAGCTACCAATGCTCCCCTTATAGTAGAGCCCCCCCAATCCAACTTACCTGCTGGTCTCTTGTTCTGTAGCTACGTCATGACAAGCCTGCCCTTTCCGTCCTTCAAGATGCCTGTTTTGGTGAAAAATGAGACCACACATGACATCAAAATATCAGCAGGTCATAACATTGCTGAGTTATCTTTTCCTAAATCTGTGTCATTCTTGCCAGGTCATGATGACAGAGTCACATTGAGTGAACCATCCCACCTGACTCCATTCTTCACGACGTGCAACTCCATGCATGTGTCTAATTCAGGTGAACTCACCTTTGATTTTGCTGACTCTCCCTTGTCTGAGGAGTGGAAGGAGAGAATCACCAGAAAATTTAATTCAATGTCAGATGTTTTTGCACTCAATGACCTTGATTTTGGTCATACCACTGAAATCAAACACAGGATACGCTTGTCAGATCCATCTCCATTTAAACAGAGGCCCAGACCGATTCACCCATCTGATTATGAGGCTGTCAGACGTCATTTAAGAGAGCTTCAGGATGCAAACATCATACGTGAGTCAGAAAGCCCCTTTGCTTCGCCAATTTTTGTGGTGAAGAAAAAGAACGGTAATATTAGGCTATGCGTCGATTACCGAAAATTGAATAGACCAACCATCAAGGATGCATATGCTTTACCCAACATAGAAGAAGCCTTCTCAGCCTTGAATGGGTCCAAGGCATTCTCTATTATGGATCTCAAGTCTGGCTACTATCAAGTAGAAATGGAGGAGGGGGACAAGTGCAAAACAGCTTTTGTGACACCTATGGGGTTCTGGGAGTTCAACAGGATGCCACAGGGAGTTATAAATGCCCCAAGTACTTTTCAGAGAGTAATGGAAAAGTGTATGGGTGGAGTGAACTTGAGAGAAGTCTTAGTCTTTCTTGATGACGTTATCGTTTTCTCTGCTACACTTGAGGAACATGAAGATCAATTACTCGGAGTTCTCCAGAGGTTGAAGGAATTTGGCTTAAAGCTTTCACCTGAGAAATTTCTATTTTTCAGAACATCTGTTAAATACCTTGGTCATGTTGTGTCTGCTATTGGGGTAGAGACTGACCCAGCCAAGATAGCTGCTCTGACGACGTGGCCAAGGCCTAATAACATCAAAGAGCTTAAGTCTTTCCTTGGATTTGCCGGCTATTATAGGAGGTTCATAAAGGACTATTCCAAAATCGCCAGGCCTCTGAATGACTTAACAGCTGGTTACCTGCCACCAAAAAGGAAGTCAGCCTCCTCACATAGCAGCTCAATACGTCCCTCAAGTGTAGATTTCAGAAGACTATAATGAGAAATGGACATCAGCCTGTGAAGATGCATTCAAGACTCTCATTCAAAAGCTCACAACAGCTCCGATTCTCAGGTTTGCCGACCATAAGAAGCCTTACGTAGTACATACAGACGCAAGCACTCATGGCCTTGGTGCGGCCTTATATCAACAGCAAGAGGGCAAATTCAGAGTGATAGCCTATGCGAGCAGGGGACTCAACCGCTGTGAACGAAGATACCCTGCACACAAACTTGAATATCTCTCTTTAAAGTGGGCTGTCACAGAGAATTTTTTTGATTATCTCTACGGAGCGAAATTCACTGTTGTGACAGACAACAACCCACTAACATATGTACTGACGTCTGCCAAGATTGATGCTGCAGGCCACCGCTGGCTGGCTGCCCTTTCCAACTTTGACTTTAATATTCAGTATAGAGCTGGGAGGAAGAACCAAGACGCAGATGGTCTCTCAAGGCGTCCACATTCTCATGACGAATACCAACCTGACTTCACTTCTCAGGATGAGGATGATCGCATTCAGCGTTTTCTTGCCCAGTTCCTACAGGATGACAGAGGGGCCGATTTTCCATCTGATGCTGTGAAGGCAGTGTGTCAAAGGCACCAGCACATCTCAGCAGCAAGTACAGAGCCGGACTTCCATACGCCGGTACCAGTTGAATGTTTATCAATTGAGGCCTCTGCCATTCCTGTGGGATTCTGTCAAGCTGATGTACTTGGGTCATGTACGTTGCCGCAAATGTCACTCCAAGATTGGGCACATGAGCAAAGGCAAGATCCAGTCATCAGTAGAGTAATAGAGCTTGTCAATGCAAGAAAGCGACTTTCATACAGGTTGAGGCGTCAGGAGGACAGAGAGGTCCAGTTGATGTTGAGAATAATGGAGCAACTGGTCTTCTCTGATGAAGTCCTATACCGAAAACGCATAAGTCAAGGTGAGCCCTTCCATCAGCTTGTCCTTCCAACGAAATACAGAAAGACAGCTCTAGAGAACCTCCATGACGCTGTCGGACACTTGGGTACTGACAGAACTTTGGACTTAGTTCGTGCCCGATTCTATTGGCCTCGTATGGCCATGGACGTGACTGAGAAAATCAGGACCTGTGAGAGATGTATACGGAGAAAGGCACGGGCTGAGAGATGCGCTCCCTTGGTGAATATAAAGACAAGCCGCCCTTTAGAGTTGGTCTGTATGGACTATCTTTCACTGGAGCCTGATGGAAAAGGAACAAAAGACATCCTGGTCATTACAGACCATTTCACTAAATACGCAGTAGCGGTTCCAAAGGCAGATAAAAAGTCAAAAACAGTGGCGAAAGCTCTATGGAACAACTTTTTCATTCATTACGGATTCCCTGAGCGATTGCACAGCGACCAATGCCGCGACTTTGAATCAGCCCTGATCAAAGACCTGTGTATGCTACTTGGTATTAAGAAGACGAGGACAACACCTTACCACCCACATGGAAATCCCATGGAGAGGTTTAACAGGACACTTCTTGAGATGCTGGGTACATGAGAAGAGGGAGACAAAGTGAGGTGGAGGGAATTTGTGCAGCCCCTTGTCCATGCGTATAATTGCACTAAAAATGATACTACTGGCTATTCCCCGTATCAGCTGATGTTTGGTCGCCAGCCAAGACTCCCAGTCGACATCGCTTTTGGGCTGAGCCCTGAGGGAAGCAGTAAACTATCCCACTCTGAATAGGTCAATAAGTTGACGGAGAGTCTAACTGAAAGCTATCGACTGGCCACTGAACACAGTTTGAAGAATGCTTTACAGAACAAGCAGAGATTTGACAGCAAAGTTAGAGAGTCCACATTGGTAGCGGGAGACAGAGTCCTTGTGCGTAATGTCGGCATCAGAGGGAAACATAAGATCACTGATCGATGGAGTGAAACATTATACACTGTTGTTAGACAGATCCAAGACTCCCCTGTCTATGTCGTCGAAAGAGTTTTACATAGAGACCTACTTTTGCCATGTGGATTTCTTCCATCAACTGTCAAGGAAGTATGTCCCAGAGTGTCTAAGTCCAAACAGAAACATGATCACTCACCCTTTCCTGTTGATGATGGAGCTGAAGAAGAGGGGGAACTGTCTGAAGAGGAGGATGAGGCCGAGTATTACTCCCTTTACGATCAACCTTCGACTTCAGCTATTGTTGGACAGGATCGAGTGATTCTACAAGAAGAAACCAGACTAAAGCAAAGGTTTAATGCTGTAGAATTCACTGAAGAGGATACCCAGATGGAAAATCAGCCTGTCTCTGGAGGTCAGGAAGCTAATGTGAGTTTTGATGTCTCCACACTGAACCCTGCAGCCCCAGCATTTGAACCCGAGGATGTTAGAGGTGATAGAAATAGTGAGGCTAGTCAAGTTCAACACTCACCTGCACCTGAGATTGTACAAGCCGAAGGAAATCCTCCTACTGTTCCTGAATTGGACCGAAGTGAGCATTGTAGTCCTAGAGATGGACTAGAAATTGGATTGGTGTTTACAGAGGAAAGTGGAAATGTAAAAGAACACAACGAGGTTGCTTCTGAAGAAGAGGTGGCATTGAGAAGATCCTCTAGGGATAGAACAGCTCCCAAAAAGCTGACCTACCCAACTTTAGGGAACCCATTAGTCACAGTTATGCACTCCATTTTAACTGGGTTAGACCAAGCTTTCTCCCAAACCCTTTCCATTGACACTGTACCTTACATATGTCATTAAACACCCTTAACATCTGTAATAGTGTAACATGCAACATGCAAGGATGCATGTAGATTAAGGAGGGGGGGGTGTAACCCACTCGAAAATAGCCTACTAACAGGATTACTTTATTCTAGTTTAATGTCTGATTTATTGATTGCTTTCAGTCATGTTATCCCAACATGCAGTAATTGTCCAATAGGTGGCAGCAGTGGCGCTGCACAGAGGAAAAACTGCTACACTCATTCTTAAGAGAAGAAGACAGAAAAATCGCAAACAGCAGAACGATAGTGAGCTGAAGCCCCATTTAGACTTTCCAAATTGAGGAAAAAAAAGTAAAATATTACATTTAAGAGCTAGTTAAACGGGTTTTTCTCACCAAACCTACTTCTAAGGCAGGAATAATAGAGCAAAGGGTCGAAATTACGTCAAGGAGTTTACCTACTTGTGTGATTTTTCTCCGTTTTTTTTTTTTTTTTTCTTTTTTGGGATGTAGGATTAGAGAGAGAGAGAGTTCCATTGGACAAATTCACCATTGGACACGTGAGGCAGAAGAGCAGAGGGTGTGAAGGATCGTTTGGCCTACAACACGAACTGCTTCTACTTACCATTTCTTCATTGCATCGTACAGATAAGCGCGAGATCCCACCACACAAACAAAAAAAGCATATTACCCGGGTAGATGGACTTTGGTTTATTATTTTGAGGTTATTTCATCAGAGCTCTGAGGTGATTTTATTTTATATTTTCTCAATTTGTGTGAAAAAATGTAAGACTAAGAGGAATACTGATTTCACAACAAAAAAAATAAAAATAAACAAGGTCATACTGGTTGATATTTGATGTTCAATAAATGCCGGCTATATGTTCGGAGTAAACTATCCTGGTACTTTCATTTGTCTACTCCTCTTGTGAAAAGTTCCTTAGAAAGGCAGCACTTCACTCTACATTATAAAAAGTGCCCCTTACAAAATTAATCCCTTAAACAAAATCAATTTCTCCTACAAAAGAAAATGAATTAGAAATCTACAACAAAATAAACTAGCCCGATTCATACTGCAAGTGTGGCCTTAGCCATCACAATATGTGTCCAGGTAATCCCAGACCTTAAACAATTATTCTCTTTACAGAACAGATTAAATCCACTAGGATTGTGGTGTTGTCCTAATTATACAGCTAAGTGGAAGGATATAGAATTGTCTTTGATGGACACTCCTATACAATCAGTTATAAGATGCATAGATCAAGTAAATGATATACATCTAATACAGAATCAATGTGTGGGCCACTCTGTCAAGCAGTGGATGGAGTTGGTTAAACATTTTAAGTTTCAAATAAAGGTAAAATTAATAGAGGTAAGAGATCAGAAGCCCCAATGAGGATATTTTTTTCTAAATCGATTCAGACTTTTACAGTTGCATGTAAGGCTGAAAATATCAAAGGGGTCATAGGCAAACTGTATAGTGCTACCCTTGCAATTAATACAATTCAGCGGAATACATCAGGCAGCGATAGGAGAAAGACATGAGGAGGCAAATATCAGAAGATTAATGGCTTCTTGCATGGAAAACTAAGTATTTTATGATACAGTAATCTGGAGAGGAATTCGTTAATTTTGGGTGGAAATGTTAAGAAATGCAGAGAAGTTTAAGTTCTCTTGGAAACAGCACCCTTGCTGGAAAGAGTGTAGTTCTGTACAAGCAGACTCTGGTCACATTTTTTGGTTATTTCCACATATGCAGTTTTAGGGGAAGGGCAGGACTTCCAAGACTTCCAAAGTGCACCTCAACTTTTGTCTGTACTATGTGGTTCTTGAATTCTTGTAAAACCTCATGTTACAGTTGTCATTAATTATTATTTTTATTATTATTTTATATTTATTTTTCACTTTCTTAAAAAAATGCCTCTCTTCTTTTTCTAATTAGATCAGTATCACAGTTTCGTACTGGAATTTTTATGTTTGACACAAATAATAGATAGAAACCCAAGATGGTTGAACTTTAAAAAAAATTGTTTTTCTACTGTTTAAGTAGTATAACATGTTTTGATTGAACCTCTGTGTTGTGCTGCCTTTGTGCTGTTATTTTATTAATGTGGATATTTTGTTTTTAGTTTTTTGCAGTTGACATTTTTTATCTACACATAATCTATAATTAACTATTCATTTCTCCTTTTCTCTGACAATAAAAATAATGAGAATACTTCCATAAAATTAATGTAAAGCTCTGGCCTGCCTTCTCATTTCTGACCAGTGTCTGTCCCATGCACACACGAGTGTGGGATTTTGCAAGACTATGTTCAATTTAATTCAGTACTTTAAAATGTTTTAATGCAAATGATTTAAACTGAAAAGTAACTCGCATCACTTCTGAAAAAAAGTTACTAAAATGTTAATGTGTAAATTTATATAGTAATGTGCAACTTTACTTGTTACTTCAGAAAAAATTAAGAGAATGAAAATAAAAAATGAAAAGAGATAGTTTCACTTGCAAGGTATTTATTAGCATTAAACTGCGTTACATTACATGCATGACAACAGCGGTAATGCTTTCAATAAAACTGTTGAGGAAAACTTAAATATACATTAACAGAGCTCAACATTTTCTTCTGAAAAATGTCAAATATTATTTTTATCTATTATTCTTCCTTGATATGTTTCTGGATCCAGGAGAGAATGTCCTCATCAATATGAATGGAAAGAGATCCATCTGGATTGATGGGAACAGTGAAGGGGAGAGGAATACCCATTCTTGACAGTGTCATCTAGAACAGCGGAGGGAAAAATGAATTAATTGTATTTTCTGTTTATATCTTCATGAGATATAATAATTTAAAGGGAAACTATTTCACCTCTGGAATCCTAGCAATGACATTCAAGGACCTCTGAGTTGGCAAGGCTGCAGTAAGTTCAATCTCTTTCTCACTGTTCATTACTCTTTCAAGGCTGAATCCCGTCTGGAAAGCCGCCATAGGGATGTGTTTGGACATTCTAATTGGGGTAGGATACACCGATAATAATTAAGTTTTCCTGAAAAAAACTTCATCTACATCACTTCATACATTTGTTGTTCTGTGCTGATTAACCTTACTTTTTAGCATAGCTGGTGACAGTAATCGGCAGCCTCTCCCATTCCAGCTCTAAACGCGCAGCAGGGAATTCACCCAGTACACCAGCCTCTGCTTTAGCAGTGACTGCATACTGCTGGCACTCTGGACCCCAAGCAAGCTTGGCCTGAAAAACAGAGTTATGCTTAAACCTGAGAAGAAATTATTCTCTACAATGAATCACACTTCAACACTTACAGTCATTTTGTGCTTGCTCAGCACAGCACCATCAACACAGATCTTCAGATTGTCATTTTCAGCGATGGAAGAAACAACAATTTGCACTCTTGCAGTTGGTTTGTCAAAGTAAGCAGCAAGTTGGTAGCCCAGCAGTTTGTGGTCAACTCTCACAGCACGGGCAATGACAGCAAAAACAGGTGAACCTGAATTTCCGAGAAACTTAGCCTGAAAGCATACACCATACAAAGATAAATATCTTATTTTAGTTAGAGTTTTGTGTTATTATGACAAAACAAATGACATTAATTGATTCACCTGTTTCTGGATACGCTCAAAGCTAGATCCAGAACTTCCACTGCTAACTTTCTTTGAGTCACCATGGGGTGCCAAATACTGCAAGAAATAAGGTTTTATAAGTGTCTGATCTAAAGAAACTATGTTGTTGACTAAATTATTTTTAGTAGTTACCCGATCCTTGTGGAATTTCCCGAAAGCCTCCATGATGGTGGCAGTCTAAAAATAAATAAAGTATTCAGTACAAATTAATATACAGATTTATCACACATGACATTCCTTGTCCTCACCTTGGTCACACGAGACCTGGACCCTGAGGAGCTTGAACTGCTGCTGCTTCTGCTGCTGCTGCTGCTACTCCTACTACTGCCGCTACTGCGGCTGCTGCTGCTGCTTTCAGAAGAGTTCCTGTTTTTATCTTCAGTGTCCAGGATGTCCTTCAGTTTCAACAGGAAAGCCTTTCCTTCTGCAGTCTCTTCATCAATGAGACTGATTTGCTTAAGGAGCCTCTCGGCAGCTCTAGGACCAACTTGGACTTCAAGCTCCAGTCTTTCAACAGCAGGACCTTCCGCTATAGCCAAAACAACAGACCCTTAATTATCTTTATATCTGAAAATCCTTGAGTTTCATAAATGTAATAATTTCTCTAAGTATACCTCTTGCCACTGTAACACGGGCTGAGTGTTGTCCAATTATGTAGAACAGAGGAGTATTTCTGATGAAAGCAGCATTGTGAGAGTGCACCTCAACGCATCCCTTGATTTCAATGTATGGGACAGCAAGACAGAGAGTCTTGTCAAATGGAGCAGGAGCTCTCATAGGAACCTCATCTGAATTCTCAGATGACTGGAAAGAAAAATCAAGTATTATAATGAGTCTAACAATGTGAAGCAAATGAATGCTCAGCATACTAACACATACACAGTAAGTTGTGTGAGTGATCAAAGTTTACCATATATTCAGCAGATGTCTGGGATTTCTGCACAGCCAACTCCGATACTAAAGGAACAGTCCTCTCAGCAGAAGGCTCTTCAATGTTTCTGACCACAGCAAGAGTCTCAAAGCTGTCAGAACAAGAAGAAGGTGACTTGCATTTCACAAGAAACAATATGAATTAATAAATGATGCAAAATATTTGCTTCACTAGCATCACTAAGATTTCATTACCTCAGATCAGCGATGTGTTCAGGAACCTCAAAAGGCAGAGCCTCCACCTTGTAGTAGCCCTTGAGAATGTCTGCTCTTGCAGCCACTTTTCCAGGAGCAATTGTACGGATTTTTCCTCTCGCCATAACAGCAGCTTGGATCAAGGCAGTGTTCACTCCCATCACAGCAAAGGTCTGGAGAGCAATACTGATAGAATAAAGGAGATTATTTGTAAAGTGATTGTTGTGTGCATTATATCTCATCTCTACGAATGTAGCTGTCAAAGTGTACCTTGGTCTAGCTTCAGCCTGGAGTTGAATATCAGTCTTCTTCAGCTGCTCAAGAGTCATGGTCTCAATCTCCTCAGGAAGAGGAGGTGTAATGGTGGCCTTAACTAAAAGGAATGAACGGAACAACATCAACCTAAATGGTGACCCCAACATATAAGAAGAAAGGATTTAAAATTCTAAGAAAAAACATACCATTGACACTTGCAGCAGCAACAGCAGCAGTGTACAAACTAAACTCCATGGGCAAACCAACTGCTGTTGGCAAGATACGACGCACTTCAGCTGCAAGCAGAGGTTTGGCATACTGCAAGGCAATTCCTTCCTGCAAAGCTTTAAGAGCCGCCTTCAACAGTTCACGTGATTTGGTTCCACTCACAATCTGGGGAATGTGTTGTTGAGAAACTTTCTAATTATGATAATTATTTGTGAGACAGATTTTAAAACGAAATAGTAATGAAAGAGAAGAGATAAACTACAACACAATACCGGTATAGCTTCTTCAATGATGGTCTTGTCAATCTTGACAAAAGCCACTTCTTGTCCAAGTAATTTGATGTAGGCTGAAGCCAATGGCTGATTGTTTGGTAAATCCTTCCAGTTTGTGAGCTTGAGGGGTAAAACATAAGTCATACACATTTTGCCTTTCATGTTTGTAATTTGCTTACAAGTATAAAATTATAAAGTGCTTTGGACATGAAAACATACTGCTCTCAGGGTGCGCTTAATCTTTGTGATTTGGTCAACACCTTCATCTGCAGCAGGAGATTTCAGAAGAGCCTCCTGGATTCCTTCAGTTCTCACACCAATCTGTTTGAGATTATGGATTTAGTGAAGTCTGATTTTTTTTTTTAAGCATTAATCTTTTTTTTTTTTTACCCACCTCAAGAACATCAGCAGCAGCTCCAGCCAGATAAGCACGTGCTTTAGCCACAACAGCTCTGGACAGGATGGTTGCAGCATCATTGATCATGTAGGCACTGCCAGCAGCTCCAACCATGAGTGAAGCTGCACAGAGACATATTTTTTAATACAGTTATTGAAATCTTCTATGTCAGGAGAATTTTTGTATGTTTTAAGAAACACCCAACACACCATTTCTTAGCTCTTTTGAGAATTTTGCAAACACTTACTATGATAGAAGTCCAGCTGAAGGGCTCTGCTGAAACGGTAACTAAGTCTGTCTAGCTTGCGGCTCATGAGCTTAATGGCAACATTAGCTGCACCAGCACTGAAATAGACAATCATTATTAAAATGCTTATTTGACATGATATATAAAAATTATGAAAAAATAAAATAAAATGTATGATAAAACTTCTTACACAGCTGCCATATCAGGAGCAGTGATTCTGGTCAAGGACTTGATGTGGGAGTAAGCGAAGCTCACAACATGCATGTTGGTTTCAGTCTTCAAAGCACCAGCAAGACTGGAGACAAGTGCCACTGATGGCTTGGCCTCAAACAATACAATACAAGCAACCATGCGCACTTCTGGGTGGAGAGCTCTATCCAACACAAGCTGCAGGGCCACTGGCTGAACCTGTGGCAAGAAACAAGGTCAGTTTATTGTTGGAAAAAAATGGGCCATTTTACAATAATTAATTCTTACGATGTCTGACACTTGCCAGTTTGGGTTCTTTCTTGGCAATGTTCCTCAGGGCCAAGATAGCATCAACCTGGACTCTAAGGGGCAGAGATGTAGCTGCAGTTCTCAGTCCTGGCAGGAGCTTCATGATGGGTTTAAGACTAGCAGGGTGACCAGCATTGCCCAGAACTTTAAGAGCCAATGTGATTTCAGGAATGTCATTTTTAGAAGTTGCCTCTGCAGCAATATCATGAATGGGCTGAGGAGATTAGAAAATTAGAATTAAAAAATCTGAACAAGTACATGACTGGTAGAAATGTAAGACTTGAATTGTTTACCCTGAGGTGCTCAGCAGAGCAAGAGGGAACTGCAGCACAGTGCCTGGCAATCATGGAACCATATCCAAGCATTACAACTTCACGGAGAGCTGGGATTTTGGCGATTTTCTCATGCATAGCCAAACTCTGTTCAGCAAAATAAAGAAATTATTAATTTGAATTTGGCAAGATTTGAAGAACAAAATTTTGAGTATAGGTAGATTTACTCACAGCTGTCAATTGGATGGTGTCCAAATCAGCAGTGACCATTTGCAGAGCAACCACAAGAGCCTGAATGAACTCTGGAAGGGTAAGTTCACCAGCCAAGAACTTCTCCTTGATGAATTTTACAATGACTGGTGTGCCAACCGAAGGAAGAGCATCCAGGAGCCAGCGCCTACCAGAGTCATTTTTTTAAATATATACATAATTAAAAAAAAAAATCATATAAATTTATTGGTGATAAACTGTACCTGTAAGCTGGTTTGTCCTTGAACTGAGCCCAGATAGCCTCAATGTTCTCCAGGGTGGAAACACGCAGGAGCTGGATGAGCTGAACAAACTTGAGTGGAGCGTCTTCATGGACCATGTCCACATTGTTTGCAACAAGGTGCTTAAGGATCTCGACGATCTAGAAGAGAGTAAGAGCAAGTCTCAGTTGATGTCTTCAACAGTTTTCAAAGGATTTGACTCTGATATAGTTAAAGTAATACCTGGGCTGGAGCATCACTGATCTTCATTAGATGAATGGGGGTCTGAAGAATCTCAGTTGCAAACTCATATTGCAGGGATCCACGAGCCAAGTAATCAGCTTTGATTGGAGCAACAGGGGTCTTCTCAATCTCAACAAAAGCCAAGGTTTGTCTGAAACAAATAATTATTTTTGAAAGTCAACGTAATGAAATGTGTTGGGATATTGTTAGTTCATATTTCTCACAAAGGATCAGTCATACTTTGCTTCCATTTGGGCAGCACCATGGATCTCATTGAAGGGTGAAAACTGATGCACTTCCTCAACTGTTGCTTCAGCGATTAGAACACCAGCGGACGCCGGTTTCATGATGTAATTGTAAGTTGCAGTTTCAATCAGACTCTTGATTCTCTGTTGAGAGAAAAATATGTGATGAATTTAACATTTAAAAAATTCTATTGTTGAGGAAATATTTCAAGTCATCCCAGTCTTGTTCATTACCTCTGTGCATTCATGACACCTCTCAGTGTATGCCAAACCAACGTCCTTCATGATTCTCTCCTGGCAGTGGCTCAGATCCTTAGACTTGGTTACGGTAATGTGGTTGGCCTTTGGATCCTCACTGATGACATAGTGGGTCCTGCACACTCCCTGAGCTCCAGCCTTGAAGGATGAGTCAAAAAATAAGATTGCAGAACTCAAAAAGGCTTTCTTAATGCCTTTATAAATGTATTTAGGATTAATTTCTCACCTCTTGCAGCTCATAGATGTTCTGGGTCTTCTTGAGGTTGAGCTGAAGGATGTTGAGGATACCTCTGTGTAAGTTCAATACAGTAGGGGAGACTCCTGCAGGGGCAAATACCTTTCCAACCACACCATTAGCATACTCAAACTTGATGGGAATCTGAAGCTGAGCAGCCAATGCTGAGGTGAGCTTAGTGGCAGGAAAAAATGGATCCTTTGGCCAAATACCAGCGTACTCGTAGATTACAGGTTCCATGAGCTGTAAGGGATATTTTCCATTTAAATTAGGCCATTGTTGTTTTTAAGATCCAGTTACGGCATATTTTTGTTGTTGTTATTTTCTTTGAGTGTGAAAATCTAGCAATTTCTACAGTTCTAAATCATTACCTTCATCAGAAAGGTGTTCTCTGTCACAGCACTGAGGTGAACCTTGCTGTTGACTTTTATACCTGCTCTGGCCAAACCTTCTTGAGGAAGACCGCCCAAGAGTAGAGCCTCATACTTGTACACATAGGTCTTATCAGGGGCAAACTCAGGGACTGAAAAGGATAGAGTATTTTTTAAGTCCGTTGTTATGACCATTCATTTTAAGCAGTAATGCAGTGTACGTTACCACATACAAACTCATTTTCCAAGTCATATTACTTACCAAGGTTGATCTGTTGAGATGCTAAAAAAAAATATGTAAGTGAATATATATACAGAGAGAGAGAGGGTAATTTCAAGAGGTTCTATTTAAAAAAAAAAATAAGTATAAAGAGAGAAAAAAAATGTGTGTGTATATATATATATATATATATATATATATATATATATATATATATATTGACTTACCCACAAGGACCACAGTCAGGGCAAGCACAAGAGCTCTCATGGCTGATGGTTTGTAAAGAACACTTCAGAGAAACAGACCTTTTATAGTGATTTCTTGCTGACCAAGTATTAAAACTTAAATTAATTATTAACCAATGTCTTTAAGTGCATATCAAATTACACAAGAAAACACCCATGTCAACTTATTTTAAAATAAATATCAGTGGGTTAGGTTAACCTGGCCTGACATAGTGACATTCTTCATGCCAACGTTCACAGTGAAATGCTGTTCATTTGACTTTTATATTCAAATAGTAAATTCTCTTTCCAGTTTTGTCATACACATAAAGCAACAAAATTTGTGTTTTTGTAAATAGATAGCTATGGAGTAAGCTATAATACAGAAAACTAAATTTTTATTGTACTTTGCTATACAAATAATATATTTTGTTAACAGACCTGGCTTAAGGGGCCAATATAAGATATCAGTTCCAGGTTAGGTTACCCTGGCCCTTAATCTAAAAAACTGTTAAAGTCCATATTAGTTTATTTATTTTAATGTACGACTGCAAAAACATTGGATGAACTTTGGAAGCAGGTGTGGTGTGATCTGTGGCCAGTTTTATAATGGTTAAATCAAGTTATCTTTATTAAACGCATTTAGAAAGGGTATTATTGAGTATATTCATTAACAGCAGTAGGCTTCATTGATTTAAAGACCATAATAAATTCCATCATTATATATATAATTTGTCATGTAGTGAGATCAACTCAGATCAGCAAAGACAAACCTATTTTAGTACTGTACAGAACTTTCATGCAAAAAGGGGAATTTTTAATGTGTGAGTCAAAACTTGTTTTGCATTTGTCTCATTACAAATAAACAGATGGTAAACATTTGGAAGCACTTAACAAAAAATTATTGTTTACTCTTACTGTTGTTAAAATAACCATATTATCTGCAGCTCTTGTGGTGCTTGGTGGCAGAGATGCAACATGCAGAAAAAGAAGGGACTTTAATTAAGTGCTTTTAGAAAATATTAATTAGAATATTAGAGACAATTGTGCCATATGATTATTACTATGCATTATTATGTACATATTATGTACATTCTGTTGTTTTGACATGTTGCTAATTTTAAACAATAGAAAGAGTAAAATATTTCTCACAGTCTGCCTGGAACCAAGCCCGCATCTGGAACCGGACTGTGGTCCACTATTTGAGGTGTCAGATGTTACTTAAGGTGCAGTGGGGCAGAGGTGGGGGACTCAAATCAGATGACTTTACTCAAGTTAGATTTAAGTCGTAAATTTTATGACTTAAGACTTGCTTGGCAAATATTCATAAAAGACTTGACTTTGACTTGGTATTCATGACTTGAGTCTCGGATGTGATTTTAATGACTTGAAATAACTACAAATCATTTAATGTATTTATTGTTTTATCGTCTTTCGTTCAATAAATATCTGTTTGTTTTTTAACACACTGCAAACTAAACGAGTGACGCAGCAGGCAAACAGAACGTGGACAGTGTTGCCAAGTGCCAACTTAGTCACTGTCAATAGAATGTGACCCACCCCCCCCCCCCCCCCCTAAAAAAAAACCCTAAGTAAATAGATAAATAAATAAAAATAAATAAAAAGCACATAGCTTTTTTTGGTAGTTGCATGTGTACAGTACATTGTATATTAATTGGTCTGCGGTGTTACTCTCTGAGTAAAAAGCCTAATGATTATTTATGGGGATGCATAAAAGAAAAAAAAATCATGCTGTTGCAAACCCAACCATAAACCTAACCCTAACAAAAAACAAAACAAAACAACAAACATGCACACACATACACACACAAATATTAATAAATCACAGTCACTCAAATCATCTCTCGCTCTGCCTAACACACACACAAAGATTAATAATGTACATTATAAACAGGTGCAAGGTTTGACACGACATGGGCATAGGTGATTAATAACAACATTTTTATTTTGTGGTGGAGCATCCCTTTAACGATGAGTTCATGTTGCATAAAAGTGATGCCTGTTTGACGAATGCCATTTGGTGGCATAGAAATCATTTTACGTGAATTGTTTAATGGTTTTCTTCGGTGTTTGAGGCATATTGAAACAGCTCTACCTAAATACTTTTCATGCTTTAATGTTGGACTAATTTCAATGACATTTACATCTTAGGCTATGTAATTTTTATATTTATTTATTTTAGATTTTTTACTCTATTTGTAATTTACTTTTATTACTGTATTTGTACCTACTGTACTTTTTACTGTAATAGATGTATGTGGACACTTTTTGAGTAGAAATGCATATTGCAACTTTTTGTTGCAAATAAAACTCCCATAGTCCATAACTACTGTAGTTTTAAGTTATTTTAATATATGAATGTGTCTTGACTTGATTCTCACAAAAATGTATGTGGACTTGGTTGAGACTTGAAGGTTAAGACTTGAGACTTGTAATTTGCACATGTGTGCTTTACTCCCAGCTCTGCAATGGGGCACTCCATTTATTTACAGATGTCTGTAGATGGTGCTGTGTGAATGGTCTAGTGAAAATGTAGGTTTTATTTTTGCTCGATTCCTTTGAACTTATTATTATTATTTTATTCTTAAGGCTATAGGTTGCAGTTGATGCTGCTACGCACGCTCTGTCTTTGCTGTCAGTTTGACTTCCACATAACATGCATTGTTAACACAACACAGTTTGCTGTATTTTTACGTCTGAAGTGTAAGTTGACTAAGACATCACCTAATGAAGGCAGGAGGATTTAAAACATCTGGGTGTCAATGATAAAATCCATAGAAGGAAATCTTTACTCAAGATTGTAACAAGGGTCAGTCATGATCTCATCCACCATCTGCCACCTGTAAGAAAACTAAAAGAAACCTCACAGCTAGGGCTGATGGGCGATATGGGCAAAAAAAAACTTTTGTATTTTTAGGCCGATTTGCAATATAAGGTTAATATCTCGATATGCATTTTTGTATTTGGATTATTATTATTTTGTGAGTTATGCATTGCATTCAGGAAGACAGCACATCTCAAACACATTACACAGCATAAGTCTCCAAGTGAGGGCCGTAGCTGGGATTTGCGGGGCCCTGGTGCAGGTTGTACCCGTGGGCCCTGTTTGAAATTCTTTGATTTGTATGCTCATTCTGTTTATTTATTTGAGGCATTTACACAGTGTTTATGTTTTTTTTTAGTTTGTAGGCATTCAGGTACAGAAACCGAATAATTAAATGTAAAATAGCACTGTAGTGTCTGGACTGTAAAAACTGAATATACAACCAAACCAAAATATATTCAGACACCTTCAACATTTCTCATATTATTAGTTAATTAGCTAAACTTTAGATAATGGTAAAAAAATATGACAAAAACTTTGAGTTAAACTGTGTCAGATCAAATTCATCTAGATAATGTCAGATAACTTTGATAGAAAGATATGTAATGGATAACAATCAACCAAAAATTCAGATAACTGTTAATATGACAATATTTATTTGTAAAATTTTTTTTTTTTTAATGAATTTCACTAGTGGTCCACTGTATGAAGATTTTTTTGGGGTATAATATGTCACAGGTCGCTTTATTTTTCTATACTCACTTACATTAAAGGTCCCCTTCTTCATGATCCCATGTTTTAAACGTTAGTTAGTGTGTAATGTTGTGTTTGTCGCCATGTTGTTGAAACGCTGTTATTTTCATCTTGGGAGTCCAATCACCTTTGTTTGGCCTTCCCAGGGACGCTGTACTTGGAGATTAATGGTTACAATTTATGTTTAATTCGGTTCTTGAAAATTATAATCCACATGAAAAACTATGTGCAGCACATTTTGCTGAGGACAGCTTCCTCAATCTCAATCAGTTTAATGCCGGATTCGCACAAAGATTATTCCTGAAAGATGGAGCAGTTCCCTCTTTGTCTGGAGAAGGCGTTGTTTATGGACCACAAATGGTAAGTGTATTTTATTATTTAAGTTGGTGCGTTTAACAGTTTCTGTAACTTATTACACAAAGGGCAACACTGTTTAGCTTTGTTAACTAGATGTTAGGGCTTTGCAAATAAATTTAATGCGATTTTCATGCGCATTATAAGTACATCTCCAGCACACGCTCCTGCCCACTTGCTTCTCAAAACCATCCCAATCGCGTTTCCAGGAGGGCAGCGTGCGCTAAGCTGGTGTCGAATCACAACACAGGAACCACTGGCACAATCAGAAGTCGTTACATATTACTGAAGGAGGGACTTTATAGAACAAGGAAGTCACCAGCCCGTTTTTATGACAGTGAAAACAGCGGTATACAGATAGGTAAATTGTTTGAAAAATACTGTGTTTTTTTACACGTAAAACATAAACACGTTATACTGCACACTGTAAACAGAATCAAAGCTTCAAAAAAGCACGAAAAACGGACCTTTAATTATAGTGTCCTGCACGCACTAGTAAAAAAAAAAAAAAATATATATATTATTAAAATATTATATCTGGTGTCTGAATAATTGTTGGTTTGACTGTGCATTAATTCTTGTTAAACTACAAAGTAATTCAGTCAAGAACAGTGTGCGATTTTCTTTCTTTCATTTTCTTGGATTAACATTACAGTAGCTAGCTAAATTTTGTTTAACACTTTGTTCAATTTTTGTTTGTTGTTCTTTTGTTTGATTGTTTGTTACTCAGAGACAGACAGTACGCTCCAAGAGACAAAAAAAGTAATTTAGCCAAAACCACTGCATAGCCCGCTCAACATGCATCAACTGTACATGCATGTTAATTTTATCAGATGATGTCACGATTATTAATGAGAGAATCCTGGTTAACATGTATTAATGGGTCATGTTTCGTCACTATTTAGAGTGGAAATTTTCTACAATATTCACTCATAATGACAGTAAAATAGGCCATTCTAAGACAATCTACTGCAGTAGCCAAAAAAAAAAAAAAACATTTACAGTGAAACTGGTATAATTTTGAAAAATACAGCGATATTAAATTTTGGTCATACTGCCCACCACTGCTATTTAGTTTATAAAACTGTGGGGCTGCACTAAAAAGTTTGTTCCTGAATGTCTGTCTGCGGCCGCTTATGCCCTACCTTTCTGAAACGCTTAGATTTTTACAGAGCTCATCTGTCTGAAAAGTGAGCTTTGCTGTGATAGGCCAGCTATACAGTGCGTTGTGATTGGCTGAATACCTCAAGCGTGTGATGGAAATGTTATGCCCCTCACCATCAGAACACCAGCCTGTGCGATGAGACAAAAACATTAAAACCCATTATAAATAAGGCATTTGTTGCATCCAGTAGGGACATAATTACTGATTATCATGACAAATACGGTCTTTTTACGCATTGCATTGCATCGCGCCACATAAACATAAAACCATGTCTGCCTTTGTGATTGTAGAAATGAAAACAACAAGAGCAACTCTACATTGCTCCAAACTTCCATTCATCAGTGGCAAATTATTTAAATATAAAAAACATATATTGTAGTCTACTCTCTCCTTGATAAAATGCATTGCACTCTTCTGAATATTTGGGTTGAACTGTTCTGGAACAGTGTTGTAAATACAACTTAACCACTTTCTAGTCGTGTCCTCTTTTGGAAAGCCAAACAAAGTGTTTTAATTTTCACAATGAATCACTTTGCCACACATGACCAACTAGAGTGAGTGGTGGCTAGCTAGAGAGCGGCAACCACATGTGACAACCCCGGGCTGGACTAAAAAGTTAAAATAATAAAGGTTATGATAAAAGTTATGCCTTCTGTTTTTGAGTGAACATTTTGCTACCCACATCGTGACATAGACATGGTGTTCTCATAAAAAGATTCTGGAGGAGCGTGTCAGATACTTAGCCTAATCAACACAGGTGGACCACAATCTAGTAATCAATACCACAATATAAATATCGCTGACTTACCTCCTCACATTGACGGTTTATCAGCATCCCTCCTCAACCCCATCTCCTCACTTTGAGTTCACTTTATAATAGACGAGGAAGAGGGGGTACTCTAGGTTCGGGCCATTCCTGAGCTCGGAGCCCCTTCCCCGGACAGCACGCCAAATATGCATACCATACCTCAGCTAATTATATGTAAGCGTGAACTCATGAAATGTGGGGGTGTGTTAGAATGGGCCATTTTAGGTAGGTGTGGTTATCTCTGAACTTTAATAAAGATTATCCCATGGTTTTGAGACTTTAGTCTTTGCAACTTTACAGATCTTCTTCATGCACCAAGAGATTGCAACACTCCAAAGAGTAGGAACAATTTCAATCGCATCATATGACCCCTTTAAATCAGCCATGAGTGAGTGCATTAGATAAAGTGAACTCTTCTATTTATTGTAATCATAGAGAGTGTGTTCATTTGTGCAGTGATAACCTACCAGCAATGTAATTTCTTTATATGGGGTTAAGTGAGGTTAACTAAAGTTCGGGAGCAGGGCCACGCCTCAAACAATCACCTGACTTCCAAACCTCCATATATACCGGGCCACCTCACACCACTCTGCTAGTCTCGTTCTCTCGAAGGACAGGTGTACTTGCCTGTTCTGAACGGCGCGCTGTTTGATTCATCGTCACTGACGACACTCGACGATCACCTCTCATCATTCTGATCACAGTCTCTTTCAGAGCGTTCGCGTTCGATCATCCACATTCTGGGTGCCCACTTACACTCACACACTCATCTCAGGCGGATCCTGAGCCCAACCTCCTTGCTCTCTGTCAGTGAGATCCGCGGGCCTAATTCGCCATCTTCCTTAGCGTGGTGAACACCGAAACTGAATTCCCGCTCCCATCGCGACCGCTTGCTCACGCTTCCTCAGTGCTCTCATTGCATGTCTTCTAGAATCCAGAGCCGAGGACAACTGAACCACGTGTCGCCTTCAACACGCTCTTAAATCCAAGGTATCCAATTCAATCGTGCAGAAAAAAAACAGTTATTTAAACTATATTGAGTTAAATTAAACTTCTGTCATAACAAACGTTGAGCCCCCCAGCACTTCCGGCAACTCTATTCTCCGTCACACGTGACGTCACTTGAATTCTCCTCCATAGCATCAAACCACAGCACCCACTAGCGGCAGGCAAGACCATTGTTAAATCTGCGGCTATCACCACCGCCACCACCACAGCGGTACCTCAGGTGGATGACCTCACAACTAACAACAGCACCACCTCTACAGTGCCCAGCGGTCGAGCCTGCAGTTAACTACAGCACCACCAGAAGTGCCTCAGGTGAAGTGATCATTTAGCTACAACAGCACCGCCATCAGCGCCTCAGGTGAAATGATCATACAGCTACAACAACACCACCAGCAGCACCTCAGGTGAAATGATCATACAGCTACATCAGCACCGCCATCAGCACTCACACAGACCAGCCAGTCTCCTTCAACCTCCAATTCTATTTCCAAACCTCTTTCCATTTCAACCCCTCCCTGCATCTTGCAACACACCCCACTCACAAATATCCTTTCATCCCAACATCCCTTCTTCCACCCTTCCTCTCTCCCTACCTTCCCTACCTCCTCCCCCTCCTATCCTCTCATCCCAACATCCCTTCTTCCCCCCTTCCTCTTTCCCTACCTTCCCTACCCCCTCCCCCTCCCATACCCTCTCATTCTCAACCCCTCCCCCACTCAAGACATCCTTTCATCCCATCCCATCATCCTTTCTTCAGCCACCTTCAGGGGCCGCCTCTCTTCTACAGGCGCCTCCACACCTGTGCATTCCGTGATGGAGCCACATGAGAAACTCCTGCTCTCATAACCCTACGATACCAGCAGACTGCACCCCTCTCAGAAAGCACCTCCACACTCCTATCAAGAACCTGACATAGTCGACAGGCCACTAGCTAGAAGCTGTATACGGATGCAATACCCTAAGTAGACTTCAGCAGTTAATATGGTGGTTGCCCGGTTGATTCTGAACAGCCTCCAGAATTCAGTTCCTACAATTCACAGTCAAGAGCAGTCTCCACAGCATTATGAAATGTGTCCCATAGTCATAATATCACATCCTTGGGGGTTTGAATAGTCCGATTCTACTCATCTGCTCAGACGATGCAGTAGAAATTGGAAACATAAACAAGGGACGATTTTTTTTCCAGTTATGCAATTCATGCATAGGCCAACTTAATCTACTCAACAACAACTCCTCCTCCGAGCAACTCCTATACCACGACTCCTTAATCTCGTAAACCGACTCTCGTCTCATTTCCCATTCCAGAAGTTAGACTTGGCTCTGGAATAAACATGCATCTCTCGCCGGTCATACCACTGACCAAACACCAAATAGGCTTCCCAAGAAGCCATTCTTAATCACCTTGCTCCAAGCATGATCTTCACGATACCTCTCCGGCCGGAACTGTCTCAAAGCTTCCTTCCCATCAACCGACCCACTGTATATCTTCAACTTAACATCTCACTCTCATTCCTTCCTCAGATCCGCACATGCATTTAAACCTACTTGAGGGATCAACTATTCCTTCGAATAACCAATGGCTGCGATTGCCCAGCTTCTCTCTTTCCAACACATTCATATTTAAAGGCTTTGGAAAAACAGAAACCCACGTTAACCATCTAACGCCTGAACTAATCAGCCTCTGCATCCTCTCCGTACGAACAGGCTTACTGAGCTCACATATCTCAACTCTTCCCAACTTTGGGGGTCCTCATTGTCTGGCCTCAATATACGCTAGAGACGGTACCCCCACCCTGAGTCTCCCTGAGCCATCAATTCAAGATTCCCTTATCAACCTGACCATCATCCCATTCCCTTGACCCCTTCATCCTCTTTCTACTCTTCCCCAGTTGCATAGCTTGTTTGTGGCGTGGTCCTAGCCAGTGAAATGGGGTTAAGTGAGGTTAACTAAAGTTCGGGAGCAGGGCCACACCTCAAACAATCACCTGAATTCCAAACCTCCATATATACCGGGCCACCTCACACCACTCTGCTAGTCTCGCTCTCGAGAACCCACCCTTCCCTCCCTTTCTCATCCATTCAACCAACCTTATCCCATATTATATTTCTATCAGGTTGTATCAGGGGGTCCTCATTGTCTGGCCTAAATATACGCTAGAGACGGTACCCCCACCCTGAGTCTCTCTGAGCCATCAATTCAAGATTCCCTGATCAACCTGACCATCATCCCATTCCCTCGACCCCTTCATCCTCTTTCTACTCTTCCCCAGTTGCATAGCTGGTTTGTGGCGTGGTCCTAGCTAGTGAAATATATATATATATATATATATATATATATATATATATATATATATATATATATATATATATATATATATATATATATATATATATATTAAAATGAGTACATTACAATATACATTTATTAGAATGAGTACATTTATGGGCTTAAAAGCTAGATGCAACAATCAGAATATTGTGCCTGGTGGGAAATGTAAAAGTGAAACATGCCATTACCTATATTGTACTGATGTACAGTTATAGAGGCCCTTCATAATGCAAAGGTCAACTGCCTTCTCTGCCAATAGTTAGAAATGGCACTTTAGTAAGTAGTGTTTAATAAACAGCTGTTTTCCTCAATTCTGTTGAGGTGAAATTCAGTGCAGTCCTGTATCGTGATATAGTCCCAATGTGAATGTACCCCTGTTTATATACAATCCTGTTGCTGTAAGTTGCTGTAAGTGATCCAGAAAGGTAAGTTCGAAAAAAAAAAAAATGAAACTCCACAGTCCAGGTGTGATTGGAAGCTGTAAATGGACTCACTGATTGCCATGCTGCTCTTTTTTATAATGCGCCTGCTTCACCTGACTGATCACCTGACAGGCCAACCATACAGTTCTTAAAGACATACACACACTAAAAAGTTTAAAGGGTTAGTTCACCTAGATAGAAAATTTATGTAATTAATAACATACCCTCATGTTGTTTCAAACCCGTAAAACCTCTGTTTATCTTTGGAACACAGTTTAAGATATTTTAGATTTAGTCCGAGACCTCTCAGTCCCTCCATTGAAGCTGTGTGTACGGTATACTGTCCATGTCCAGAAAGGTAAGAAAAACATCATCAAAGTAGTCCCTGTGACATCAGAGGGTCAGTTAGAATTTTTTGAAGCATCTGAAATACATTTTGGTCCAAAAATAGCAAAAATGTCGACTTTATTCAGCATTGTCTTCTCTTTCCTGTCTGTTGTGAGAGAGAGTTCAAATCAAAGCAGTCTGGATATCCGATTCGCGAACGAATCATTCAGTTCACCAAATCGAACTGAATCGTTTTAAACGGTTCACATCTCTAATACTCATTAATCCACAAATTACTTAATCTGTTAACTTTTTTAATGTGGCTGACACTCCCTCTGAGTTCAAACAAACCAATATCCCTGTGTAATTCATTTACTCAAACAGTACACAGACTGAATTGCTGTGAAGAGAGAACTGAAGATGAACACCGAGCCTCACTTCAAATCTATTTATCTCAAATTAGGGATAGGGGGAGTTATTTGGGTTTGGGCTATGCTCCGGGCCCGGACCCCTCCCCCAGGACAGCACGCCAAAATATGCCTACTATTCGCCTTCAGATTAGATGTAAGGGTGAACTCGTGAAATGATTACCATCTCTATAACTGGCCATCAGTACATCAGCACCTGTTTTCATTATAAATCATTGTAAATGCTGCATTTCTATCAATCTCATGATGTTCTGTCATTGGCATACAAAGTTACATTTTACTAACTCAAATTACTTACTCAAATGATTCTTATTGTATTTTCCTAGTGCTGAAATACATCACTTATAAGTGTTTTTCTCTAGTGTTTTATAATTGAAAAAAATGCAGTGGTATGTTTAATGAATATAATAGTTTGTAGAACCCTTCAATACAGTATTTTTTATATTCGGGGGGACTAGACATAGTCTCAGAAAAATATTTGCCGGAATCTTAATTTTTCATGGTATCTCCTTCAGATTTGAAATAGAAACTCATGAGACATTTGACTTTCAAACATTACTTTTCTAGATTGTTCCATGATTCAGCGTGGGAAAAAAAAATTCAACCACTTCAGTGTCTATAACTTTTAATATTTTGGAGCATTATCAACTATGGTTGACAAAAAGTACAGCCCAAAGGGTCTTCTTTCCAAAGACACCAAAATTTTAATTTAGGTAGAGCACTTTCAGTTGTGAGTCCCATAATGGGGGGGTGCTGGCTAACAGGTTAAACTTCAGACACCATGTTATGTTAACTGGAAGCACGAGACAGGACCCAGACATAACATATCATAGCAAACTTTATTTCCTCTTTGTTCACCGTACATATGTGTCCAGGTAATCTCAGACCTTAAACAATTATTCTCTTTACAGAACAGATTAAATCCACTAGGATTGTCGTGTTGTCCTAATTATACAGCTAAGTGGAAGGATATAGAATTGTCTTTGATGGACACTCCTATACAATCGGTTATAAGATGCATAGAGCAAGTAAATGATATACATCTAATACAGAATCAATGTGTGGGCCACTCTGTCAAGCAGTGGATGGAGTTGGTTAAACATTTTAAGTTTCAAATAAAGGTAAAATTAACAGAGGTAAGAGATCAGAAGCCCCAATGAGGATATTTTTTTCTAAATCTATTCAAACTTTTACAGTTCCATGTGAGGCTGAAAATATCAAAGGGGTCATAGGCAAACTGTATAGTGCTATCCTTGCAATTAATAAAATTCAGCGGAATACATCAGGCAGCGATAGGAGAAAGACATGAGGGAGCAAATATAATGGCTTCTTGCATGGAAAACTAAGTATTTTATGATACATTAATCTGGAGAGGAATTCGTTAATTTTGGGTGGAAATGTTAAGAAATGCAGAGAAGTTTAAGTTCTCTTGGAAACAGCACCCTTGCTGGAGAGAGTGTGGTTCTGTACAAGCAGACTCTGGTCACATTTTTTGGTTATTTCCACATATGCAGTTTTAGGGGAAGGGAAGGGCAGGGCAATTAAAATCAAGGGTAATAGGCTTTAAGCCTTTAACATAGATGTGTCATTTCCCACTATGTTTCTAGGGGTCACGCCACAGGTTTTGAATAAAAGTGATAGCTATTTCTTGATGTTTTTAGTTGCATGCAAGAAAGCAGTTACTAAATGTTGTTTTAAGATTAAGATTAAGATTAAAATAAAATTAAGATAATTCTCCTAAATATTGTCAGCCAAATATGTTCTATTGAACAAACAATGTTCCCCCTATGGTTACAGAAGAATAAAGATGAAAATTATTGGAGGAAATGGGATTGTTATATACTGCGAACACAAATGGCTAAACATCCAAAGTGCACCTCAACTTTTGTCTGTACTATGTGGTTCTTGATTTCTTGTAAGACCACATGTTACAGTTAATTAATTGTTATTTTATTATTTTTATTATTATTTTATATTTATTTTTCACTTTCTTAAAAAAAATGCCTCTCTTCTTTTTCTAATTAGATCAGTATCACAGTTTCGTACTGGAATTTTTATGTTTGATACAAATAATAGATAGAAACCCAAGATGGTTGCATTCTTTAAAATTGTTTTTCTACTGTTTAAGTAGTATAACATGTTTTGATTGAACCTCTGTTGTTCTGCCTTTGTGATGTTATTTTATTAATGGGGATATTTTGTTTTTAGTTTTTTGCAGTTGACATTTTTTATCTACACATAATCTATAATTAACTATTCCTTTCTCCTTTTCTCAGAAAATAAAAATGATGAGAATACTTCCATAAAATTAAAGTAAAGCTCTGGCCTGCCTTCTCATTTCTTACCGGTGTCTGTCCCATGCACACACGAGTGTGGGATTTTGCAAGACTAAGTTTGATTTTATTCAGTACTTTAAAATGTTTTAATGCAAATTATTTAAACTGAAAAGTAACTTGCATTACTTCTGAAAAAAAGTTAATCAAATATTAATGTGTAAATTTATATAGTAATGTGCAACTTTACTTGTTACTTTAGAAAAAATGAAGAGAATGAAAATTAAAAATGAAAAGAGATTGTTTCACTTGCAAGGTATTTATTAGCATTAAACTGCATTACATTACATACTGTGCATGACAACAGCGGTAATGCTTTCAATAAAACTGTCGAATACTTAAATATACATTAACAGAGCTCAACATTTTCTTCAGAAAAATGTCAAATATTATTTGTATCTCTTATTCTTCCTTGATATGTTTCTGGATCCAGGAGAGAATGTCCTCATCAATATGAATGGAAAGAGATCCATCTGGATTGATGGGAACAGTGAAGGGGAGAGGAATACCCATTCTTGACAGTGTCATCTAGAACAGCGGAGAGAAAAATGAATTAATTGTATTTTCTGTTTATATCTTCATGAGATATAATAATTTAAAGGGAAACTATTTCACCTCTGGAATCCTGGCAATGACATTCAAGGACCTCTGGGTTGGCAAGGCTGCAGTAAGTTCAATCTCTTTCTCACTGTTCGTTACTCTTTCAAGTCTGAATCCTGTCTGGAAAGCCGCCATAGGGATGTGTTTGGACATTCTAATTGGGGTAGGATACACCGATAATAATTATTAAGTCAGTGTCATTTTCTACATCACTTCATACATTTGTTGTTCTGTGCTTATTAACCTTACTTTTTAGCATAGCTGGTGACAGTAATCGGCAGCCTCTCCCATTCCAGCTCTAAACGCGCAGCAGGGAATTCACCCAGTACACCAGCCTCCGCTTTAGCAGTGACTGCATACTGCTGGCACTCTGGACCCCAAGCAAGCTTGGCCTGAAAAACAGAGTTGTAGTTAAACCTAAGAAATTATTCCCTACAATTTTTTAATCACACTTCAACACTTACAGTCATTTTGTGCTTGCTCAGCACAGCCCCATCAACACAGATCTTCAGGTTGTCATTTTCAGCGATGGAAGAAACCACAATTTGCACTCTTGCAGTTGGTTTGTCAAAGTAAGCAGCAAGTTGGTAGCCCAGCAGTTTGTGGTCAGCTCTCACAGCACGGGCAATGACAGCAAAAACAGGTGAACCTGAATTTCCGAGAAACTTAGCCTGAAAGCATACACCATACAAAGATAAATATCTTATTTTATTTAGAGTTTTGTGTTATTATGACAAAACAAATGACATTAATTGATTCACCTGTTTCTGGATACGCTCAAAGCTAGATCCGGAACTTCCACTGCTAACTTTCTTTGAGTCACCATGGGGTGCCAAATACTGCAAGAAATAAGGTTTTATAAGTGTCTGATAAGTGTTTGATCTAAAGAAACTATGTTGTTGACTAAAATATTTTTAGTAATTACCCGATCCTTGTGGAATTTCCCGAAAGCCTCCATGATGGTGGCAGTCTAAAAATAAATAAAGTATTCAGTACAAATTAATATACAGATTTATCACACATGACATTCCTCATCCTCACCTTGGTCACACGAGACCTGGACCCTGAGGAGCTTGAACTGCTGCTGCTTCTGCTGCTGCTGCTGCTACTCCTACTGCTGCTGCTGCGGCTGCTGCTGCTGCTGCTGCTTTCAGAAGAGTTCCTGTTTTTATCTTCAGTCTCCAGGATGCCCTTCAGTTTCAACAGGAAAGCCTTTCCTTCTGCAGTCTCCTCATCAATGAGACTGATTTGCTTAAGGAGCCTCTCGGCAGCTCTAGGACCAACTTGGACTTCAAGCTCCAGTCTTTCAACTGTAGGACCTTCCGCTAAAGCCAAAACAACAGACCCTTAATTATCATTTTATTTGAAAATTATTGAGTTTCATGAATGTAATAAATTCTGTAAGTATACCTCTTGCCACTGTAACACGGGCTTCGTGGTGTCCAATAATGTAGAACAGAGGAGTATTTCTGATAAAAGCAGCATTGTGAGAGTGCACCTCAACGCATCCCTTGATTTCAATGTATGGGACAGCAAGACAGAGAGTCTTGTCAAATGGAGCAGGAGCTCTCATAGGAACCTCATCTGAATTCTCAGATGACTGGAAAGAAAAATCAAGTATAATAATGAGTCTAACAATGTGAAGCAAATGAATGCTCAGCATACTAGACCATACACAGTAAGTTGTGTGAGTGATCAAAGTTTACCATATATTCAGCAGATGTCTGGGATTTCTGCACAGCCAACTCAGATACTAAAGGAACAGTCCTCTCAGCAGAAGGCTCTTCAATGTTTCTGACCACAGCAAGAGTCTCAAAGCTGTCAGAACAAGAAGAAGATGACTTGCATTTGACTTTTTAGAAACAATATGAATTAATAATTGGTTCAAAACTTTTTCTTCACTGGCATCATTAAGATTTCATTACCTCAGAGCAGCAATATGTTCAGGAACCTCAACAGGCAGAGCCTCCACCTTGTAGTAGCCCTTGAGAATGTCTGCTCTTGCAGCTATTTTTCCAGGAGCAATTGTACGGATTTTTCCTCTCGCCATAACAGCAGCTTGGATCAAGGCAGTGTTCACTCCCATCACAGCAAAGGTCTGGAGAGCAATACTGAGAAAATAAAGGAGATTGTAAAGAGCTTGTTGTGTGCATTATATCTCATCTCTATGAATGTAGCTGTAAAAGTGTACCTTGGTCTAGCTTCAGCCTGGAGTTGAATATCAGTCTTCTTCAGCTGCTCAAGAGTCATGGTCTCAATCTCCTCAGGGAGAGGAGGTGTAATGGTGGCCTTAACTAAAAGGCAGAAAGGAGCCACATCAACATAAGTGACGACCCCAACATATAAGAAGAAAAGGATTTAAGATTCTAAGAAAAAACATACCATTGACACTTGCAGCAGCAACGGCAGCAGTGTACAAACTAAACTCCATGGGCAAACCAACTGCTGTTGGCAAGATACGACGCACTTCAGCTGCAAGCAGAGGTTTGGCATACTGCAAGGCAATTCCTTCCTGCAAAGCTTTAAGAGCCGCCTTCAACAGTTCACGTGATTTGGTTCCACTCACAATCTGGGGAATGTGTTGTTGAGAAACTTTCTAATTATGATAATTATTTGTGAGACAGATTTTAAAACGAAAAAGTAATGAAAGAGAACACAATACCGGTATAGCTTCTTCAATGATGGTCTTGTCAATCTTGACAAAAGCCACTTCTTGTCCAAGTAATTTAATGTAGGCTGAAGCCAATGGCTGATTGTTTGGTAAATCCTTCCAGTTTGTGAGCTTGAGGGGTAAAACATAAGTCATACACATTTTCCCTGTCATGTTTGTAATATTGCTTACAAGTATAAAATTAAACAGTGCATTGGATATGAAAACGTACTGCTCTCAGGGTGCGCTTAATCTTTGTGATTTGGTCAACACCTTCATCTGCAGCAGGAGATTTCAGAAGAGCCTCTTGGATTCCTTCAGTTCTTACACCAATCTGTTTGCGAGCATGGATTGAGTGAAGGCTGAAACATTTTTAAGCATGAATCAGATTTTCTACCCACCTCAAGAACATCAGCAGCAGCTCCAGCCAGATAAGCACGTGCTTTAGCTACAACAGCTCTGGGCAGGATGGTTGCAGCATCATTGATCATGTAGGCACTGCCAGCAGCTCCAACCATGAGTGAAGCTGCACAGACATAGGAAAGAATATCATTGATGCAGTCTTTTACAGTATACATTTTAATAAAACACCCAACACATCATTTGTAAGCTTTCTTGAGAATTTTGCAAAACTTACTATGATAGAAGTCCAGCTGAAGGGCTCTGCTGAAACGGTAGCTAAGTCTATCTAGCTTGCGGCTCATGAGCTTGATGGCAACATTAGCTGCACCAGCACTGAAATAGACAACTATTATTAAAATGCTCATTTGGCATGATAAATAAAATGTATGATAAAACTTCTTACACAGCTGCCATATCAGGAGCAGTGATTCTGGTCAAGGACTTGATGTGGGAATAAGCAAAGCTCACAACATGCATGTTGGTTTCAGTCTTCAAAGCACCAGCAAGACTGGAGACAAGAGCCACTGATGGCTTGGCCTCAAACAATACAATACAAGCAACCATGCGCACTTCTGGGTGGAGAGCTCTATCCAACACAAGCTGCAGGGCCACTGGCTGAACCTGTGGCAAGAAACAAGGTCAGTTTATTATTGGGAGAAAATGGGCCATTTTACAATAATTCATTCCTACAATGACTGACACTTGCCAGTTTTGGTTCCTTCTTGGCAATGTTCCTCAGGGCCAAGATAGCATCAACCTGGACTCTAAGGGGCAGAGATGTAGCTGCAGTTCTCAGTCCTGGCAGGAGCTTCATGATGGGTTTAAGACTAGCAGGGTGACCAGCATTGCCCAGAACTTTAAGAGCCAATGTGATTTCAGGAATGTCATTTTTAGAAGTTGCCTCTGCAGCAATATCATGAATGGGCTGAGGAGATTGAGGCACATACAATTAGAAAATCTGAAAAGGTAAATGAAAATCTGAAAAGGTAAAATGTAAGACTTGAATTGTTTACCCTGAGGAGCTCAGAAGAACAAGTGGGAACTGCAACACAGTGCCTGGCAATCATGGAACCATATCCAAGCATTACAACTTCACGGAGAGCTGGGACTTTGGCAATTTTCTCGTGTGTAGCCAAACTCTGTTCAGCAAGATAAAAAAAAAATTATTAATTTGAATTGGGCAAGATTTGAAGAACAGCATTTTGAGTATAGTTAGATTTACTCACAGCTGTCAATTGCATTGTTTCCAGATCAGCAGTGACCATGTGCAAAGCAACCACAAGAGCCTGAATGAACTCTGGAAGGGTAAGTTCACCAGCCAGGAACTTCTCCTTGATGAATTTTACGATGACTGGTGTGCCAACCGAAGGAAGAGCATCCAGGAGCCAGCGCCTAACAGAGTCATTGTTTAAAATGTAAATAAAAAATTTAAAAAATCCCATTAATGTATTGCTGACAAATTGTACCTGTAAGCTGGTTTGTCCTTGAACTGAGCCCAGATAGCCTCAATGTTCTCCAGGGTGGAAACACGCAGGAGCTGGATGAGCTGAACAAACTTGAGTGGAGCGTCTTCATGGACCATGTCCACATTGTTTGCAACAAGGTGCTTTAGGATCTCGATGATCTAGAAGAGAGTAAGAGCTAGTTTCAGTTGATATGTTCAGTGTGGATCAAAGGATTTGACTCTGAGATAGTTAAAGTAATACCTGGGCTGGAGCATCACTGATCTTCATTAGATGAATGGGGGTCTGAAGAATCTCAGTTGCAAACTCATATTGCAGGGATCCACGAGCCAAGTAATCAGCTTTGATTGGAGCAACAGGGGTCTTCTCAATCTCAACAAAAGCCAAGGTTTGTCTGAAACAAATAATTATTTTTGAAAGTCAACGTAATGAAATGTGTTGGGCATATTGTTAGTTCATATTTCTCACAGAGGATCAGTCATACTTTGCTTCCATCTGAGCAGCACCATGAATCTCATTGAAGGGTGAAAACTGATGCACTTCCTCAACTGTTGCTTCAGCGATTAGTACACCAGCGGACGCCGGTTTCATGATGTAATTGTAAGTTGCAGTTTCTATCAGACTCTTGATTCTCTGTTGAGAGAAAGGTATGTGATGAATTTAACATTTAAAAAATTATATTGTTGAGGAAATAGTTCAAGTCTTTCCAGTCTTGTTCATACCTCTGTGCATTCATGACACCTCTCAGTGTATGCCAAACCAACATCTTTCATGATTCTCTCCTGGCAGTGGCTCAGATCCTTAGACTTGGTTACGGTAATGTGGTTGGCCTTTGGATCCTCACTGATGACATAGTGGGTCCTGCACACTCCCTGAGCTCCAGCCTTGAAGGATGAGTCAAAAAATAAGACTGCAGAACTCAAAAAGGCTTTCTTAATGCCTTTATAAATGTTCTTAGGATTAATTTCTCACCTCTTGCAGCTCATAGATGTTCTGGGTCTTCTTGAGGTTGAGCTGAAGGATGTTGAGGATACCTCTGTGTAAGTTCAATACAGTAGGGGAGACTCCTGCAGGGGCAAATACCTTTCCAACCACACCATTAGCATACTCAAACTTGATGGGAATCTGAAGCTGAGCAGCCAATGCTGAGGTGAGCTTAGTGGCAGGAAAAAATGGATCCTTTGGCCAAATACCAGCGTACTCGTAGATTACAGGTTCCATGAGCTGTAAGGGACATTTAAATTAGGGCATTGTTGTTTTTAACATCCAGTTACGGCATATTTTTGTTGTTGTAATTTTCTTTAAGTGTGAAAATCTAGCAATTTCTACAGTTCTAAATCATTACCTTCATCAGAAAGGTGTTCTCTGTCACAGCACTGAGGTGAACCTTGCTGTTGACCTTTATACCTGCTCTGGCCAAACCTTCTTGAGGAAGACCGCCCAAGAGTAGAGCCTCATACTTGTACACATAGGTCTTATCAGGGGCAAACTCTGGGACTGAAAAGGGTAGAATATTTTTAAGTCTGTTGTTATAACCATTAATTTTAAGAAGCAGTAATGCAGTGTAAGTAACCACTTACAAACTCATTTTCCAAGTCATATTACTTACCAAGGTTGATCTGTTGACATGCTGAAAAAAAATATGTATGTGAATATATATACAGAGAGAGAGAATACTTTCAAGAGGTTCTATTTTTTTAAATAAGTATAAAGAGAGAAAATAAAAATGTATATATATATATATATATATATATATATATATTAATTTTTTGACTTACCCACAAGGGCCACAGTCAGGGCAAGCACAAGAGCTCTCATGGCTGATGGTTTGTAAAGAACACTTCAGAGAAACAGACCTTTTATAGTGATTTCTTGCTGACCAATTATTAAAACTTAAATTAATTATTAACTGATGTCTTTAAGTGCATATCAAATTACACACAAGAGAAAACTTAACAAGAAAAGTCAACTTATTTTAACAGAAATATCAGTCAGAGGTTAGGTTAACCTGGCCTGACAAATTGACATTCTTTATGTCTACATTCACAGTGAAATGCTGTTCATTTGACTTTTATCTTCAAATAGGCAATTCTATTTCCAGCTATATCATACACATTAAACAATGCTTAAGCAAACAAATTTAAGTTTTTATAAATACATATATCTATAGAGTAAGCTATAATACTTATACTAAAAAAAAATGTTTTACTTTTTTTGTTAGCTATCAGTTCCAGGTTAGGTTACCCTGGCCCTTAATCTTAAAAACTGTTAAAGTCCATATTAGTTTATTTATTTTAATGTAAGACTGCAAAAACATTGGATGAACTTTGTAACTATACGTGGCATGATCTGTGGATAGTTTTATAATGGTTAAATCAAGTTATTTTTATTAAATGCATTAAGAACGGGTATTATTGTGAATATTCAGTAACAGCAGACTTCATTGATTTAAAGATGAAATCTATATTCAGAGACCATAAATAATAACTTTGGACACACCTTCTCATTCAAAGAGTTTTCTTTATTTTCATGACTATGAAAATTGTAGATTCACACTGAAGGCATCAAAACTATGAATTAACACATGTGGCATTATATATGGAATTATATACATAACAATAAAAGTGTGAAACAACTGAAAATATGTCATATTCTAGGTTCTTCAGAGTAGCCACCTTTTGCTTTGATTACTGCTTTGCACACTCTTGGCATTCTCTTGATGAGCTTCAAGAGGTAGTCACCTGAAATGGTCTTCCAACAGTCTTGAAGGAGTTCCACGAGAGATGCTTAGCACTTGTTGGCCCTTTTGCCTTCTGTCTGTGGTCCAGCTCACCCCCTAAACCATCTTGATTGGGTTCAGGTCCGGTGACTGTGGAGGCCAGGTCATCTGGCACAGCACCCCATCACTCTCCTTCTTGGTCAAATAGCCCTTAATGCCTTCAGTGTGACTCTAGAATTTTCATAGTCATGACAATAAAGAAAACTCTTTGAATGAGAAGGTGTGTCCAAACTTTTGGTCTGTACTGTATAATATATATTTATAGATATATATGTATATATATATATATACATACATACATGTACACTCACCTAAAGGAATAATAGGAACACCATACTAATACTGTTTTTGACCCTCTTTCACCTTCAGAACTGCCTTAATTCTATGTGGCATTGAATCAACAAGTTGCTGAAAGCATTCTTTAGAAATGTCGGCCCATATTGATAGGATAGAATCTTGCAGTTGATGGAGATTTGTGGGATGCACATCCAGGGCACAAAGCTCCCGTTCCACCACATCCCAAAGATGCTCTATTGGGTTGAGATCTGGTGACTGTGGGGGCCCATTTTAGTACAGTGAACTCATTGTCATGTTCAAGAAACCAATTTGTAATTATTCGAGCTTCGTGACATGGTGCATTATCCTGCTGGAAGTAGCCATCAGAGGATGGGTACATGGTGGTCATAAAGGGATGGACATAGTCAGAAACAATGCTTAAGTAGGCCGTGGCATTTAAATGATTCCCAATTGGCACTAAGGGGCCTAAAGTGTGCCAAGAAAACATCCCCCACACCATTACACCACCAGCAGCTCATTCTGTTTATGCCAAATTCTGACTCTACCATCTGAATGTCTCAACAGAAATCGAGACTCATCAGACCAGGCAACATTTTTCCAGTCTTCAACGGTCCAATTTTGGTGAGCTCATGCAAATTGTAGCCTCTTTTTCCTATTTATAGTAGAGATGAGTGGTACCCGGTGGGGTCTTCTGCTGTTGTAGCCCATCCGCCTCAAGGTTGTGCGTGTTGTGGCTTCACAAATGCTTTGCTGCATACCTCGGTTGTAACGAGTTGGTTATTTCAGTCAAAGTTGCTCTTCTATCAGCTTGAATCAGTCGGCCCATTCTCCTCTGACCTCTAGCATCAACAAGGCATTTTCGCCCACAGGACTGCCGCATACTGGATGTTTTTCCCAATTCATACCATTCTTTGTAAACCGTAGAACTGGTTGTGCGTGAAAATCCCAGTAACTGAGCAGATTGTGAAATACTCAGACTGGCCTGTCTGGCACCAACAACCATGCCACACTTAAAATTGCTTAAATCACCTTTCTTTCCCATTCTGACATTCAGTTTGGAGTTCAGGAGGTTGTCTTGACTAGAACCACACCCCTAAATGCATTGAAACAACTGCCATGTGATTGGTTGATTAGATGATTGCATTAATGAGAAATTGAACAGGTTTTCCTAATAATCCTTTAGGTGAGTGTATATATATATACAGTATATATATATATATATATATATATATATATATATATATATATATATATATATATATATATATATATATATATATATACAGTATTGTTCAAAATAATAGCAGTACAATGTGACTAACCAGAATAATCAAGGTTTTTAGTATATTTTTTATTGCTACGTGGCAAACAAGTTATCAGTAGGTTCAGTAGATTGTCAGAAAACAAACAAGACCCAGCATTCATGATATGCACGCTCTTAAGGCTGTGCAATTGGGCAATTAGTTGAAAGGGGTGTGTTCAAAAAATAGCAGTGTCTACCTTTGACTGTACAAACTCAAAACTATTTTGTACAAACATTTTTTTTTCTGGGATTTAGCAATCCTGTGAATCACTAAACTAATATTTAGTTGTATGACCACAGTTTTTTAAAACTGCTTGACATCTGTGTGGCATGGAGTCAACCAACTTGTGGCACCTCTCAGCTGTTATTCCACTCCATGATTCTTTAACAACATTCCACAATTCATTCACATTTCTTGGTTTTGCTTCAGAAACAGCATTTTTGATATCACCCCACAAGTTCTCAATTGGATTAAGGTCTGGAGATTGGGCTGGCCACTCCATAACATTAATTTTGTTGGTTTGGCACCAAGACTTTGCCCGTTTACTAGTGTGTTTTGGGTCATTGTCTTGTTGAAACAACCATTTCAAGGTCATGTCCTCTTCAGCATAGGGCAACATGACCTCTTCAAGTATTTTAACATATGCAAACTGATCCATGATCCCTGGTATGCGATAAATAGGCCCAACACCATAGTAGGAGAAACATGCCCATATCATGATGCTTGCACCTCCATGCTTCACTGTCTTCACTGTGTACTGTCGCTTGAATTCAGAGTTTGGGGGTCGTCTCACAAACTGCCTGTGGCCCTTGGACCCAAAAAGAACAATTTTACTCTCATCAGTCCACAAAATGTTCCTCCATTTCTCTTTAGGCCAGTTGATGTGTTCTTTGGCAAATTGTAACCTCTTCTGCACATGCCTTTTTTTTAACAGAGGGACTTTGCGGGGGATTCTTGAAAATAGATTAGCTTCACACAGACGTCTTCTAACTGTCACAGTACTTACAGGTAACTCCAGACTGTCTTTGATCATCCTGGAGGTGATCATTGGCTGAGCCTTTGCCATTCTGGTTATTCTTCTATCCATTTTGATGGTTGTCTTCCGTTTTCTTCCACGTCTCTCTGGTTTTGCTCTCCATTTTAAGGCATTGGAGATCATTTTAGCTGAACAGCCTATCATTTTTTGCACCTCTTTATAGGTTTTCCCCTCTCTAATCAACTTTTTAATCAAAGTACGCTGTTCTTCTGAACAATGTCTTGAACGACCCATTTTCCTCAGCTTTCAAATGCATGTTCAACAAGTGTTGGCTTCATCCTTAAATAGGGGCCACCTGATTCACACCTGTTTCTTCACAAAATTGATGACCTCAGTGATTGAATGCCACACTGCTATTTTTTTGAACACACCCCTTTCAACTAATTCAACTAATTGCCCAATTGCACAGCCTTAAGAGCATGCATATCATGAATGCTGGGTCTCATTTGTTTTCTGAGAATCTACTAAACCTACTGGTAACTTGTTTGCCACGTAGCAATAAAAAAATATACGAAAAACCTTGATTATTCTGGTTAGTCACATTGTACTGCTATTATTTTGAACAATACTGTAATATATATATATATATATATAATTTGTCATGTAGTGAGATCAACTCAGATCAGCAAGGACAAACCAATTTTAGTACTGTACAGAACTTTCAAGTCGAAAACAGTGTTTTGCATTGTCTCATTACAAATAAACAGATAATAAACAGTTGGAAAAATGTTATTTGTACTATTATAGCTTCAATGTGTTCTGTTACTGTTGTTAAAATAACCGTGTTATCTTCAGCTCTTGTGGTACATGGGGGCAAAGATTCAACATTCAGAAACAAAAGGGGCTTGAGTAGCCTACTTCTAGCTAGGGATGCCGCAATCGGCAATGGTCTTTTTTTTTTTCGGCCGAAGTCGCCCGCGTACACAGACTCCATTGTAATCATTCGTTATAATGTCATTTATTTAGAAGTATTTCGAAAGCTGTGTGCAGGACACGGACAGCTGTTCAGCACTCGGAGTGCAGAGCTACATGTCTGAGTCACAGATAGCAGGAATCGGACAGCCGTTGGTGTACTGGCGCACAAGTAAGAGCCCCTTTCCTGCGTGAGTGTACAGTACCTGTCCACTCCCTGTACAAGCAGACACAGTGAAGGGATGTTCAGTTCAACTCACAACTATATTTTAAAACTTGAGCAAATAGTTATTAATTTTTTCATTGGCTCAAGTAAAACAATATTATGGAAGTTTCTTATCTGATTATTATCATTTTAACGACTTAATTTTCTTGTAGTTTCGACATAATGAAAGTCGTTTTCTCATTATAACCACTTAATTTTTGTGTTATTTCGACATAACGAAAGTTTTTTTCTCATTATAACTACTTAATTTTCTCTAAGAAGTTACAAAACTGTGTCAGCAGGTGGCACTGTAGAGCTGAATATAAATTATGGGGTGTTGTACACTATCCACTTTACTGTACACGGACCTTCCACGAGATCGCTATAATTTGTGCAGTCTTGTTCATTACTGACATTTAATTAATTCATAAATGTTAAATGCTTGAGTCAATATGATTATTTTGTGTATTAAGTTCTTGCCAGATGCATGAGTTTCACCAACGCATTCTATGTCATAAAATAACTGCTTATCAAAACCAAGGTTGACGTCACTGTATTCTGTTTGCACCTATCTTTATTTGTGTTTCTTTTAGGCACATGATTAGGTAGTTAATAAGGGGATTATATATATATGTATTATATTACCGTTTATCTACAGTAGGATGGGATTTAACGATGTCGAGGAAAGGCACTGAGTTTTTTTAAATGGACCGACAGTGAGGTGGAGATGTTGCTGTGAGTAACACAGGAGTATAAAGTACAAACTGTACATTAATTTTGAACAAGGCAGTCAAAACGCAATAGAAAATCACCAAAATTCTAATGGTTTAGAATTAGAGCATCCAAAGTAACTGCTGTACAATGTCGTTCACCATCTTGGCTGAATTGGTCAGCTGCATCACATGATTAAACATGCCTCATCATATCCAAAAGCCTACGTTTTCACAGTCCACACTACAATGCGAAGGCGATTTCATTGACTTAAAACGCCGTCTCAGTGTGGACGGAAAGCCAAAATGGAGAGAAAAATAAACGTTTTCAAACTAAAACATATTAGTGTGGACATGGCCTCAAATCTTCTCAGACTGAGGAAACTTAACTCTGGACTTCAAACAACTTGGGCTATGAGCTTCTCCACCCTTCCTCCAGATGGTAGGACCTTGGTTTCCAAATGAAATAAAAAACTTGCTCTCATCTGGAAAGAGGACTTTGGACCACTGGACAACAGTCCAGTTCTTCGTCTGATTAGCCCAGGTAAGACAAGAGGTATACAAAAACTGTAGCCGAATTCCTTGACACGTCTGTATACCTGGACAGGGTATCCGCGGGGTCTTGAAAAGTATTCAAAGGTGATAAATCAATTTTGGGAAAATTAAAAAGTATTAATTAAAAAGTATTAAAAAGTCTTATCACGGCTTTATAAAGTCTTAAACTGTTGGACCGCTAATTCAGAAAAAATACTTTCAAAATTTGAGTCCCAAAAACATCGTAAAAGTGTGTGAATTTAGTCATTTATATAAAAAAAAAAAATCGAACAGGTACTAGGTCATCGATGACGTTGACGCAAAATATGCGCATCGATTCATCGACCTGTTTTTATTTCTATAACTTTTGCAAAACGTTTACCTTATGTGCGCTGAATAAACGCGATGGCCGGATCAACATTCTGTCCAACGTTATATAACCAATCCAGGGGTTTTTCTGCATTGATCTTTTTTTCTGCCGGATGTCAAAGCCTTTTTTGCTCCTGACAGGGCGCATACGAGAGAGAGTCCAGGCTGTGTGCGCGCACTGACAGTCTTCAAACAACACGAGCGCTTCTTGCTCTCTCTCTCCCTTGTGCATATTAATCAAAATCATTAAACACGATAGAAAAAGGGCGAAACACCAAAGTTTCACGCGCGCTCGCGCACTCACAGTCTTCAAACTACACGAGCGCTGTCTTGTTTCTCTCTCTCTCTCTCTCTCCCTCCAAATTCATTAAACGCAATAGAAAAAGGGCGGAACGCCAACGTTTCACGTGGAGCATTCTGAGATTTTTTTCTCTCCATGACAGGCTGCTGGCTCCCACTGTTAATTTTTTTTTTTTTTTTTTTTGGGAAAAGCACTCTCTGTATTAGCCCTCAAGTTTACATTGGTTACTGTATTCTTTCAATTGCTCTAAACAAGTATTTTGGGTGACCTTTTTTATTGAATGCTAGACATCAAGTTGTTAGGCTTCAAGGTTTTATTGAATGCTATCTCTGTACAAGTGCAAAGTAATGCATTCTTAGTCAGTCTTTAATTTTGTAATTTTAAGAGCAATATACATATATTGCAATGTTAAGGAATTCATGTTTTTTCATTCAGATATGTAAATCAACATGTATAAATTGTTAGTAGTCAATTAATGGGGAGATAATCGAAATCAAATCAGTCTGAAAAAATTAATCGTTAGATTAATCGATGCATTGGAAAAATAATCACTAGATTAATCAGAGTGGTCTATAGTCTTTATCACAAACTAAAACTGTTTAGTTAAAAGTATCACTGATGTAAATGGTTACAGCTTGAAGTGGCGGTGAGGTATTAAAAAATATTGAGAAGGTCTTGGAAAAAGTCTTGAAAAAGTATTAAAATTAACTTCAAGATTCCTGCATATACCCTGCTTGACCCCGTCCTCAGTCCGTTCCTTGTGAAGTTCCTTGTGAACTTAAATTCTTAAATTAAATTAGCTTGACAATCCTTATAAAGATGCGGTTCTCTCAGTTGGTTGAGAATCTTTTTCTTCCACACTTTTTCCTTCCACTCAACTTTTTGTTAACATGTTTGGATACAGCACTCTGAAAAATCAGTCAGTTTGTTTAATAATGACAATATGGGACAAATATAATTGTACAGTCATAGTTATCAAAGGAGCGTGTGTGTACAGTCATGGCTGAGCCCCCTTAAAATAAAAATCCTAGAGTCGCCCCTGTGCGAAACGAAACTATAAACTATGTCTTACCAGATTTTAAAGGCCTTAATATAAAGCTTGTTGCATGTTTAGAATAATTCGGATTATGCACTTTCTCCATAGCAGCTCAATCTGTGTACTATGCTATATTTTCAAATGCACTCGTATCAAACTACTATATATTGGTATAAATGGTATTGCCTTATACCAAATCGCTTTTAGAGAAAATATTGATATATCATACAAACTTGATATACTATTCTCTTATTACATTCAGTGTTTACCCATTTACCTTCCTCAAAAACAAAAACAAAAAATAAAAAATCATAAAATTGACATCCTGATTCTAGGATTTATTTTAGAATAAAAAGATCCCCCAAATTTTTAAGGCTTTTCTTCAGAGACCCAAAATACTCGGGGGTATGGCTTTACCTAAATTAAAGTTTTATTATTGGGCTACAAATCTCAGGATCATGCGATATTGGTTACATAAGGCCTTTCTCAAGATTCATCATCGTGGCTCACCATGGAGGCAGTTTTGTCGGGGACAGATACCCTCCGTTTCCTAGTCTCCCTACTGTTTCCCCTATTGATTCTTTCCTGCTTTCCTATCTGCATCATTTAATTTGCCCTCTGTGTGAATAGTGGTAGGCCGGTACTAGTATCCGGGCAAATTCCAAATGGAAGTGATCATCCCTATCCCCTTGGAGTTAAATATTAAGTAGTTGTTAGGAATGCACTTGGTAAAAGGAGCGGCAAAATTTCCTCATTATCTTCAGCTGAGATGTCCCCGTGACAATGAAGCATGTGCCCATCAGCTATGTTTATTTTTCTAATGATATGATTTTTTTAAATACTACAGTACCGGTATCATTTAAATAATGCTCGCATTTGAGAGGGGTCTCTTTTCACTGTTGAACTGTGGTGAGGACACAGATATATGGGTTACTAAGCGTGAAAGTTCAGAATTTGTGATTGTAGAAATGACAAACAACAAGTTTGCTCAAAACCTGCGTTTTAATCATCAGTGGCAAATTCTTTAAATATACAAAAACATACTTACAGTCTGGGAGTCAGAACAGCCGGCATTTTCACAGATTTATAGTCGTGTCCTCTTTTGGAAGGCCAAACAAAGTAGTTTCATTTTCACAGTGAAACACTTCGCCACACATGACCAGCTAGAGTGAGTGGTGGTGGGCTAGAGAGCAGCAACCTTATGTGACAACCCCGGACTGGGCTCTGCTTCGTCACCTTTGAAAGCTGGTCTGCCGATTCACAGCACGAAGTTTATGTATTTCCCCAACAACCAGCAAGAATCAGCTCTAGGCATGACAACTAGGCATTTCCGCAACATGGGGGTGCTACAACAAAAATACTACAGCGAGAATAAAAGTTATCCATTATGCATATGTGAAAATTTTGGCCGGCGTTATGCAAATCTACCCACATCGTGACGCAGATGTGTGTGTGTGTGGGCGGGGGGGGGGGGGTGTTGAATGAACTGTTTAAAGGGATGGTTCACTTTCAAATTAAATTTTTATATGTTTTAGCTTACCTCAAGGGCATCCAAGATGTAGGTGTCTTTGTTTTTAGGTCAAACCGTTCTTTTCTGTGACTCATATAATGGAGATCTATAGTCACCACTTCAAAGAGCACGCACAGAGGAGTCCAAATTAAACATTTCCCCATCGTAAGTACACATTGATGACCTAAGACACGAAATTAGCGGATTGTGTAAGAAAACTATCGCACTTGTCCTTGACCAACCTTCTTGCCAAGATAGGTTACAACTGCTTTTGTAAATTCACACTTGGCCAAATTCACAGTAAGCAAAGCATTTTCCAAGCACTTGAAAACATGCTCAAGTGACTGTAGATGTTCTTGCTACATCCGAATAGATGACAATATCATCCAGATATGCTGCACAGTTTGGAACGTTAGCCAGTACCTAACGAGAACAGAGTACTGAAAAAAGTTATCTGGAGTCACAAAAGCAGATATTTCTGAAGCTCGGGGTGTTAAAGGAACTTGCCAATAGCCTTTCAAAAGATCAAGCTGGGTAAAATACTTAGCCGATCCAACTCTGTCTACACAGTCTTCTAAACGGGGCAAGGGAAAAGAATCTGGCTTCGTGATACTATTCACCTTCCGGTAATCCGTACAAAAGCGACAAGTCGAATCTGGTTTTGGGACTTATAAGCAAGGTGAACTCTAGGGATTTTCACTAGGCTTTGCAAGACCATTCTGGAGCAAATACTGGACTTCAGCCCTCATAATCTCAACCTTAGCAGGATTAACTCTATACAGGAACTGCTTTATTGGCAGATTCTCACCAACATCAATGTCATGAACAAGTACATTCGTTTGACTTGGAACATCAGAGAATAAAGTAGGATACTCTCTGATTAATTTACCCACTTCACCACGTTGTTGAACCGGAAGATAAGACAAATAAGTGTCTAGATCAGACAGAATGGCTGAGTTTTTCAAATTTCCACCTGAAAACATTGCCTCACATCCAAACAATCCATCATTTTCAGGACTGTAAACAGGGGGCAAAACAGCAGACATGACAGGTACAACTTTCAAGTCGGTAGCTTCACCTCCATCCCTTAGAATGTAGGGCTTCATCATATTGATATGACAGACTCTAGTTTGCCTCCTACGATCAGGGGTGCAAATTTCATAGTCAGTTTCACTCAGTTTTTTGTCAACCGTGTAAGGACCAAAGAATTTAGCTTGTAAAGCTGACCCAGGCACAGGTAACAAGACTACAACCTTAGCACCAATTTCAAAGTGGCGTGTAACACTCTTTTTATCAAAATGTGCCTTCATTTTGGACTGCACTGAAGATAGATGAGTTTTTGCGGTTTCACAAGCTTTATGAAGTCTCTCACGAAAGGAACTCACATACTCCAGAACCCATGTGGGGGAGGATTGTGTAGACAGTAAATGCTCTTTAAGCAATTTTAGGGGACCTTGAACAGTATTACCAAATACTAATTCCGCAGGACTAAACCCGGTTGAATCTTGTACGGTCTCTCTTACTGACCTTCCACCCAGTCTTTCTCAGTTTCCACACAATAAGTTCGAAGCATGGTTTTTAGAGTTTGATGAAAGTGCTCAAGTGCTTCTTGAGACTCAGGATGATATGCAGATGATAAACGATGACAAACACCCAACTACCTGCTGGAACACTCTGGAAGTAAAATTATCCCCTCTCAGTCTGAATAAGTCTAGGTAGGCCAAAAACGGAACAAAACTTCACTAGCTCCCTCACTATAACCTTTGCCTATAGTGAGCGCAACGGAATCGCCTGCACACATAATTGTTAGAACATACTGATGTCCTGATTTAGACCTAGGCAATAGCCCAACACAGTCAATTATCAGACGCTCAAACGGTTCATTTATAACCGGAATAGGATGCAAATGTGCCACGGGAACTACCTGGTTGGGTTTCCCAGCTACTTGACAAGAGTGACATGAGTGGCAAAACTGAGATACACTAGATTTCAAACCTGGCCAAAAAAAAAAGTGCTTGCCAATTGTTTTGTACATCTTGGTTATACCAAGATGTCTGGAAAGGACATGCTCATGAGAAAGTCTTAAAACTTTAGACTGCTAACTTGAAGGTAGAACAATTTGATACATAGAATTCCAGTCAGCCTCACCTACAAATGAAGGTGTCCATCTACGCATCAAAACTTCACTCAACTTCACCCTCCCAAAAATAAGACACACCAATTTTTGGAGTTGTACTCAAATCCACAGCAAGTTCTCTGCAGCTACCTAGAGAGGGGTCAGATCTCTGAGCAGCAGCTAACTGTTGGTTTCCTATAAAAACAGGAAGATCGATTGAATTAGAAAAATCTTTGGACTCCCTACGGCCTTCAGGTTCAACTGATAGTTCGCATTGTATCAATTCATAGGAGTCTTAAAAACAAACTTGATAAATCCACCACATCCTCATATTTTCTTGCCTGTGCCCGTGTCACTACACATGCTGGAAAAACAGATGGAAACTTAAATGCTAAACCAAACTGATCCAGCTCAGGGTTAGTTGAAACGACTGGGAAAGGGAAGACTCTTCCACCCACCAGATCATTACCGATGATAAGACTTACACCCTCTACTGGTAACCGTTCACGAACACCAAGTTTAACCAGCCTTGACACTAAATCGGAGGCAAGGTAAACACTATGTAGCGGCACCTTAACACAGCCTAGCTCCATTCCACGAATCAATACATCTGTACCAGAGTAGGTCTGCTCAGAAAATGGCAACACATTCTCTAAAATAAACGATTGGGCTGCACCGGTGTCAAGGAGCATGAGAACAGGTTTTTTCTCTCCACTGCCCAGAAGAGAAACAAAACCATTTATAAAAAAAGGTTTTTATGCGTTGATCTCTGAACAAGAACCAGGTCGTTCTGATAAGGCCACTGAATGAGCAAATGCCACTTATTTTAGGTTTCGTCCCAGCCGATTTTAGCTTCCAGGCCTTGCATTCTGAAATGAGATGGTTTGGAACCAAACAGTAAAAACAAACTCTCCGTTCTTCAGACCCTTTTGGCTTATGAGAGAAGTCTGACTTCAAGCGGAACACTCTACTTGTTTCTCTACGAGACTCGTTCACTACCAACGGCACAATTTTGGATTGACACAGAGGGAAATACTGCAAGCGTTGATACCTTCTGCTCATTTTTATGCATTACAATGTTTTCTGCTATACAAGTCTTGAAATCCTCCAATAAAAGAAGCTCCCGAAGATGGTCAAATGTCTCAGTCCTACTAGCAGCACACCACTTATGAAAAATACCCTTTTCCTCTCTAGCAAACTCCACAAATGTTTGTTTAGCTGCTTTTGAATGTTCCCTGAATCTCTGACGGTAGGCCTCTGGTACGAGCTCATAAGCTCTTAGTATGGCCGGTTTTAGAACATCATAATCAAGAGCTTCTTCTACAGGTAATGCAGAACAAACCTCCTGAGCTTTGCCTACCAAATTACATTGGAGAAGCAACACCCACATGTCTTTTGGCCAATTAAATTTTTCTGCCACTTGCTCAAATGTCGTAAAATAGGAATCAACCTCAGCTTCACGAAACAGTGGTACCAATTTTACATACTTACTGATATCAAAAACAGTATGTACAGAACCTGAATGGTCAGCAGAAGGCTGCCTAGAATGAGGTGAAGGACTAGGCTGGCTACATAATGCCTGAAGTTCAACTTCTAATTTATGGTGTTTTATATCGCTATCGGATTCAATTTCGAGAGCTCTAATCCACAGCAATTGAGTATCATGTTCTTGTTTTTTTTAATGCTAGATCAAGTTCTTTTAATTGAACTGCAACTTTAGGATCAGAATACGATACCTCATTATCCATGCCAGCTGAACTCCCTTCATAAGCAGCCGGCTCCATCTCACCACCCCTTTCGTGCACCTGCTCTGGAAAAACAGTAGTTTCCACTAACTTCCTATACAATTCGTCTTTAACCTCTTGCTTTTTCACTGCTCTAGAGACAGACATACTAATTTAAAGAAGTCAGCTATTAACAACAGGTCACTTTTCCTACACCGATTAAATTCCTTAAGCGTTGAGATAGTGTAAACCTAATCAAATCCAAATCCATACTATCTCACCAATATGTGGATCTCCTCCCCCCTTCAAATTCAAAGGCAACCAAACAAAAAGATCAGTAACTAACCCCTTTGAATGTTTACAACCACAATCGAACGACATCATCTATGGGTGAACAATTGACCATGTCGACACCATCCTAATTTGCCTGCTTAAAGCAAAGTTATAGATGTCAGACACTGTAATATACTCTGGTCCCTTCACTGCTTTCCGTGGTGATGAGATGCATAGCAGATTGTCATCACTCAATGGCTGGATGTCTTAGTGGTGTTCACAGAATAACATGGGTTTCATAGACAATTGGACGAGCTTTTGGGGCAGACCTGACCTGTTGAAAAGAGATGATCTTCATCCCTCCTGGGGTGGCGCCACTCTTCTCTCTAGAAATATGGCAAATAGTCTTCGTGTTTATACTTGACTAACTGGGGCCCAGGTCAGGAAGCAGACAGACTGGCTAAACCGACCGTCTGCTGGCTGCCTCACGTCATAGAGGTCAGTTAATTCTCAGCACATAGAGACTCTTTCACCTAGATATCACACTATAGAGACTGTGTCTGTTCCCCGAACTAGAAAATATAAAAAACGTCCAAACCAAGTTAAGACTAACAATTTAATTGAGGTTCAACAAATAAAAAACTGATGCAATATGGATAAACAAATGATGAAGCTTGGCTTATTGAATATCAGATCCCTTTCTAAGAAAACACTTTTGGTAAATAATATGATCACTGATCATAATATGGATGTGCTCTGTTTGACAGAAACCTGGCTAAAACCTGATGATTACATTATTTTAAATGAGTCCACCCCCCAAGATTACTGTTATAAACATGAGCCGCTTCTGAAAGGCAAAGGGGGAGGTGTTGCTTCAATTTATAACAACGTTTTCAGGATTTCTCAGATGGCAGGCTTCAAGTATAACTCGTTTGAAGTAATGGTGCTTCATATAACATTATCCAGAGAAACAAATGTTAATGATAAATCCCCTGTTTTGTTTGTACTGGCTACTGTATACAGGCCACCAGGGCACCATACAGACTTTATTAAAGAGTTTGGTAATTCTACATCCGAGTTAGTTCTGGCTGCAGATAAAGTTTTAATTGTTGGTGATTTTAATAATCATATTGATAATGAAAAAGATGCCTCTATTGGGGTTAGACAACACGTTCCAGGACCTACTGATTCTCGAAATCATACTCTAGATTTTTTACTGTCACATGGAATTGATGTTGATAGTGTTGAAATTATGCAGCCAAGTGATGATATCTCAGATCATTATTTAGTTTTGTGCAAACTTCATATAGCCAAAATTGTAAATTCTACTTCTTGTTACAAGTATGGAAGAACCATCACTTCTACCACAACAGACTGCTGTTTAAGATATCTTCCTGATGTATCCGAATTCCTTAGCATATCCAAAACCTCAGAACAACTTGATGATGTAACAGAAACTATAGACTCTCTCTTTTCTAGCACTTTAAATCAGTTGCTCCTCTACGCTTAAGGAAGGTTAAGGAAAACAGTTTGACACCATGGTATAATGAGCATACTCACACCCTAAAGAGAGCAGCCCGCAAAATGGAGCGCAGCTGGAGGAAAACAAAACTAGAGGTATTTTGTATTGTTTGGCGGGAAAGTAACCTATCCTACAGAAAAAACATTAAAAACTGCTAGATAAGATTACTTTTCTTCTCTTTTAGAAGAAAACAAACATGACCCCAGGTATTTATTCAATACAGTGGCTAAATTAACGAAAAATAAAGCCTCTACAAGTGTTGACATTTCCCAACACCACAGCAGTAATGACTTTATGAACTACTTTACTTCTAAAATCGATACTATTAGAGATAAAATTGCAACCATTCAGCCGTCAGCTACAGTATTGCATCAGACAGTGCACTATAGACCCCCTGCGGAACAGTTCCACTCATTCTCTACTATAGGAGAGGAAGAATTTTATAAAAATGTTAAATCATCTAAACCAACAACATGTATGTTAGACCCTATACCATCTAAGCTCTTAAAAGAGGTGCTTCCAGAAGTCATAGATCCTCTTCTGACTATTATTAATTCCTCATTGTCATTAGGATGTCCCCAAAACCTTCAAACTGGCTGTTATTAAGCCTCTCATCAAAAAAACAACAACATGACCTCAAAGAACTAGTTAATTATAGACCAATCTCGAATCTCCCTTTTCTGTCCAAGATACTAGAAAAGGTGGCATCCTCACAACTATATTCCTTCTTAGAGAAAAATGGTATATGTGAGGATTTCCAGTCAGGATTTAGACCATATCAACAGTACTGAGACTGCTCTCTTTAGAGTTACAAATGATCTGCTCTTATATTCTGATCGTGGGTGTATTTCTCTATTAGTTTTATTGGATCTTAGTGCTGTGTTTGACACAATTGACCACAACATTCTTTTGCATAGATTTGAACACTTTGTTGGCATTAATAGAAGTGCATTAGCATGGTTTAAATCGTACTTATATGACCGCCATCAGTTCGTAGCAGTATCATATCGATCACAAGTGCAGTATGGAGTACCTCAAGGCTCAGTACTAGGGCCGCTACTCTACACACTTTATATGTTACCCTTGGGAGATATCATCAGGAAACATGGTGTTAGCTTTCACTGTTATGCTGATGATACTCAGCTCTATATTTATTCATGGCCCAGTGAAACACACCAATTTGAAAAACTAATGGAATGCATAGTCGATATAATAAACTGGATGACGAGTTAATTATAGGACCTAAAAACTCTGCTTGTAATAACCTAGAACACTGTCTAAGACTTGATGGTTGCTCTGTCAATTCTTCGTCATCAGTTAGGAACCTAGGTGTGCTATTTGATTGCAATCTTTCCTTAGAAAGCCACGTTTCTAGCATTTGTAAAACTGCATTTTTCCATATCAAAAATATATCTAAATTAAGTCAGTTGTATGTATGTATGTATGAGAGGATTTGTAGAAAAATTTATACAAGTCATAGTCAGCCAGATGATGAACATTATTAATAATTAATAATTATTATAAGATGCAGTCACACTTGTAGCAATATTTGTTAGTTCTGTTGTTGATTCAGGGTTAGCATCATCTGAGGTCCTCTGAGGGTCAGCATGATCTCTTCTCAGGTGTTCTGTATCCAGACTGGAGCTTGTGTAAATCCTAGTTACCATGGGATGTAAATCCCATGGCAAAACATAGAAACAAATAGAGACATCATTAGCATAGCTGCTGTTCCAACAAAGTAAAATTAATTATTTTAACCCAAGCTAAAGAATAAGAATGCACATTTGATCAGATACAACTATGCTCACAATTTAAGATACATTATTCAAATGCTTGACGAAAGAGATGTGTTTTTAATCTAGATTTAAACAGAGAGAGTGTGTCTGAACCCCAAACATTATCAGGAAGGCTATTCCAGAGTTTGGGAGCCAAATGTGAAAAAGCTCTACCTCCTTTAGTGGACTTTGCTATCCTAGGAACTACCAAAATTCCAGCGTTTTGTGACCTTAGGGAGCGTGAAGGATTGTACCGTGGTAGAAGGCTAATTAGGTACGCAGGAGCCAAACCATTTAGGGCCTTATAGGTAAGTGATGATAATTTGTAACTGATACGGAACTTAATAGGTAGCCAGTGCAGAGACTGTAAAATTGGAGAAATATGATCATATTTTCTTGACCTTGTAAGGACTCTAGCCACTGCATTTTGGACTACGTGTAGCTTGTTTATTGAAGAAGCAGGACAACTACCTAGAAGTGCATTACAATAGTCCAGTCTAGAGGTCATAAATGCATGAACTAGCTTTTCTGCATCAGAAACAGACATGTTTCGTAGCTTGGCAATGTTTCTAAGATGGAAGAATGCAGTTTTGTAACATGGTAAATATAATTTCAAAAGACAAGCTGCTGTTTAATATAACACCCAGATTTTTGACTGTAGAAGAAGTAACAGTACATCCGTCTAGTTACAGATTGTAATCTACTAGATTCTGTGTAGTGTTTTTTGCTCCAATAATTAATATCTCGGTCTTATCCGAATTTAACTGGAGAAAATTATTGGTCATCCAATCTTTTACATTTTTAACACACTCTGTTAGCTTAGATAATTTAGAGGTTTCATCTGGTCTCGTTGATATATATAGCTGAGTATCATCAGCATAACAGTGGAAGCTAATTCTGTATTTTCTAATAATATTTCCAAGTGGCAACATGTATATTGAAAATAGAAGGGGACCTAGGACGGATCCTTGTGGCACTCCATATTTTAATGATGATAAATGAGATGACTCCCCATTTAAGTAAACAAAATGATAGCGATCGGACAGATATTATCTAAACCATTTTAGAGCCTGCCTTTGAATACCTGTATAGTTTTGTAATTGATCTAGTATGTCATTATCTATGGTGTCGAACGCTGCACTAAGATCAAGTAAACTAGAAATGAGATGCAGCCTTTATCTGACGCAATAAGCAGGTCATTTGAAATTTTAACAAGTCCAGTTTCTGTGCTATGGTGGGTCCTGAAACCTGACTGAAATTCCTAATACAGATCTTTTTTACACTATAATCCTCTACGTCCGCTACGCTCTCAAAACTCAGGCAGTTTGATAATACCTAGAATATCAAAATCAACTGTGGGTGGCAGATCCTTTTCCTATTTGGCACCTAAACTCTGGAATAACCTACCTAATATTGTTCGGGAGGCATACACACTCTTGCAGGTTAAATCTAGATTAAAGACCCATCTCTTTAACCTGTCTTACACATACTAATATGCTTTTAATATCCAAATCTGTTAAAGGATTTTTAGGCTGCATTAATTAGGTAAACCGGAACCGGGAACACTTCACATAACACCCTATGTACTTGCTACATCATTAGAAGAATGGCATCTACGCTAATATTTGTCTGTTTCTCTCTTTTTCCGAGGTCACCGTAGCCACCAGATCCAGTCTGTATCCAGATAAGAGGGTCACTGCAGTCACCCGGATCCAGTACGTATCCAGACAAGATGGTGGATCATCACCTAGAAAGGACCTCTACATCCCTGAAAGACAGCGGAGACCAGGACAACTAGAGCCTCAGATACAGATCCCCTGTTAAAGACCTTGTCTCAGAGGACCACCAGGACAAGACCACTGGAAACAGATGATTCTTCTGCACAATCTGACTTTGCAGCAGCCTGGAATTGAACTACTGGTTTTGTTTGGTCAGAGGAGAACTGGCCCCACAACTGAGCCTGGTTTCTCCCAAGGTTTTTGTCTCCATTCTGTCACCGATGGAGTTTCGGTACCTTGCCGCTGTCGCCTCTGGCTTGCTTAGTTGGGGTCACTTCATCTAGAGCGATATCGTTGACTTGATTGCAAATAAATACACAGACACTATTTAACTGAACAGAGATGACATCACTGAATTCAATGATGAACTGTCTTTAACTATCATTTTGCATTATTGACACACTGTTTTCCTAATGAATGTTGTTCAGTTGCTTTGATGCAATGTATTTTGTTTAAAGCGCTATATAAATAAAGGTGACTTGACTTGACTTATAAATTGTTGTGACGAGCCCCCAATTCTGTTACGATCTCCCGTGTCTAGGGTAGAGGAGAAGGAACAGATGAAAAAAAAAAAAAAAGATTTCCAAAAAATTAAATTTCTTTAGAGCCCCTGTCTTCTGTCCCAGCACTGATTCAACACCCAGACCATAAGTTAAACAAAAATAAAGATTTATTAATAGAACATAAGAAACAGAGACATCTACATGGAAGCAAATTAAATTCAGGAGGGGGCAAAGGCCAAAATATCAAACAAAAATAAGTCTAAATACTTTAGGAACCTAAATAACCTAATCACAAAATAACGATGCAAACCAAATGACAATACTAAACCTACCTCCCTGACTACCCATAAACAGGAGAAAAGAATATATAAAAATAAATGGCACCCACTTCCCTACTGCTTTCTTAAATCATAAAGTACTTGGAAGATAAATAAACAACAAATGAAAACAACTAGCCCTGCACTCAGGGATTCAATAACAAGAGTCCTACAACAATCAGTCACCAAAAAGAAACCACACGTCAGCAACAGGCGACAGGGACTCTTCACAAGAGAGACAGAGGGAAAACCTCCTGTCCCTTCTGGACTTCTTCTTCTTCTTTCGTTTTTGGCGCATTGCATTCTCAGTGCATACCGCCACCTACCTTTGCTGTTATGCAGTCATGATTTCTTATGATCAGTTTTTCCTTTTTTCCTTTTTCTTTTTTTTTCATTCTCACTTGCCTCTCCCTCACATATTAATACTTATATATAATTATTTGATGCTCCATCTCATTCCATCTCCCATATCCGATCTGGCGCTGCGTGTTCAGCTCCTCCAGACCAGCCTATGAAATCTGGAATAGACCAAAATTCCTGTAATCCCAGTTCTTGGATCTTTAGATCCATCAGTATAGATGTGCATTCTTGCATAGAATCTTTCCTGTATGTACTTATTAACATGGTACTTAATCATACCCATTTCCTCCCATTCTTGTTTCTTATCTAATATTCCTAAATCAATTTTAACCTCAGAAACAATCCATTTCGGAACCTCTCCCCATACAGGTGACATACTACATTGCATATTAGCAATCTGATATTTCTCTGCTAACTGTTTTATCTTCCATCCATATCCTCTCTCGTTACTTAAGTATTCCAAACAATTATTTAAAATATCTTTAGCTATACTTTCTCCAGTGTAACTCTTTAAAGATGTCCAAAATACCAAAGACAATTTAACTCTCCGTAATTTAAATGGCATTTCATTCGCTTCTACTAATAATGCATTGACTGGAGTTGTTTTAACTGCTCCTAAGCATAATTAATAGCTCTATGTTGAATTCTATCTAGCTTTTTTAACAATGATTCTGACGCTGACCCATAAATCATGAATCCATAATCAACTGTCGATCTTATCAAGGCTTGATAAATTATTATCATTGAGTGTCTTTCTGCTCCCCATTCTTTCCCAGCTATTGCCCTCATCACATTTAAAACCTTCCTGCATTTTTTATCTATTTCCTCAATATGTTTTTTCCAGGTATAACTCCCATCTAACCACATTCCTAAATATTTAAAACTTTTGACTTGTTCTAAAGGCTTTCCATATAATAATAATTGAATATCCTTAAAATCCTCCTTTTTCCTACTGAATATCATATAACTTGATTTACTAGTTGACATTTTTAAAACTCCATTCTATACTCCATTCTTCCACCTTTTTAATAGCTGTCTGTATACCTGAAATCACTTGCTTTGTATTTTGCCCTCTTTTCCAAATAGCCCCGTCATCAGCATATAATGCACATCCCACACCAAATCCTACATTGTCAAAGATATCATTAATCATAATATTAAAAAGAATTGGACTTTTAACACTCCCTTGAGGAATACCATTTTCTGCCTTATTAATTAATGACTGACACATTCCCATTTGAACAACAAATGTTCTTTCAAACATAAATTGAGAGAACAAATTATACATATTTCCATCTATTCCTATCTTTGATGCTTTGATTAATAGCCCTTCTCTCCATACCATGTCATATGCTTTTTCTATATCAAAATACACTACTGCCATGATTTCTTTCATAGCTATTGTCTTCTCTACTTCATTACTAACTTTGATTAATGCATCCATAGTTGATCTTTTACCTCTAAAACCACATTGATACTTACTAAATTTACCCTTTTTCTCTAGTTCATATGTTAACCTCTGAACTATAATCTTTTCCATTAATTTACATAAATTTGAAGTCAGAGCAATTGGTCGATAATTTCCTGGGTTTGTTGATTTTTTTCCTGGCTTTACAATAGGGATTACTACAGCTTTCTTCCTTCCATCCATATTTTATTATATAACTCAAGTATCTTTAACAATATACTATCTGACAAATGCTTTATCATTTTATAACTCATCCTATCTACCCCGGGAGCGGTATTGGCACATTTTTGTAATGCAACCTTTAGTTCTGTTAGTGTAAACTCTATATCCATACAACTACTATTGCTATTTCTTTTCTTCATTATATCTGGATTTTTGTCTAAAATATCCTTTTTCCTTAGCTCATATTATTCTCCCAATTATATTCTATGTGCTCTTTCTAAAACCTTATCTAACATGTTTGCTTTATCTATATCTATTACTGCAACTTTATCTTCTTCAATTAAAACTGGTTTTAGAGCCGACTTCTTTCCTTTACCACTCATATTCCTTAAGATATTCCATATTTTATCCATAGGAGTATCTTTTCCTATGGTAGAACAAAATTCTCTCCATCCTTCTCTCTTCGCATTCTTAATTATTATTCTTGTTTTAGCTCTTGCTTTCTTATATTCTATCAAATTTCTCATACTCATATTTTCCCTGAGTTGTTTAAATGCTTTATTTCTTTCTTTAATTGCATTACTGCTTTCATCCTTCCACCATGGAATATTTCTGTTTTTCTGACCTGCTATCCTTTGTGGTATAAATAATGTTGCAGCATCCATTATTAGATTTGTAACTGAATCACAAAAAGTTTCTACTGTATCTTCATCCACTGAGTCTTTATTATCTTCACAATGCTTACTAAAGGAATTCCAATCTGCCTTCTCATACAACCATTTCTTTTGTAGTAAGCATTCTGGATTATTATTTACATTTATTTTACACATAATTGGAAAGTGATCACTCCCAACTGTGTTCTGGCTAATTACTTTCCATTCACATAAATCAGCCATACCATTTGAAATTAATGTTAAATCTATACTTGATACCGTATTCTCTGTTAAATTATACCTAGTTCCTTCTCCTGTGTTTAAACATACTAATGATCTATCATCCATGAGCTGTTCAATTACTTCCCCATTATAATCTATATTTTTACTTCCCCATAGCCAATTATGTGCATTAAAATCACCACACCATAATTCCTTTGTCTCTTTCCTAATCTTTTCAACCCACTTTATTAAAATCTTCTTACACGGGTTATAAAAATTATATATTACAATTGATTCTTCTCTAAAATATTTTTCAACTACAGCACATTTCATATCTTTAACCTCGCTTAATTCCCTATAAATAGTTCCTTCTTTTATAAAAGTTACCACCCCTCCCCCTTGTTTCCCAACCCTATCTTTTCGAACAGATTTATATCCTGGTAATACAAATTGCAGATTTGGCTTGAGCCAAGACTCTTGAACACAAATTACACTTGGTTTATGTTCCAAATCGAGTACATATTTTTTTAATTCTTGACCATTTGCCACAAGGCTCCTTGCGTTCCATTGCATTATATTTATCACCATTGATCTACTCTGATCCCTGTAAACCTTCTACTATTGTTGCTTTAGATAGAATTTCATGTATTGTGCTTACAGAAATCCCAGATATCCCTAGAAATTCTGATGCAGCTTCAAGGATTGTTTTAATCTTAGCCGATCTGCTTGCCAGCATAGCAGTAACATTAATTACCTTAACAATAAAGGCTAGAAAGTTCTCTTTAGTCATTATTAAAGTATTTTCTTTTATATCACACTGTTGTTCTGATTCTTTAGTTTGAACCTTTCTCTTGTCTCTTGTTTCTTGGTTGAGGTTATCCCTCATCTCAGCCCTTCTATCATCCTTACCTTTACAGACCTTCACTGCTTCCGCATAAGTGACTTTATGCTCAGTCTTGTATTTTTGGACTTCTCTTGCTTTTATTTGTACCCCACATCCTCCATATGCTGCACTGTGTGTACCTCCACAGTTGCAGCATTTTAATCCATTCACCTCTGTGCATTTATCATAATCATGCTCTCCTCCACATTTTGCGCATCTTACCTTCCCCGACACACTGCAGCCACATGTCCTATTCGTTGGCATTTAAAACATCTCAATGGCATTGGTACAAACACTCTTATAGGGTAAATCATGTATCCCATTTGTACTTTTTCAGGCCTTTTCCCTTCAAATGTCAACAAGACACTCAAACTTTCCTGTCGTTGTCCTTCTATCATCTTATACAGTCTTCTCACATTAATAATCTTACCTCCTCTTATATTTTCATGCATTTCGTCAGTGGATATATATGTTGGTATTCCATATATTACACCTTTTTCCCCCTTTTCTACTCCAACCTCTTTAGTTGTGACCTTTTCTCCATTCATTTCTTTTATCTTAAGTAGTTTGTTTTTCTGCCCAATATCTTTCACTATGATCAAAACTCTCCCTTGCCCCAAACACTTAGCCAAAACAACTGCCCCAATTATTTTATCAATCACAAGCGAACCTCGCTGCACCTCTGTTCCTAGCGCTTACTACGTGTCACCCAAACCGGAAACTCGCGTATCCTGCCTCCCCCTTCTGCACTGGAAAACTAGCTGGCTTTTATGGTTAGGGGAACAATCACAAGAGCGAATCAGCAGAGGCTGACACTTAGGAGCATTAATTAAAAACAGGTGTTGCTTCTTAACCTGGCGAAAGAGCAGAAACAAGAGATACAACAGGCACACTCAAGATACGTACAATTACGTAACAGAGGTGACAGGGCTTCTTCGACATGGCACAGAATAAGCAGCTACAGACATACCCGATGACATCCCGGGTCATACTGGGCCACCAATGCCGAGCTTTGAGGAGTGAGAGGGTCCATCTGCTGTCTAGGTGTCCAGAGCCCAAATGTGGTGTACTGAGCCCAGAAGGGGTTAATGTTGAGACATGGGCACATAGATCCTCCATTCTGGGCCTCCCAGTGGAGCTGGTTCATGGAGAGTGGCGACACTGATGTTCTCTGAGAGGTTGCATTTGATGGGACTATGTGAGGAAGTCGATGTACGATGAAAAGCGATGGTGGAACTGCCAGAACACCATGTTCATGAAGCCCTGGAAGATCAATGATGATTTGTAAAGGCCATACGGCATCATGTTGTATATACAGTGGTCTGGTGTGATGAATGCGTTTTCCACTCGTCGCCCTCCCCGAAGGTTATACACGCTCCGCAAGTCCAGTATATTCTACCCTTTGTTAACTTGGCCCCAAGCATCAAATTGATTGCACAATCCCATGGCCTGTAAGGTGGTAGACGGGTGGCTGCCTGCTTACTGAAGACATCCTGGAACGCCTCATAGTCAAGTGGGATGGTGAGCACATCAGTTGACTCTGTGCTTTCAACAAGGGTGGATGCAATTTGGGCTAAAATTGGGCTAGAACAAGGCTTAGATAACTTGGCGAGACAATTCTGATGGCAGAACTCTCTCCACACTGTTCCCATCTGACATCTAGAGAATGGAGGGTGAGCCAGGGGCATCCAAGGATGATGTCAATGGTGGGTCCCTCCAGTACCAGAAATGTGACAGTCACTTCCAGTGCGTAACTTCAAGGGGGAAAATTTATATTTCATTATTCCATGCCCCAGTGGCTTTCCCTGGACGGTTTCGACCTGGAGCTTATGGGCATGGTGCTTACGGGGCAGGTGGAGTCTGCTTAACAGGTCTTGTGAAATAAAATTGCCCAAGGAGTCTGAGTCAATGAGGGCGAAGACTGCATTAGAATGATCTGGGGTGAGTAGTTGTACCGGTATGAGAGATAACGTGTTTTTTGGGGTGATTGTGATGGTGCAGAATCCCTGTCAATTGCACTTTCAGTGACATATGACATCCTCAAATAGTGGACCACAGTCCAGTTCCAGATGGTGGCTTGGTTCAAGGCACACTGTGAACAATATTTGACTGTTTCTATTGTTTAAAATGAGCAGCACATCAGAACAACAGACTATACATAATATGTACATAATAATACATAATAATAATAATAATAGTATGGTACCATTTTCTCAAATATATTTTATCCAGGGGTAAAACAACTTAATTCAAGTCCCTTCTGTTTCTGCACATTGCATCTCTGCGCCCGAGCACCACAAGAGCTGCAGATAACATGGCTATTTTAACAACAGTAACAGAACACAGTGAGACTATAATAGTACAAATAACATTAAATATGTAAATATAGCATTAAAAGGGGGGGGTGAAATGCTATTTCATGCATACTGAGTTTTTTACACTGAATTGGATTCCCATGCTAAACATGGACAAAGTTTCAAAAATGAAGTTGTACGTTTGAAGGAGTATTTTTGTTCCAAAAAAACCTATTCCGGTTTGTCACAAGTTTCGGAAAGTTTTTTTCGAGTATGGGTCTGTGTGACGTTACATGGAGCGGAATTTCCATATATGGGTCCTAAGGGCACTTCTCCCGGAAGAGCGCGCACTCCCGTGGAGCAGAGCAGAGACATTCACTGATCAGAGCGAGAGACCGAAATGTCACAAAAGAAGTGTGTTTTTGGTTGCCAGGGCAAGACAACCCTGCACAGATTACCAAAAAAAAAAACAGCATTAAGGGACTAGTGGATGGAGTTTATTTTTACAGAGCATCAACGGAGTTGTGCAAGTGTTTTTTTTTTTGTTCCCTGCATTTCGAAGATGGCCCAGTTTGATGCCGGATTTGCATATCGTTTATTTCTTAAAGAGCCACACAGATGGGAAATCAAAAATTACCTGTATTACAGTGTATGATGTAACTGTCCATCAGTGTAAACAATGTGCAAAGTAATTAAACCAAAAAGTACACGATTTATAAAGTTATTGGCTTCTAAAATAAGGAGTCGACTCTGAATCGCTGAAACGAGCCGTTATAGATTTCAAATCTTTTGCCCATCTCTATGTGCATCACTAGGAGCACTTTGCATAATAATCTCCGCCTACCATCTTGAGAGAAACGGAACTCTGAGCTGCCCCACCCCCCACACACAGACGCTCTGGTTGGTGTGATAGCATCATGTCGAGGAGACAGTGTGTTTTTAATTGTAAAGGCAAGTTTGTTTTATTTTCACTGCCAAAGAATGAAGATCAGAAGAACCAATGGCTAAAATTCATTTTTACCACCATACAAGAGCAGTACAACAAATCCTTGTTGTGTTCACAACATTTCACTGATGACCGCTTTTCTAATCTCGGTGAGTACAAGGCGGGATTTTCAAAGCGTTTGGCCATAAACGCGAAGTATGATTATGAAGTTATGTGTCTGTTTTCTCCCGAGCATCTTATCAGTATGTGTGCTGTCTGCAGCCTTTCTCTGCGCTGATCGTCATGTACAAACATGTCATTAAAATGAAGTGTAACTCCGTGAATACTCAACGAAGAGACATGAGAGAGATATCTATAGAAAGATTGACATGTCTACTTTGAAACTAAACAAGTGCTGCTGAAAACAGATATTCTGTGATAAAGTAATCCATATGAAAACAACGCGATGTCTGTTTTTCATGTCTCCCTTCGTGACCACGCCCCCGCGCTGAATGCGCTATTCAGATTCAAACTGAAGCGCGCGGTTTGAATACACCCACACAGAAGAAAAAGCAGCAAGACTGTTCAAGTTTTTTATTTTACTGTTTGCTTCGCGATGAGAGGAATAAGACATAATTCACCCCAAACAGATGCTAACGCATAGTTTACCGTGGAGGTGTGTGCGGAACAACCAATCAAACCTGACTATGTTAGTTGACCAATCAGAACACAGTATGCTACCGAAAGGTGGGGTTTAAGGAAACTGAATCTTTTGAACAGCTTTACGCGAACCGTTTGGGGATCTCTGAGAATTGAGGTAATTTTAAAATGATATTTTGACAAAATGACAATTTTTTTTAACCTTGGATGGATTTAAACCTAATGTAGATGACTTATAAACAGTGATAGGAAGCTTAGAATTTTCATCTTACTGGCTCTTTAAGGATAATGCAGTCCCAATGAAAAAGGGTCATGAACGTGTGTTGGAACCGCAGGCGGTGAGTAAAACTGCTTCAAATATCTCTGTGTTGTTACCTTAGCTATCGGCACGTAAGCAAATCAAGTAAATAACATGCGATGTTGTCATCAAACTGCACTTTCCACATGTACACCTTAAAAAAAAAGAAAAAAAAAAGATGACATAAAGTGGAACTTAGTCATTTTCCAAAACCGTAAAACAAATATATACAGTTTCAATACATACTACATAGAGACATCCTGCTGTAGTCGTTGCTGCTGCTACTCTTGTTAAATTTCAGCCTCTGGATCTGATTCTGGATCATAAATATATATGGCTGAATCTGACTATTAGCCATGGTTTGTTTTGGATGATGTTTTTTTCCTCACGGTAATGTCACAGCTTCCAAACGCTCTCAATGCAAAAGCCTACTCGCGCTCGTGAATCTTTAGCTCCGCCCACACGTCATGCCTCCAGGCGCTCGTGTTTTTCTGGGAAAAAACTGTACAGACTTTCTTTCTCTTATAAATATAATAAAACTAAAGACTTTTTGGAGTTATGAAGGATGCAGTACTACTCCATAGGTACTCAAGATTAACGGGATTTAATCTTAACCCCCCCCCCCCCCCACACACACACACACACACACACCCTTTAAATAATTAAATATGCCTTTTTTTTTTTTTTTTTGTTAAAGATGTAACAGGAGATCTTGGAAAATGCTAACATTAGCCTGATAGCACTCAAAGCGAACGTCCCACCATCCCTGCAATTGCCATCCACAGCCACACCCCTGAACACATTTGTGCTCACAGACCAGAATACCAGAGACAACATTAATACAATAGGCTATATCAGCAGTTCCCAAGTCCAGTCCATGTTCCAAAGTGAAGTAAACCCCTGTTCAGGGAGTAGGAAGCAGTGAACACATTGTAGGGATCATATCGATTGGAAAACATTATATGTTGATGCCTATGCAACACATTAGTTTTATAAGAATCTTAAAGATTCTTCCCTTGAAACCCCCCAATCTAATTTCATATCCAAGACACCATACTAGAGACAAAGAGTTGTAAAACTTCCCTCCAAATGTACCATTCCTCATTGGCTCACTCAAATCCTGAGGGTGTGACATCATCACCCTATATAGAACACTGATCAGGATGGTTCTTTTAGATTCAGGAATTCCAGGAGAAGATGCTGAGCTAAGGGCCTTAACTTGTGCTAGGCTTTCGGCCTTGACTATTCATTCATCAAGATCCTTTGATTCGAATTGGTCTCGTCAATTCACTTTAGAATAGGTAACACATGTTAACTATTAACTACGGCATTTCCCTCAATAAATTCTTAATTTGCTGCTTATTAATTGTTATAAATCATAATTTGTGACTGCAGTTGTATCTGATCTAATGTGCATTATTATTCTTTAGCTTGGGTTAAACAAATTAATTTGACTTAGTTGGAACTGCAACTATGCTAATTATGTCTCTATTTGTTTTTCTGTTTTGCCACAGGATTTACATAACAAATAAACTTGAATTGAATTCATTGAATTTCATTGAAGAGCAGAGGGTAGAGCACTAAATTTTGCTCCCACTCTAGAATTAATAAATAAGTATAATTGTAACTGGAATTTACCACATATTCAGTATCTGGGCATATATTTATCAAAAAACTTGTCCTCTTTGTGCATCCTAAATTAAAATGTATAAAACCAGAAAATGTATAGATATAAAAAAGTACTTCAGAAAAGTAACCACACCCCCCACCCCGTGCCCCCGCCCAACAGAGGTTAATGTAAAATGAAAGGAGATCACACATTTTCACTTGCAAGGTATTTATTAGCATTACAATACATTACATTGCATACTGTACATGACAACAGCTGTAATGCTTTCAATTATACTGTCAAGAAACAATTAAATATACCTTATCAGAGCTCAACATTTTCTTCTGAAAAAAATTAAAATGTTATTAATCTTCATTGATATTTTTCTGGATCCAGGAGAGAATGTCCTTATCAATATGATTGGAAAGAGATCCATCTGGATTGATGGGAATAGTGAAGGGGAGAGGAATACCCATTCTTGACAGTGTCATCTAGAACAGCAGGAAAAAAATTATTTAGTTGTATTTCCTGTTTATATCATTATGAGATAATAATTTAAAAAGGAAATATTTCACCTCTGGAATCCTGGCAATGACATTCAAGGACCTCTGAGTTGGCAAGGCAGCAGTAAGTTCAATCTCTTTCTCACTGTTCATTACTCTTTCAAGTCTGAATCCCGCCTGGAAAGCCGCCATAGGGATGTGTTTGGACATTCTAATTGTGACAGGATACAAAAATAAGAGTAGAGAATTAAACCAGTGCCATTTTCTACACAACACATTTGTTGTTCTGTGCCGATGAACATTACTTTTTAGCATAGCTGGTGACAGTAATCGGCAGCCTCTCCCATTCCAGCTCTAAACGTGCAGCAGGGAATTCACCCAGTACACCAGCCTCAGCTTTAGCAGTGACTGCATACTGCTGGCACTCTGGACCCCAAGCAAGCTTGGCCTGAAATGTTATGCTTAATTATGCTTAAACCTGAGAAAAATGTTACACTACAATTTTTTTTATCACACTTCAACACTTACAGTCACTTTGTGCTTGCTCAGCACAGCACCATCAACACAGATCTTCAGGTTGTCATTTTCAGCAATGGAAGAAACAACAATTTGCACTCTTGCAGTTGGTTTGTCAAAGTAAGCAGCAAGTTGGTAGCCCAGCAGTTTGTGGTCAACTCTCACAGCACGGGCAATGACAGCAAAAACAGGTGAACCTGAATTTCCGAGGAACTTAGCCTGAAAGCATACACCATACAAATATTAAGTATCATATTATATTAATTAAAGTTTTGTGTTATTATGACAAAACAAATGAAATTAATTGATTCACCTGTTTCTGGATACGCTCAAAGCTAGATCCAGAACTTCCACTGCTAACTTTCTTTGATGCACCATGGGGTGCCAAATACTGCAAGAAAAATAAGGTAATAAACATGATAAGTGTTGGATCTAAAGAAACTATATTGTTGACAAAAATATTTTCAGTAGTTACCCTATCCTTGTGGAATTTCCTGAAAGGCTCCATGATAGTGGCAGTCTGAAAATAAATAAAGTATTCAGTGCAAATGAATATACAGATTAATGGGATTTAAGCAACACATGACATTCCTTTTCCTCACCTTGGTCATGCGAGACCTGGACTCTGAGGAGCTTGAACTGCTGCTGCTTCTGCTGCTTCTGCTGCTGCTGCTGCTGCTACTCCTACTGCTGCTACTGCGGCTGCTGCTGCTGCTTTCAGAAGAGTTCCTGTTTTTATCTTCAGTCTCCAGGATGTCCTTCAGTTTCAACAGGAAAGCCTTTCCTTCTGCAGTCTCCTCATCAATGAGACTGATTTGCTTAAGGAGCCTCTCGGCAGCTCTAGGACCAACTTGGACTTCAAGCTCCAGTCTTTCAACAGCAGGACCTTCCGCTATAGCCAAAACAATAATCCTTAATTATACAATTATATAATAGTTTAATGAATGTAATAATTTCTTTAAGTATACCTCTTGCCACTGTAGCACGGGCTGAGTGTTGTCCAATTATGTAGAACAGAGGAGTATTTCTGATGAAAGCAGCATTGTGAGAGTGCACCTCAACGCATCCCTTGATTTCAATGTATGGGACAGCAAGACAGAGAGTCTTGTCATATGGAGCAGGAGCTCTCATAGGAGCCTCATTTGAATTCTCAGATGACTGGAAAGAAAAATCAAGTATTATAATGAGTCTAACAACGTGAAGCAAATGAATGCTTAGCATACTAACACATACACAGTAAGTTGTGTGAGTGTTCAAAGTTTACCATGTATTCAGCAGATGTCTGGGAATTCTGCACAGCCAACTCAGATACTAAAGGAACAGTCCTCTCAGCAGAAGGCTCTTCAATGTTTCTGACCACAGCATGAGTCTCTAAGCTGTCAGAACAAGAAGTAGGTAACTTGCATTTCACAAGAAACAATATGAATTAATAAATGATGCAAAATATTTGCTTCACTAGCATCACTAAGATTTCATTACCTCAGATCAGCGATGTGTTCAGGAACCTCAACAGGCAGAGCCTCCACCTTGTAGTAGCCCTTGAGAATGTCTGCTCTTGCAGCTATTTTTCCAGGAGCAATTGTACGGATTTTTCCTCTCGCCATAACAGCAGCTTGGATCAAGGCAGTGTTCACTCCCATCACAGCAAAGGTCTGGAGAGCAATACTGAAAGAATAAAGGAGATTGTTTGTAAAGGGATTGTTATGTGCATTATATCTCATGTCTATGAATGTAACTGTAAAAATGTACCTTGGTCTAGCTTCAGCTTGGAGTTGAATATCAGTCTTCTTCAGCTGCTCAAGAGTCATAGTCTCAATCTCCTCAGGGAGAGGAGGTGTAATGGTGGCCTTAACTAAAAGGATGAACGGAACAACATCAAAAGTGGCGACCCCCTCATATCAGAAGAAAAAGAAAACAGTTACCATATATAAAAAACATACCATTGACACTTGCAGCAGCAACGGCAGCAGTGTACAAACTAAACTCCATGGGCAAACCAACTGCTGTTGGCAAGATACGACGCACTTCAGCTGCAAGCAGAGGTTTGGCATACTGCAAGGCAATTCCTTCCTGCAAAGCTTTAAGAGCCGCCTTCAACATTTCACGTTGTTTGGGTCCAGTCACAATCTGGGGAATGTGTTATTGAGAAACTTTCTAATTATGATAATTATTTGTGAGACAGATTTTAAAACGAAATAGTAATGAAAGAGAAGAGATAAACTACAACACAATACCGGTATAGCTTCTTCAATGATGGTCTTGTCAATCTTGACAAAAGCCACTTCTTGTCCAAGTAATTTGATGTAGGCTGAAGCCAGTGGCTGATTGTTTGGTAAATCCTTCCAGTTTGTGAGCTTAAGGGGTAAAATATAAATCATAAACATTTTGCCTATGTCATGTTTGTAATATTACTTATAAGTGTAAAGTTATACAGTGAAAACATACTGCTCTCAGGGTGCGCTTAATCTTTGTGATACGGTCAACACTTTCATCAGCTGCAGGAGATTTCAGAAGAGCCTCCTGGATTCCTTCAGTTCTCACACCAATCTGTTTGAGGGCAAGTGAACTGAGTAAAGGCCAAAATCCTTTTTAAATCAATATAATAAAATAAAAAAGGTTTGCCCACCTCAAGAACATCAGCAGCAGCTCCAGCCAGATAAGCACGTGCTTTAGCTACAACAGCTCTGGGCAGGATGGTTGCAGCATCATTGATCATGTAGGCACTGCCAGCAGCTCCAACCATAAGTGAAGCTGCACAGAGACATAGGTAAGAATATCATTAATGCAGATTTTTGTACATTTTAATAAACAGCCAACACATCATTTGTTAGCTTTCTTGAAAATTTAGCAAAACTTACTATGATAGAAGTCCAGCTGAAGGGCTCTGCTGAAACGGTAGCTAAGTCTGTCTAGCTTGCGGCTCATGAGCTTGATGGCAACATTAGCTGCACCAGCACTGAAATAGACAACCATTATTATAACGCTCACTTGAAATGATATATGAAATTTATGAAAAAATTTCTTACACAGCTGCCATATCAGGAGCAGTGATTCTGGTCAAGGACTTGATGTGGGAATAAGCAAAGCTCAAAACATGCATGTTGGTTTCAGTCTTCAGAGCACCAGCAAGACTGGAGACAAGAGCCACTGATGGCTTGGCCTCAAACAACACAATACAAGCAACCATGCGCACTTCTGGGTGGAGAGCTCTATCCAACACAAGCTGCAGGGCAACTGGCTGAACCTGTGGCAAGAAAGAAGGTCAGTTTATTATTGGGAGAAAATGGGCCATTTTACAATAATTCATTCCTACAATGACTGACACTTGCCAGTTTGGGTTCTTTCTTGGCAATGTTCCTCAGGGCCAAGATAGCATCAACCTGGACTCTAAGGGGCAGAGATGTAGCTGCAGTTCTCAGTCCTGGCAGGAGCTTCATGATGGGTTTAAGACTAGCAGGGTGACCAGCATTGCCCAGAACTTTAAGAGCCAATGTGATTTCAGGAATGTCATTTTTAGAAGTTGCCTCTGCAGCAATATCATGAATGGGCTGAGGAGATTAGAAAATTAGAATTAAAAAATCTGAACAAGTACATTACTGGTAGAAATGTAAGACTTGAATTGTTTACCCTGAGGTGCTCAGCAGAGCAAGTGGGAACTGCAACACAGTGCCTGGCAATCATGGAACCATATCCAAGCATTACAACTTCACGGAGAGCTGGGATTGTGGAGATTTTCTCATGCGTAGCCAAACTCTAGTCAGCAAGATAAAGAAATTATTAATTTGAATTCAGGAAAGATTTGAAGAACGACATTTTGAGTATAATCAGATTTACTCACAGCTGTCATTTGAATCGTGTCCAAATCAGCAGTGACCATTTGCAGAGCAACCACAAGAGCCTGAATGAACTCTGGAAGGGTAAGTTCACCAGCCAAGAACTTCTCCTTGATGAATTTTACAATGACTGGTGTGCCAACAGAAGGAAGAGCATCCAGGAGCCAACGCCTAACAGAGTCATTGTTTAAAATATATTCATAATTTAAATTAAATTAATTTTGCTGACAAACTGTACCTGTAAGCTGGTTTGTCCTTGAACTGAGCCCAGATAGCCTCAATGTTCTCCAGGGTGGAAACACGCAGGAGCTGGATGAGCTGAACAAACTTGAGTGGAGCGTCTTCATGGACCATGTCCACATTGTTTGCAACAAGGTGCTTAAGGACCTCGATGATCTAGAAGAGAGTAAGAGCTAGTTTCAGTTGATATGTTCAGTGTGGTTCAAAGGGTTTGACTCTGAGATCGTTAAAGTATTACCTGGACTGGAGCATCACTGATCTTCATTAGATGAATGGGGGTCTGAAGAATCTCAGTTGCAAACTCATATTGCAGGGATCCACGGGCCAAGTAATCAGCTTTGATTGGAGCAACAAGGGTCTTCTCAATCTCAACAAAAGCCAAGGTTTGTCTGAAAAATTAAAAAAGAAAAATGTAATAATATGTGTAGGGTATATTGTTAGTTCATATTTCTCACAGAGGATCAGTCATACTTTGCTTCCATCTGGGCAGCACCATGGATCTCATTGAAGGGTGAAAACTGATGCACTTCCTCAACTGTTGCTTCAGCGATTAGTACACCAGCGGACGCTGGCTTCATGATGTAATTGTAAGTTGCAGTTTCAATCATACTCTTGATTCTCTGTTGAGAGAAAGGTGTGTGATCAATTTAACAATTAAAAAATTATATTGTTGAGGAAATATTTCATGTTTTTCCAATCTTGGTCATTACCTCTGTGCATTCATGACACCTCTCAGTGTATGCCAAACCAACGTCCTTCATGATTCTCTCCTGGCAGTGGCTCAGATCCTTAGACTTGGTTACGGTAATGTGGTTGGCCTTTGGATCCTCACTGATGACATAGTGGGTCCTGCACACTCCCTGAGCTCCAGCCTTGAAGGATGAGTCAAAAAATAAGACTGCAGAACTCAAAAAGGCTTTCTTAATGCCTTTATAAATGTATTTAGGATTACTTTCTCACCTCTTGCAGCTCATAGATGTTCTGGGTCTTCTTGAGGTTGAGCTGAAGGATGTTGAGGATACCTCTGTGTAAGTTCAATACAGTAGGGGAGACTCCTGCAGGGGCAAATACCTTTCCAACCACACCATTAGCATACTCAAACTTGATGGGAATCTGAAGCTGAGCAGCCAATGCTGAGGTGAGTTTAGTGGCAGGAAAAAATGGATCCTTGGGCCAAATACCAGCGTACTCGTAGATTACAGGTTCCATGAGCTGTAAGGGATATTTTCCATTTAAATTAGGGCATTGTTGCTTTTAACATCCAATGATGGCATACTTTTTGTTGTTGTTTTCTTTCAGTGTGAAAATCTTACAATTTCCACCGTTCTTAATCATTACCTTCATCAGAAAGGTGTTCTCTGTCACAGCACTGAGGTGAACCTTGCTGTTGACCTTTATACCTGCTCTGGCCAAACCTTCTTGAGGAAGACCGCCCAAGAGTAGAGCCTCATACTTGTACACATAGGTCTTATCAGGGGCAAACTCAGGGACTGAAAAGGGTAGAGTATTTTGGATTTAGGTCTGTTGTTATGACCATTCATTTTAATCTGTAATGCAGTGTATCACTTACAAACTAATTTTCCAAGTCATATTACTTACCAAGGTTTATCTGTTGACTTGCTGAAATAAATAAAGATAAAAAAATTATATATATATATATATATATATATATATATATATATATATATATATATATATATATATATATATATATATATATATATACATATATATATATAGGAATATATATATATATATATATATATATATATATATATATATATATATATATATATATATATATATAGGAATATATATTTTCAAGAGGTTAAACAAGGTTTTTTGAAATAGGCATAAAGAGAGAAAATAAGAAAAATATATATAAATATATTTTGACTTACCCACAAGGGCCACAGTCAGGGCAAGCACAAGAGCTCTCATGGCTGATGGTTTGTAAAGAGCACTTCAGAGAAACAGACCTTTTATAGTGGTTTCTTGCTGACCAAGTATTAAAATTTAAATTAATTATTAACCAATGTCTTTAAGTGCATATCCAATTACACACAAGAAATAACTGATGTCAACTTATTTTAAAATAAATATAAGTTAGAGGTTAGGTTAACCTGGCCTGACATAGTGACATTCTTCATGCCTACGTTCCCAGTGCTGTTCATTTTACTTTTATCTTCAAATAGGCAATTCTTTTTTCAGTACTGTCATACACATAAAACAATGCTGAAGCAGAAAAATTTGAGTTTTTTTAAATAAATTTATGGCTAAGGAGTAAGTTATAACAAAGAAAACTGCATTAAAAAAAATTTTTTTTTATCCACAACCTTTTGTTGCTAACAGACCTGGCTTGACTATTCTAAGCTATCAGTTCCAGGTTAGGTTACCCTGGCCCTTAATCTTAAAAATTGTTAAAGTCCATATTAGTTTATTTATTTTTTATGTAAAACTGCAATAGCATTGTGTGAACTTTGGAAGTAGATGTGGCTTGGTGTGTGGACAGTTTTATAATTGTTAAATCTAGTTATTTTTATTAAACGCTTTAAGAAAGGGTATTATGGCAAATATTCAGTACAGGAATAGACTTCATTACCATTGAGCATGGCACCTCATACTTAAATAATATGATTTAAAGATGAATTCATATTTTCAGAGACCACAAATAATAACTTCTTAAAAAAAAAAAAAAAATCTTGTAATTTGTCATGTAGTGAGATCAACTCAGAACAGCAAGGACAAACCTATTTTAGTACAGCACAGCTTTCATCCAAAAAGGCGACTTTTCAATGGTTGTGTCAAAACAGTGTTTTTCTTTGTCTCAATAAACAGATGATAAACATTTGGAAGCACTTAACAAAAAATTAGGCAGACACCCGTCTACCACCTTACAGGCCATGGCACTGTGTGATCGATCTGATGCTTGGGGCCATCATCACACCATCAGGCCACTATGAACAAAAGGTAATGCCATATGGTCTTTCCAACTCACCGTCGATCTTCCAGGGCTTTATGAATGAGGTATTCCAGCAGTTCCTCCATCGCTTTGTCAGTGTGCATTGACTTCCTCGTGTACTCCTGGAACCTGGTCGAACATCGCCACCACATTAATGGCTCCGACAGCATCACCTCTACCTAAAGCTGGAGAAGTGTGAGATCCATGTCTCCACGGTGCAGTTCCTCGGGTACATCACTGGCTGAGATGATACCCAGATGGACCAGGGGAAAGTTAAGGCCATACAGGAATGACCCATCCCTCAGACCTGCAACAATGGGATTTACTTCTACTGTTGCTTCATTAAGAACAACAGTATGCTCAATGCTCCTCTCACCTCTCTATTTGGAAATCCCAATTCCCTGTCCTTGACCTCCAGTGCACACAAAGCCTTAGAGAAGCTCAAGGAAGCAGTCAGCATGGCCACCATCCTTCGTCATCCAGACCCCCAAGTGCCCTTCATGGTGTAGAGGTGTACACTTCCACCAGTGGAGCTGGGGCCGAGCTGTTCCAGCAGTTGGGCAAGCCTCCTAGCCTCCACCATTCTGCATATCACTCCAAAAAAACTGTCTCCAGGAGAAGTCAACAATGACATAGGTAACCGAGAGCTAATGGCAAACAAATCAGCTCTCTAGAAGTCTCTAGAAGTCCTTTCATGGTCATCACTGACCACAAGAACCTCCAGTACCTAAGATATGCAAAGAGACTCAACCCCATCGAACCCACTGGGAATTATTCTTCACATGGTTCAATTTCACCATCACCTTCCACCCTGGAAACCGCAATTGTAAAGCTGATGCCTTATCTCGCTTGTAGTCTCCAGAATCCCCCTCTAAACCAGAACTCATCATCCCTCCTGTCCTCATTGTGAATCCCATCCAATGCAACCTCTCAGATAACATCTGTATCTCCAGGAACCAGGAACCAGCTCCCCTGGAAAAATACATAAAAAATACTATGGAAGTCAATGGCAACCACCAACTGTTTGATTACCAGCAATATTACAAACATATATTACATTATGTTCAACATAAGAAAGCAATTCATACAGGTTTGGAATGACATGAGGGTGAGTAAATGATGACAGAATTTTCATTTTTGGGTGAACTATCCATTTAAAGCTCTAAAGGCCATCATAACTAATTGAATCATAAGTTTTGGAATGTGATAAAACTAAATAAATGAAAAACAAACTAAGAATAAAAATCTAAGTACACTTTCGTAGTATGATCTACTTTTTTAATGACTTAAGAATAACAAAATATAATTAAGTTTAATATTGGTTATTAAATACAAGTGAATTGGTGGGTTTTTGGAAAATGGGAGCCAAAATCATCACAATTAAAAGAACCAAAGACTTAAACTACTTTAGTCTGAGTGCACTGAATTTATTTAATCCACAATTTTCAGAATTTGAGTTGAATTACTGAAACAAATGAATTTTTCCACAACATTCAAATTTATTGAGATGCGCCTGTATGTGTTTACTTTAACAGTCTTTAACTAGAAACTAAGATCTAAAGATTAAGTCTTTGTGGTGCCTTCCTTTGCCTTTTGGGATAGTGGCGTTCAGGGTGTGCTTCAGAAGATTGATCAGGTTGAGCTTCTGGATCAGATGTTCCAGCTCTCTGAACTGGCAGATCATCAAAGAGATCACAGCCGCGTTTCCAGTGTCGGACCAAAAGCGGCATGTTCTGTCCTGCCATTTTTGAGGACATACAGTATTGTTCAAAATAATAGCAGTACAATGTGACTAACCAGAATAATCAAGGTTCCTCTTCAGGAACTCGAGCTGCGTCAAAAGCGCTTTGGGGAACGCGCCCAGCGTGCGCGACTCTGAATATCGTGTGAAATCAGACCAATGGAAGAGCGTGACGTCACCGGCGGAGTGACGTAAGCGACCAGGAAGCTATAAAAGCACGTGCCACGCAGCTGGCGTCAGCTTCGCGTCTCTCAGCAAGCGCTCTGTGTGTGATTGTCAAACTGTTTGTCTGTGAGTCTTATTTACTGTTGTCTGTCCAGTTTAAGAGCTCCTAGACAATGCCCAAAAGCAAGGCGAAAGTTAAGCATTCTGGCGATTCCAAATCGCGTTTTAGGCTGTGTGTTCCTCCCTGCCCGAGATATATAACGGGTGGGGATACACACAACCTTTGCGTGGTTTGCCTGGGTTCGAAGCACGCCGAGTCGGCTCTCGAGGGGGCCGACTGCCCGCACTGTTTGCGGATGTCGGTGCGTATGCTTCGTTCCCGGAGGGCCCTCTTCGAGGAGGGGGCCTTCGCCAGCGCTCCCCGCGGTGCTGGTCCCGCTTCTGCTGAGGCAGAACGGCGGCTGCACTCGTGGGGTTCGCAAGTGGATCTGGTGGAGGGAATGGAGACGGGCCAGTCCCTATCTCCTTCCACTTCTGCCAGATCCGGCACCCAATCCCTAGAGTCGGAAGCACGCTCAGCGGTTCCTTCCACTCAGGGAGAGGGGTCGACGCTTCGCCTCTCTTCCTCCGAGGAGGAAGTTGATGTGGAGTCGCTCGACAGGGATTCGCCACCCCACTCGCCGCAGTATGAGGAGCTCTTGGAGGTGGTTACTCGCGCGGTGGCCAAGCTAAACATCGATTGGCCCACCGAGAAAGCAGCTGAACCGCAGAGAAGCAAGCTTGATGAACGCTTCCTGCGCGCGAGTCAGCCACCTCCCAGCCGGGGCCTGCCATTCTTTCCCGACCTGCACGATGAGATCTCCAGGTCGTGGAAACGCCCATTCTCTGCCCGCCTCTACATCCCCTCGTCAGACTACTACGGGAACGTAGTGGGGATGGGAGAGCGCGGTTATAGAGCGATGCCCCGGGTGGAACAGACGCTCGCGAGCTATCTGTCCCCCGGTGCGGCGTCGTCTCTAAAGGCCCCGGCATTGCCCTCAAAGCCACTAAGAACAACTTCGGCTTTGGTGGGCAAAGGGTATGCGGCAGCAGGTCAGGCTGGTGCGTGTCTGCACACCATGGCGGTGTTACAGGCGTACCAAGCCGATCTGCTCAAGGAGCTAGATGAGGGAGAGGAGATCAAGTCCCATGATATCTCTGAGCTAAGAAGGACCGCTGATCTCTCCCTCCGCGCCACCAAGGAGACCGCTCGAGCGATTGGGCGGTCCATGGCAGCTATGGTGGCCGCGGAGAGGCACTTATGGTTGACCCTGTCTGATATGAAAGAGCGGGACAGGGTCTGCCTCATGGACGCCCCGATCCAGCCGACTGGCCTGTTCGGCGACGCAATAAATTCTGTCGTCGACAGGTTTCAGGAGGCCCGCAAGCAAGCGGCGGCGTTCCATAAGTTCCTCCCTCGTCGCTCCCTCGGGGCATCTGGGCGGGAGATGCCCCAGCCGCTCCCTAGCTCCTCGTACCGCGAGGCTCAGAAGCAGAGCGTCGCCTCTCGTGCTCCTCCGCGTCGGGAACGAGAGTCTCGACGACGCTCTCGGCCGAGGACTTCCCAGCCCAAACAAGATCTCAGGGCGGTTATTGAAGCTAAGAAGTCCTCGGCCAAGAAACCCTGACGCCAACAACCCAGGGTTTCAGAGGGCAGCCTCTGCTGGGGTAGAGCGGTACACACCGCAGTACACGGTGCCCGTCTCCCCTCAGCGCCCTCTGGGGGCCGGTCTGCTAACCCTGCCAGTGATCCAGGGCGCAGCAGGTCCCAGCGAGCATCGCTCTCAGTATCTTCCGCCCGTGCGCGTAGCGGGGCTGAGACGCTCGCCGCCCCTGCGGGGGCCTCTTACACCAGAGATCAGTCTCGAGAGACTGATTCCCTTAGTAGATTATTTAGCAGCGTGGAAACTACTGCCAAATGTATCTCGATGGGTCCTGCACACAGTAGAAAAAGGCTACCGCATTCAGTTCGGCTCCGTGCCGCCAGTATTCAACGGGGTCGTTCAGACAGTAGTCGGCCTCAGGCAGGGTCTGGTTATGGAACAGGAGGTGAAAACCCTATTAGAGAAGGAGGCCATCGAGGTGGTCCCTCCTCAAGACAGGGAGTCCGGATTTTACAGCCGGTATTTCATAGTTCCCAAGAAGGATGGGGGGCTGCGTCCGATTATAGACTTGAGGGTCTTAAATCGTTCAGTTATGAGACTAAAATTCAGAATGCTCACAATCAAGCAAGTTGTAGCACAGATCAGGTCCCAGGACTGGTTTGTCACGATAGATCTCAAAGACGCATATTTTCATATATCCATCCTTCCACATCACAGGAAGTTTCTGAGGTTCGCTTTCGGGGGCGAAGCTTACCAATATCGAGTACTTCCCTTCGGCCTTGCACTCTCACCCCGCACGTTCACAAAATGTGTAGACGCGGCTCTGGTCCCCCTGCGCATGCAGGGCATCCGCATTCTCAACTATATCGACGATTGGTTGATCTTAGCTCAGTCAGAGCAGGCTGCGGTTCGGCATCGAGATGTCGTCCTCGCACATATGGGGGAGCTGGGTTTGAGACTGAACGCCAAGAAGAGTGTACTTTCTCCGGTTCAGAGAACCACCTATCTAGGCGTAGTATGGGATTCAACCACGATGCAGGCACGATTGTCCCCTGCTCGTATCGAGTCGATCCGCATCTCAGTCGAGAGAGTCAAACAAGGCCAGTCACTCACTGTCAAACAATTTCAGAGATTGTTGGGTCTGATGGCAGCTGCGTCCAACGTGATACCTCTTGGCCTGCTGTACATGAGGCCCCTGCAGTGGTGGCTCAAGACCAAGGGATTTTCCCCGAGGGGCAATCTACTTCGCACTATCAAGGTCACGCGGCGCTGCCTACGTGCCTTAGATGTATGGAAGAAACCTTGGTTCTTGAAACAGGGCCCGGTGCTGGGAGCTCTTTGTCGCCGTGTAACGCTAGCGACAGATGCATCCCTCACTGGTTGGGGTGCAGTCATGAGTGGCCACCCTGCCCGTGGTCTGTGGAGCGATCGCCATCGAACATGGCATATCAATTGTCTAGAAATGCTAGCAGTTTTTCGTGCACTGAAGCACTTCCTCCCAGACCTAAGGGGTCACCATGTGTTGGTGCGCACCGACAACACATCGGTGGTCTCCTATATCAACCACCAGGGAGGTCTGCGTTCGCGCCCTTTGTACAAGCTGGCGCACCAGATCCTGGTGTGGTCCCAGAGCAAACTCCTCTCACTAAGAGCAGTATATATTCCTGGGAAACAAAATGTGGGAGCAGACATACTGTCGAGGCAGGGGCCGAGGCCCGGGGAGTGGAAACTTCACCCACAAGTAGTGAAGCAGATTTGGAGAATATTTGGCAGGGCTCAAGTAGACCTATTTGCAATGCCCCCTTTGGTTCTCTCTAGTTCATCCAGCTCCTCTGGGACTGGACGCTATGGTACAGACCTGGCCGAGGCTTCGTCTGTACGCATTTCCCCCTATTGCTCTGCTCCCGGGAGTTCTGGCGAGAGTGCGCCGGGACGGGGTCCGTCTGTTGTTAGTAGCCCCGTTCTGGCCGGGCCGAGTATGGTTCTCAGATCTAGTCTCGCTCCTCGACGGCTCTCCGTGGGAGATACCGATCAGGACAGACCTCCTCTCGCAGGCGCAGGGTACGATAATTCACCCTCGCCCGGAGTTGTGGAAGCTGTGGGTGTGACAACTTTTAGCAGCCGGTCTCTCAACCGAGGTTGTCGAGACCCTTCTCCAATCCAGAGCTCCCTCAACGAGGAAACTGTACGCCCTGAGGTGGAAACTCTTCACCTCATGGTGCGGAGACCGCCAGCTAGACCCAGCAAACTGCCCGATTGGTACAGTTCTGGAGTTTCTACAGGCTAGGCTCTCTGCAGGGTTGACCCACTCCACGCTGAAGGTTTACGTGGCGGCTATTGCGGCCTACCACGCCCTTCTCGATGGCCAGTCTTTGGGAAGACACCCCTTAGTTACACGTTTCCTCCGCGGTGCGCTGAGGCTGAAACCTCCAGTACGGTCCCGTATTCCCCCGTGGGACCTGGTGGTGGTGTTAGAGGCAATGTGCAGACCCCCATTTGAACCTATTCAAGATATCTCAGACAGACACCTTACACTTAAAACCTCCTTTCTGTTGGCTATCACCTCTCTGCGGAGAGTAGGAGACCTCAGGCCCTCTCTGTGGCCCCTACTTGTCTTGAATTTGCACCAGGCATGACTAAAGCGTTCATATACCCTCGAGCGGGATATGTTCCTAAGGTTCCCTCTGTTACACCACAACCTGTCGTACTGCAGGCCTTCTGTCCTCCTCCCTTTCGGGAGCCCGACCAGGCGAAGCTAAATTGTATGTGTCCAGTTAGAGCGCTGGACGCATACGTCCACAGAGCTGCCCTGTGGAGAAAGACCGATCAATTGCTTGTATGCTACGGTCCCCCCAAGAGGGGTTTTCCTGCTTCTAAGCAGACTATCAGTCGTTGGATAGTCGAGGCTATCAACGCTTCCTATGAGTCCTCTGGTCGTCCCCCGCTGTCGGGAGCCAAGGCTCACTCTACCCGGGGTATGGCGGCCTCCAAGGCCTTCTTAGCAGGTGTGTCCATGCTGGACATCTGCAACGCTGCGGGATGGTCCACGCCCTCCACGTTTGTCAGATTCTATGGCCTAGACATGCCAGTCACTCCAGGCGCTTCAGTCCTCCTGACCTAAGCTGTGCTCTTCGGATACACACTAGGCAGGGGTTTGGTAGTCTGGCGGCGTTGGTACTCGTTCCCCAAAGCGCTTTTGACGCAGCTCGAGTTCCTGAAGAGGAACGTCTCTAGGTTACGTATGTAACCCTAGTTCCTCGAGGGAACGAGACGCTGCGTCTCGGAGCCATACCCCCCGGCACCCCTGCCGGCGCTTGCTGGTACTCGAAGCTGACGCCAGCTGCGTGGCACGTGCTTTTATAGCTTCCTGGTCGCTTACGTCACTCCGCCGGTGACGTCACGCTCTTCCATTGGTCTGATTTCACACGATATTCAGAGTCGCGCACGCTGGGCGCGTTCCCCAAAGCGCTTTTGACGCAGCGTCTCGTTCCCTCGAGGAACTAGGGTTACATACGTAACCTAGAGACGTTTTTAGTATATTTTTTATTGCTCCGTGGCAAACAAGTTACCAGTAGGTTCAGTAGATTGTCAGAAAACAAACAAGACCCAGCATTCATGATATGCACGCTCTTAAGGCTGTGCAATTGGGCAATTAGTTGAAAGGGGTGTGTTCAAAAAAATAGCAGTGTCTACCTTTGACTGTACAAACTCAAAACTATTTTGTACAAACATTTTTTTTTCTGGGATTTAGCAATCCTGTGAATCACTAAACTAATATTTAGTTGTATGACCACAGTTTTTTAAAACTGCTTGACATCTGGGTGGCATGGAGTCAACCAACTTGTGGCACCTCTCAGCTGTTATTCCACTCCATGATTCTTTAACAACATTCCACAATTCATTCACATTTCTTGGTTTTGCTTCAGAAACAGCATTTTTGATATCACCCCACAAGTTCTCAATTGGATTAAGGTCTGGAGATTGGGCTGGCCACTCCATAACATTAATTTTGTTGGTTTGGAACCAAGACTTTGCCCGTTTACTAGTGTGTTTTGGGTCATTGTCTTGTTGAAACAACCATTTCAAGGGCATGTCCTCTTCAGCATAGGGCAACATGACCTCTTCAAGTATTTTAACATATGCAAACTGATCCATGATCCCTGGTATGCGATAAATAGGCCCAACACCATAGTAGGAGAAACATGCCCATATCATAATGCTTGCACCTCCATGCTTCACTGTCTTCACTGTGTACTGTGGCTTGAATTCAGAGTTTGGGGGTCGTCTCACAAACTGCCTGTGGCCCTTGGACCCAAAAAGAACAATTTTACTCTCATCAGTCCACAAAATGTTCCTCCATTTCTCTTTAGGCCAGTTGATGTGTTCTTTGGCAAATTGTAACCTCTTCTGCACATGCCTTTTTTTTAACAGAGGGACTTTGCGGGGGATTCTTGAAAATAGATTAGCTTCACACAGACGTCTTCTAACTGTCACAGTACTTACAGGTAACTCCAGACTGTCTTTGATCATCCTGGAGGTGATCATTGGCTGAGCCTTTGCCATTCTGGTTATTCTTCTATCCATTTTGATGGTTGTCTTCCGTTTTCTTCCACGTCTCTCTGGTTTTGCTCTCCATTTTAAGGCATTGGAGATCATTTTAGCTGAACAGCCTATCATTTTTTGCACCTCTTTATAGGTTTTCCCCTCTCTAATCAACTTTTTAATCAAAGTACGCTGTTCTTCTGAACAATGTCTTGAACGACCCATTTTCCTCAGCTTTCAAATGCATGTTCAACAAGTGTTGGCTTCATCCTTAAATAGGGGCCACCTGATTCACACCTGTTTCTTCACAAAATTGATGACCTCAGTGATTGAATGCCACACTGCTATTTTTTTGAACACACCCCTTTCAACTAATTCAACTAATTGCCCAATTGCACAGCCTTAAGAGCGTGCATATCATGAATACTGGGTCTCATTTGTTTTCTGAGAATCTACTGAACTTACTGGTAACTTGTTTGCCACGTAGCAATAAAAAAATATACGAAAAACCTTGATTATTCTGGTTAGTCACATTGTACTGCTATTATTTTGAACAATACTGTAGTTGCATTTTGGGTCATAGACCCTTTTGTTAGATGAGGGGACATTAGATATTATTTGTTAAATATAACTAGTAGTTGTGTGTCTGATTAGTCCAAACGCTAAATAAAAATAAAAAAAAGAATACAAATACAAAGAATACAAAGAAAACAAGAAAAAATATTAATAATTGAATTGCACAAACCTATGCACGTGATTATAATGTACATTATTAATCCATGTATGTGAGAGAGAGAGAGAGAGAGAGAGAGAGAGATGTGATTTGACTTAATATTTGTGAGTGAATGTGTGTGTACTTATATTGTTTGTTTGCACGTGCATAGTTGTGCTTGCAAGTTTGAGTTTTTTTTTTTTTTTTTTTTTTTTTTTTGTATACACATGGATGGGTTTCCAAGTCTGTATGATGTTTTCTTTGTGTGTGTGCACGTGTATACAATATTCATGTACATTCCCATAAACTATCCATAGGCTTTCCAATCTTACACTGAATTCACAGTATACTGTAATAATAAGACAATGTCCACATGCATATACAAAGTGCTATTGAAAAAAAAAGAAAAAAGGCTGACATTTCTTATAAACAATGAATAACTATTTACAACCCATTGCAATTGCAAAAGATTACATTTGATAGTGATAACAAAGTGTATTTTAATCAACCATCTATGGACAACTTGGCAATTGAATCGCCATTGGCTAGTAATTATATTTTTTATTGACTCGCCAGACTGATTTATATACATGGCACAGTTTTTTAAATATCTGAACGTACACTCTTAACTTTAGTCAGTCAAGCATTATAATATGATAATCAAGTATTAATTAATGATAGAACATTTTAGTCATTTTTACTGGACTGGTGATGGTGATTTTTTTGGTCATTCAGTGTATCTGCAAGGCAAGGCAAGGCAAGTTTATTTATATAGCACATTTCATACACAATGGTAATTCAAAGTGCTTTAAAAAAAAGAAAGTAAAATAATCATGAAGAAAAATAACAAAAATAAAACAATTTTAAAACTTTTAAAATGATTAAAAAAATTTACTTAATTAAAAAGATATGCACAGCTAAACAGATGAGTTTAGATTTAAATGTGACTAGTGTTTTAGAAGTCTAGATTTAAATATGACTAGTGTTTTAGCACATCTGCGAGCGGCATAAGTAACTAAAGGTTTGGCTGGAAACAAAACATCTAATTCTTGCAATGTTTTTTAAATTATAGAATGCTGATTTGGTTACTGCTTTGACATGACTACTGAAACTAAGGTCTGTCTCCAGAATCACACCAAGATTCCTGACTTGATTTTTAGTTGTTTGACCCCTAGAGTCAATGTATGCATTCACCTTGAAAACTTCATCTCTGATTCCAAATGCAATGACTTTACAATGAGTTTTTTCCTTGTTTAACTGAAGAAAGTTCTGGTACATCCAACTATTAATCTCATCAATGCATTGGCAGAGGGAGTCAATGGGGCTGTAGTCATTTGGAGATAAGGCTAGGTAAATCTGGGTATCATCAGCATAGCTGTGATTTGTTTTTTTTTTCTCATTATTTGACTTAGTGGAAGCATATACAGGCTAAACAAGAGTGGTGCAAGAATTGAGCCTTGTGGGACTCCACATGTCATGGACGTCCACTTAGACTTATGCTCCCCTAGACTCACTTAATAGCCTCTCCCTTCTAAGTATGAACCTGAACCATTTGAGTACCATCCCAGAAAGCCCGACCCAGTTTTCCAGTCTCTCTAGTAGTATGTTATGATCGACAGTGTCACACGCAGTACTGATATTTTGAGTCACAATTTAAGCTAATATAATTTATTAACTTAATGAGTGCTGTCTCTGTGCTGTGATGTGGTTCGAAAACTGATTGAAAATTGCCCAGGTATCCATTTGAGGTTAAGTATTTGTTCAGCTGATTAAAAGCTACCTTTTCTATAACTTTGCCTATAAAAGGAAGATTAGATATTGGTCTAAAATTGCTCAAAATGATGTTATCAAGATTGCTCTTTTTCAGGAGGGGCTAAACAACTGCAGTTTTTAGGGAGTTTGAAAATGTCCCAGAAAGAAGTGAGGCATTCACCACTTTTGTTGTTGAGCACACTTTTGAAAAAAAAAGATGTGGGAAGTGTGTCAAGATAGCAGGTTGACGATTTAGGTGCTGCGCTATGCCTTCCAAAATTTTGCTATCAATTGCTTCAAAAATAGACATAGTATCTTTTTGATATTGTGGCCGAATCTGTCTGACCTCTGCATTACTTGAGAATTTGCTAATCGCCTTCCTGATATAGATGATCTTCTCAAAAAAGAAGGAAGCAAACTCATTGCATTTGCTGTCTGAGAGCATTTCACTGGGAATCTGCCTGGGGGGGGGGGGGGGGGGTGGTTGTCAGCCTCTCAACAGTGGCAAAAAGAGTATGAGTGTTGTTTAAGTTACTGTTTATAAGGTTTGAGAAGAAAGTCTGTCTAGCTGTGGCTAATTTGATATTAAAAGCATGAAGGCTGTCTTTATAGATGCTATAATGAATTTCAAGTTTCGTCTTCTGCCACATCCGCTCAGCCTCTCTGCATTGTCTTTTCATAGTCTGAACTGCTGTTGATCTTCTCCAAACTGATTTCTGTCTGTTAGTTTTCTTACTGACTAATATTGGAGCAATATCATCAATAACATTCTTAACTTTTGAGTTGAAAGAATCAAGGACAACATCAACAGAGTCTGCAGAAATGTTTGGTGTTAAAGATATAGCCTCCATTAATAGAACACTTGTGTTCTCATTTATGCATCTCCTTATGACAGAGACAGATCTAGATTTAGTGGTAGCAGAGATCAGTATATCAAAGAAAATACAGAAGTGATCAGATATCCTTAATAACAATGGATGAAATGTAAAGAACAATTTGAAAAAAAAACTATCTGATACTGATAAGATAATAATGATACATATACTACAAATAAGAACTATAAAACACACTAAGGATTATTGTGGATTAATGAACTGCTGGATTCATGAATTTTAACAGGGTGTGTGTGAAGCGTCTAGTGCAGTAGTGTAGTAGTGTAATGGTGCTGGTAGTTAGTACATGCTGCACTGTGCTCTCTTCTTGTTACTCTCTGCTTACAGCTGTTGCAGCTGGCTAGCCTTCTTGATAGAGGGTGAAAAGAGGAGCCAAGTGGTGTGGTGTGCAGGCCCACCACTGTGTGGATGTGCCCTGGCGCCCATCAACCACTGTCCCAGCTATGGAAAAATAGCCCCAAGCCTTGTGGTTAATCAGTTGAGATAAGGCTAAGGGAGCATACCCTGACAGCAAAGCAATGCGCTGGAGGTGTGCAATAGGTGGGCCTTAACAGACGAAGGACCAGACAGCCTCCTTGAGCCAAGATGGGGGGGTCGGTTGTCCTGGGACCACCCTTGCCATTGGGACTTACCTCATCATGTTGAAGATAGTGCTACTAGGGATGGCGCACCTCCTTTGGCACTTTAAAACCTTCCTTATGCATGTCTTCACCTCTGACCATGGTGACAATACCTGGACCTTATATATGGTTAAAGTCTGACGTTGATGGGGAATCTGACAATGGGGGGAGGTTTGAATAGACTGGGAGCTCTTAGCTCATTGATTACCTTAGTCTGAACCCTGCACGGCAGTGGCACAGGGTATTTGGTCACTATTAACTTGGACTGAGTGTTAGGTATTTTGGCAGACCCCTGTGGTACAGAGCAGCCCTATTTAGGGACCGCACTGCTCACCCCCATTGGGGAAGGGCCTAGAAAAGGTGGCCTAAAAACTGCCCATTCAACCATTAACCTGGATAGATTACCACGCCTAATGGGTTATTCCACTACTGCGGTCGAAATAAAAAACAATACAATATAAAATTGGCAACATGGAATGTAAGGACTCTCCTGGACTCGCATAGCATCTCTGACAGACCACACAGGAGAACATTCCTGATCGCTGCTGAGCTGAGCCACTACAACATCGCCATTGCTGCATAACCTTACCATAACCAACCATTCCAGCAGAAGGCAAAATATAAGACCTCGTGGATGCACCCTTGCTCTAAACATTGGCACATGATTGATTTCATCGTGGTGAGGAGTAATGACTTCAAGGATGTCGTCATCAGTCGTGCAATGAGAAGTGCAGAGTGCTGGACTGACCATCGTATGATTGTGGCGAAGCTCAATATGGAAGTGAGTTCCCCTTTGCGACAGCAGAATTCCAAAAAAAAGAGGCTAAATTGTAAACGCTTTGGAATCGTGGAAGCAAGAAGTGTGTTTCAACGTCTCCTAGCTGAGAAGCTTAGGGAGTCTGAAATTTGTCTGAACTCAGAAAATACAATGGAACAACAGTGGAACTATATTAGCTCTCTGTTCTACGATTCAGCATTCATACATCGGCTATAAGAGAAAGGACCACCAAGACTGTGGTGACATGCATAATTTTTATAATGCTGTCAAAACCATCAACAGTCCAACAAATTGCTGTATCACTTTGCTGAAAACATCTGATGGTCAAACACTTCTGAATGACAAGAATAGTATCCTATTGAGGTGGGCTGAGCATTTTGACACCCTGCTTAATCAGGACTCTGATGCTGACCCCACTATCCTGGATGAACTGTCTGAACTTCCTCCCATCCATGATCCTAGTCTAACACCAACCTTCCAGGAGGTTCTATCATCTGTCCGTTCCCTTAAGAACAACAGCTCCCCTGGCGCTGATAACATCCCTGCTGAGCTACTGAAGGAGCGAGGGTATATATGTACTCTACCAGTACATCACCAAGGCCTGGACTGATGAGAGCATCTCAAAGCAATGGAGAGATTAAATAATTGTAGTCATCTATAAGAATAAGGATGACAAAGGTGTATGCGGTAATAGTAGGGGCATATTACTCCTTTCTGTTGGTGGTAAGGTCATGGCCAAAGTGCTGCATCAGAGACTTATTAACAACATCACTGAGTCAGTGCTGCCAGAATCACAGTGTGGGTTTAGAAAGAACAGGAGCACGATCAACATGATCTCCACAGCCCGGCAGCTTCAGAAAAAGTGCTGGGAGCAACATCAGAACATGTTTATGGCCTTTGTCAATCTCTCGAAAGCATTTGACACTGTGCAAAGAGAGCTCTTATGGGATATCCTCCTCAAGTTTGGATGTCCAGATAAGTTTGTTAACATCCTCCGCCAATCCATGATGCGATGACTGCTTGGGTGACCATAGGCGCACAAGAGTCTGAGCCTTTCAATGTACATACAGGGGTGAGGCAAGGGTGTGTGCTAACGCCAGTTCTCTCTAACATCTTCCTCTTGTGTGTCACCAAGCTTCTCCAAAATGAGTTGGAAAACAGCAGTGGTATGGCAGTGGACTTCAGATTAGATGGCAACCTCTTTAACATTAAGAGGCTACATGCAACAATAAAAATAAGTAGAGAGCAGGTCCTGCAGCTACAGTATGCTGATGATTGTGCTTTTGTGGCCCATACTCCGAAGGATCTTCAAACTGGCCGTGCTGTGGTGGTGAGGGCATACAGCAGGATGGGGCTGACTGTCAAACCAACCAAGACAGAAGTGGTCTGCCAATGGAGTACCAATGTCCCACCCACATCTCATGCCTTCACTGTCATCTTTCAAATATCTGGGGAGCTTTCTCTATGAGGATAACAGCATCGAATCAAACAGGCATCAGCTGCCTTTGGGAGACTTTGATGTAGACTTTGATGAGTCTTTCATAATAAGAACCTTCATCCTTCCACAAAGGTTGCCGTATACCAAGCGGTCTTTGTCACCACCCTCCTTTATAGCTGTGAAGCATGGGTAATCTACTGCCATCACATCAAGTCCTTAGAGCACTTCCACATAAGCTGCCTCCAGCGTATTCTGGGAATTACCTGGCATAATCATGTGCCTCACATTGAAATACTTAATAATAATAATAATAATAATAATAATAATAATAATACGTTTTATTTATATAGCGCTTTTCCGGAGCTCCAGGACACTTTACAATAAACAAACAACAATAAAGGCAATTGACAAAAAGAGCAATCAGAACAACAGTAGGCAATTGAGAGTGCAAGTACAGTAAGTGAGAAATTGGGTAGAAGGGGCAGCAGCCAGCAGAGAAAAAAAAACTAAGAACTCAGAAAATAGGTGTGTTTTGAGCATGGATTTGAATTCAGAGATAGTGTTAACAAAACGGAGTGATTGGGGGAGAGAGTTCAACATTTTGGGCGCAACAACACTGAATGATATGCCACCCATTGAAGCAAGGCGATGCCGAGGGACAACGAGAAGGTTGGAATCAACGGATCGTAAAGAGCGAGTAGGGGTGAAGGGGAGAAGCAGGTTACAGAGGTAGGGGGAGCAAGGCCGTGCAGAGACTTAAAAGTGAGAAGGAGAATTTTGAATTTAATACGGTAAGCCACAGGAAGCCAGTGAAGATCATGCAGAATTGGGGAAACATGTGCAGAAAGCTTGGTGTGGGTGAGTAGTCTGGCAGCAGAGTTTCGAATATATTGTAATTTGGAAATTGAGCTAGCTGGTAGGCCAATGAAAAGTGCATTGCAGTAATCAAGATGTGAGGTGATAAATGCATGGATGACAGTTTCAGCATCTGAGATACTGATAAAGGGACAGAGCTGAGTGATACGGCGTAGGTGAAAGAATGCCAATTTAGTGATGGAATTAATGTGAGAGTGGAAAGATAGAGAGGAATCCAAAATGACACCAAAATTTTTAACAGTACTAGATGGTTTGATAAGAGAGCCAGCGATCTCACAGGTGAAGTTGGTAGGAATTTTATTAGTGAGTAATGAAGATCCAGTGAAAATAATCTCAGTTTTGTCCATGTTAAGTTTTAGAAAATTTGAATGAAGCCAATCTTTTATTTCATGTACACAAGCAGAGATTTTGTCAGTTGTGAAAGATAAAGTTGATGTACAGGTAGTATATAATTGAATGTCGTCAGCATAAAAATGATAATTAAAACCATGACGGCGGAGAATCGGGTATTATATAGATTATAAATAATAATGGCCCAAGAACGGATCCCTGAGGGACACCTTGCTTCAGGGGGACAGTGGGTGAGCGAAAATTCTGAAGTGAAATGTAGAACAGTCTGCCAGGAAAGAGCAGCACCAGAAATACCCACATCCGAAAGGCGCAAAATGAGTAGTTGATGGGAGACGGTATCGAAGGCGGAGCTGAGGTCGAGCAGCAAAAGCATAGACAGAGAACCAGAATCACCAGAGAGAAGCAGATCATTCAGTACCGTAACCAGTGCAGTTTCAGTACTATTCAATGGGCGAAAACGTCTCAGGTTACAAATGTAACCTTGGTTCCCTGAGAAGGGGAACGAGACAATACGTCATCGACGCTATGGGGAACGCCTCAGGTGTGACAGGTGTCTGAAATCAAATATCAACTCACAGCAATCATGCTGACCGGCGACAGCCGTGAATCATCAGCTTGAATGATGAGCGTGCAACCTGGATATAAAAAGGGCGCCTTGAAACCATGACAATATCCTTTCGTCTGAAGGGACTGTTTGGCAGGCAGACCCTGAGGCATGGCTGGGAGACGTATTGTCTCGTTCCCTGTTCTCAGGGAACCAATGTTACATTTGTAACCTGAGACGTTCCCTTTCGAAGGGAACTTCGACAATACGTCATCGACGCTATGGGGAACGAAATACCCACGCCGCCATGCTAAAGGGAGTGCATGCCCAATGGCAGTGACAACTGTCAGAACCAGCAATTCAATGAACGCTAGAACCACTCACCCTCAGGTCACACAGGGCTGTCAGTGACAGCACTCCCTGCGGTCATAGCCCAAGCTTTATGATACCACAGAAAACCTCCATAAACATAGTTTAGTGAAAGGTCTACCTGGGCCTGCTCCAGGGCCTAGGACCACAACTTCAACTTCTCAGAAGGGGTCCCTTCTAGGGAATGTGGCTAGGGAACCCGAGGGAACCCCAGCCAGTCACTATTCAGGGGAATGTACCACCTGAAATGCCACCAGGCAGGCCTGACCTGGTGTCACTACATAAGACACTACAGGCTGGCCACTTCCTGTCTGTCTGAAGACAGAGCCTCTGGACACTTGCCTTTAGGAAGGCATCCAGCCTGAGGAACTGCGGAGCAGGCAGTGAACCACTTGGCCCGGATCTCAGAGACGGGATATCCTGGAGAGTATGACTCAGCATAGTGCTTTACAACCCTTGCCAGCGATCTACCCAGTGTTTGTGTTTCAAAAACACTGAGGAGGCCTGTGAGGGCCTAAGGACTGATCTAACTGGGAGTCCTCATGAGAGGCCTACGACCGACTGACCAGACTCAGGAGACCACATACTCACACTGACCCTCAGTGAGGGGAGCATAAGATCTACCTGGTAGGCAACCAGGCTGTAGCAGGATAAAGAGGTTCCAGGAGGGAACCCGTAGCAGAGAATAAAAACTTGAGCCGAGCCAGGGCGCAAGCTCACCTCCGGTAGCTGCCTGATAAGGACTGCTAAACTGAAAGTAAGTGGCCACTAGCTTACAAAACCCAGCATCACCGTGAAACTACTCCCAGGGAGACCTGGAGAGACCTACTACCTGACAACCACAGTACGTGGGAGCTCACCTACAGAGAGGCCTGGAGAGGCCTACTACCTGTTACCAGATAACCACCTTAAGTGGAAACTGAAAGTAATTTGGAACTCAACTCCAGGGAGGCCTGGTGAGGCCTACTACCTGACAACCACAGTATGTGGGAGCTCACCTTCAGAGAGGCCTGGTGAAGCCTACTATCTGATAACCACAATATGTGGGAGTTCACCTACAGAGAGGCCTAGAGAGGCCTACTACCTGTTACCAGATAACCACCTTAAGTGGAAACTGAAAGAAATTTGGAACTCAACTCCAGGGAGGCCTGGTGAGGCCTACTACCTGACAACCACAGTATGTGGGAGCTCACCTTCAGAGAGGCCTGGTGAAGCCTACTATCTGATAACCACAATATGTGGGAGTTCACCTACAGAGAGGCCTAGAGAGGCCTACTACCTGTTACCAGATAACTACCTTAAGTGGAAACTGAAGTCATTTGGAACTCAACTCCAGGGAGGCCTGGTGAGGCCTACTACCTGACAACCACAGTATGTGGGAGCTCAACTTCAGGGAGGCCTAGTGAGGCCTACTACCTAATAAACACAGTGCAGGAAAGCTTACTTTCAGGGAGGCCTGGAGAGGCCTACTACCTGAAACCCATAGCTGATACTGAGCCAGACTGGCAGTCCAGTTGACTGTCTTTGGGGCTTTGCCTTCAGGGAGGCCTTATGAGGCCTACTACCTGACAGTTCAAAGAAGCGGAAATGCAACTTCAGGGAGGCCTGTGGGGCCTGCCACCTGGTAACCACAGTATGTGGGATTAAACCCTCAGGGAGGCCTAGTAAAGCCTACTACATGACCACCACAAAAAGTGGGAGCCCACCTTCAGGGAGGCCTGAAGAGGCCTACTACCTGAAACCGTCTAATCAGCTGGATGTAACTGCTGCTGGGGACTCGCCTAACAGGGAGGCCTGGTCGAGCCTACTAGCTGATAGCGAATCTATTCTGCTACTTTAACGAACACTGCTGGAACCATACTATTAAAAACTTTTCCTATAGTTTTGTCCTAGTGTATGTTCCACAATGTTGTGACCCACCTCCGAGGAGGCCTGTTAAGGCCTACTAATCGGCAGTGAGCCTTCTGCCCGAACTACCAGGGCCAAACACCGAAGGTGAGCCGGCCTAGGAGCCCTATTGGGGGCTATTCGGTCAAGGAGGCCTGCTTGGGCCTACTACCCAACCGTGCAGTCTTCGTGGCAGAAAGCTGTTGCTACAGCATCCTGGTACCTAATTACATTGCCAGAGGCAGTGTACTCAGCAAAGAGCAATACCCTTATAGCAGGGGAGTACAACATACGCCATTCTGCCTAGTGGAGGCCCCATTAGGGGCCTACCTATTAAATGCATAGGTGTCAGCCCATGGCAATGCTCTGACTTCAAAGGGAGCAGAGTTCAAAAACCGGAATGAAATGTAGTTTAGAACTCCCTGCTCAACCGGAGCCATCGTGGTGTGAGGTAGATAAATACAGAGGTGAGAATGAACTACTCAAAACTACCCTGGGTTAGCGGGGGAGTAACAACCATACGCCCCTGCAATGTTAGACAGGGAACGGACCTGCAAGTGGCTCCAAGGGTTACAGGGATTTATCCTGCGCCCAGCCTAGGGGAGCGGGGGGGCTAAATTGCAAGCCAACCCACTTCAACCCAACGGTCAAGTGATTAGCTCAACGGGCTGAGTGGAGCCAGCTTTAGAGGCCCAAACATCTCTGTTCGGCAGGGTCTGACAAACTGTCGTTTCGCAGAGCGAAAGATGGCCTAACCCTGCCAGACTGATCCTACCTCGGCTACCACCCTGCATTACTCTATCACCCCTGAATGCAGAGAAAGGGGCGGGCCTTGGCCAACAACTCCCATTTAAGGGAGGAGGCTGAATCTAGGGGAGGAAGCCTAACACATAATAAATGCGGCAGCTATACTTAGCAACACACCTCCAACATCCCTAGCATAGCCTAGGCCAGCTACAGAGGCGGCCCGGGTGAGGGCCGTCCTACAAGCATAGATCTACCTGAGGGCTTGGAGGAGCCACAGCCTACTTGATTGAGAGGCTGTGAAACACTCAACCTACTGAAACCCTACAGAACTCAGGGGAGCGAGTACTCAGGATACCAATGTCACAAACCGATAGGCAGGACATCTATCTGAAAATCTATCTGAAGCGCCAGCGTCAGTCTAAACCTAAAGCAAAAAAGTTTTTTTTATAGGAAGACCAACTACTCTACCCCTGGGTGGCTAATAGCCCTAAGGTTAAACAGAAATGAGCGTTGGCCCACCACGCATATAAAATGTTATGACAGGAAGGCCATCACATACTCAGCACAGAAGCCAAATCTTCTTTGAGCTTCTTCCTAATTCGTTCTAGCCACCAACTGGGGGAGGCTTCAGGGCCCTAAAGTCCATACTTTAATTGCTCCTCTAAGAATGACCCCCTAGGTCTATACAGGGAACAAGTTCTGTAGAGAAATACAATCAGTGTTAGTTATACACACAGAATTTAACAAACCAAAAAGTTCACCTGCGGCGTGCGGAGTGAAGACTCGCCAGAGAGTTCTCAATGAATCTGGGGTCCACCACTTTTACATGCCTAAAAGAGGCGCTCACATCAACCAGTTGCTACGATGGCCCATCAGAACATAGTTCTCATCATAAGGCCCATCCCCAGGGCTGGTGTAACGTAAACGCCTGGGGAGTCAAGAAGAGGGAGAGGGCTGGTAGAAAAGGCCCTCCAGGGAGATCAAACCCTACTTCCGCTGAGCGTTGCAGCGCTTGTGCTGAATGACCTCCCTTCAGTCCCTCTTTTTGCGGGAGGCTCGCCTCTTCTGTGTCCTACTCCTCCATGGAGGGGGGGGCACGAGAGGCGACACTAGACCTCTGGTCCTGCCTACGGTCCTCAGACCAAGACGGACCAGGTCCTCCCGCCTGCCTGGGCTGGGGCCCGGATTTCAGCGGTATACAGGTCTTAAATGCAGCTGAGCGCGCCTTCGCCTCCCTAAACTTTCCAAACACCGCCTCAACGGAGGTGCCAAAAAGTTTAGCAGGCGAAACTGGTGAATCAAGGAGAAGGGATTTTCCTTTCTCCCCGATATCAGCCAAGTCGAGCCACAGATGCCTCTCTGTGGCCACCATTGCCGCCATCGATCGGCCGATCGCGGCAGCAGTCTGTTTAGTGGCCCGGAGGGACAAATCTGTGGTCCGGCGCAACTCAGCGACCGCCTCAGGGGACAGCCCTGCCCCCTGGTCGAGATCCTGCAGCAGGTCAGCTTGGTAGGCTTGGAGCACTGCCATGGTATGAAGGGCAGCACCAGCCTGACCTGCTGCCGTGTACGCTCTGCCATTCAAGCGAGCCGTGGTTTTAAGGGGCTTGGATGGCAGAGTCGGAGCTTTTAGTGTTGACACCCGCCCAGAAACGAGATAGTTCGCAAACGTCTCGTCACCGGGCGGCATCGACACATAACCGTACTCACCGATCCCCTCCACATCAGCGAAGTTACCCCGCTGATGTCGATGAATACGGGCAGAGTACGGTTTCTTCCATGCCCTCTCGATCTCTGAATGGAGATCAGGAAGGAATGGAAGGCTCTGCTGAGCTGGTGGTCTATGTTCAGGGAGAAACCGATCATCCAAACGACCGCGAACAATCTCTCCCTGAGCGCGCCGCCATGGCAACTGAAGTTTGTCAGTGGCGTGCTCCATAACTTCCACCAACTCTGCGTACACGGGGCAGGATGGCTGACGAGGTTGAGGATCTAAATCATCCTCCTCAGCCATCTCTTGCCCGGCCTGAAGAGCACTCGCTGCAGTATTAGTAGGAGAAAAGTCTCCGTCATCCACCTGCAGCTCACTCTCGTCAGCCGATGACGCGTCCGAGAGGTTAACGCCCCTCTCGAGACCGTCAGCGAGCTCCATCTGGGAGCCCCATGAAGCGCGTCGCCGCTCTGCCTCGGCACGAGCGGGACCCGATCCGCGAGGACCAGACGCTTAACTCTCTTCCCTCGAGAAGAGAACCCGACGAGAGCGGAGCGTTCTCATAGGAAAACGCTCACAATTTGCACAGGACGCTCCCTCAAGAGCATCCTGTGCGTGCCCTTCAGCCAAACAGTACACACACATCTCGTGAGTGTCACCCGGCGACAAATATCTTGGGCACGGGTCAGCACATTTCACAAAACTTTTAGGACTTGCCTTAGATGTGCGTTTCATTTTCGCTGTAAGCAGACGTTTAAATCAGACAAAACAGTCCCTGAAGACGAAAAGGATATTGTCATGGTTTCAAGGCGCCCTTTTTATATCCAGGAAATGGAACCAGATTGAAAAGGATCAAAGAGATTATTTTCAACTAGAAAAGACTGAAGTTGGGAGGCAACAGTACTTTCCAGTAATTTAGCTATGAAGGGGAGATTTGAAATAGGACAATAATTAGATAAAACTGAGGGATCAAGGTTGGGTTTCTTAAAGACAGGGGTAACAGCTGCAGTTTTGAGTGACAGAGGAAATGAAGCAGAGGTAAGAGATGCGTTGATGAAGTGAGAGATAGGTGCAGAAATAACTGAATGGCAACGTTTCAGTAGAGTAGTAGGAGCAGGGTCAAGATAACAAGATGAAGGGTTGGATTTCAAGATTAACTCAGAGACAAAAGAAGGAGTAGACAGAGAAAAAAGAGGCAGGGATTGACCAGGTTGATTCGGCAGATAACTAATGTTAGTGGCATCATTAAAGCGGCACTGGTTTACGACATCTGTCTTTTCTAGCATGTGAGCCAAGAATGAAGTGCAAAGTTCATCAGAAGCTAGAGCAACATGAGATGGAGGTTTGGTAAGTTTATTTATTGTGTTGAATAATGCTTTTGGCCTGTTGCTTGATTTATTAATTGTAGCAGATACAAAACTGGAACGAGGCGAATTCAGGGCCGATTTATAATTCTTGATATGTTTAGTGAATGCCAAATGGTGAACAGTCAGGCCAGTTTTCCTGTAGTAATGCTCAAGCCGTCTACCAGTGGCCTTTAAGATATGGAGCTCAGGAGTGTACCAAGGAGACGGATGTGTGGAAGGGACACTTCTGGTCTTGACAGGAGCATGCTTATCTAAGATATCCAAGATTATGGAGTTATAGTTGGATAGTAACAGTGAGGGTGAGGAGATATCAAAGACATCAGAGAGATTAGAAGAGGAAACGGAGGAACAAAATAATGCAGTATCAACAGCTTTGAGGTTGCGGTAAGATATGACAGTTGTAGAACAATTCTTATGCATAGGCAGGCTGAAGCTTAAATCAAGAAATTTATGATCAGAAATACCAGTGTCAGTAGAGGTGATAGAAGAGATATTGGCCATTGATGTACAAATCAAATCAAGGGTATGACCACGGGTATGAGTAGGAAAATGAACATGCTGAATTAGATTAAAGCATTCAAAAATAGAAAGTAACTGGACCTTAGGAGGTCGATAGAGCAAAATAATTATGAGAGAGTCAGCCTTCAAAACCATGTACTCAAATGTATTGGTGTTGTGAAAGTCAAGTTGCTTGATTCGGAAGTTATCACGATGGATGATAGCGAAACCACCCCGTTTACCATGGTGTCGCGGTCTGGACAGATAATTATATCCATCTGGCGTAAGTAGATTTAACTGTAAAAATAATCTTCAGGAACTTGCCAAGTTTCAGTGAGAAGAAAAATGTCAAGGTTATTGTCAGTGATCATTTCATTGAGATAAGGGGCTTTGTCCCAAATTGATCGACAGTTCAAAAGGGCAAAGTGATGATGCGAGGGATTCAAATTAGGTGTATGTTGCTGATCGCTATCAGTAAGATAGATCAGAAAACGCTGTATGGAGGGACCGGCAGGCAGTTGTCTTGGCATGGATGATAGTCTATTGTTTGTCCAGATGCAAGGAGGAGAGTCAGGCTTTGAACAATAGGAACTCAAGAGTGTGCGTCGCGAACGATGTGTGTATCTTGGGCGATGGAGAATCCCTAGTCTATGACAGTATTCATACGTCACCGAATCAAGACGCGGATGCGGCAGTTAAAGGCCCTCAGTTGAGAAGTAGAATATTCAATATCCATCACAGATGTAAGACAAAAACAAAAATAAGGCAGAGGAAAAAAGAAAAAATGTTTTTTGCACAAGGCATGTTGATACTGAGAAAGTGAAAGCCCAACCACAAGCAAGACCACGTTAGCCAAACCTGTGGATTGTTTCTCTGTGGATTGTTCATCCCCGCACCCCCACATGACAGAATGAACCGCCAAAGAAAGAACTCCGCAGACAGGATGCCCTCCGAACTTCAGCGACAACTGGAGTCCAATAAGCAATGCTGGTTGTCATCCCCCACTGACAAGAGGAGGGTCACCCTTCCATTCTCGTCCCAGGGTGAGTGGATCCTGAGGAACTATGCCCGACTATGGGAGAGTTTTTCCCGGGAGGAGCCGCATGATTCCCCCTCGAGATCCCCACCTTCTGCCAAGCTGCCAGTGATCTCGGAGGGCCGTGTCCTGGCTGTTGCAACACTGGAGGATCAGGCTCTTCCATCCCCGAATCCCGAGACACCTTCCACACCAATCAGTCTCTGCAAGAAACGAGGGAGACTGTTCTCATGGGAGTCTGCCTTGGATTCCTCAGCATCGGAGTCAACCCTGCCTGAGACTGTCCTTCCACTACCAGTCATGGCTCTTGCTGAACTTCCCCAACCAGTCACAGATCCGGCTATTGTCTCTGCACCGCGGCCAAGGAGAAAGAGGAGGAAGAAGGGTTCTTTCGGTCCTCCGTCCCTGTCTCCCCCTGAGTCCGTGATGCCTCTCCAACCCACTGCTGTCACTGAGAGTGCTGTTTCTGAGCATTCTGCTTTAAGCGCGGCTCCAGAGGTTGCTGCAAAGGACGCTGTTCCGAAAACTGTGGTGGAAAGTACTGTTCCTGAGATTACCTTAGTAAAGGAGGTTTCTGAACCAGCAACAGAGAGAACCTTGTCTGAGTCTGCAGTCGTGAGTGCTGAGGAGAGAGCCGCGGCTGACTGTGCTGCTGAAGCGGTGTTGCAGTCTGTTTCGGCTTGTCAAGAGATGCCTGTTGTCATTGCTGCCAAGACCCTGTCAGAATATTTGTCACGCCTAGTGAAGATCCTAAAAGTCCCTGTCAGACCTGTCTTGTCTCCAGATCCCGAGCCAGCTGCAGTGAGCGCTGATCCCGAGCCAGCTTGCTGCAGAATCCGAGATGAGTGTGGATTCGGATGTAAGCTTTGATTCTGGGTCTGTTACTCTGAACCCCAGACCATTTTCCACTTCACAGTTGCCTTCTGTACCCCCTGTCACAGTACAAACCCGGACAACCCATGTTTTTCCCATGATTACTTCCCACTCTACGCCACCCAGAACTGCCCAGACCCCTCGTCTTCCTCGTCTGGAAGCCGCTCCTTAAGGGAGGGGTTCTGTCATGATTCTGCCCTCGTGTCCTTGATTTTTCATATATATATAGATAATTGTTGCTTTGAATATCATGGTTATCGTCAATACGGCTATAACGCGACACCCTTAATATGCAATACAAACTTATAAGAGAAACGGATTTAAAATGCTCTTATAAAATGATTTTTAAAACCAGTTCTTCATTAATCCCAGTATAAAACTTGCATTTATGTTCTGTGCTTCTGTTCTTCCTTTGACCTGGGCTGCGTTCAGCCCCGACAAAACATTGCACAACGTTTTTTAAACCGAAACTGTGATGCGTTGAACACACTGTTCTGATGACGCAAGAGTTGCAACTATGGCAGCTGAGAAGGCCATTCTTTGGTTTCTTTGTGAAGAATTTTCGGAGCCATCTATTTAGCCTCACATACTGACTTTATTTGTAGTTAATACGGTTTTAATACCCTGTATTTTCTTTCTCATTTTTAGGAAAAGCACTTAATTACCATTGTTTATTTCTATACCAAATGTCATACACTTGCAATGAAGCTAAAAAATATAAACAACTACATAATTATGTTGATATCCTATATTTTTACAATAAAACTTACGACAAACATGTCTTCTAATATACTCAGTTGTTGCATATACCAAGCTGCAATGAACACATTTCTACATTATTTTCCTTGAAGCCATTGTGCGAGTTCACGCATGCTTTATATACATGTTGCTGCTGATTGGACTGCAGTTCTGACACACCCACCAAACAAGAGAAAACGCATCTCAAACCCCATTGCACACCGGTGCACGCCGTTTCCAGGAAAGATGACGTTCAATCCGGAAACCGTAGCAAAACGTTGCGCACCGATTTGAACTTGAACATGCCCCAGGTTTCACTTAGTTCCCCTGATTAGTTCACCTGTGTTGATTAATCATCTCATTTGCTCCTTTGTTTCCATGTTTTTATAAACCCTCAGTTTCTATCTGTTATTCATCCTGGGGCCTGTACCATGATGGTAGCTGAACAAATTCAGAGTTACAGGATTAGTTTTATGTTGACAAAACCAAACCTCTCCAATCGGACTTTGTTGGTACCATGATGCTGTTCATCAGCTTACTTTGTCAATTCGGGCTTTGATCCTGTGTTTGTGGAGTGCGTACACATTAATGTGTGACATCACTGGCGAACAGCCAATCACGAGCCTTGCAATACAAAGCAAGTTTGATTTACTTCTCATGAGAGACCCAGCGAGATTCAAAACTGAAGGTTAAAGGTTTTGCTAAAGGTTGAGAGATTGAAAAATATGACAAATTTAAATGTCATATGAAAAATGAAGGAGGTCTAATAAAATAAATGATCTTGCTCCATAAGTGTAGTCACAAGTGGAACTTGTTAACTTAGTTTATACATTTGAAAATATATAGTGATAGAGACTTGAACATGTAAGTTCAGATTTGTAATTTTTAAAATAGTTCAATCTTTTGATACTACAGCTTATTTATATTACATGATTTGTATACATTAATATTTATTTAAAATAATTTATAATAACTGTTAAACTAAAATTACTTGTGTGTAAGAGATAAATAATGATATGAATCACAATAATTATATAAATCATAAAATGACTCTGTTATTATCATAAAAGCCAGACTTCTATTTTTTTTTTTTTTAAGCATAAGTGACCTTTAATTTGGAGCAAGATAAACTGGAGTGACTTTGTGTCAGACATGTGTCACTTCTCTCACATCTGATTAGTTCACCTTCAGTTTGAGATCTTGAATCCAGAACATAACCTGCCCCGGAGCAGGTTAGCCGTGCAGCGTAAGATACCATGGCAACGAACACCGATTAAAGCCAAGCTACTTTCATAGTACCTAAAACACAGGGTTGGCGGAAACTAAGCTGAAACATAGCTGGCTAGCCACCTAATCCAGCTTCATGGTACAGGCCCCAGGATTAATGTTATTTGGAATAGTCTAAATGTGTTGATGTTTATTAAATTATCTCTACATTTACTCCTTTGTACATGTTTGGCTACAACAATGACCTGTGACAAAGACAAACTTTTTTTAAAGAATAAAAATTCCAAAATTATAATTTTTCTAATTAGATCATTATCACATTTTCTTACTGGAATTTTATGTTTGATACAATAATACTATTTTTATTGAACTCCTGTGTTCTTCGACGGTAAAAAATTAGAATACTTACATAACATATATGTACAGCTCCTACCTTCTCATTTCTGGAAAGTGTCTATCCAGTGCACACATGAGTGTAGGATTTGACATGACTATGTTCAATTTAATTCAGTACTTTAAAATGTTTAAATGCAAATTATTTAAACGGAAAGTAACTACTTCTGAAAAAAAGTAACTCAAATGTTAAAGTGTAAATTTATATAATAATGTGCAACTTCAGAAAAAAAATATTAAAAAGTAATCGCAATCCCCCCAACACTGGTTATAGCTGTTACTTATTATTGTAGTGTTGCTTTAAAATGAAAGGAGATCACACAGTTTCACTTGCAAGGTATTTATTAGCATTAGACTGCATTACATTAAATACTGTACATGACAACAGCAGTAATGCTTTCAATTAAACTGTCAAGGAACAATCAAATATACATTATCAGAGCTCAACATTTTCTTCTGAAAAATGTGAAATGTTATTAATCTTCATTGATATTTTTCTGGATCCAGGAGAGAATGCCCTCATCAATATGATTGGAAAGAGATCCATCTGGATTGATGGGAATAGTGAAGGGGAGAGGAATACCCATTCTTGACAGTGTCATCTAGAACAGCAGGAAAAAAAAATTTTTAGTTGTGTTTTCTGTGTATATCATTATGAGATATAATAATTTAAAGGGAAACTATTTCACCTCTGGAATCCTGGCAATGACATTCAAGGACCTCTGAGTTGGCAAGGCTGCAGTAAGTTCAATCTCTTTCTCACTGTTCGTTACTCTTTCAAGTCTGAATCCTGTCTGGAAAGCCGCCATAGGGATGTGTTTGGACATTCTAATTGGGGTAGGATACACCGATAATAATTATTAAGTCAGTGTCATTTTCTACATCACTTCATACATTTGTTGTCCTGTGCTGATGAACCTTACTTTTTAGCATAGCTGGTGACAGTAATTGGTAGCCTCTCCCATTCCAGCTCTAAACGCGCAGCAGGGAATTCACCCAGTACACCAGCCTCTGCTTTAGCAGTGACTTCATACTGCTGGCACTCTGGACCCCAAGCAAGCTTGGCCTGAAAAACAGAGTTATGCTTAAACCTGAGAAGAATTTATTCTCTAAAATTTTTTAAGGATTATCATTTAATCACACTTCCAGTCTTACAGTCACTTTGTGCTTGCTCAGCACAGCACCATCAACACAGATCTTCAGATTGTCATTTTCAGCGATGGAAGAAACAACAATTTGCACTCTTGCAGTTGGTTTGTCAAAATAAGCAGCAAGTTGGTAGCCCAGCAGTTTGTGGTCAACTCTCACAGCACGGGCAATGACAGCAAAAACAGGTGAACCTGAATTTCCGAGGAACTTAGCCTGTAAGCATACACCATATAAATATCGTATTTTAACTAGAATTTTCTGTTATTATGATCAAACTAATGAAATTCATTGATTCACCTGTTTCTGGATACGCTCAAAGCTAGATCCGGAACTTCCACTGCTAACTTTCTTTGATGCACCATGGGGTGCCAAGTACTGCAAGAAAAATAAGGTAATAAACGTGATGAGTGTCTGATCTAAGAAACTATATTGTTGACAAAATTATTATTAGTAGTTACCCGATCCTTGTGGAATTTCCTGAAAGGCTCCATGATAGTGGCAGTCTGAAAATAAACAAATATTCAGAGAAATGAATATACAGATTTATGAGACATATATTGGTGATTTAAGCAACACATTACATTCCTTGTCCTCACCTTGGTCACACGAGACCTGGACCCTGAGGAGCTTGAACTGCTGCTGCTGCTTCTGCTGCTGCTGCTGCTGCTTCTACTCCTACTACTGCTGCTGCTGCGGCTGCTGCTGCTGCTTTCAGAAGAGTTCCTGTTTTTATCTTCAGTGTCCAGGATGTCCTTCAGTTTCAACAGGAAAGCCTTTCCTTCTGCAGTCTCCTCATCAATGAGACTGATTTGCTTAAGGAGCCTCTCGGCAGCTCTAGGACCAACTTGGACTTCAAGCTCCAGTCTTTCAACAGCAGGACCTTCCGCTATAGCCAAAGCAACAGACCCTTAATTATCATTTTATTTGAAAATTATTGAGTTTCATGAATGTAATAAATTCTGTAAGTATACCTCTTGCCACTGTAGCACGGGCTGTGTGGTGTCCAATAATGTAGAACAGAGGAGTATTTCTGATGAAAGCAACATTGTGAGAGTGCACCTCAATGCATCCCTTGATTTCAATGTATGGGACAGCAAGACAGAGAGTCTTGTCAAATGGAGCAGGAGCTCTCATAGGAACCTCATCTGAATTCTCAGATGACTGGAAAGAAAAAACAAAATATCAAGAAGATTTTACACTTGGGAGCTTAAAGCAATTTTCTTCCCCTAAATGTATATTTAAAGCTTACCGAATCACCAGCATAAGAATTTGGGGATTTTTGCTGGGACAACTCGGGTGCAAAGGGCACAATCCTTTCAGCACTAGGATCTTCAATGTTTCTTACCACAGCGAGTGTCTCAAAGCTGTTATAAAAGTAAAAGACACTTTCATAAAAAAGCAGTCACTACAAAAAACTTTTTCTTCACTGGCATCACTAAGATTTCGTTACCTCAGATCAGCGATATGTTCAGGAACCTCAACAGGCAGAGCCTCCACCTTGTAGTAGCCCTTGAGAATGTCTGCTCTTGCAGCTATTTTTCCAGGAGCAATTGTACGGATTTTTCCTCTCGCCATAACAGCAGCTTGGATCAAGGCAGTGTTCACTCCCATCACAGCAAAGGTCTGGAGAGCAATACTGAAATACGAATAAGTATTAAGCTTGTTTGTAAATCTGTTGTAGTATACATGAAATCTCAAATCACAGCTGCAAAAAATTTACCTTGGTCTAGCTTCAGCTTGGAGTTGAATATCAGTCTTCTTCAGCTGCTCAAGAGTCATAGTATCAGTCTCCTCAGGGAGAGGAGGTGTAATGGTGGCCTTAACTAAAAGGATGAACGGAACAACATCAAAAGTGGCGACCCTAACATATAAGAAGAAAGGATTTAAAATTATAAGAAAAACATACCATTGACACTGGCAGCAGCAACAGCAGCAGTGTACAAACTAAACTCCATGGGCAAACCAACTGCTGTTGGCAAGATACGACGCACTTCAGCTGCAAGCAGAGGTTTGGCATACTGCAAGGCAATTCCTTCCTGCAAAGCTTTAAGAGCCGCCTTCAACAGTTCACGTGGTTTGGTTCCACTCACAATCTGGGGATAGTGTTAATGAGAATCTTAATTCTAATAATCTGAATTATTTGTGAGAAAGATCTCAAAACGAAATAGTAATGAAAGAGAAGAGATAAACTACAACACAATACCGGTATAGCTTCTTCAATGATGGTCTTGTCAATCTTGATAAAAGCCACTTCTTGTCCAAGTAATTTGATGTAGGCTGAAGCCAATGGCTGATTGTTTGGTAAGTCCTTCCAGTTTGTGAGCTTAAGGGGTAAAACATAAGTCATACATATTTTGCCAATGTCATGATTTTTATATTATTTATAAGTATAAGATTAAACATAGTGCATAGGACATGAAAACATACTGCTCTCAGGGTGCGCTTAATCTTTGTGATACGGTCAACACTTTCATCAGCTGCAGGAGATTTCAGAAGAGCCTCCTGGATTCCTTCAGTTCTCACACCAATCTGTTTGAGAGCATGAATTGAGTGAAGGCAGAACACATTTTTAAATCATGAATCAAATTTAAAAGAAGGTTTTCCCACCTCAAGAACATCAGCAGCAGCTCCAGCCAGATAAGCACGTGCTTTAGCTACAACAGCTCTGGGCAGGATGGTTGCAGCATCATTGATCATGTAGGCACTGCCAGCAGCTCCAACCATAAGTGAAGCTGAACAGACATAGGTAAGAATATCATTGATGCCGTCTTTTACAGTATACATTTTAATAAACACCCAACACATCATTTGTTAGCTTTCTTGAGAATTTTGCAAAACTTACTATGATAGAAGTCCAGCTGAAGGGCTCTGCTGAAACGGTAGCTAAGTCTGTCTAGCTTGCGGCTCATGAGCTTGATGGCAACATTAGCTGCACCAGAACTGAAATAGACAACCATTATTAAAATGCTTATTTGACATGATATATAAAAAATATGAAAAAAACTGTGTGTCTTTCTTACACAGCTGCCATATCAGGAGCAGTGATTCTGGTCAAGGACTTGATGTGGGAGTAAGCAAAGCTCACAACATGCATGTTGGTTTCAGTCTTCAGAGCACCAGCAAGACTGGAGACAAGAGCCACTGATGGCTTGGCCTCAAACAACACAATACAAGCAACCATGCGCACTTCTGGGTGGAGAGCTCTATCCAACACAAGCTGCAGGGCAACTGGCTGAACCTGTGGCAAGAAAGAAGGTCAGTTTATTATTGGGAGAAAATGGGCCATTTTACAATAATTCATTCCTACAACGACTGACACTTGCCAGTTTGGGTTCTTTCTTGGCAATGTTCCTCAGGGCCAAGATAGCATCAACCTGGACTCTAAGGGGCAGAGATGTAGCTGCAGTTCTCAGTCCTGGCAGGAGCTTCATGATGGGTTTAAGACTAGCAGGGTGACCAGCATTGCCCAGAACTTTAAGAGCCAATGTGATTTCAGGAATGTCATTCTTAGAAGTTGCCTCTGCAGCAATATCATGGATGGGCTGAGGAATGTGATACATGCAGAGTACAATTAGAAAAAAGCCAATGGCAAAACCCTATCAGATATTTAAGGCATGAACTGTTTACCTTGAGGAGCTCAGAAGAACAAGTGGGAACTGCAACACAGTGCCTGGCAATCATGGAACCATATCCAAGCATTACAACTTCACGGAGAGCTGGGATTGTGGAGATTTTCTCATGCATAGCCAAACTCTGTTAGACAAGATATGGATTAATTAGTTTAGGCAATATTTGAACCAGAGCATTTTAAAAGTATAGTTATTTGAACATACAGCTGTCAATTGCATTGTTTCCAGATCAGCAGTGACCATTTGCAGAGCAACCACAAGAGCCTGAATGAACTCTGGAAGGGTAAGTTCACCAGCCAAGAACTTCTCCTTGATGAATTTTACAATGACTGGTGTGCCAACCGAAGGAAGAGCATCCAAGAGCCAGCGCCTAACAGAGTCAATGTTTAAAATTTATACATAATAAAAATAGACCTTAAACTTACAGCTGACAAATATGTACCTGTGAACTGGTTCATTCTTAAACTGAGCCCAGATAGCCTCAATGTTCTCCAGGGTGGAAACACGCAGGAGCTGGATGAGCTGAACAAACTTGAGTGGAGCGTCTTCATGGACCATGTCCACATTGTTTGCAACAAGGTGCTTAAGGATCTCGATAATCTAGAAGAAAGTAAGAGCTAGTCTCAGTTGATTTCTTCAGTGTGGATCAAAGGCTTTGACTCTGAGATAGTTAAAGTAATACCTGGGCTGGAGCATCACTGATCTTCATTAGATGAATGGGGGTCTGAAGAATCTCAGTTGCAAACTCATATTGCAGGGATCCACGGGCCAAGTAATCAGCTTTGATTGGAGCGACAGGGGTCTTCTCAATCTCAACAAAAGCCAAGGTTTGTCTGAAAAATGTGAAAAAAAAAAGTAATAATATGTGTAGGGTATATTGTTAGTTCATATTTCTCACAAAGGATCAGTCATACTTTGCTTCCATCTGGGCAGCACCATGGATCTCATTGAAGGGTGAAAACTGATGCACTTCCTCAACTGTTGCTTCAGCGATTAGTACACCAGCGGACGCTGGTTTCATGATGTAATTATAAGTTGCAGTTTCAATCAGACTCTTGATTCTCTGTTGAGAGAAAGGTATGGGATGAAATGATCATTTTAAAAATTATATTGTTGAGGAAATAGTTCAAGTCTTTCCAGTCTTGTTCATACCTCTGTGCATTCATGACACCTCTCAGTGTATGCCAAGCCAACGTCCTTCATGATTCTCTCCTGGCAATGGCTCAGATCCTTAGACTTTGTTACGGTAATATGGTTGGCCTTTGGATCCTCACTGATGACATAGTGGGTCCTGCACACTCCCTGAGCTCCAGCCTTGAAGGATGAGTCAAAAAATAAGACTGCAGAACTCAAAAAGGCTATCTTAATGCCTTTATAAATGTATTTAGGATTACTTTCTCACCTCTTGCAGCTCATAGATGTTCTGGGTCTTCTTGAGGTTGAGCTGAAGGATGTTGAGGATACCTCTGTGTAAGTTCAATACAGTAGGGGAGACTCCTGCAGGGGCAAATACCTTTCCAACCACACCATTAGCATACTCAAACTTGATGGGAATCTGAAGCTGAGCAGCCAATGCTGAGGTGAGCTTAGTGGCAGGAAAAAATGGATCCTTTGGCCAAATACCAGCGTACTCGTAGATTACAGGTTCCATGAGCTGTAAGGGACATTTTCCATTTAAATTAGCGCATTGTTGTTTTTAACATGCAATTATGGTATTTTGTTTTCAGTCAGTGTGATCTGAAATCTACGGTTTTAATAATCATTACCTTCATCAGGAAAGTGTTCTCATTGATGGCACTGAGGTGAACTTTGCTGTTGATCTTTATACCTGCTCTGGCCAAACCTTCTTGAGGAAGACCGCCCAAGAGTAGAGCCTCATACTTGTACACATAGGTCTTATCAGGGGCAAACTCAGGGACTAAAAAAGGTAGAGTATTTTTCAGGGGCTTAAGCAAGAATGCAATAGTTGTAAAATTACCAGTTTAAAAAGACCCACAATTTCCAAGAAATATTACATTTACATTTACTCATTTAGAAGACGCTTTTATCCAAAGCGACTTACAGATGAGGACAGTGAAAGCAATCAAAAACAACAAAAAGAGCAATGATATATAAGTGCTATAACAAGTCTCAGTTAGGTTAACACAGTACACGTAGCATGGTATTTTAAATAATATAATGAATAAAAAGAAAACAGATAGAATAAAAAAATAAAAGAATAGAGCAAGCTAGTGTTAGAGGTCTTTACACACACACACACACACTCACATACAATTGCATAATAAATGAAAAGAAAATAGAATACAAAAAGATTAGAAAGGTAGTTAGATTTTTTTTTAAAGAACAGAATTAGTATAGTGAGTGCTTAATATTACTTACCAAGGTTGATCTGTTGACTTGCTAAAATAAATGAGAGAATACACTTTGAAAATAGTTTTTCTAGCTTAGTTTTTAAAGAGATCCTAAATATACATAAAGAGAAATATTTTAGGAAAATAGAAATCTGAAAATTTCTGATTTTAACTTACCCACGAGGGCTACAGTCAGGGCAAGCACAACCGCTCTCATGGCTGATGGTTTGTGAAGAATACCTCAGAAAAACCAAACTTTTATAGTGGTTTCTTGCTGACCAGGTATTAATTTTTTAAAGAATTATTAACAAGGCCTTTGGTTGGTCAACTTATCTGAACATCAATATCAATTAGGTTAGGTTACCCTGGTCTGTTATGTCATCCTCCAGAACAATGTCCAATGTCAGTTTTGAATGTGCTAAATTAAGTTAAAAAGGTTGAAGGAAAAGTAAAGTTAAGTTATTTAATGCACATACATTTCTGAGAATGATATATACAGCAGGGGAAAAACATGACATAAAATTTCTAATTTTTCTTTGTATTAAACAATGGTTTACTGAACACATTGTGGCTTTGTCTTTAAATGATGAATGATAATTTCTATGAACTGACAGGTTTATAATGCAAAGAAGTACATTTACAAAAGACAAGAACATAAACTTTTAAGTTAGATTTAATATAATGGTTCTATAAATGTTGCTGCCATTTTTATCATATAATAAATAATTGCAATTTTTTTTTATTGCAACTTAACTTTAACATGAACACTTTTAACTCCATGGGCCATCATTAAGAAAGCAACACTCTATTATACAGTATGTTCACAATTCAATTTTAGAAGTTTATTTTATTTAAGAAATGTTGAAGCCTATTTTGCATTAAAATCCATTTTCCCCACTAAATGCTGGCTACAACCACACTAACCAGCTCAACGTGACAAATTTATTGGAAGAGGCCATCATAATTTTTTTTTGTTATTCAGAAGGTCACTCAAGACCATGGTCCTGTGATGGTCTCCACTGTCCTGTGAGTTGCTACTATTCTATTGAGTAGGCCAGTTTTATTTACATGGCAGTATTTCAATGCATTTTTTTTTCCTTTTTGTTGTTTTTTGTGCTATCAAAGTCCACAGTGTTGACAGATTTGGCATTAGACTATCAGTTTAAGGTTAGGTTACCTTATGCTCATGTCATCAAACCATGTCACAGTTTTACTTGAAATATTGTAATTGTTTTTTTAAAATGTATTATTCTTCATATAAATAATTTAAAGTAACAAGAAATGTTTAGGAATATGTGTTTGTGACACAGCCAGCCCGGGTTGTCATGATATGATTGACTAGCATTTTTTCTGTGGTCCTATATGTTCTAATTGGCCATAATTAATACATAATGCAAATTTTACAACCTATTTCACTACTTACTGTTGAATACCTGTTGAAAACATGGTCATTTAACAATTTTGCACATTAATTTATTTTGGTAATAAAATTTACCTCTTAAAAATATTTATTTTGCCCCCATTATTATGCCAGCTACCCACTCTTTTTTATTTCATTCAAACATTTTATATCAAATCATGTAATCCAATTTAGTCTAATTCAAAATCAAATCCAATGAAAAATAACGCTATCACACCACTTGCATACTGTATTATACAGCAGAGTCTACTTCTCTTGCATTCAGTATGTTGCTAAAAAAATAAAAAAAATAAATGCCCTATTGGACCCTCAGACTTCCAGGAACAAGATTCTCTGGTCTGATGAACCTCAATTGCAAGCATCATGTTTGGAGGAATCCAGGCATTGCTAATCCCTTCCACAGTACCGTCCCAGCATTAAAGTGGGGCTGTTTTTCAGTGACAGGGACTGAGGGACTCATCAGTAGAAGGAAAGCTCATCACACCAAAATTCAGAGATAGCCTTACTGAAAACCTAGTCCATGGCATTCACAACCTCGGACTAGGCAGAAGGTTCATCTTCCAACAGGACAATGATTCTAAGTACACAAAAGAATGGCTTAAAGACAAACTTGAATGCCCTTGAGTGGCCCAGCCACTAAGTTTAGGGTACAAATACTTATGTAATGTACTTAAATAAGTATTTTTTTTTTTTTATAAATTCACAAATTGTTGTGACAATTCTATTTTAACTTTGTCACTATGGTGTATGGGGTGTAGATTGATGTGTGGGTTGAAAAGTCATTTAAAGCAGTTTAACATAAGGCAGCAATATAAAACTTGAAAAAAGGAGGGGTAATAATACATTCGCAAGGCATTGTGTCATGTTATTTGTAAAAAATTAAAATAAAAAATAGCAATAGTGCACTAATTCAGAGTGAGCATTAGTGCACATGTAATATGACTGCGCACAAGCTGAACTTTGTAACTATCCTGTTCATGGATTTCTGTTCCCTTGCCACCAGAGGTCAATTATATTTTCCTGTTATATAGACACTCATGTCACACAGACTTTCAAACATCACTTTGGACAACATTTCCCATGTTTCATCCAACTGACCACACACTCACTTGCAACCAATCACACACACTTTAAATATGAGGCCCTGTCCACTGTTCAGGGCCGAGTATTGTTTAATGTATCACTGTGTTAGCGATAGCTACATCACAGAGCCAGTTCCCAGTTCTAGTTCTTAGTCTAAGTCTTGTTCAACGCCTGTTACCTGATCTTTTGTCTGTAATGGATTTTCCCTTTGTCTTGTCGTTTCAGACTATGTTTGAACCTTGCCTGGACTATTGCTTGTTTGTGGATTGCCCGCTTGCCTCGCCCTCTGGATTACGTTCACTGTCATTTGACACACGCCTGTCTCTGGAATACTCTCTCTTATCTTGCCTGTGCTATTTCTGCTGTTGTTGTCAACCCTTGCCTGTTTTTGACCATGTCTGTTAAATAAAGCTTTGCATATGGATCTGCATGCTTCCTATTGTGGCACGTTAATTATTCTATCTGCTGTTGGCCCCGGTTGGGGTGTGATTGGCAGACCAATGAGGTGAAAGCGGCCATACTATATAAGGACTCTTATTTTGATGGGTGTAATGTTATCCTAATGATTCTGGGTTCTCCTCTCCTTGGCGTTTCCCTTAAGAATCTAGGTGGCCGTTTGGTTAGAGTGAGGCTGGTGGCATCGGCTTTGTGGCAGAGTTCGTAGGTATGATTGGTGAAATACTAAATTCTTTGATCACTTGCAACTATGGAATTTGTGTGTGTGTTACATTCAGTAATTGCTAAAAAAGCAGGTGTTCGAATGCTAGCTGTTGCATTGAGACTTGGCACTTTGTTGGAGTAACCATATAGCTTTGCGTTTGGTCTTCATTCAACCGTAAATGTAAGTATTTCTTTCCCTTTCTCTCTCATGGGGTTTAGATTCTAGGTTAATGTTTTTCTTTGTTAATGTAAAAGAGGAAATGGAAAATCACAATCTCTAAGCTGATCCCTTGCTGAAGACCCTACACGTGACACCGCTGCTGTTTTGCTTCTGGACATTTTCATTTCCTTTTTTTTTTTTTGTAGTTTATTTCTTTAACAAACAGTGTTAATTTGCTGTTTTTGTCTACTTATTGTACAATTGTTTATTTTCTGGTTCGGTCCAATGCATTTTACTGGGTCAATGTAAAGGTTATAGTCCTTAGTTTACGGTCTTGAACTTTCTGGTGCCCTTTAGGCACTGCTGCTTGTGCCAGCTGTATCCTGTGCCAATTAGGAGGCCTGAGTACTAAAGTGACCACGTCCAGTGTTTTGTAAAAGTAATTTGTTTGTTTTTATTCACTGTAGTTTGTAATTTTTGGTTAATGTGTTTATTATCTTCTCCAGGAGCCAGTGAGGACTCTGTGTGGAGCAGGGGAGGCTAGCCACTCTTCTTTGGGAGCTTCACAGGGTGCCGTGTATGTTTGTGTACTCTTTCTACAGGGTGTGAGTGCTGTGGTTGACTTGGTGTGAATCTAGGTGGGTTTAGATGATCCCCAGAGTTGCAGCCAGCCTGCCCTGTTCCCACTAAACCTGGCCCTGGAGAATAATTTTTATAAACTTAAATGTGCCGGAAGAGAGAATTTTAATGTTCTTATAATATTTTTTTTTTATTATTATTATTGTTAGTCATGTCTCACTTAATTCCCTTCCCTCAATTGGTAAGACGTACCTGTGTGTCCTAATTGGGAGTATTTCCCTGGCCCCCCACCAGGGTGGCGTGGTCGGATGAAACTAGTTGTGGCTTAGTAAAATTTAAGATCTGTAATATCCACCACACTTTGGCGTAGTCGGCAGGGTTTACCTGGTTGGGCAAGGATCTTCCTGAGTGAGACGTGGGCATAATTTTTGCATTTAATATTTGTATTTTCCCTCAGAAGCAAAACAGCAGCATGTGTTCTGACCTTTTAGGCAGGGTGTAATCTTTAATTGTGGCCATGACAAGTATGGAGGATGAGATGCAGGAGTTGCGAGCATTAGTGGCACAGTTGAAAGCAGACAATGACCGTTTGCGTCGGGAGCGCGAGTGACCTGGCCCTAGTTTTGTTCCTGTTGCTACAGAAACTGCATCTGGTCTACCCCAACCAGTTGAGGCTGATTTAGTCATACCAGAACGGTTTGTCTTTGTGCCTAGAGATAGACGGTGTCCAAAATTTACTGGCAACTCTGGTATAGGTATTGATGAGTGGGTGGAGGAGGCTGAGGCTTGCATGTGGTCCTCTTTGACCACCTAGAAGGTGAAGCGAGGGAGGAGATTAGACATCGCCCCAGTGGGGAACGGGGAGATCCAGATATGATTATGAAGATTTTATGTGAGTTGTATGGCTGCTCTCATTCATATGTAGCAGTCCAAGAAGCATTTTTTTCCAGGAGACAGCAAGATGGGGAATCTCTGTTAGAGTTTTCCCTGGCTTTGATGACTCTCCTGAAGAGGGTTAAACAACAATCTCCTAATGCTGTCCCTGATGCCGATATTGTGTTGCGTGATCAGTTTGTCAAATATGTCGCTGATAGTGCCCTCCGCCGGAAACTGAAGCAATTAGTTTGCCGCCAGCCTGCTTCTACTATATTAGAAATGCGTGGGGAAGTGATTAGGTGGGAACAGGAGGGGATGCCAGGGGGAGCGAGGAGTAGGAGTCAGTCAGTTCCAATGGCTTATGGCATCCAGTTTGGGGTGCACGGGCATTCTCAGTCAGAGATGAGGGAGCTGCGGGAGATGTTGAAATCACAGTAGCAGCAATTAGATAAACTCACTCAGAATGTTGCAGGGATGCAGTTTCCTCAGCGTGGTCACCGGCCCTCCCGTACTGAGGTACTACTTTGTCGATACATTTAAAACAATACATTTAGAGTTTATAAAATACACACTGATGTCTATGGAAGAGGTAATAATAATCCTTTCCATTATAATTCGACACGTTTTATTCATACCAGATACACATTGTGTAAGTAACTTCAGTGTTTACATATTCTATTCCCAGTTCACCAGCCACTTACTTTTAAGTATTTCGGGAGAAGTAGATGAATTCACGTGTTGTAAACATAGAGGTTGTAAATCCAACAGATCTGATTCTTTGAACTGCGTCTGCGGCACAAACTAACACAGCGACGCCCATCGCGCATACAGCTCAACTAACGCGATCGTTATAAAGGTGTTTATACAACAATATACTTCCACTTGCATGTATTTGACAATCGGAATATCAGATATTTCATGCCATAACTAACACATTTGTGAATATTCTGAATAAAAAAGGAAAAATTATATAAAAGCAGATCATCATTCATTCAGCGCTGTTGCTGCTGCAGTGTGTCACGTGACAAGCAATGATGCGTCACCATGGAAACGCCGCCCCCCATCACAATATAGTTCCCACGTCCCTAATGTGTGCACGCTGGCTTTAGCGGTGCAGTCAAGGGCACACGTAAAACTGATGTTTGTTGTGACTGCCAGAGTTGTATGCAGGGCAAGCGCGGAGAGGGGAAATCTATATCGTCTATATCGTTGCTTTTTTCGATATTAATATCTTGAAAGTTCATATCTAGATATAGATACGATAACGATATATCGTTCAGCCCTAGCGTAGACTATCGTCAGCTAAATGCAAAATCCCAAAAAGATGCTTTCCCGCTGCCACGCATAGAGGAAACTTTGGACTCACTGACAGGGGCACATGGTTTTCCACCATTGACCTTGCCAGTGGGTACAATCAGGTTCCTGTTACGGAGGGGGATAAACAAAAGACCACTTTCTGTACACCCTTTGGTCTTTTCAAATGGAATCGCATGCCGTTCGGGCTCTGTAATGCCCCAAGCACCTTCTAGAGGTTGATGGAGAGGGTATTTGGGGATTAGCAGTGTCAGTCTCTTCTTTTATACATGGATGACATAGTGGTGTTTTCTTCCTCCGTGACACAAGATCTAGAGAGGTTAGAGGTGGTTTTAAGTCGGTTGGAGTGAGAGGGGTTGAAGGCTAAAGTGTAGGTTTTTTCAGCAAGAGGTAAGCTGTCTGGGACATGTAATTTCTGCCAGAGGAGTGTCGACGGATCCAAGCAAGATAGAGGCAGTAAAGCAATGGCAGCGCCCTATAGATGTCGTAGACCTCTGGTCGTTTCGGGGGTTTGCAAGCTACTATAGGCGGTTTGTGGAGGGTTTTGCCAAGTTGGCTGCACCTCTCCACCGTTTAGTAGCTGAATTTGCTGGTCGTAAATCCAGGACTCAAGCCGATGGTATGGCATGGACTGAACAGTGTCAGGTGAGCTTTGATGAGTTGAAGAATAGGCTCACCTCTGCCTCGGTATTGGCTTATGCTGACTTATCCCTTCCTTTTATCTTGGAAGTAGACGCTAGCCATGGAGGGTTGGGGGCAGTGTTGTCTCAGGAACAGGGAGGGAAGGTACGGCCCATAACCTATGCTTGCCGCAGTCTTAGGCCCACTGAGCACAAAATGTCACATACATGTCACATTACAGCTCTACGAAGTTGGAATTTCTGGCGCTTAAGTGGGCAATGACTGAGAAGTTCAGAGAATATCTGCTGGGGCAGAGGTGTGTTGTCTTCACTGATAACAATCCCCTCAGCCACCTGACTACTGCCAAGCTTGGGGCCACAGAGCAGCGATGGGCTGCATAATTGGCCACCTTTGATTTTGTGCTAAGGTATCGCGCTGGAAGGAGAAATCGGAATGCAGATGCACTATCCCGACAGGGTCCTTCCAGTCGGGGTGAGTTGGAAAAGTACTGCCTGGTACAGCTCTCCCAGCCATTGTAAGGCAGGCTGGAGAGATAGGAGTGGTGTCTCAAGCAGCAGTCGCTGTTTTGCCTAGTTTGGCTTTGGACATGCAGGCCTTGCAGGAGGAAAACCCTGTTATAATTGAGGTATTGAGGTTTTGGAGGCGTGGGGTTCCCCCTAGTTTTGAGGAGCATCGGCAGCTGAATTTTCTGCGTCAATGGAGTCGCTTTTGTGAGCGGGGCGGAGTATTGTACTGTAGAGTCTTCAGCTCGGATGGTGGCGAAGAGCTGTTACAGGTGGTTTTACCATCACTATTACATCACGAAGTGTTGACACAGTTACACCAGGAGCATGGGCACCAAGGGGTGAAACGCACCACTGAATTAGTGCGTCAGCGCTGTTTTTGGTCAGGTTTGACATCAGATGTGGCAAAATGGTGTAGGGAGTGTGAACAGTGTCAGGCTGCTAAGGATACACAACTCCTTCCCAATAGCTTCATGGGCCATATTCTGGCCTCAAGGCCGAATTAAATTTTGGCCATAGATTTTACTGTGTTGGAACCAACACGGTCGGGGCTGGAGAATGTGCTTGTCATGACCGACGTTGTTACAAAGTATACCTTGGCTGTGCCTACACAAGATCAATGGGTGGAGACCGTAGCCCAAGTATTGGTGGTTGAGTGGTTTTATAAGTTTGGTGTCCCTAGTCGGATCCATTCGGATCAGGGCCATAACTTTGAGTCCTCCCTGTTACAGCAGCTTTGTGTATTATATAAGGTGGAAAAGTCTTGCACTACTCCCTATCATCCAACAGGGAATGGGCAGTGCGAGCACTTTAATAGGGCATTGCACAACCTATTACGTACCTTGCCGGTGTCCCGGAAGATGGATTGGGCCGCCTGCCTCCCACAAGTGTTGTTCTGTTACAACACTACCCATCATCAGGCAACTGACAAATCCCCATACTTTATAATGTTTGGACAAGAGCCAAGGCTCCCAGGTGGACTCCCTCTTGGGCAGAGTCCAGGAGATTGGGGCCGGTAGTATACATGAGTGGATGAGGGAACATGAGGCCAGGCTTTAGGTGGCTTTTGAAGGGGCTTGGGAAAACTGGAAACAGCTGCTGGTCGCCATAAGGCGCTACATGATGCCCATGTCCATGATGCACCACTGGGGGAGGGCCAGTTAGTCTATTTACGAGAGTATGGCATTAGAGGTCGCCATAAAATCCAGGACCTGTGGAGCCCGGTGGTGTATCAGGTCATAAAATCACCTAAAGAGGGTGGGTCGGTATATACCAAATTAATCACTGGATGATTTGGAAAGGGTCAGATGCATCCATCGCTCTGCCTTGAAGGTCCAGCTCCGGAAGGATGTTTTGGCCACAACATACCCCCCTGTTCTGGAGAAAGAGTTGGCTTTAGCAGAAGTTCCAACAGATGATTGTTGATCTGTTTAGGTTGGTGTCTCTCCTTAACAGAATTGCTGTTCTCTCCGTAACAGGGTACTCAGCCCCACAAGGATCCAGCAGCTTTTAATGTGGACATTGGCAATTGTCATGTCACATCTTAAACCTGACTCACACTGCAGGATTTTTAGCCCGAATTAGCCCCGATTTCCCCCTCCCGAGACTCGGAGCAAACATCTTGTCATGCACCTTGATCTGTCCCGATGCTCTACATGGATTATCTGGTAATGTGTTCACCGATCGAATCTTGCACCTCCCGATCTGCTCGCACAGAAATCGGGGCAGCCACGATTATTATCAAACATGTTTGATATTTAAGATTTAAATCGGGATGATGATGGCTATATGATTACGTCAGTACTTTCACAGCCAATGGGCAAAATAGCTGATGTGCAGCTTCGTTGGATAGTGGAGATAGAGGAAACTGTTTCTTGACATTTTGTAATAACACAACTGTCTGTATAATGTGGCAAAAAATGCATCACAACTGTAAGGAGAAAGAGAAGTGCTGGAGTGAAGTCTCTTCAGTTTTGTATGCACCGGGTGCGTGCACAAAGCTAGCATGCTAAAAAAGTAAATAAAATAAAAAACTTCAGTGGCGATCACGTGAGGCACTCCCTCTGGCACGATAATCTTAATAATATCTTGCAGTGTGTGATGTGCCACGGTGTTCAAATCTTGTAGTGTTTGTATGTTTTTATATTTGAGGGAAGATAATCTGTAAAGATTCTCCTCATGTGTGTGTTGCAACCAGATTTCAAAATCGGTTATGATTTTAAAACTCCTGTAGTGTGAACCAGGCTTTAGCTGATCGTCCAGAGTCAAGGCATGTCTCAGCTGAACGTCCAGAGTCACATCACATTTCAACTGGTCTTCCAGAATCAAGACACGTCTCAGCTGTTTGTCCAGAGTCAAATCACAGCTGATCGTCCAGAGTCTTGTCATGTCCTGTCTGTTACATTCAGATTTTTTACAGGTTATTTTTTTCTGTGTGACAGACTGGTATCCAGTTTGAGGGATGCACCGCTGGTGTCTGCACGCTTAGCTGGTATCCCCAAACCTACTCACTTGAGCCATCTAGTTCCTGAACTGATTTCCCTGTCTGTAGCATCTCCCATATGTTACATATTTTACAGATGTCCTTGCACCTCAGTTTTGAAGTTCATTTCTCAAGTACTTGGGCTTGATTTGTTCTTTTGTTTCTTTTGTCATGTGCCCACTTCCCCACTCATTATTTGATACGAACATTACATATTATTAACTTTATGCTGTTATGATATGTAGGTATCTTTGCTTCATCAGAGTGATATTTACTCATCATATGGATAATGTTTAATTACCACACTCAATGTTAACATCATGATAGAAATTCACAAATGTATGAATTGTGAAAAATAAAAAAGCTTCAATTTGACACTCGAAAAACATTACACGGCTGTAAATGTGACTGTAAGGAAGGTAGGGAATTATTAACTAATTTCTGTATCCAATACTGCTGTCACATCACATGACAAAAGAACGAATGACTCAGACCCGAAGACTAATGAAGTGAACTAATAATTTCACCTTCTGGTGCAGACAGCATAGAGTCTTTAAAGGGATTAACAAATGACTCAAACCCAAACCAGAAGACTCACAGGTAAACTAAAAAAATAATTTCTGTTTCCCGTAAAGAACTAATAGGATGCTGCACATAAACGAATCCCTTTCCGAGATGACTCATCGCTCCCAAGTCACAATAAAGATTAGTTCAAATTGAAAGAACCGTTCATGAAAAACACATCACTTGTGTGAATGACAAGCTAACAGGCTAACAAAATGCTAATGCGCAGAGCTAAAGTTTAGATTATTAATAATTTAAAATTAGTTTTTTATATAATATCAGAAGTATGGTGATAATTATATGACACAGGGATATTAAGATAGATTATAAACAGAAAAATAAAGATACACTGGGCTACAATAACAAACCAAACGGCAGACAACTAGTAAGCAATCTTCCATGTGTCCTTCCTCAAACAGTATGTGATGAAAAGATGAATTATCAAAAAAATGTTACATCACTACCTTCACCTTCATTTCAGCCAATACTATTCCATTTATTTTTTTTTTAAGATCAAAGATTTGTGTGGATCCCTGTGCAAGATAAACATTAAAGATGGCATTGGGTTTATTACTACTAACTGACTAACAGGTTTATTTTTCTTTGAATCAGTGTTTTTTTCTTCTTGCTTTAAAATGCTTAAAATAGTTCAAACATGTCTCAAAATAGTTCTCAGAGGCCATTTTCACTTGACATGCACTTCGAGACTCAAGATGGTGGTAATACCCAATTCATGCTTGAATTAAAAGAGCGAAAGTAGCAGTGATACAAAGGAAAATTATTACATGGGTGAGAGTTTTTTATGAACAGCTGATTCAGGTGGTACCATTTTGAAGACAGTTCTATAACTCAAAAAACTATTTATACTAGTTTTCACTAATTTAGTTTGTGTAGGTAAATGCCTTACTATTCAGTATCTGAGAGGTTCAGGTTAGGTAGTATTTAGCAGTATGTGTAGCTTTTATTATTTTTAGTGCTCTTAAAATATTATGACAATCTGTCATTGAAAACCCATTGTTGTGTGTTCCCTCAATATTTATAGTGGTTACAACAGAAGTAGACAACTGTAGGAAATATTGTGCACCGGTTGATAAAAACGTAGTCTTTAGACAAATTTTCAGAATGCTTGTTCACATTTATTGAAAATGAGGCATTATTTTACAGCAGCTTCAAAAAGTGTTGTATTAGGTACTACTGAGCCAATAAGTGGGTTTAAGCACACTGTTCACTGCAGCGACAGGCCAGATGAGCATCTGTAGTCTCTCTCAAGTCTACACTCTTCTCATAGACTCCATCAAGCATGTTGAGGTTAGAGACTGTAACACAGAATGATAAAATGCATATGATGTTTAGAAACCAAAATTAGATATTTTCACACTTAGCCTATGTTAATCATTTTGCTTTTTAAGATGTAAAATATGTTTTGTAAAGCAAAACCAGGTGAAAATCACTGGACTAAAGTCATGTCAGCCTTCACTTACGTGTGGAAAGGCAGTGGTATCCAATAGTGACAGGGGTGGTTCTGATTGGTGCACAGCCTGGCAGACAGCGCAGCACAGGCTCAACAGAGTAGCATTTAGATTCCTGGCCATTCAATATCACCTGCTTCTCCAGCTTTACAGATTCAAGTTTCATGCGGCATTCTGATTGAGGAAACAGATTAATTTTTTTTTAAATATCTTTAAAATGGATGCTATGCTGTTTTTGTAATACACAGTGTCAGACAAATCTTACGGCTGGCATCACGGCAGCTCTCAGCAGAAAGCACCCATGAGTGGGCAAAGCTGACTGGACTCTTGGTCAGGTATCCACTGGGTGTGGTATACTCCTGTCTGATCTCTCCATCAGCCTTTCCACAGATTCCACAAGTCCGTCCTTTCATCCAGTCTGCAACTTGGATCTATAAATGAAAAATGACATACTCAAACTCTGGATGACGGGTTTTTGTTGCAGAAACACAGTAGCTGATAAATGCTTATTAACTTGCAGTCACCTTCCAATGACCACTGTCAAAGTAGACTTCCTGAAGCCCATAACCAGAAGCATAAAGTGACAAACCATCAGCCTTCTCCCTTATCTGAATGGAGCCTAAACAAGAAGGGCAATTTAATTTACATTAGCTGAACATGTTATGTGAAGTTATTCAAGGAGACCACATGGACACTAGAACCTACCTGAGGGATGCTGGTAGGGAAGGCTGCTGATGGGCACTTCCCTTTCATTAATTTTAACTTTTGCTTGGTTGCCCAAAGCATACAGATCGACATTGCTGTTAAAGACAGGTGATTTACTCAGTGCAGTGGTGATGAAATGATAACCACAGTAAGAAAACCTGCATATTATATGGCTACCAGTTAACAAGACAGTGAACTTACATGTCAGCAAGTTTAATGTTCAGGTGGTTTTTTTCAGACTCATCCTTCTTCAAGAGAACAACAAATTTCAGCTCAGGTGTACAGTCCTGAGCCAAGACTTGGTAGCAAGAAATGGGCATTTCGTTCTTGTACCTCTTGTTGTTGAACGTAGTGATTGTGTCTTGTATCATGCTGCATTTTGCTTAAAAAAAAAAGGAAATAAAAAACAAGTGTGGTTATGAATGGTTTTAGAATATATTTAGGTCATGTAAGTCATGTTATATATTTGTACCTGCGGTGTGATCATAGATATAATTCTGGACTCTGAACATAATGTCTTGATCAATATAAATAGAAAGAGATCCATCTGGATTGATGGGTACAGTGACAGGGAGGGGAATAGCCATCCTCGACAGTGTCATCTAAAACAGCAGAAATTTGTTACAATATTTACAGTACTTTTTCTTATTTTATCTCTGAGTGAGTCATAGTTTAAATATTACTGCCCACTCACCTCTGGAACCCTTACTATGACATTCAGGGACCTTTTACTGGGCAAGGCCACAGTCAGTTCAATTTCTTTCTCACTGTTTGTGGCTCTTTCAAACCTGAACCCTGATTGTAATGCTGCCATAGGAATATGCTTAGACAGCCTGTTTAAAAAGTTATATGTAAGTGGGGGAAAATATTTAAAAAATAAAATGTATGCAGTTATCACAAAATAGTTTTTGATCATGGTGTTTACTTTTTGGCATAGTTGGTGATTAAATTTGGAAGCCTCTCCCATTCCCACTCTAGACGGACAGCAGGGAATTCTCCAAGGATTCCAGCTTCAGCTTTCATAATGACTGCATATTGTTGACACTCTGTACCCCAGGCAACATTGGTCTGCAGATAAAAATGTACAGCAGTCATCAAGATCATCAAGAATGGAATTAGACCTTTTTTTAGGAATTCCAGCTAAATGATCTTACAGTGACTTTGTGCTTGCTCAGAAGGACACCATCAGCACACAACTTCCAGTTGTCATTCTCAGCAATGGATGAAACAATGAGCTGCACCCTTGAAGTTGGCTCGTCAAAGAAGGCTGCAAGCTGGTAACCCAACAACTTGTGATCTACTCTAACAGCACGGGCAATGATAGCAAAAACAGGTGGAATAGCATCCCCAAGATATTTAGCCTGAAAGAATGAACAAGCATTTAAACTTCATTCAAGAAGTTTGAAATTATTTTGTAGATTTTGTTATGGACGAAACAAATCACAGATATCGATTCACCTGTTTCTGGATACGCTCCAAACTAGATGCAGCGCTTCCACTGCTAACTGCCTTTGAGGATCCATGGTGTGCCATATACTGCAAAGTTTTTGTATAATATTAACTGAACTAGAAGGAACTCCGGCTCTCCAAATAAAGATACACAAACATGTTATTTTTGAAAAGTAATGAGTACAAAGTATTATTTAGTAATTGCCTGATCTTTGTGGAATTTCTTGAAGGGATCCATGGGTTTGGCAGTCTAAAATCCCATAAGAAAAGATGGGGGAAAAAATGAGAGACTGATGATAAAAATGTTAGCTGCCAAGCAAGATCCCTGGTCCTCACCTTGCTCACACGAAAGCTGGACATTGAAGAGCCTGAACTGCTGCTGCTCCTACTGCTCCTGCTGCTCCTGCTGCTGCTGCTGCTACTGTTGCTGTTGCTGTTGCTGTTGCTTTCAGAAGAGACAGACCTGTTTTTATCTTCAGTCTCCAGGATTTTCTTCAGTTTCAACAGGAAAGCCTTTCCTTCTGCAGTCTCCTCATCAATGAGACTGATTTGCTTAAGGAGCCTCTCGGCAGCTCTAGGACCAACTTGGACTTCAAGCTCCAGTCTTTCAACTGTAGGACCTTCCCCTAAAGCCAAAACGACAAAACTAATTATCATTATCTGGAAATACATCATGCAAATTTAAGTATTTTTTCTAAAAATACCTCTTGCCACTGTAGCACGTGCTGAGTGGTGTCCAATTATGTAGAACAGAGGAGCATCGCTAATAAAAGCAGCATTGTGAGAGTGCACCTCAACGCATCCCTTGATTTCAATGTATGGGACAGCAAGACAGAGAGTCTTGTCAAATGGAGCAGGAGCATCACGTGGCATCTCAGGATCAAAGATTTCAGAGGACTAAAAAAAAAAAAGCATCGTAACATCAAAAGAAGTCTTTTCATACTTCCATATGCAGTATACAGTACATGTGTGGCTTACCGATCCAGCAAGATGTCTCTGGCGGTTTTGCAGTGACAACTCCGGCACCAATGGAACAATCCTCGCAGCAGTAGGATCTTCAATATTTCTGGCCACAGCATGAGTCTCAAAGCTATCAAAATATTGGAGAAAACTTAAATTTGTAGAGATATTCCATATTCATTGCTGCAATGCTGGCATGACTGAGATCTTGTTACCTCAGAGCAGCAATATGTTCAGGAACCTCAACAGGCAGAGCCTCCACCTTGTAGTTGCCCTTGAGAATGTCTGCTCTTGCAGTCACTTTTCCAGGAGCAATTATACGGATCTTTCCTCTCGCCATAACAGCAGCTTGGATCAAGGCAGTGTTCACTCCCATCACAGCAAAGGTCTGGAGAGCAATACTAAAAATAAGAATAAGAGAGGTTATATTTTTGAAAACCAAGTTTGCATACGGTCTTTAATGCATTTGTAAAAGTGAACCTTGGTCTAGCTTCAGCTTGGAGTTGAATATCAGTCTTCTTCAGCTGTTCAACAGTCATGGTCTCAATCTCCTCAGGGAGAGGAGGTGTAATGGTGGCTTTAACTAGAAGGATGAACAAAACAATATAAAACTAAGAGGTGGCTCCCTCATTTCCATGGAAAAATTCTAAGAGAAAAAAAAATCTCACCATTGATGGATGCAGCAGCAACGGCAGCAGTGTAGAAACTGAGCTCCATGGGCAAACCAACTGCTGTTGGCAAGATACGACGCATTTCAGCTGCAAGCAGAGGTTTGGCATACTGCAAAGCAATTCCTTCCTGCAAAGCTTTAAGAGCCGCCTTCAACAGTTCACGTGATTTGGGTCCAGTGGAAAGCTGGGGGATATTATTAATGAGAAGGCACAAAATAAATCTAAAAAGAATTTAAGAATCTAACATCTGAATGAATAAGTCAGGGAGAAATTGACTTTAGAGTTATGCTCATAAAAGAGGATACATGAACTTGAACACAGTACCGATATTGCTTGTTCAATGAGGGTCCTGTCAATTCTGGCAAAAGCCACCTCCTGTCCAAACAGTTTGATATAGGCTGAAGCCAGTGGCTGACTGGTTGGCAAAGCCTTCCAATTTATGAGCTGAAGGAGCATACAGAAATCATGGGATTATATTTAATGTCATGTCTTAAATTCATTAGCAAACAATAAAATTCGAATAATTTACTGCTCTCAGGGTGCGCTTAATCTTTGTGATACGGTCAACACTTTCATCTGCAGCAGGAGATTTCAGAAGAGCCTCCTGGATTCCTTCAGTTCTCACACCAATCTGTTTCAAAGTAGCAATTGAGAGAAGACTATCAAAAGATTGTAAAACAATAAATTCGATTTCAATAATACAATCGATAAAATTGGTGAAAATAAAGTAATGATTTGTAATATTTTTGGTAGGCAGTCCACCTCAAGAACATCAGCTGCAGCTCCAGCCAGATAAGCACGTGCTTTAGCTACAACAGCTCTGGGCAGGATGGTTGCAGCATCATTGATCATGTAGGCACTCCCAGCAGCTCCAACCATAAAAGGAGCTGCACAGGAACAAAGGTAAGAATACCATTAATGGGTATGTATTTTATGAAATCTTATGAAGAGATACATTACAAATGCCTTAGTTTTCAAGCCTTACTCTGATAGATGTCAAACTCGAAGGCTCTGCTGAAATGCCAACTAAGCCTGTTCAGCTTGGGACTCAAAAGCTTGATAGCAACATGAGCTGCACCAGCACTAAAATGGATAAACAGCTTAATGTCAGCTTCTGATCATGTGAAGAGATTATATAAAACAAACAAATAATTTTACTTACACAGCTGCCATGTCGGGAGCAGTGATTCTGGTCAAGGACTTGATGTGGGAATAGGTAAAACTCGCAACCTGCATGTTAGTTTCAGTCTTTAAAGAACCAGCAAGACTTGACATGAGAGCCACTGAGGGCTTGGTTTCAAACAACACGATACAAGCAACCATGCGCACTTCTGGGTGGAGAGCTCTATCCAACACAAGCTGCAGGGCAACTGGCTGAACCTGTGGCAAGAAACAAGGTCAGTTTATTATTGGAAGAAAATGGGCCATTTTACAATAATTCATTCATACAATGTCTGACACTTGCCAGTTTGGGTTCTTTCTTGGCAATGTTCCTCAGGGCCAAGATGGCATCAACCTGGACTCTAAGGGGCAGAGATGTAGCTGCAGTTCTCAGTCCTGGCAGGAGCTTCATGATGGGTTTAAGACTAGCAGGGTGACCAGCATTGCCCAGAACTTTAAGAGCCAATGTGATTTCAGGAATGTCATTTTTAGAAATGGCCTGTGCAGCAATCTCATGAATGGGCTGAGGAATGTGATACACATACAGTACAATAAGAAAACAGCAAATGGCAAATCCCTATCAGATATTTAAGGCTTGAACTGTTTACCCCGAGAAGCTCAGAAGAGCAAGTGGGAACTGCAACACAGTGCCTGGCAATCATGGAACCATATCCAAGCATTACAACTTCACGGAGAGCTGGGATTGTGGAGAGTTTCTCATGAATAGCCAAACTCTGTTCAAAAGGATATGAAAATGATTTGTTTGGTTTTGTCAACATACATAAAACAAAACTTTTGTCTAATTATATATACCCACAGCTGTCAACTGTATGCTCTCCAAATCAGCAGTGATCATTTGCAGAGCAACCACAAGAGCCTGAATGAACTCTGGAAGGGTAAGTTCACCAGCCAGGAACTTCTCCTTGATGAATTTTACAATGACTGGTGTGCCAACAGAAGGAAGAGCATCCAGGAGCCAGCGCCTAACAGAGTCATTGTTATATGGATACAATTTTTAAAGATTCTCTTTAGCTACAATTTGTTAACATTATCCTTAAAATTCTACCTGTAAACTGGTTCATTCTTGAACTGAGTCCAGAGAGCCTCAATATTCTCTAGGGTGGCAGCACGCAGGAGCTGAATGAGCTGAACAAACTTAAGTGGAGCATCGTCATGGGCCATGGCCACATTGTTCGCAACCAAGTGCTTCAGGACCTCCACAATCTAGAAAAAGGCATTGGTCATGCATCAGTTCTTGACAGTTCAATATGGATGGATTTTTTTTACAATCAAAAGCTTTGATGCATTACAAGTAAATTAATCTACACCTTTACCTGTGCTGGTGCATTGTTAATGTTTATGAGTTGTATGGGGGTATGAAGAATCTCAGTTGAAAACTCGTATTGCAGGGATCCACGTGCCATGTAATCAGCTTTGTTTGGAACAACAGGGGTCTTCCCAATTTCAACAAAAGCCAAGGTTTGCCTGTAACACACACACACAATTGTTTTTGTAAGTGAACCATGTTTTTTTTAAATAATGAAATGTGTTACAAATATTGCCACTTCACAGCTTATCAAACATACTTTGCTTCCATCTGGGCAGCACCATAAATCTCACTGAAGGGTGAAAACTGATGCACTTCCTCAACTTTTGCCTCAGTGATCAGTGCACCAGTGGAAGATGGTTTCATGATGTAGTTGTAAGTTGCAGTTTCAATCAGACTCTTGACCCTCTGTTGAAAGACACAGATAAGTATTTTACTCTAGATAATAATTAATTGAAAATCTTTTAGAAGTGCAAGATAATTCATAAAAAAAAAAAATTGGTCCATGTTGTCAAAAGAGAAATACTTTAAATATTTATTTTTCTTTACCTTTGTACATCCATGACACCTCTCAGTGTATGCCAAGCCAACGTCCTTCATGATTCTCTCCTGGCAATGGCTCAGATCCTTAGACTTGGTTACGGTAATGTGGTTGGCCTTTGGATCCTCACTGATGACATAGTGGGTCCTGCACACTCCCTGAGCTCCAGCCTTGAAGGACGAGTCAAAAAAATAAGATTGCGGAACTTAAATTAGTTTTTACATTTTTTTTTTAATTAGGATTACTTTCTCACCTCTTGCAGCTCATAGATGTTCTGGGTCTTCTTGAGGTTGAGCTGAAGGATGTTGAGGATACCTCTGTGTAAGTTCAGTACAGTAGGGGAGACTCCTGCAGGGGCAAATACCTTTCCAACCACACCATTAGCATACTCAAACTTGATGGGAATCTGAAGCTGAGCAGCCAATGCTGAGGTGAGCTTAGTGGCAGGAAAAAATGGATCCTTGGGCCAAATACCAGCGTACTCGTAGATTACAGGTTCCATGAGCTGTAAGGGACATTTTCCATTTAAATGATTGCGATTGCTTGTAACAGTAGTGGTTAGCAGGGATTATAATTACCTTCATCAAGAAGGTGTTCTCTGTCACAGCACTGAGGTGAACCTTGCTGTTGATCTTTATACCTGCTCTGGCCAAACCTTCTTGAGGAAGGCCACCCAAGAGTAGAGCCTCATAGTTGTACACATAGGTCTTATCAGGGGCAAACTCAGGGACTGAAACATAATTTATATTGACTATATTTTATTCTGTTTTAAGACATTTATTCTGTTGTAGATGTACAAGTAATTTGCTTAAAAGAAAACCAAATCAACACTTACCAAGGTTAATCTGTTGACTCGCTACAAGAAACAAATAAGTTAATGAGACAAAAACGTGAAAATAAAGTTTTTGAATATAATAACAGTACTCAAAAATCTGACTTACCCACAAAGGCTACAGTCAAGGCAAGTACAACAGCTCTCATGGCTGGTGGTTTGTGAAGAATGCAAGAAAAGGACAGTCCTTTATAGTTTTTGTTTTTTGCTGACCACATAATAATTCTAAAATAATGATTAACAAATGTTTCTATGATTGCATCTTTGAACTAATACTATGCTTTATTTGGTTAGCTGACAAATAGATATCAATTAGAGGTTAGGTTACCCTGTCCTCTCATTAGGTCATCCTTAGGTTGAAGTCCACAGTGAAACGTAGTCCTCTTTTTTTCTAGTTAAATATTTCATTATTTAATTTAACAATTTCATTATTTAATTTATTACAATGACTAATACAAATATTTAAGTCTTATCAAGTTTATGGAATAATTGGCTGTCACGTATAGTGAATAAAATAGCCCCTAGATATATTTTAAAGGTCATTTCAAATGATAATTTATTCATATACTGTATGCTCATGCTCCCTGAGCCTATCCAATTTTGAACCTTGTTCAATGAAGTTTTCAATAAACTAAAATTGTTTAGTAGTACATAGTTGTAAATCGATAACAGGTGAAAAGACAATATCATGACATGCATCATACAATTTTGACTTGGTACAGCAGACAAATCAAGAAGTCCTGGTCATTGTTTTTAATATTGATCAACATCCAAATCAAATGTGCTTGTCATCTAATTTTCATGTACATAAGAAAAAAAAATGATTGGAAGGGCATTATCATGAAACACTATAAGTGTATGGACCCATTGGCATTTTTATTTTTATTAGAATAATAAAAACGAAACTTGGTGGCACTTGGTATGAGAATTGAGGGCATGATTCGAAAACGAAAAAGAAATGAATGAGAAATGGCAAAAAAAAAAGAAAATACATATATACAGTTAAACACAGGTACACAGACGGGCCATGTGGGCTTCTGCAGTTTCTTTCAGATCTTCTGTCTTCTCATAGTTGCTGCTCATATTTGCAGAAGGGTTCAATCGTAAATCTAAAACAAAAACGTCAAAATTATACTGTAGCTATTTAACAAATTGGTGAAATATTATCTGAAAATGTGGTGGACGGAGGTCTTACTAGAAAGCAGGCAGTAGTACCCAATAGTGATATGACTAGTCCTATTTGGCAGACAACGCAACACAGGCTCAACAGAGTAGCATTTGGACACTTGCCTATCTGACCTTTGCTTCTCCAGTTTCACAGTTTCAAACCTCGTGTAACACTTTGGGGAAGATGGTATACAATAAAAGTGTTTTACTGGAGTGACTTATTGTCATAGATGATCAGTTAAACACTTAGGGCTGTCATCACGGCAGCTCTCAGCAGGAAGCACCCATGAGTGGGCAGTGTTGTAATGAAGTAAAAATACTTTGTTGCAGTACTTAAGTATTTATTGGGAGTATCTGTACTTTACCTGAGTTTTTATATTTCAGGTAACTTTTACTTTTACTATACTACATTTCCCAATTAAAATTCATATTTTTGCTCCGATACATTTCCCGTAAGTATATTCGTTACTTACTACAAAATAGTCAGAAGAACACAAACTTCAGGAAAGCAGGTTTGAAGAATCAGTCGTCTGGCGTTTGCAAGTTAGATTCCTAAAAACACTTTTGCTCATGTGCAAACAAGTGCGCGCCAAGCACAACCGCAGATGATTTTACTTTACCATTCAAGTCGTTGGGTGCTTGAGCACCTGCCCCTTTGCCCTTTGGTGCCCAAAGTGCCCTTTTGTCAAAGCAAAATTTCCTCCTTTTGTGAATACCTGCTCATGTCCAATATAAATATTAGTAAAATTTTGAATAATAATTTAGCCGTCAATAAGATGACCAACATGATGACCTTTGACCTGACGACGACGACCTCCTCATCCGACCGGGACGATTCGTCACGCCGCACGCTTATTTTTTAATTGTCAGAGGAAATTTTCAACATCGCGGAAGCAGGTAAGTGGTGTTTCATACTCAGCGAAGTGATTTTGATATTTATTTACTTATTATTATTTTACAAGAACGACGTGATGTGAGAACATGCAGATATGTTGTTTATATTGCGGTTTGTAGCCTGTAGTGTAGAGTAACGTTAGCGTGCTTTTGTAGGGAGAAACGTTTCACAGGCATCGAGGGCAGAGGGCATGCCCATTCAAAGATTTCTGAGCCAAGTTGATTTAAATGCAGCTTCCAAACGACCAAAAAAAAAAACAGCAGAATAATATTTTTTATATATTTGATATAATCACACTGTTGTGATTAGATCGTTCAGTGCACCGCATCAGCTGCTAAATTCAAATCTGTGTTCGCTGGCTGGCGCTGAGCCAGAGACGTTCGTACAACGCTTCATGATAACCAATCAACGGTTCTGTTGCGCGAATGCAATGGCCAATCGGAGACGTGCAGAAGAGTCATCATGAAACGCGCTGTTTTTGTTCGCTGACTGAATTATTTAGCGAATTCTTTCTTCAGAGAGAGAGAGAGAAAAAACTAAAAAAAATCCTGATGTGCATAATGTAATGTAAAGTGCTTCAGTGATTGTAATGGTAGTTTTTGAGAGTTCCTGAACTCTGGCTAGACTGAATGAAAATGTTATTTGATAATGTAAATGTTCTTTACTCTCTGTAAAATGAAAGTGTTAAAATAAGTAACTTACAATATTGTTATAAAATTTACATTAAATACAAATTCAGTCGTATTAAAAATATTTTAAGGCATGATATGGCACTTAAGTAAAACGTCGGCGTTTTATGTGTAGTTAATAGATTACACTTCCTTTCCATTTATTGATCAAATAACAATCTATAAAGGTGCAAAACGCGTTTACTTACACGTTTGAGAATCGAGATATTTCCCGATATATTAATCATGTTTGGAATTGTTTTGAATAAAAAGGAAAAATAAATAAAACATAAGCCTATATAAGTTATACAGTGCTTTCATTGCATGACTCAGTTGTTTGTTGTTTTGTATCAATATTTAAGGTGGACTTATTGATTAGGTGCAAGAATAGTAGTGATGGTTAAAATAATAGATTGATGATGAAATAGTAGATTGTGCCTTGTTCCTAGATGGACAGAGACTGGAAAGTAATAGATCAGATGAGCAGATGGAGATAGAGGAAGAAAAAGAGGCAAATGTAGACGCACAAGTGACAGAAAGAGCAGGTAAGCAAGCCAGGAGACAGAGGCTGGTGAGAAAGAGGAAAATGTAGAGTGTTTTCTGTAGTTTTTACTATAACAGCTGTTCTTAATTATTCTGTTGAACAGAGAAGAAAAAGCCATCAGGTTGGGACAATTTAAGACATTTCAGTTTCTCATCCCAGAGCTATTATTAGGTGGATTTTTTTTTTCCGTTTAAACTTAAAATTGTCTCTTCTAATCTTTTTCTTTTTCAAAACTGCTTCATAGCATTTGCTGCTGTATCAATACATAATCATCCATATCAATACGCAAATCGGCAAGGAATGCATCACAATATATTGCTGTATTGCTATTTTGAACCGCGCTATTTAAAGCCTTGTTCCATGTGCCCCTTTTATACTTTGAGCACCTGCCCCTCAAAAGGTCTCTGCATGGCCCTGGTCTACACTATATATTTCAAAATTGAGTTTTCGTCTAAAAATGCTCCGCGTCCACACTATCATTGTAAAACATTTTCCAAAAGTAGCTCCATCCACGCTGAAACGTATGAAAATGCTTACATCCCCCTACTGCGCCTGAGAAAAGCTTAGACCCGCAAGGCGTTTATTTACTTTCTGGCTCTATGAAACTTTGTCGCAATGTTGAGGAAAGCACTGAGTTTTTTAAATGGACCGACAGTGAGGTGGAGTTTTTGCTGCGAGTAACACAGAGTAACACACTGTCAAAATGGAAAGCATCCAAAACAACTGCTGTACAATGTCGTTCACAATCTTGGCTAAATTGGTCATATGACTGCATCACATGACAAAAAATGCATCAACGTATTCAAAAGCCTCCGTTTTCACAGTCCACACTACGATGCAAAGACGTTTTTCTTTTCAAATTTATCCACTTTGGAGAGCATTTTCCAAAAGCTACATTTTTGTCGACTTAAAGCGCCGTCTCAGTGTTGGAAGCCAAAAACAGAGAGAAAATAATATGATTTCAAACAAAAACGTATTAGTGTGCACTGTTAATTATTTGACTGTAAATTTACAATAAATTGCAGGTTAATAAATGCATGACTTTCACAGTAAGTTACTGTAACATTTTTACAGTAAATTATTGTGAAATGACAGCTGTATACTGTGACTTCACAGTAATTATGACATCGCATTACTGTGATTTAGCGGTAAGCTGCTGTAGAATTAATGTATTTAACTGTGAAATTACAGTTGGTGTCTATGTATTACTGTAATTTAACAGTAAGCAGCTGTAGAATTCATGTATTTAACTGTGAAATTAATCTATCTATTACTGTAATTTAGCAGTAAGCATCTGTAGAATTACTGTACATAACTGTGAATGTCTATCTATTACTGTGATTTAGCATAAATGATGGACCAAACAAAACTGATAAAAACAGTGACATAACTTTTATTTTTTAGAAGTAAAATACAATTTAATTACATTAATAAAACACTGGGCAACAGGGATTGACACTGGGTAACAGGAATGTGTGTCAAAAGAGAAAGAAGGAGACAGAGAAGAGAGAGTGAGGGAGAGAGATGTAAGAAAAGACAAAAAGGTGGGAATAGAGAGGGTCACAGGTGTCTCGCTCCTTCCCTCGCAGCTGGCACCTGGATAGTGTGGGTTCTATCCACTATATACAAAAGATAAGAAAGACAAAAAGTTTAAGTTACTCTGTGGTGGACTGACTCCCTGTAAGTATGGTGCTCGCATTGTAACACTAATCCTAAAATGTCTACAATTTAAGTAATTTCAACTATTAAAAAAAAATTATGTGAATAGTACTCTCAATTAATATTAAATCAACAAATCTGGACTCTAATCACTCCTGTTACTTTTACCCAGTCCTATTATTTTTCACGTGAGTAACAGGACTGAAAGTAACATGATTGAGGTTAAAAGGTTAGTTCACCCAAAAATGAAAATTCTGTCAGTAATTACAGAGCACAAATTAAGATATTTTTGATAAAATCTGAGAGCTGGATCACTCCTCCATCGGCTTCTAAGGGTTTGAAACTTGCTGGCCCAGAAAAATGTATTAAAGACATCTTTAATATAGTCCAAGTGACTCCAGTAGCTCAATCTTAAGTTTATAAAGCGACGAGAATACTTTGTGTGTAAAAAAAACAAAAAAAAAACAACTTTATTCCACAATTCATTTCCTTCTCTGTGGGCCTTGAGTTTTTTCATGTAGTATAACAGCGTAGCGCTTCTGTGTTATACGTCACACGTAGGCTCACTATTGGCCGACGCTGGTCATGTGTGTGATGCATGTGACGTATAACACAGAAGCGCTACGCTGTTATACTACATGAATTCACCCGAGGCCCAGAGAGAAGGAAATGAATAGTGGAATAAAGTCATTATTTTTGGGCGGGTTTTGCGCACAAAAAGTATTCTCGTTGCTTGGTAAACATAAGATTGAGCAACTGTAGTCACTTGGACTATATTAATGATGTCTTTAATAAATTTTCTGGGTTTCAATCCCTTAGAAGCCTATGGAGGAGTGAGACAGCTCTCAGATTTAATCGAAAATATTTTAATTTGTGTTCCGAAGATGAACGAAGGTCTTACGGGGTTGGAACAACATGAGGGTGAGTAATTACTGACAGAATTTTCATTTTTGGGTGAACTAACCCTTTAAGTAAAAATTGCATGCTAAATTGCATAGTAATTCAACACAGTAGCAAGTAATGTAAATTTACACTTAAAAATATTGTAAAGTACTGTAAATTTGACGTTTTTTAGACGTCAAGTCATGTTAAATTCAAATAAACGTAAAAACAATTAATTTTACACATTTATTTTGCAGTCTGTCTAAACTCTACATTGAATCAGGAGACACTATAGAACACATTAAAGGGATAGTTCACCCCAAAAATCTTTGGAACACAAATTAAGATATTTTAAGAAATCCGAGAGCTTTCTGTATCCTCCATGGACAGCAATTATTTTACTTTCAAGGCCAGGAAAGATTGTTAAAATAGTCCATATGTATACAGTGGTTAAACCTTAATGTTATGAAGCGACGAGAATACTTTTACTGCGCAGAAACAAAACAAAACAAAACAAAATAGAATACCAACTTAATTCAACAATTTTTTTCCTTTCTGTGCCAGTATCCGATGCTGTTCACGTGATGTGTTCTCGATCATGCATGTGATTGCATTACACACAAAAAGTATTCTCGTCGCATCATAACATTGAGGTTGAACCACTGTAGTCACATGGACTATTTTAACGATGGTTTCACTACCTTTCTCGGACTTGAAAATGGTTATAACATAGTAGTCTATAGGTGGGATCAGAAAGCTCTCAGATTGCTTAAAATGTTCTTAATTTGTGTGTTTGGAACATCATGAGGGGATGTAATTAATGACAGATTTTTCAATTTTGGGTGAACTAACCCTTTAATAGCTTCAGTAAACTTCTTACTGCATAACTACATCTAGCTTAAAGGAACACGCCGACTTTTTGGGACTTTAGCTTATTCACCGTATCCCCCAGAGTTAGATAAGTTCATACATACCCTTCTCATCTCCTTGAGTGCCTCTGTTTGACGCACCCACCGCTAGCCTAGCTTAGCACAAAGACTGGAGGTAAACGGCTCCAGCTAGCATACTGCTCTCAATAAGTGACAAAATAACGCCAACATTTTCCTATTTACATGTTGTGATTTGTATAGTCACAGTGTGTACAAATAACAAGGTCATATGAGACACAACCATCTTCTAACTGTATACATACTGGGAACTATATTCTCAGAAGGCGAAGCACTGCTACTTCTGTGGAGTGATTTACTCCAATTCTGAGCAAACTCTCTGCTCCTCACCACATGGCTTCTCAGGTGCTGTGAGAAAATCACTCCCCAAGTAGCAGTGCTTCGCCTTCTGAGAATATAGTTCCCAGTATGTATACGGTTAGAAGATGGTTAGAGTCACTGTAACTATACAAATCACAACATGTAAATAGGAAAATGTTGGCGTTATTTTGTCACTTATTGGGAGCAGTATGCTAGCTGGAGCTGTTTACCTCCAGTCTTTGTGCTAAGCTAGGCTAGCGGTGGGTGCCTCAGACAGACTTACGGCAAGCACGGAGATGAGAAGGGTATGTATAGACTTATCTATCTCTGGGGGATACGGGGAATAAGATAAAGTCACAAAAAGTCAGCGTGTTCCTTTAACACAGATACTGTGTTTCATTAGTCCGTTCTTAAATTGGAACACAGCTTACATTAGATTGACATCCATTCGAAGTCAATGAGCTTCCTGATAAGAGTGCAGACTTGCTGGTTCATGTGACCTCTCTGCCTCTTAGATTTTGTGCCCGTCTCTGGGTTGATGCCCAAGAAGCACCTACAAACAAAAAGACAGAAGAAACCTGTTAGTTTAATTCAAGTGTGATGAAAAAGGTGTCAGTTCCCAGTCATCACCTTCAGTGGGTCACTGCTTTTGCAGTACAGAGTCAAACTAAAGTTAGCTCAGTTTAAACAAAGGTGTAATTCAGGTGTAAGTACTGTAATTCAGAAAAAAAAAATGCATGGAACTGAACTGAAAAACATTTCCATCACAAACACAGTCAAGAATAGACCTTCACTCTAATCTGGTCTGGTCTCTAGCACAGACACACAAATTAAGGCCCCGTCCACACTACTGCGTTTTCGTTTAGAAACGGAGAATTAAAACGAATACGATCTCCGTCCACACCAGCGTTTTAGCTGTGTATTAGAATTGATCTCCGTCCACATTAAAATGACTGAAAACGGATCACGTGACCATTCACCAACACTGGGCATACGCGTGCCGGTGTAAACACAACTTCATTGATAAAATTAGGGCTGGGCGATATGACGAAATATATCGTCTGGACGATATAAAATGTCTATCGTTTTATATAAGGCTCTATCGTTTAAGCCACGATAAGGCGTTTTACGGCAGAATTTTACGTCAAGATGCACCTCACAGCATGCCCATGCACGCAGCAATACATAAACAACCATGGAGGAAGACAGTAGTAGACGCGGTTCAGACCAGGGTAATTCACCCTTCGCAGGGAGCTTGATTGACAGGCGATCTAACCAATCATACTCAGCCATCCGCCATTTTGTCCGACAAAGCACTGAGGAGAGATCATAGACAGTATATAAACGGAGAGATAGCAGATTAACATGGGAGGATTTGAAATTGAAAAACGGAATGTACTGACGCCTTTACGTGGTTTAAAACAACATTCCTTCTTATTCCATGTTATGTTCATTCATGTTTATTTGATGCTATAAATGAACTAGAAGGAAGAGATGATCGGTTCACGAGCAGCTTTAACTGATGCTGTACAGCGATCTGTCAGACACATTTAAGAGCCACAAAACGGTATGTATCGTTTAAATTTATTAAAAAAAAATACCAAATTCGAAAGGTGAGACTTTGTTTAATATGTTTAATATCAAAAGTAACTGAGAAGTAACCTGCTCTGTCCTGTCTGTCAGCGTGTTGTCAGTCTCCTCTCTGCTCCGCGATGTATTTTTCACTGCGTGAGAACATGGTGTGTGCGTGAGAGCAGCGTAGCTTGTCGGACATAGCGACAGTAACTAAGGGGGGTGGGTCTTCGCGAAGGGCAGCCAACCCAAACCGAGGAGCTTGTACCTAAAAGAGGGGCGACTTCTGTCGCATCTCGCATGCATGGATGTGGTTTGGATATAAGAAGACCGAAGTGGACCAGACAACAGTTGTTTGTAAAGTTTACCGGCTCCCAGTGCCAACAACGGACTCCAACAATACTAATTTATTTTATCACCTGCGCAAGAACCACGAAAAATAATACAGAGAAAGTCAACGAGCAAAAGCAGCGTTGAGTGGTGACGTAAGCGCTCGAAACAAACTCCAGACACAGACGCTGCAATAAATAAACAAATAAATAAAATAAATATTTAGTCCCTACTACCTTTTATTTGTTTTGTATATCATTTCAAACTGCATTTCCAGATTACAATTTTATATTGACTATTCATGAACTGAATTAACAGAAAAATTGTTCTATCGTCATGTATATCGTTTTCGGGATATCAAATGAGCTATATCGGGATATGAAATTTTGGCCATATTGCCCAGCAGATAAAATAAAATTAGATAAAATTATCCCACCATGCGCTGGTTCTTCCCGGGTTAACCCAAAACCGACGCTCCATGTGCGGTCGGTACCGCCGCTGCACACAGGAATTGTCACAGATCGCTGGAATGGTAGCTTGCCTCTGGCGCATCTAGGCAGTTATAGCATTGTAAAATGCAGAATTTACTTGCACAACAGCTGCTAGCAAAGATATACGCCATGACTGACGACACCCAATCATTGAGCCGATCGTGAGCCTCTACTACGCCATCGTTTCTAAAGTCCTCCGTTCTGACCCATCCACACTAAAACGCCCTCCGGAGATTCAAAACGAAAAACGGGTCGGCAGCGTTTCTAAACTTCTCCATTTTGGGTCTCCGTTTTTGCCGTTTTAGTGTGGACGGGAGGTGCAAACGTAGCAAAAGGTCTCCGTTTTTAAACGAAAACGCACTAGTGTGGACGGGGCCTAAGTCTGCAACACACCACTTGTTTGAGGGGGAGAAAGGGGGGTCATCACCGTTTGGCTGCTGTGGTCCTGAGCGGATTGCAAAACACAATACATCCAAACATTCCTCGTTTAACCCAACAAATAAAAAGCAAGCCCTCAAGTACAATATTACTGTAGATGTTACCTTTGGATAAATTCCAGAGTACAAGCAGCATCTTCAGCATACTTCAAGTTAAAATTGTAGTAGCTGGAAAAAATAGCAGCCAGACCAGTTGTAAAGTCAAGGTGAGGTCCCATGACCACTTGACCCTCCAACGACAGCATCCATGCCCTTGGTTTCATTATGTCACCTGAAACAAAACCAGATACACTCATCATGGACAACTGTTCAGTAAAGGAATCATTTTTTTTATTTATTTTTAATTAGAGTAAAAATAGTTGTGGCATATTCTAACTACTGTGTGTTACATTTCTTTAAAAGAAAATGTCAATACATTCCAAATGTTGAACAGTAAATAAGTAAATAAAGTTTCAGGTGTACAGTAAAATTCACACCACCACACACCTTATCACTTAAAAGTTTCTTTTGGATATTAAAAATCTGTCCTTTTCATAATAGATTATTATTTTTTTTTAAAGCCAAGAGAATTGCAATATAAACTTTTTTAAGACCAAGTCGTTCAATTGGGGAGTGATAGCAGATTGTTTATGTTGACTTTTTGTTTACATTTAGATCCTTTAAATTAAATTAATACATGAGCATCATAAAGTGCAAAAATGTTTTTTTGAAAAACTCAACAGCAATGTCTTTTTCCAGATATCATGACCTGGTTTACTTAAGATAATCCAGACCTTATTGTGAGCAGTTTCATGAAGGAACTATCAGTTGAAAGAAAATAGTTACTACAAGAAACTGCTCACAACAAATCTGTGGATGACTTGACAGAATACATTCAAAATGAGGAAGACATCAACATTACCTTGAACAATCAAGCGAGGGGTGCTTGGTAGCATCACAGTCCCTTCTACATCAGTGGCTGTGGCACAAGGCTGCAAAAATAACAGTAGAATAAGATTCAACTGTTAATAATCTGTACCTATAGTAGCTATATTTGTGAACAAATCTTCCCTTGGCCCCCATTGATTTATCTTAGATTAGGCAGTACACATTTGGTAAAGTTTAGAATGTGATCATGACAATGTGACTGGTTTCTTTGGACTGATGAGCGGTTGGCACCTGTATGAATGGTGAAGTGTAGAGTGAATAACTTTTTGTGGTCAGAAAACTAGAAAGATGCAATATAAGTACAGTCCTATTACCATTTACAAAAAACAATAGGCCTAATGCTTATGTTAATGTGAGAGTGAAAATATACTTACATCAACATCAAGCACAATAGCATCCTTGGGCTCTTTGAAGTACGCCATCAGAAGGAGAAGAATGCATGTAGCCTTGTCTGAAGCCTCCGGTTCAAAACAAGCCAAAACATCTTTCACGCCTTGATGACAGTTGACTTCTTGGCAGAACTTCAGAATGGTGTTGAATTTGTTCTCCAGGGCCTCTCGAAACTTCACGAGGATGGAGACATCGGTCAGAAGAGTAAAGTGGGAACATATACCTGAAGATAATGGAGTAGAAGTGCTGCTGAATCTTTGTTGTAATTATATACAGGTGCTCTTTGGATGCTTCAGGTACATTGTGTATGTTGCATGGATGGAATATGGCCTCAAAAACGAGCGAGTGGATTTTTGCCAGTATAGGCTCATTGTTCTCACTCTGCTGTTCAAACAACTTATAACAGTGAATTTTACATAACATGACCCCTTTAACTCATTATTGTAACAAAACAAAAGAAAGATATTGTGGACAATAACCCTGAAGAAAGACCTGTGTTTAGCTGCTTTCCGACCGGAGGAACCTTTTCACAGTTCTTAGAACTATTGGCTAAAGTACCCGGATGTCGGCGTGTTCGCACCGCAGGAACAAGGAACGATTTTAGTTCTAGGAACTCCATTTGTAGGAAATAATTTAGGCCCTACTTCAGAGTAGGGTCTAAACCAGCACTATAGGAACTATCCGTGACGTTAGTGTACGCTGATTGACCGGACGCACGCGGAACACCCTGGGAACCCCAGCACCCCCCATTTTTAAAACAGCTAGAATGTAAACACACAGATTATAGCCTATATATTTACTCCATAAACTAAATATACAAACATGAAAAACAGTGATAGATGGGTCTCTAACCCTTTATGCTGAAGAGAAAATCCAACACAACTTTGAGGGGACCAAGCCAAACATGATTAGGCTATGTTTATCTGCCCAGCTAGCAACACTGGACATCAACCACACGGCATAGGCTAATAACCTTTTTTTCATATACTGTCTACTTTCTATAACAGTTCTTTCTAATAAGATACTAAACAGTACTGTTAGACAGATTGCTAACTAATAAACACAGAGAATGCAAGCATTGTTTGCTCTGGCGTTCTCAGCGCCGCCAAAATAAAGGTCTGTCGCGCAGTCAAAATAAAATTTACCGTGCTTGCGTCACTCCCTTACCCCTCCTACCAGTTCCTATGGCCACTTGGCCAGTGTGAACGCAAACAGCAAAACCGAGTTTGGGGGGAGTAGTTCTTAGAACTGTTTAGAAGTGGACAGTTCCTAGAACTAAGTTCCTATAACTGCGGCTATAGTCGCAACCCGTTACATACATACTGCCTTGTAAAATAAGGGAATTTTTATAGTTTTGGATTGTTTTTGAAAGAGATGTGCATTTTACATTTCGGATGATTGAGACTATACTCCACCCATTCAATGAGCCATGTGCTTCACAAGATGGAATAGGGAAAAAATACCTCAATCTTCTTTTACAACTGCAATGGCTGGCGCAGGTACACTATTAAGATAGCGTCGCTGGATGATATAGGTCTTCTCCATCAGAGGTTCAGCTCTCTCAGCACCACTCATGCCTTCCTCTGAGTAGATGTTGAGGAGATGACTTTTGATGCCATCTAATGATTGCTCAGTTTCGCCAACTGGGACTTCCACAGGACACCACCTTACACAGCCGTACTGATCTACAGGGCCTCTTGTCATGCCTCTGCCTTCATCTGGTACCTGACTGTGCGTCCTCTCTCTGCGTCGTCTCACTAGTGTGTTGTTCCTGGTTTTATATTCCACCCTAGTTTTTATTTGCTGCAGAAAAGAATGACAACCATCTCCAAGCATGTCTCCATTTTTTGCAACGTCAGCAAAACATTTCGGATGGCTCCTTACAATGCTTCGAGCAATGTTGTGACACATTGTTCTGTTTGGGTTAGGCTCATGATCCAACATCTGATCAACCACTGCCCTAACCATATCTTTTCTATCGCTTGGTGATGGTCTTGTATTATTTGTCAGTGCCTTTCGAATAGCTGCTGGCATCCTATCCCAGTTGACCTCGAAGGCTACATGCCATGGTCTGCCAAGCGGCAAGGATGGAGATGAAATGGTGTCTTGAGTGCATGGGAAGTTGGAAGGAGTGTTTAAGGAGCTGGGGACAACGTTTGGAGTGACAGGAACCAGTTCCAGTTGAACTATTGCGAGTCCTACACACAAGAGAACAGATTATTACATAAAGGGCGAGAGAAGGTACTCCATCTGTGTTTGATTATCGCTCTGAATCCGATCTGGATGTAGTCTTTGACAAAAAAAAAATGTATTTTCTTATTTTTGCTCATGTTTTTTTTATTTTTTAAGGTGCCCTAGAATTTGAAATTTAATTTATCTTGGCATAGTTAAATAACAAGAGTTCAGTACATGGACATGACATACAGTGAGTCTCAAACACCATGCATGTGTGTGGGAGAAATTTGGAGTTATCTGAAGAAAATATTGTGAAAGGCTTATTTGCTGCATGCATTTTCGTGTTGGATAGCCGCAGATGTGGAACTTCATCGCCGAGGAAGCACGCAGATAACTGTGGTAAGAAAGCAGTTCTATCGAACAGTATTTTTCAAATGTAACACTGTTCAGTACAGGATGTGTGGTGTGAAGGCGTGTTTGAACCCAAAATGGTCAGATGTAGGCTATACGAAATTGCGTGGCAGATATAGTGTTGTAGCCGCATCAGTTCGATTGGTAAAATGTGATAAGGCTACTCAGTTTTATGGTAACGTTAGCCATGTTCTTCAAGTACCGGCCTTATGACAGCTTCGGCTGAACTTGTCCTTGTGTTAATTGTCGTGTAATAACTTCTGTATGACCTGGCAATAAACATTTTTGTAATTGTGTCTATAATGTGATTGGCTAAACTTATTTTATTTCGGTCGAGTGTCGGTTCTATTTTAAGCGTGTCGGGTGCGGATTTTAATTAGTGCAGCTGTCGGAAAACGGGTCGGATGCCGTTTGAAGCTCTGCGGGTACGAATTTACAAAATCATAATAAAAAAAAACAAAAAAAAACTTTGGCCAAGAAATTGTTTACTTTGGGCAGATTTCTAACCCAACTGACCGACCGAGTAGATGCTATATTCATACTATATTTACACTTATGTAATGCTGCCTTTCTTCAAAAATGTTGTTTTTTTCTTAATTTTATGCATTATATGCATTAGTTTTAACTTTATTTTTATTCTATTCAATTTTATTTAACTTTAGATTATTCAACTTTTCAATGGGAAAGTATCAAAAATATAGTTACCTTTAAAGCCATTCAGTAACTTTCGACACTGAATAGGTCGAAGGTATTTCTCTATGTCTTTTTCTTGAACCAAAGCAAGGTCTTCCTTGCTTTCCACACCAAGCTCTTGCAACCCATACAGCAGTGAAGTCAGAGTTTCTTCAGAGAGACCAGGTATGAATGACAGCACCACTTCTTTCATCATTACTTCATCCATTTTCTGAAAAAAGAGTTTGAGCAGACATACAAACAATTCCATTTGTCAAATTACTATGGTTATATACACAATGTTTGAGCTTTATTATTGCAACAGACTATACCTAAAAGAGTGGAACTATATATAACTCATCATTATATATATATATATATATATATATATATATATATATATATATATATATAAATATATATATATATATATATATATATATATATAAATATATATAAATATATATATATATATATATATATATATATATATATATATATATATATATATATATATATATAACTCAATCATTCCTGACCAAACTAAAAGTTTCCAAGAGTTTACTGCACTTTTCAGTCACACTGTCCATTTTCCATGTTGATTACAAACAAATTATGTTTCCTCACACTTTAATGTTACATGTTACATATCTGTTGTTTGTATGTCTGCTCAAACTTAGCGGCCACTGATTTAATAACAAATGATCATTGCGACAGAAGCGGATCAATCAAAACTAACTTTAGACGGAAAATAACTTAACACTGCTATAAAGCCAAAACAATCTCTGTAACCTTAAATTATACACTTATCTCTGTAAAGCTGCTTTGAAACAATCTACATTGTTAAAAGCGCTATATAAGGAAAAAAATAATAAAATGTACAAGTTGTCCAACATTTCCACAACAGATATCTTTCCACTATATACTAACTATATACACTGCTATACACTATAAACTAACTATTTACACTACTATACACTATATACTAACTTGGGAAATACAATCAAACTATTTACACCTATATAGAAAAACACATTTAGTAAGCAAAACATTGTCTAAAGTAATTGACAAAAGGAATGTATTAATTGAATCTGGATGTAATGAACTAGGATATTAAAGAAACCAATTACAGTTTAGACAAATATACTATTGAAATAGTTTAATAGTTTATTTAATACAGGCAGGGATGGTATCATTTTCTTTTTTTCTTCAGCATTTTTTTTTTTTATCACACCTATAAACCACCAGCTCTGGGCATATAAATTTTAACCGTGTGATGAATTATAAAAGAATGACTTTAAGCTTAAACAAGCTTAAAATATGAACAGTTTTACAATCAGTTATTTTTATTTATTTTTTTTGTTAATCACTGTGATGAGAACATGTACTACAGAACATATGGTAGTAAAGCAGAACCTGTGCCATAGCTTAAAAAAATGTTATTAAAAGGAACACCCAATAAGTTTACTTCTTGTGTGTGCATTTCTACCTGCTTGCTCCACTCGTCACATCAATTCCGGCTACCTCTGACAAGTGCTAGTTCAAACTGCCTCTGGAAAAGAATGGTGGAGAGCAATTAGTGATATATCATATACTTTATATGATGGAAGAGGATAATAGTCAAGCAAATCCTTTTGCTCGATGCAAACATAATCCTCTTGGGCTGCTCCTAATTCACAATAGACACCCATGTCGCTCAGCTTCACAAAAGTATGTTTCTGAGTCACAAACTGCACAGACTCATTAAGAGCAATGATAAGATTAATCTTTCCCACAGAAAGTTCTCTATCAGTACTCTCAAGCAAAACACACATCCCCTTTCGGTATACTGTGCCTTTCACTGTGACTTCATTGCAAGCTACTGCAGACTGTGACTCAAAATTTTGACCAGCTACTGAAGCCCTGATCCTGTCATTGTAATCACTCACATAAAACTCTGTACCCTTATCAACATGCACATCTGAAGGAAAGAGTCTGCCTGCACTCAGGTAGGCTTGCAATAGTTGGTGTCTTTCTGCAAGAGTTTTGCAAAGATTCTTAAAGTTGTGCAATTTCCTAGCACACTGCTTGAAGAAGGTGTGTTTGCTCTCGAACCGTAACGTCCACAGGCGTATAAGTGGGCCAAAGTGAAGAATCAGCTCTGGGTAATGGCACAGATAGTGATGCTTGGGTTTTAATGGACTGGCAGGGAAAAGCCTTTGACGACTGAAGATATATTCTTCAATAAGGACTTTAAGATATGCCACTTGGCCTGTTGTAATGGTTGGTGCACAAACAAGCTCCACAATCTCTCTCAGCTGCAGAATGAGTTGCCATACTTCATTTTCAGAAGGATCTTTAATTCTGTCACCCACAAAAAGAGGTAGCAACCTCAGAAAGCACCAGTTTTGAACTGCATGTCCACTTAAGCGTTCACTACCAGGAGACATGTCTGCTGGTTTGCTGCTGGCATCATTTCCTTGATATTTGAATTGATTTTTACATCTGTTTAATTGTAAGTAGGTAAAGTGCTTCTCCTGAACCAAGTGACCAACAAACAAGGCAAGGTCATAAGACACAATACCCTCAAACAAGTCATGCCCCAGACATGGCGGGAGCCCTGGCTGGCAAACATGAAAATAATTAAGCTGGTTAAAAGGAGAGTCCATCTTGATGCCGCATACTGTAGCAGTAGCACTGGTGTCTAAACCTTGCAAATGACTTTGATAGGATTGTGCAGTTCTTGAAGTCCCACACGTGTATGGTTCATTCATGAATGCATTTCTGTCAATCTCACAGTAGCGGCAGAAATGGCTTGCCCGACTGAAGTTTTCGACAAATCCCCCAATGCAATGTGATCCCAGGTTGTCTCCTGAAATGGCGAGTAAAGCTCCTTTTACTACTCTGCCATCATTTGTCAAAATACCTTCTTCCTCTAGAAGTTTGAGGTCAGTGATCAATGGTTCAAAAACTTTGTTCATGCCAAAGTATTTAAAATCTTTCTCCCTACATAGGAGGACAAGTTGCATTTGATCTATTGTGGATCTATTGTGAGGCAAAATGTCAGTCAGGGTCATGTAAACAGCTAAAACCTTGTGTTTTTTTTTCCCTGAACCAAGTGGATTCACAACCTCAAAAGCATCTTGATATAGGATCACACCAACAGAGGAAGGCTCTGTTTTCAACAGCTGATTGCCCTTAAATCCCTCTCCATCTCTCACATCCTGAATTATATTTTCAGTAGCTGGTTGCAAATGTGTGGCGACATATTGTTCTCTTACAGATTTACTTTTGAACAGTATAGCTAACGTCTCATGGATGGGAATATACTGGGAAAAGCACTCGTTACCATTTTCATCACTGCCCAAAAGAAAAGGCACAGGCTCAACATAGTTGAAACTGGTTTTAAAAAAACCCTTCCTTTTTTGGTCTGTACTCAAAATGTCCCTGTTACCCACCTTAAGAAGATCTTCCCTGTTAATTTCATCAATGATGTTGCTTATAGTGTCCTCTTGGATTCCAATTTCTTTCAGTTTCTTAGTTAAAATCATAAGGGAATGTGATAAGCCAATTTCATGGGCATTTTGAAAGTCCTCAATGATTGTCTGTATGGTACTGGCTGGTAGCAATAACTTTCCTTGTAAGTTAAGATACAGAAGGGCAAGATTTTGCAAATAGAGAGTTTCATCTACAGCAAATGGCCCCTCTGGCTCATTATCATCCACAACAGAAGTATCAGAACATGGCTGACTATGCAGACTACTAGGCTCAGCAGGATCGGACACATCTAACAAGGTGTGATCTAGATTTTTGTGTTTCCTTGAAAAATGTGAGGCTAAAGTGGATGCAACTGTAAAGCTGCAATCACAACCTCTGACTGGGCATTTGATTTCTAATCCCTCATGTATGTGTGACTTCAAATGCTTGATGAGGGAGCTTACGGTGTCACATGCAACTGTACAAAACGGAGCAACACATTTTAAGGCAAATTGCTTGCAAGGTCGCACAGATGATCCAAGCCCTTTATGCTCTCTATACATATGAGTTGTCAAAATATTTGTTTTGCGATACATCCTAGAGCAATCAGGCACACCGCAGTTGTACTTAAAGTTAGGAGCATTGCTATGCAGCTTTGAGTGCTGAATAAACTCACTAACAGTCTCAGACACATGCTCACATAAACTGAATTTACAGTTGAACATTGTGTTCTTCAGTTGAGAAAAACTAAATACAGGGCTTTTTTAAACTAGCAATTTTGGATGTAGCTAGCAGATTGCCCTTATAACACCAACATACTGTATTTGGATCACCCACACCTAAATTACTAAACACTACTGAACCACATAAAAAGTAATGAACAATATATACACATTAGTTAAAGATAAATGTGAAAATATAGAATCTATTAAGGACTACTTGGGTTTTTAACTTTAAAATAGTGTGTAGTGTAGCTAGAAAGCTACATCACCACCCTGTAGGCTACTGGAAACTAAACTATACGGTTTGTATTTAAGTTGAATATACAAACACCATTACCAGATGACGATTAAAAGACAATAATTACAAACGTATATCCTACAGATACAAATCACTGCAATTACTTTGGACTGTCTAGTTATAACCAACATTAATGTACTGGCAAAACACAGATAAGTGCACATTGGTCTAACAGCGGGAAAACTGCCGCGCAAAACATTTATTTTGGCAGTGGAAAATTCCAGAGACAAGATAAAAAAAAATAAAAATAAAATACATGGACATGCGCACTTCATTTTTCTGTTGACGAGAAAGACAACGGTTGCTCCGTTTCACACACACAGCAGGGAAGAAAATTATAAAGTTACTAATTTGAGATGAATTTAATCCACCTTTGCCCAAATCCACAAACCTCATAATTTATCTAGTTGATAATAACTGTCATAATACCCACATTAAGGCCACATCTTACCTTATAACTTTATTTATCGTCGGTCAATGTAGAAGCTGTGGTAAAAGAGAGAACGCTGTTAGAGTAACTAAGATAAGCTTTAAGTAAAGCTAAAGTTAAATGTTCGACGTTGTATCTAATCAGACATCTCACAGTTAACCTAATACGGTATAATTAACACTACAACCAACGTCTTTTCATTCAAATTTGCGCGCTTAAACGTCGACGCGAGTCTGCTCCAGCTAAGTTACAAAAACATGACAACAGAACCTACAACTAACGCTAATTTGGTTCATACTTTTAAATTACATGCACTATCATATAAAAAACATCAAATTGATAAAGTTTGACATTTAAACACATTTAAACGCCGCAGTTGTCACTCAAAAAAGACGGCATTCACAGTAGTTTCTTGTAAAAGCCCCGCGTCTGCATTATTTTCACAGTAAAAGTCTAAATACGGTATTATATTGTGAATTATCACAGTTAAAGCCTGTGAAGTGGTAATAATGTAATTAACTGTGAAATATTACAGTTATATCTTGTGAAATCCTGGAAAAATTTTACAGTGTGGAAATGGCCTAAGTCCTCCTGAAGTGCTTCTTATTCTTACCCAAAAATACAAAATGGAAGAAATAGTTAGGACTGAACACAATCTTGCTGCTCAAGCTTTGTATGAAAATGTGTATATATATATATATATATATATATATATATATATATATATATATATATATATATATATATATATATATATATATATATATATATTTGCTTCTTTTCCATTTTCCCTTTAATTGTACTTTTACTTTCAATACTTAATTACGTTTTAACATTGAAAAAACCTAATAAAATTGCATGAAATAATTGAAGACTCCCTTCCCAGGTCATGTTTAATTGAAATATATATATATAAAAAAAACATGTCAAGACTTAAAAAAAGGTAATTTCTGATGCAAGCAATATACTTTTATATTAAAATAATGTGAAGAGAACTTCAACTTGTTTGGTGCTGGTACAGTACGAAATGTTGGTTGGTATTTCAATTCCATTCATTTTAACCTTCACTGCACTCTTCTGCTGGTATATGTCAACTGTTGTGGAAGAAAATTGTATTGTGTAGTGAGGCTACTTTTGAATAATGGTTCTAGTAATATCGGTAAGCTGGACTTACATGTCTGCCACCTGATTGTTTAGGTCTTCATGCTCAAAGACATAATCCTTTTTCATAAGGACTATGAATTTATGCGCTGAAGTGCAGTCTTGAACTAAGACTTGGTAGCAAGAGGAATTTCGTAGTTGTACTTCTTATGGTTGAATGTAATCAAGGTGTTTCTGATCTGACTGCATGTAGATAAATGAAACATACAAAACTTAATTTAAACTTAATTAAATAAAAAAATAAAAAATATATACATTTGTAGCTGAACTAAATGTTTAAAATTATGATTGTGACATCCTTTTCTGGATAGGCCGGATAGCCTCAAACGGAAAAGTAATTGGACGAACCACGACATTGACAAAGTCATCTGCAATTTCACAAATCTTAGAAAGTGCTTCCAAAATGGTATAGTAAACCAGTCATTAGATTGTTGATCACTGTTGGGGTCTTAGTAATGATGTCCAGGGTCCTTTCATTTGGGACAAGTATGATCAGTTCAATCTGCCTCTCAGTGTTTTATCTTTTTTCATTGGTAATATCCAATCCAGTCATTTGAGCTGCAGCAGGAATGTAGTCAGCCACACCTGAATAGGAAAGGAAAATAAAAATGTGTTAATGTGTTGACATTTATTAAGTGGGACATTGGTGAAATTAAGAGAAACCAAACCTTTTGGCATAGGTGGTGATAACTGGGGGTTAGCTCTCACACTTGGCTTTAAGATAGGAAATAAGACTTGGATCTTGGTGGCCAGCCACTGCAATATGGATAGTATAGGATAATTGATAGTAATTGCATATTGTTGACACTCTGCAAGCAGTCCTTGGCTATATAGAGGCACATTTTGAATGCTTTATCCTAACACAGGGGTGCCCAATCATACTCATGTAGAGCCACTATCTTGCAGAGAATTAAGGCATCTGAACCAGCTAGTCAAGGTCTTCGGGATTACAAAAAAACTTTTAAGCAAGGGTGTTGGGGCAGGTTGGAACTAAACTCTGAAGTTTATTGGCCTGCCAGGAACAGGATTGTACATCCCTGACATAACAAAAAGAGATAACTAAAATTAATAAAATTTCTTACACCAACATTGTGCTTTCTCAGTAATACACCATCAGCATTCATCTTCCAGTTGTCCTTCACTGCAAAGCAGACCAAAATGATTTGCACCCTTAAAGTGCACCTGTCCAGGTAAGCAGTGAGCTGGTACCCAAAAACTTGCGATCAACTCTGACAACACGTGCAATGATAAAAATAAAAAAAACACTGGAGGATCCAAGTCTTCAAGGAATCTAGACTGCAGTCACGCAAAGACATTTGCCACTTAATAAAATAGAATTAAAATACATCATTCCTGAACAGGCTTAAAACTTTCAATGCTTTTTCCACTAGAGAGTTCCTAGAGTTCTGAAATAAAAAAAAAGGATTGTACAATTTTTACTTAAAGCCAGAAACACACCACACAATTTTCCACAGATTTTCCACTTGCCAACAACAGTAACTGAGGTAAGTGTTTCTTGGGAATGTTGCACAACTACCGTCTATGGTACCACTGGTGTAATTCTCTCCTCGTTGCCCTCTTTGATATTTTCAACTGCTGCCAAAGTTGAAAAACTAGTGTCGGACAAGAATCACATTAGCCCCATTTGTTAACGTGACAGACCATGGTGAAAAGATTAACAATAACTCAAATACTGACAAAAAATAGTCTGTACTGTGCTGTCAAATCATGCACTGGAAGTACAACAGGAAACGCATGACATTCGTACTTGTGATGTCAAACTTTGCCTCCACTTTTAGAGGCAAAAATGTATGGATTTTTTCTTTGGCCATGGATACAGCTTGAACAAAACCAGTATTCAGTCCAATTACAGCAGAAGTCTGTAAGACAATGCTTGGTGAAACCTCATTGGTTAACCTGACATTTTCATTAGATGAGCAACAATGATGGTTTCAATTAGAGGTGGTGTAATAAGAGCCTGGACTGGACATAATGGCAAATAAGAAAAATAAATGTTTCAATACGAATGTGCATTCTCTATTAAATATTGTGGATTTGTATAAATGCCATTCTCTATTTCCAATCAATCTTTAAATAGACTGCTGTACTTTTGAAACTCTTACCCTTAAAATTATCAGCAGCCACTGCAGCAGAGTACAGTACAGACTAAATTCCATGGGTCAACAGCAGGGGTTTGGCATACTGGAAGGCAATGCCATTCTGCATTGCTTTAAGATCTTCTCCTGCCAGCTCAAGTACATGGCCTCCAGTAGTAAGCTATAGATACAATTTGATGGTTAATTCTTGATGGCAACACTGCAAGGGATGGGACTAAAAAAGACCAAGATAGATTGTTGACATTGAAGATTTAAACATCTATATGTTACAAAAATAAATAAATAAATAAATAGCGTAAACTCACATAAGAGCAAACTCAGGAGGTGTGCTCCTTGTCAAGGCTTTCATGTCTGAGTACACAAGACTTGCCACCTGTAGATTTTGTGTAGAGCATGTAGGATATGTCCCCAAAACCTTCAAACTTGCTGTTTTAAGCCTCTCATCAAAACAGAAATAAACACAACTAGACCCCAAAGAACTAGTTAATTACAGACAGGTCCCGAATCTTCCTTTTCTGTCCAAGATACTAGAAAAGGTAGTTTCAGTGAAAATCCCTGTCTTGTACCTCTGTGAAATTCAAAACAAGAATACTTGTTTGATGTTAGAACTTTTACACACAGACTAGAGTACAACAATTTATTCCATGAAATTAAATTATATATGAGCTTAAACTTCTTCAATACGGCAAATAGGTAAGGCCACTCAATTTTATCGAATGCCTTCTCTGCATACAGTGACAGAATGGCTAGATCTTGCTGCAAGCCTCTGGAAGAGTAAATTATGTTAAAAGACACCTAAGATTAGAGGAAGAGTTACGTTTTGGTATGAAGCCCTTTTGATCTGGATGCACCTAATTTCTAATTACTGTATTTAGTGCATACTAAAGTTTTCGCCAGAATTTTGTTTATCTGTATTTAAGAGTGAAATCGGTCTATAAGAACCCAGTTCTTCTGGGAGTTATGGCAGAGCTTGTCATTGATTTTCCAAAAAGGTTTTTATGTCCTGTTTTAAGTCACTGGACTGTAATCGGATATAATATTATTATGATATTTAGTTGTACAAACCTGGGGCATAAGATTACTATCCAGAATTAGATTGTATTTGGCTTTAACTCAAAAAAGCACAATCTATGAACCCATGCGCACCCCTGGTGGAGATCTTAGTTTGCAAAAATCCTGAAATGTAAAATTAAATGCATATAGTAAACTCCAGTCCTTGGGACCTAAATATCTGAACATTTTAGACTTCTTGCTACTTAAAGCTCATCGGTGTGTGTTGTTTCGTTAAACAAGGAGACACCCAAAACATTCTGGGAGGTGTGTCCTGAAGACTGGAGCTCACAATCAGTATGACAAAGCAAAGCATGACTCAATATCTGATTAACCAGTTTGTGTTCCTTTTTGGCAATAGCCTTCAGAGGCAAAACTGCACCCAATTGAACTCTCATGGGAAACAAAGTTATTTGGTTTCCAAATACTGTGATGAAACTTTGTGATGTATTTAATGCTAGCAGGGTGACCAACGTAATGGTGTCCAACTTAGCAGTGACCATGTGCACAGTGGACAAAATGACCTGAGTGAACTCAGGGATGGAAAGTTTGCCTGCCAAGAAGGTCTTTTTGACTAAGGTGCAGACTACAGGAACAGCATCTAAGATCCATTTCCTTAGAAGAATAAAAAATGAATGACAATCTACAAATAGCCATTTCAGACTACTAAAGGGAATATATTGTGTACCTTAAATGTGGTGCAGTTGTTTCCTTCATCTTCAGTGATCAGATATTGGGCCTCACAAATGCCCTGAACTCCATCCTACATCAGAATGAAGATTCATATTTAACATCTAGATTCATATTATGGATAATTAATCTTCATTTCATCAAGTATCACCTCTTGAACCTCAGATGTTCTGGTTCTTCCTGAGGTTGAGCTAAAAGATGTTCAGAATTCCTCTGTGCAGGTTGATAACAGTTGTTGAGACCAAAGAAGGTGTGAATAACTTTCCAACCAAATCATTGGTGTTCTCAAACTTAATAGGAATCAGAAGCTGAGCAGCCACTCCTGAGGAGTGCTTAGTAGCAACAAACATATCTATAGGCCAAATACCACTTTACTCAAACAGCCGAGGATTCGTAAGCTGAAACAAATAAGTACATTTTTAACAATTATATTATTCTTTTCAATTATATCTCTGGTCAGTAACAGAACAAAGCTCCATGTTGGCATTAAACTCTTCTAGTACCCTAAGAAGCAACGTATTCTCAGTTGCAGCACTGATGGAAACCTTGCTGTTGATCTTAATGCCAGCTCTGGCCAGACCTTCCTGGTGATGTATACTGAAGACCATAAATAAAGAAAAGCTTTTGCTGATTTTTGATCTCAAAATGTATGTTTAGTGTCTACTTACCGAAAAATTTATGAATGGACAACAAATATTGATTTGTGCTGTAAATATTTTATTACGCAAATAGAGAGATACATGAGAAAACCACAGTGTAGGAAATCAGCTGCCAAAGGCAATGGTCAATTGTGCTATTTTGACATACCAAATCCAATAACATGATTAGCTCACCAGAGGCAACAGTGTTTTATTTGAACCTTACAGTGGCATAGTGGACAGCCTCTGCTTCTGTATCGTCTGTTGGAGATCCAAAGTATGGGACTGAAGATGCAGGTTTTTTTTCAAAACTAACGCTGGAATAAAGAATGTCTTGATTGTCGGCATCTGCTTTTTGCGTGAAGTCAGAGGGTGCAGTGTTGTTGTGCACTGAGTCACACTGATGGGGGAAAGACAATATGAGAAAAAATCTGCATTTTTAAATAAGTGTATGCAAAATTAAATTTAGTGTCAGCCAACTTTACCTGAACCCCCTCCTCCCCCTTTTCAATCATGTGAGTTTTAGACAAGTTACATATTCTCCTCCTTAAAGAAACACAGGTATTTGTATTTAATTCATTTTTTATTACAACATATATAATATTATATATTTCCCTTCAGTATAGCTTATAATCTTACTGTTTGGTGTTTTTCAAAAACCTAAAACTTCAAATGAAATTTACCGACCTGTACCACAGGATTCCTATGAGAGCAAGAGTCAGAAAAACACACAGTATGACAGCCGTGTTTCTTAGTGCTGTGCTCTCCTCTTGGTCTGTACAAAACAAATTTATTTCAAAAGAGCAATTGCACTCAAATAGGCTGCAACAGTCATTTTACATTCAACAACATGTATCATGAGAGATGTGTTACCTCCCACAGCACAGGAATACTGTTGAAGTTCTTCATCGCTGACTGAGTCCAGGTACAGCTTGTTGACTTTAGTGAATCCATCTGTTACCTGTCGTCCGTTCTTGTACCAGATGTAAGTATGTTTGTTGTTCAGAGTGCATTTAGTTAAACAGTTTAATATCACTTTTACTTCTCCTGAGACAGTGGATGGGCTCCTTGTCACTTGTGTATCTGAAAAACCCAATTGTAATAAGTCAAGCTGAGCCCAACACTGAATTTGACTGACATAGAAAACAAAACCTCATTCATCATTATCAGTTACCTGTAACAGTAAGAGTGACTCCAGGTGATCCTGAGTATTGGTCTGAATTAGTGATGAACCTGAATCGATATTCTCCAGAGTCGATGCTCTTGAGCTCTTTGATTCTCAGTTTGTTCCCCACATACTCCACACGACCAGCAAGCTGATGCTCCTCACGCAGATCCTTTACGTCAGGCCGACCGTAATGCCAGAATGTTTTATTTACAGTATGACCAGAAGGATGTGAGTATGAGCAGGATATGTCTACTGTTGAGCCAACTAAAGCACAGACTCTTCTAGAGGAGTAAGTCACATCCCAGCAGCCGCTCGGAGAAACACCTGAAGAGACGCCGATTATTAATTCGCAAAATTTACACATTTGGTCGAAAAGTGTATTACTTTAATACTCACACAGATACGAGGATGGATGTTTTCTGTCTGCATTAATAAAACAGGAAAATTGGTCATCATTTGTGCTGATTGACACAGTTATATCGCGGGACTCTGTTTCTAAATCCTGTCCGTCCTTCATCCAGTTATAAGAAACTCCAGAGGTGCAGGAAGAGGCACAGATCAGTTTTACTCTCTTATCTGACGTGTCTCTTTCTCTAAACACAGGATTCATCCTCACCTGCAGGACTGAGTTAATGTAACACTTAAGCAAACTTCATCACAAGTCAAATAAAAACAACTGAAGTGACCCGAATCTGGACTCAGATTCACCTGTGACTGTTAGATTAACGGCTGCTGAGCTGAGATGTTTAACTCCATCCTTCATGATGAACATGAGCTGATATTGTCCAGAGTCTCTCTCTCTCACGTCTGATATTGTGAGTGTTGATTGGTAGTTTGTGACCGTCTGCTTCACCCGTCCTGAGTAGTCTGAGTCTAAAGTCAAATCTTCCGGTTCATTATTTTTTCTCCAGTTTGTACTTTGTTTCTTGCTGAACCAGAACCCAGTTTTGATTTCGATGTTGACGTAAGAGCAGCTCAGTGTCACTTCTGACCCCTTCGCAGCACAAATACTCTTCTGACTGCAAGTCACAGAGAGCTGGTCCAGTGTTGCAGGCCCTGAACAAGGAAATGTTTCATTATAGAGATGTTTTAGGAACAGTGTTCATATTAGCTAATATTGCTAAAGCAACAGTGCATGACAGATCTGTTGTCCACATCCATTCAACCTTGTTACTGAATTTAGTTCGGTTTTAAATACTGTCAAAAAGTCTGTTTTAAATGTATCTATATGCATTCATTTTTTATTTTTTTTTTATGTATGAACAGAAAATCCTGTGAGACGAACATTCAGACTGACATTCAGCTCGACTGGACAGTTCAACTGACTTTAAATTATTTTAACAGCTTGAAAACACAGAGCAATGATCAAAATCTATCAAGATAATGACTCTTGAAACATGTAAAAGAGCCACATTTAAATGAAAACATTACAAAGGGAAAATAATAACACAATAATGTTCAGACCTGGAATGAGCAGCAGCAGAATCAACGATGAGAGTCTGGAGTTCATGTTCTTCACTTTGTGTGAATTCACATTTAGGGTACAATGAAGGACAGCTGCTCAACCTGAAAAAAGACACCTACAGTTTCACTATGACTCACTTGAAGGGTCATTACAGTTTACTGATTCATTAGTCTGATATCATCATTCATGCTACCCCATTAAAATCATGAATATAGTCGCATTTTACTTAAGCTGACATTTTAAATTCAATTAAAATTAAGATTTACTTACATTACATTCCTGTTGTTCTCGGACGGTTTTTGCTGTTTTTACAGTCTGTTGTAGAAACTGTTGCTGATTTTCTGCTTATCTTGTTTCCTTCCTCTTTATTTTTGACACACTGGGGGAAATGAAGTTACTTTTTAAGATGCTTACTCTTCAGAAAGCGTTAACCGCCAAACATTACATTTGATCATTTTTCCTGCAAAAACTTTGGTAAAATGGGAATCTTAAGTTCAAGAAAACACATACATACACACATTTATGTATTAATTTACATTCAACTGCACCGTGAGATGCCATTTATTTTATTGGTATAGCCATATGATTATGGGATATCACAAGCAGCAACAGACACATCTTCAATAACCAACAAGATAAATCTTAGAAGACAGGATGCTTTATTATGTTGTTATTCTCTGGACTACAGTAAATATTAAAATCTAAAAGGTAATAAAATGTGTCGTATTTTAGTCGCACAAGACTCAAAAGTCAACAGAAGTCCATGAGACTGTAGCTGGGGTTCAGCACACAGTTAATGGTAATGTGTTACATTCAGCTGGGTCTGCAGCCGAACAGACAAACCAAGATGAGAGTCCAGCAAAAGAGAGATTTGGAGCAAACAAGGACAGTTCACTATGTCGCTGTCTCCAAGCTGTCAGATCACTTTCAGAACATCTTATTATACTACTGGTTATAAACAGATTTTTTTTTTCTTGACCAATGGGTGGTGCTGCCTTTTCAGGAAATCACAGAAGTAACTCTTCCAAGTCTACAGAGCTGTTTAAACAGATCATAGCCCTGCTTGAATTTAAATTTCAAGAAAACACAAGATGTTTTTTTCATTGTTGCTGTTTGTGTGTGTGTGTGTGTGTGTGTCTAGTTATTCATTTATGACGGAACAGTATTCTAAAGTGTTACCTAGAATTCTTTTTCCACAATAACAGTCATCATTACTGTGGTTACAGTTATCTACTGAAATATAAAACCTAGACAGTCATTTAGTTTTGTTTTAGTTTTGTTCATTTGTGAAAAGTAGTCATTGATGACATCACTGGAATTTTACTTCTGACTGTTGCTGGGTGATGATGTCACTGAAAGAACACAATGACATCACTGCAGCAGCTCTGATGGACAATCAGCAGTTATAGATGAAGGCATCTGGAACATCTGAATCTGAGACAAAAAGAAGATTATTAAACATATTTAGAATCAGTTTTGTAGCAATGCATTTCCAATATTATTGCAGATTCTGTATATCAATGATTTCTCACCTCTTTGTTTTTGCTTTCAGTTTGGTTATGAAAGGAGATTTTGATGAAATACCTGTTGAATCATATAATTCATTTACATTCTTATAATCTGAATTAATTTCAATATATGTTGTGCAATTAGATAATTTACTCACCACATCCACAGAGCTGCTATTGTGAGAAACTGAGGTAAAAACACCAGCAGAGTGACGGTATAATGGCTAAACGCTGTGCTGTTCACTGAATCTTCACAACACAAAGAAGTGATTCATGACTTTCAGAGAAACCGCCTGAATGTTGCACACATTTCACACTGAAGCATATGTATCATGAGAGATGTGTTACCTCCTACAGCACAGGAATACTGTTGAAGCTCTTCATCGCTGACTGAGTCCAGGTACAGCTTGTTGACTTTAGTGAATCCATCTGTTACGTGTCGTCCGTTCTTGTACCAGATGTAAGTATGTTTGTTGTTCAGAGTGCATTTAGTTAAACAGTTTAATATCACTTTTACTTCTCCTGAGACAGTGGACGGGCTCCTTGTCACTTGTGTATCTGAAAAACCCAATTGTAATAAGTCAAGCTGAGCCTAACACTGAATTTGACTGACATAGAAAATAAGTAGGTTAAAAAAAAACAGCTTTTACTGAAACCAAGCTGTCCCTTTTGTGTATGTGTGTGTGTGTTTGGGGGGACGGGGTTATTTTCATATTTCCTCCTCAGTATATCACAGTTTGAAAAGGACAGCCTCTGCAGAAGAAGATCAACGCCTACTTCTGCATCATTGTTTCTTTAGCCCTGGCCTCAAGTTCACGTATGTAGAAGGTAAGAGGCCAGTAAATAAGACAGAGAACCAAACACTGGCAGGGTTTGCATGCATCATGAAAAACCTGGAAAATTGTTGGCTAATTTAACCCATCAAAAGTACACACACACAGCAGTGAACACACACACACACTGTGAACACACACCCAGAGCAGTGTGCAGCTATTTATGCTCCGGCACCCGGGCTCATGCAGCCCATCTACTTTATTTGATTCCTGTAGATGTTTTTTTTTTTTTTGCTAAACTACAGTCAGACCATTCTGTTTTTGCTTCAGATTTTGAAATTACATCTCATTTAATTTTATCTATTCTAATTTGAATAAGAAACTGCTCTTGTAGGTAGCCTCTTTGTTTGGATCATGATTAAAATGCAGTGGCTGACATAAAAACAAAAACTCTTTCATCATTATCAGTTACCTGTAACAGTAAGAGTGACTCCAGGTGATCCTGAGTATTGGTCTGAGTCAGTGATGAACCTGAATCGATATTCTCCAGAGTCGATGCTCTTGAGCTCTTTGATTCTCAGTTTGTTCCCCACATACTCCACACGACCAGCAAGCTGATGCTCCTCACGCAGATCCTTTACGTCAGGCCGACCGTAATGCCAGAATGTTTTATTTACAGTATGACCAGAAGGATGTGAGTATGAGCAGGAAATGTCTACTGTTGAGCCAATTAAAGCACAGACTCTTCTAGAGGAGTAAGTCACATCCAAGCAGCCGCTCGGAGAAACACCTGAAGAGACGCCGATTATTAAAACGCAAAATTTACACATTTGGTCAAACAGTGTATTACTTTAATACTCACACAGATACGAGGATGGATGTTTTCTGTCTGCATTAATAAAACAGGAAAATTTGTCATCATTTGGGCTGATTGACACAGTTATATCGCGGGACTCTGTATATCTGAAATCCTGTCCGTCCTTCATCCAGTTATAAGAAACTCCAGAGGTGCAGGAAGAGACACAGGTCAGTTTTACTCTCTTATCTGATGTGTCTCTAAACACAGGATTCATCCTCACCTGCAGGACTGAGTTAATGTAACACTTAAGCAAACTTCATCACAAGTCAAATAAAAACAACTTTAGTGACCCGAATCTGGACTCAGATTCACCTGTGACTGTTAGATTAACGGCTGCTGAGCTGAGATGTTTAACTCCATCCTTCATGATGAACATGAGCTGATATTGTCCAGAGTCTCTCTCTCTCACGTCTGATATTGTGAGTGTTGAATGGTAGTTTGTGACCGTCTGCTTCACCCGTCCTGAGTAGTCTGAGTCTAAAGTCAAATCTTCAGGTTCATTATTTTTTCTCCAGTTTGTACTTTGTTTCTTGCTGAACCAGAACCCAGTTTTGATTTCGATGTTGACGTAAGAGCAGCTCAGTGTCACTTCTGACCCCTTCGCAGCACAAATACTCTTCTGACTGCAAGTCACAGAGAGCTGGTCCAGTGTTGCAGGCCCTGAACAAGGAAACGTTTCATTATAGAGATGTTTTAGGAACAGTGTTCATATTAGCTAATATTGCTAAAGCAACAGTGCATGACACATCTGTTGTCCACATCCATTCAACCTTGTTACTGAATTTAGTTCGGTTTTAAATACTGTCAAAAAGTCTGTTTTAAATGTATCTATATGCATTCATTTTTTATTTTTTTTATGTATGAACAGAAAATCCTGTGAGACGAACATTCAGAATGACATTCAGCTCGACTGGACAGTTCAACTGACTTTAAATTATTTCAACAGCTTGAAAACACAGAGCAAAGATCAAAATCTATCAAGATAATGGCTCTTGAAACATGTCAAAGAGCCACATTTAAATGAAAACATTACAAAGGGAAAATAATAACACAATAATGTTCAGACCTGGAATGAGCAGCAGCAGAATCAACGATGAGAGTCTGGAGTTCATGATCTTCACTTTGTGTGAATTCACATTTAGGGTACAATGAAGGACAGCTGCTCAACCTGAAAAAAGACACCTACAATTTCACTATATTCAATTAAAATTAAGATTTACTTACATTACGTTCCTGTTGTTCTCGGACGGTTTTTGCTGTTTTTACAGTCTGTTGTAGAAACTGTTGCTGATTTTCAGCTTATCTTGTTTCCTTCCTCTTTATTTTTGACACACTGGGGGAAATGAAGTTACTTTTTAAGATGCTTACTCTTCAGAAAGTGTTAACCGCCAAACTCAACTGAGGAATTCAGTATGAGCTGTTAAATGAGCTCTTTAAATTAAACCTCGAGATACTTTGTTGTTTTCTTTTAATAATTGATTTTCTACACGTAATTTCACAAAATCTAAATAGACATTTTCAGCAGATTTTCTTTTTTTAGGGTGAACTATTGCTGTGTTAGTGTTGGTTTTTTAGCAGTAGACTTACCAGAGCCGGCTTTAATGCAAACATTACATTTGATCATTTTTCCTGCAAAAACTTTGGTAAATGGGAATCTTAAGTTCAAGAAAACACATACATACACACATTTATTTATTTATTTACATTCAACTGCACCGTGAGATGCCATTTATTTTATTGGTATAGCCATATGATTATGGGATATCACAAGCAGCAACAGACACATCTTCAATAACCAACAAGATAAATCTTAGAAGACAGGATGCTTTATTATGTTGTTATTCTCTGGACTACAGTAAATATTAAAATCTAAAAGGTAATAAAATGTGTCGTATTTTAGTCACACAAGACTCAAAAGTCAACAGAAGTCCATGAGACTGTAGCTGGGGTTCAGCACACAGTTAATGGTAATGTGTTACATTCATGCTCCATGTGACTAGTAAGACAATTCTCAAATAACCATTATGATGAGTTTTGTTCTTAGAGCTGTAGTCAAGTCCGGCTTTGTCGAGTCCAAGTCAAGTCCAAGTCCAGGACTAGTCGAGACCGAGTCAAGACCGAGTCCAAAGAGGTTCGAGTCCAAGTCAAGTCCAAGTCCAAAAGTTTCGAGTCCAAGTCCAAGACCGAGTCCAAATGAAAGAAAAAAGGGTCCTCTTCAAGACCACATACTTAACTACTGATAATGTTTGTGATGCGAGAGAAAGCATATCTCCTATTCTAAGAAAATCATTTTACATTATTATTTGTAATGATCAAAAGCATGTGCAAAGTAACAACTCTGTAGGACAGGGGTCTCCAAACTACATCCTGGATGGCCAATGTCCTGAAAAGTTTAGCTCCAACTGGCCTTAAAACACCTGGAAGATTAGTGTGTCTAGTAAGAGCTTGATTATGTTCAAGTGTGTATAATTAGGGTTAAAGCTAACAGGGGCGTTAAACAAGATCCTGGGCCCTATTTATAGGCAGTCCTGATGGGCGCCCAAGGCCCCCACCCATGAAAATATCCAGGTAAAAAATATATATTTCAGATTCATACTTTTCAAGGGCCCTCTCTTCCTTTGGGGCCTTGCTAATGAGTGGTTTTACCCCCAGTCCGACCCTGGGAGCTAAACTTGGATAAACAAACAAAGTTTGGAACTGTAAGGTCAAATAATTTTTATGTACTTTATTTTTTGTTGACATTATATCTGTGGTCAAAAATGTATATGACTATGCCTAATTGGCACAGTGCACAGACACACACAAAGCTCGGGATATGACAAATGCGCCCAGCAAGGCTAGAATGGATACGTTTGGGTCTACTGGACATGCGCACATAAATACAGCGACATTTTTGTCATACTATGCTAGTGTTTGCATAGACTAGTCGAGCTCTGTCGGAAACAATCGACTACTCCAGCATGCATTAACCATAATGCATACAAAGTGTTTGCAAGTACGACGTGAATTTTAGAATTACAATATTGCGTGGAGCTGTTACTATATGACCTTATCTATGTTGCATGTAAAAATAAAATATCTAATGTAATAATTAGGGTTGTGCCTGAAGCCGAATACCTTATTCGGAATGGCAAGGATAATGACTTAAAAAACGAATAACGCACAAGGAATAATTCTGCCTGAATACTCGGCTGAAGCTGACACAGTCTGGTGTTTGCTAGATAACAGGTGAGCATCAGCGCCAGAAGTGAATGAATGTAAACTTTATGAGTGAAAAGAGAGCAAATCAAACACCGCATTGTTGTCGCCTCTCTGTTTATCTCTCAGAAATCAGAGCGTTGCAAGAGTAATTTTACCTATAATAATACATCATAGCTACACGTTATATTATTTGTATATATTTAAAAGGCAAATATTGAAAGCTTAGGCTACCATGATACGAATGAATGGAATAAGCATAGCGCGCTCACCAATCAAACAGCCGCGCTGCGCGTCTCAGTCTCTCAAAAACCAAATCAGTTCTCTCTCAAGAGTAGGCTAATAATCAGCTTCGATACGGATACATTGTGTACTTGTCCTACATGTTTGCATATTTACCTTTTGCTGGTTTGCGCGGAACACACACATCTGTTTAGTGAAGTTCATTAACATTAAGACTCGCTCAAAGTTTTCTGCGTAATGAGAATGTGTGCATTGAATGGATTCAGTCGTGTTCAAATGATCACTAAACGTTTGTCATGACATCTCTCTGCTTGCATGATAAATATTATTTTAGAAATTAATAATTATTTCAGTTTAACACGACATACTTGTTCAGTGATAACTACGAAAAAATATATAAAATGTCATAACAGTCTTATCAAATAACTGTACGATGTTGTATCCGAATGCAGATAGGAAAAAAATTGTGATTGTTACAGATACAAATACTGGCTGTTACATGAAAATGTAAATATGTAATGTCATATATAAAGTTTTTAAAATTTACATATGTAATTGTTGTATAAGGCTATAAATTAATACGCGTTTATTGTTAAAAAAAGGCTATCTAGGTAAAACACAATCTAACAGGTAGAAAATTAAATTAGAAACATCTAAACTTTTTAGGTCGCAGTAAGTGCACCACTGGTCATGCACATCCTTTCCCGGAACAATACTGAAAGCTAAGGCAAGATGGAGAAACAGATGATCATAGTTGTACAAGGATAGACATTTTTTAAATGAATCTATTAGCAGAGCTACTGAAAGTGATTTTAAGTGTTGGAATTCCATTTATTCTTTGCTGAAACTTCTGCGTCATCATGGAGAGCGGGTCATGGTTGCCCAGCAACAGCAGACGCCACTGGAGCGCGAGCGCAGATTACAGAGTGCTTTGGAAATAAGGAGAGCGGCGCGCCTAGCGTTTTCCACACGTTTTCAGTCGCGACATCATGCAAATGTGGTTTTGTTTTGAAGGAGAAATTTTTTATTTTATTTTTTTGCTGGACTCGGTGGAGACCAACTAGAAGACTTGGCGAGTCCAATGGCCAAGTCCGAGACAAGTCCGAGTGCAAATTCAACGAGTCCGAGACAAGTCCGAGACGATAGAAAAATGTCTCGAGTCCGGACTCGAGTCCAAGACCGGACTCGAGTACTACAGCCCTATTTGTTCTAACCGCTTAAATGCTAAAGGTACTTGCGCTGTAAAACCTATTAAGACTGTGTCTGTTCCCCGAATAGTGAGGTCAAAATATAAATATAATGTAGGATCTAGAAAAAATCTTATCGTAATTAAACCAGAAAATTGTAAAGTAAATGAACAAAAACAATTTTTAAAGTTTGGGCTCATAAATATTAGATCACTCGCACCAAAAGCAGTTATTGTAAATGAAATGATCACAGATAATAGTTTTGATTTACTCTGCTTGACTGAAACCTGGCTAAAACCAAATGATTATTTTGGTCTAAATGAGTCTACTCCACCAAACTACTGTTATAAGCATGAGACCCGTCAGACTGGTCGTGGCGGGGGTGTTGCAACAATATATAGTGATATTCTCAATGTTACCCAGAAAACAGGATACAGGTTTAACTCTTTTGAAATACTTCTGCTAAATGTTACTCTGTCAGACATGCAAAAGAAATCTAATGTATCTCTTGCTCTGGCTACTGTGTATAGACCACCAGGGCCGTATACAGAATTCCTGAAAGAATTTGCAGATTTCCTCTCAGACCTTCTAGTTACAGTTGATAAGGCGCTAATCATGGGAGATTTTAATATTCACGTTGATAATGCAAATGATACATTAGGACTTGCGTTTACTGACCTAATAAACTCCTTTGGAGTCAAGCAAAATGTCACCGGGCCCACTCATCGTTTTAATCATACACTAGATTTAATTATATCGCATGGAATCGATCTTACTGCTATAGATATTGTACCTCAAAGTGATGATATTACAGACCATTTCCTTGTATCGTGCATGCTGCGTATAACTGATATTAACTATATGTCGCAGCATTACCGTCTGGGCAGAACTATTGTTCCAGCCACCAAAGAAAGATTCGCAAATAACCTGCCTGATCTATCTCAACTGCTAATTGTACCCAAAAATACACACGAATTAGACGAAATTACTGACAACATGGGCACTATTTTCTCTAATACATTAGAAGCTGTTGCCCCAATCAAATTGAAAAAAGTTAGAGAAAAACGTACTGTACCATGGTATAACAGTAATACTCACTCTCTCAAGAAATTAACTCGTAGTCTTGAACGCAAATGGAGAAAAACTAACTTAGAAGTTTTTAGAATTGCATGGAAAAACAGTATGTCCAGCTATAGACAGGCTCTAAAAAACTGCTAGGGCAGAGCATATACACAAACTCATTGAAAATAACCAAAACAATCCTAGGTTTTTATTTAGCACAGTGGCTAAGTTAACAAATTACCAGATGCCACCTGATTCAAATATTCCACCAACGTTAAATAGTAATGACCTTATGAATTTCTTCACTGATAAAATAGATAACATTAGAAATACAATAGCGAATGTAGATTATACAGCGTCTAACACTTCAGTTTCATCCATCGCACCCAAAGATAAACTGCAGCGCTTTACAACCATAGGACAGGAAGAGCTAAATAAACTTATCACTGTATCTAAACCAACAACATGTTTATTAGATCCTGTACCCTCAAAATTACTGAAAGAGCTGTTACCTGTAGCAGAAGAAACGCTTCTCAATATCATAAACTCGTCGTTAACTTTAGGACACGTCCCAAAACCATTCAAGCTGGCGGTTATCAAGCCTCTTATTAAGAAACCAAAACTAGATCCTAGTGTACTGGCAAATTATAGGCCTATTTCAAATCTTCCATTTATGTCTAAAATTTTTGAGAAAGTTGTGTCTGCTCAATTGAGCACCTTCCTGCATAAAAATGATCTGTATGAAGAATTTCAGTCAGGTTTTAGGCCCCACCATAGCACAGAAACTGCACTTGTTAAAATTACAAATGACCTGCTCCTTGCGTCAGACCAAGGCTGCATCTCATTTCTAGTCTTACTTGATCTTAGTGCTGCGTTCGACACCATAGTGTCACACACCTGGACTCATTTAGCTTGTTTTTGCCCGTGACCCAGTTTCTGTCTTCCGTGTTTAGTTTGATTAGTTCCCAGGTGTCTATTATCTTCCTCATGTGTTCCATGTCCCTGTTAATTTAATGATTCCATCCACCTGTGTTTCCCCAATTATCTGTTGTACATAAGCCTTGTCCTTCAGTTCTGTTTTGTCGGGTCTTCTCACTTGTGACCACTTGCTACTTACGTGTGTCTACCTCTGTGCTCCATGTTGGATATCCCCTGTGTTGGATATATTAAAAACCTTATTCCGTTTATCCTCGACTCCGTATTCCTTCAGGCAGCGTAAAACCGTGACAGAAGACCCGACCTCAAAAGAGAAAATAGAAAACTGCGTGTTCTTCCCTCCGTTTTGCTTTTGTTTTTTCACAGTCTTTTCTTTTCTTAGTGTCTATGGATCCCCTCTATCGTCCCGAATTCCTCATCCTCCTGCTGAAGCAGGAAGGACGTTCTCTCGAGGACCATACCAGACAGTTTTTCCTATTAGCTAATGCCACCAGCTACCTGGACGGCGCGCTCTGCACCTTCTACAACACCAGCCTGAACTCCAAATGCAGAGCGTTGTCGTCCGAAGATGGTCCTCGAGAGGATTTCGCCGCATTTGTGGAGTGGACTCTGGCGAGAAATGGGTCATCTCTCACCATCTGCCCCATAGAGGACCTCGCCAGCCCCACTCCCGACCCAGAGACCAGCCAGCCACCATCACGCCACACGGAGCCAGAGCCCACCGCAGCCGCAGAGCCCGAGCAATCCATTGACAGGGAACCGGATCTCGAGAGCGCGACTGACCAGGTGTGTGAGCCGGCAACACCGTGCATCGTGGGAGTCCTCGTGGAGATCGAGGGCGTGGAGGAAAGCCCTGCCCACACTCCTGCAACTGAGGGTGAGCTGTATACAGTCTCTGAAGGTCATATGGAGCAAGCTCTGGATCTGATGGACTGGTCTATGGAGGTAATCCCTAATTTTCCTGTTTCCCCGCTGGTTCCGTCCAGCCCTGATTCCCCTGTATACCCTCTCAGTCTCCCACTCCTACCTCCTCCAGTCATTTCCTCTGCTCCATTTCTGCTGGTTCCGCCCAGCCCTGAGTTTTCTGTTTCTCCGCTGGTTCCGCCCAGCCCTGAGTTTTCTGTTTCTCCGCTGGTTCCGCCCAGCCCTGAATTTCCTGTTTCTCCGCTGGTTACGCCCAGCCCTGAGTTTTCTGTTTCTCCGCTGGTTACGCCCAGCCTTGAATCTTCTGTGTCTCCACTGGTTCCGCCCAGCTCTGAATCTTCTGTGTCTCCACTGGTTCCGCCCAGCTCTGAATCTTCTGTGTCTCCGCTGGTTCCGCCCAGCCCTGAATCTTCTGTGTCTCCTGTATTCCCTCCCAGCCTCCCTCTCCCACCTCCTCCCAAACCTGCTGGTCCTTCTGCTCCACTTCCGCTGGTTCCATCCAGCCCTGATCCTCCTGTCGTTCCCCCCATCCTTCTCCTCTCTCCTCCTCCTAGACCAGCCAGTTCCTCGTCATCCCTGCTGGTGCCAGTCAGTCCCGCAGCTCACCCTCAGTCCGCGCCATCGGGGCGCGGTGGTTCGCCGCTGGACTGCCAGTCTCCAGCTCCGCCTTGGCGTGTTAAGGCCCTGTCTCCGCCTCCAGCCTCCGAGCCCTGGACTCCTCCTCGGTCCTTCGACCCAGCGGCTCCGCCTTGGCTCTTAGCTCCCTCGTCTCCACCGTGGCCTGTCATCCCACCTGCTCCACCGGGCTCCCTCGTCCCTCCGGCTCCACCTTGGTCAGTCGTCGACCATCCGCCGCCTCGGGACTCCACTCCTCTGGTTTTACCTCGTCACTCCATCCCTCCGGCTCTGTCAGGCTCCTCCTTCCCTCCGGTTCCACCTCCATCCTCGGTCACTCCGGCTCCACAGCGGTCTGCCAGGACCCCGCCTCTGCCTTGGTCGCCTGAGCCTTCAGCTCCACCTAGGCCCTCCGGATCCTCGACGTCACCCTGGCTCTGCGGCTGTGCTGCTCCATCTTGGGCTCCTCACCCACCGGTGCAGTCTCCGCCTGTCGGCCCCCTGGTGTCGTCGACCCTTCCTTCACCATGGCTCCTCCCGCCGTCGACCCCACCTTGGATCTCCGTCCTGGCTGGTCTCTGGTGGACCATCTGGCTCCTCCTGCTCCTGTCTCCTCCCTGGCTCCTTCCTCCGTCGTCTCCTCCCTGGCTCCTCCTTCTGTGGTCCCTGTCTGCTAGCCCCCTCCTGGGAGTCCGTCCTCCACCGGAACCTCCTCCCAGGTTCCCACCCATGCCTCCCTCTGTTGTTTCTACGGTGCGAGGACGCACCTACCGGGAGGGGGGAGTACTGTCACACACCTGGACTCATTTAGCTTGTTTTTGCCCGTGACCCAGTTTCTGTCTTCCGTGTTTAGTTTGATTAGTTCCCAGGTGTCTATTATCTTCCTCATGTGTTCCATGTCCCTGTTAATTTAATGATTCCATCCACCTGTGTTTCCCCAATTATCTGTTGTACATAAGCCTTGTCCTTCAGTTATGTTTTGTCGGGTCTTCTCACTTGTGACCACTTGCTACTTACGTGTGTCTACCTCTGTGCTCCATGTTGGATATCCCCTGTGTTGGATATATTAAAAACCTTATTCCGTTTATCCTCGACTCCGTATTCCTTCAGGCAGCGTAAAACCGTGACACATAGATCATGACATACTCATATCAATCAATCAATCAATCAACATTTATTTGTATAGCGCTTTACAACAACTGTCAGGTATCCAAAGTGCTTCACATCATAGAATACAATAAACATCATATCATACAATAAATACATATAACAAAAAAGAAAACAGCAAGAGGGAAATTGTGTCACCACTACTATGTATTAAAAGCCATCCTAAACAGGTGGGTTTTAAGTTTAGACCTAAAAAGAGTTTCATCTGCAGTTGTACGGATATCAGGGGGTAACTTGTTCCAAAGTCTTGGGGCAGCAACTGCAAACGCCTGATCACCCCAACGCTTGTACTTTGACCTTGGGACTTCTAAAACCAGTTGATTTGAAGACCGTAACGACCGGCTGTGCTCACGCAGGGTTAAAATCTCACTTATGTACTCCGGTGCTCGGCCATTTAGGGCCTTAAAAACGAACAACAAAATCTTAAAATCTATTCTAAACTGTACTGGAAGCCAGTGTAAGGAATAGAGGACAGGAGTAATGTGTACACGCTTAGGTGTATTTGTTAAAAACCGAGCGGCAGCATTTTGCACAAGTTGAAGTCGTGCAATAGAGCCTTGACTTAAACCTACATAGAGAGCATTACAATAATCCAACCTCGAACTAATAAAAGCATGAATCACCTTTTCTAGATCATGCCTATTAAGAAAAGGCTTAACTTTAGCTAGAAGACGAAGCTGAAAAAAACTCATTTTGACAATATTGCTGATTTGCTTGTCAAATTTCATGTCGCAATCAAAAGTAACCCCTAAATTTCTGACAGCAGGCTTAAGGTATGGAGCCAAAGCCCCCAAAGTCACCGCTGAACCGTTTGGGTTGCCGAAGATGATACACTCCGTTTTTTCATTATTTAAACTAAGAAAATTTTGTGACAACCACATCCTAATATCATCGATACAACTAAGTAGGGAGTCTAGTGAGACATTATCATTCGGTTTTAAAGGCAAATAAATCTGCAAGTCATCAGCATAACAGTGAAAGGATAGATTGTGCTTTCCTATAATACTCCCTAACGGCAACATATATAAAGAAAACAAGATTGGGCCAAGAATTGAACCCTGGGGTACCCCACAAGAAAGAGGAGCAGCCGACGAGGAGCATTCACCAATCATAACAGAGAAGCTCCTATCTGCTAAATAGGAGCTAAACCATTGAAGTGCCAAACCTCGAATGCCCACACAATGCTCAAGACGAGAGAGGAGGACTGCATGGTCCACCGTATCGAACGCTGCTGTGAGGTCCAAAAGCACTAACACAGCAGGACTCCCGGCATCCACAGACAAGGCAATATCATTATGTACTCTTAGCAGTGCAGACTCGGTACTGTGACGTGATCTAAAACCAGACTGAAATTTTTCGAGGACAGAATTTTTCTGCATAAAGGCTTGTAACTGTATAAAAACAACTTTTTCCAAAACCTTTGACAGAAAAGGCAGATGAGAAACTGGTCTAAAGTTAGATAACACTGAAGGGTCAAGATTTGGTTTCTTAAGTAGGGGCCTGACCACAGCATGTTTAAATGCAGCTGGGACACAACCTAGACTAAGACACAAATTAATTAAAGTGAGTAAACTTGACCCAATGGCGGTATTAAAAACTTCTTTCACTATCCTGGCTGGGACAATGTCTAACGGACAGTTGGTGGGTTTCATGTGCTGCACTACCTCAGAAAGCAGTGTAAGTGAAACTGGCTTAAAATCCTCAAAAACAGCAGAAAGCACCGGAGCAGCAGGTACAAACACGTTAAAATTAGCACTGCAGTTTTGCCTGACAGCTGCTACTTTGTCCGTAAAATAACCAAGAAATTTCTCACATGTACTAACTGAAACCTCTGTCGGATCAGAGGTGCATGGATTCAACACAGAGTTAATGGTATTAAATAAAACTCTAGGTTCATGACAACTGCTATTTATGACTGAAGAAAGATAGTGCATCTTCGCCGCCTTCACAGCCTTCTGGTATGTGGCTAGGCTGTCTCTTAATAAACCTAGTGAAGAAAATAATTTGTCCTTTTTCCACTTTCGTTCGGCTTGCCTACAGTGTTGCCTAAGGGCCCTTGTGGTGTCATTTAGCCAAGGATCCACCTTAGGTTTAATAGATTTAGTCCGAAAAGGGGCAATAGAGTCTAGAATTTCAGTGCTTGTGGAGAGAAACACAGAAAGAATATTATCTGGGGATGAAGGAGAGACCAGACCATTCATAGCATAAAACTGTGAGCCCATAAACACAGAAGCAAACTCTACACCTACAGAGGGTGTGATGCAGCGGCGCCTAGAGGCTGAGGAGACAGGTTTACTAGTGGGTGGTGGAAAACTGATCTCAAATCTAATGGGGAAGTGATCTGAGATACCAGATTCTGTTATTTCTTCAAGTGAAACTGAGAGCCCGTGTGAAATAATGAGATCCAACGTGTGGCCAAGTTGATGTGTCGGACCTTCCACACATTGATTTAAGCCAAAAGAACTTAAAAGAGTTTTAAAATCATGAGCAAGTGGGTTTGAGGGACAACACACATGGATATTGAAATCCCCACAAACCAAAAGCTTATCATATTTAGGAACAACATCAGCTAAAAACTCAGAGAACTCGTGCATAAAATCTTTGTTTGGCTTTGGTGGGCGATAAATAACTGCAAACAATACAGGATAATCTAGATCAGCCACAAACAGCTGAAGTTCAAAACTATTATAGACAAGTGCAGGTAGTAACCGGCATCTGTACTCATTTTTGAAGAGCGTGGCCAGCCCACCGCCTCGACCTGACACTCGTGGGGAGTTGTAGAAAGAGCAGCCAGGGGGGAGGAGCTCCGAGAAGGCGCTGTCATCACCTGGTTTCAACCATGTTTCCGTCAACAACAAAAAGTCCAGAGCGTTTGTCATAAAATAGTCATTCAATATAAAAGTCTTATTTGTAAGTGACCTAGTGTTGATCAGCGCCATGTGAATTGAGCGCCTTTCAGTCCGTTGGGAAGCACGACTGAGCGGGCGGAGATTCCCAAGCACGCAGCCTCGCTTGGAGGAGCGCTTCCTGTTCCAGTAGCGGGGAGATGGGCACTCGGAGCCCGGTACAATCGACCGGAGCCACCGGTAATTGCATGCCAAAGAACGCACATTGCAGCCGATGAACCCAGCTGACGACCCAAAACACGGATGACCCCGATCGCAGGTGGAGGATGATGTCAGGTACGCTCTGAGCCTGACACGTATTCCGCCTCTCTTCCCGCGTTTCCTGCGGCGATTTCTGCGGAGTGGCAGGCAGGGTTCACGCCATAGATAGGCAGGTATGGACGCGATGAAAGGCGGCAGCGTGGCTGACTGACCAACAGAGCCATAGATCGGCACTTTCTCCACAGAGTTACATATACTTAACAAAGTCAGGCGGTCATACACCAGCAACGGTGACACATTTCGAGTGACAAGCAGTAGAAACAGGCAAATTAGCAATAATCCCAGCAAAGGTAAACGGCGAGCCACACACTGCGGCGCCATTTCATAGATCGATTACAAAACTATACAGGTATTCAAGGGCAGGCTCTAAGATGGTTTAGATCCTACCTGTCCGATCGCTACCATTTTGTTTACTTAAATGGGGAGTCATCTCATTTATCATCAGTAAAATATGGAGTGCCACAAGGATCCGTCCTAGGTCCCCTTCTATTTTCAATATATATGTTGCCCCTTGGTAATATTATTAGAAAATACGGAATTAGCTTCCACTGTTATGCTGATGATACTCAGCTATATATCTCAACGAGACCAGATGAAACTTCCCAATTATCTAAGCTAACAGAGTGTGTTAAAAATGTAAAAGATTGGATGACACACAATTTTCTCCAATTAAATTCGGATAAGACAGAGATACTAATTATTGGACCAAAAAACACTACACAGAATCTTGTAGATTACAATCTGCAACTAGACGGATGTACTGTTACTTCCTCTACAGTCAGAAATCTGGGTGTTATATTAGACAGCAATTTGTCTTTTGAAAATCATATTTCCAATGTTACAAAAACTGCATTCTTCCATCTTTGAAACATTGCCAAGCTACGAAACATGTTATCTGTTTCTGATGCAGAAAAGCTAGTTCATGCATTCATGACCTCTAGACTGGACTATTGTAATGCACTTCTAGGTGGTTGTCCTGCTTCTTCAATAAACAAGCTACAGGTCGTCCAAAATGCAGCAGCTAGAGTCCTTATGAGGTCAAGAAAATATGATCATATTACCCCAATTTTACAGTCTCTGCACTGGCTACCTATTAAGTTCCGTATCAGTTACAAATTATCATTACTTACCTATAAGGCCCTAAATGGTTTAGCTCCAGCGTACCTAACTAGCCTTCTACCACGTTACAATCCATCACGCACCCTAAGGTCACAAAACGCTGGACTTTTGGTCGTTCCTAGGATAGCAAAGTCCACTAAAGGAGGTAGAGCTTTCTCACATTTGGCTCCCAAACTCTGGAATAGCCTTCCTGATAATGTTCGGGGTTCAGACACACTCTCTCTGTTTAAATCTAGATTAAAAACACATCTCTTTCGCCAAGCATTCGAATAATGTTTCTTTTTAATTGTGAGTGTAGTTGCATCTGTTCAAAGTTGCATTTTTATTCATTAGCTTGGGTTAAACTAATTTTACTTTGTTGGATCAGCAGCTATGCTAATGATGTCTGTATTTTGTTTCTATGTTTTGCCACGGGATTTACATCCCGTGGTAACTAGGATTTAAACAAGCTCCAGTCTGGATCCAGAACACCTGAGAAGAGATGATGCTGACCCTCAGGGGACCCCAGATGATGCTAACCTTGAATCAACAAACAGAACTAACAATTATTGCTAAATGTGTGACTGAATCATATAATAACTTAATAATATTGATAGTTCATCGTCTAGCTGACTACGTCTTGTATTATTATTATTATTTTTTCTAAAATCCTGTCAAATGTGCACAAACTACTAGCTACTACTAAATATTGTAGAAACCAAATTTTCTGTAAAGTTGCTTTGTAACGATTTATTTTGTAAAAAGCGCTATACAAATAAACTTGAATTGAATTGAATTGAATTCAGCTGGGTCTGCAGCCGAACAGACAAACCAAGATGAGAGTCCAGCAAAAGAGAGATTTGGAGCAAACAAGGACAGTTCACTAGATGTCGCTGTCTCCAAGCTGTCAGATCACTTTCAGAACATCTTATTTATTATACTACTAGTTATAAACAGATTTTTTTTTTTTCTTGACCAATGGGTGGTGCTGCCTTTTCAGGAAATCACAGAAGTAACTCTTCCAAGTCTACAGAGCTGTTTAAACAGATCATAGCCCTGCTTGAATTTAAATTTCAAGAAAACACAATATGTTTTTTTCATTGTTGCTGTTTGTTTGTGTGTGTGTGTGTGTAGTTATTCATTTATGACGGAACAGTATTATAAAGTGTAACCTAGAATTATTTTTCCACAATAACAGTCATCATTACTGTGGTTACAGTTATCTACTGAAATATAAAACCTGGACAGTCATTTAGTTTTGTTTTAGTTTTGTTCATTTGTGAAAAGTAGTCATTGATGACATCACTGGAATGTTACTTCTGACTGTTGCTGGGTGATGATGTCACTGAAAGAACACAATGACATCACTCCAGCAGCTCTGATGGACAATCAGCAGTTATAGATTAAGACATCTGGAACATCTGAATCTGAGACAAAAAGAAGATTATTAAAAATATTTAGAATCAGTTTTGTAGCAATGCATTTCAAATATTATTGCAGATTCTGTATATCAATGATTTCTCACCTCTTTGTTTTTGCTTTCAGTTTGGTTATGAAAGGAGATTTTGATGAAATACCTGTTGAATCATAATTCATTTACATTCTTATAATCTGAATTAATTTCAATATATGTTGTGCAATTAGATAATTTACTCACCACATCCACAGAGCTGCTATTGTGAGAAACTGAGGTAAAAACACTAGCAGAGTGACGGTATAATGGCTAAACGCTGTGCTGTTCACTGAATCTTCACAACACAAAGAAGTGATTCATGACTTTCAGAGAAACCGCCTGAATGTTGCACACATTTCACACTGAAGCATATGTATCATGAGAGATGTGTTACCTCCTACAGCACAGGAATACTGTTGAAGCTCTTCATCGCTGACTGAGTCCAGGTACAGCTTGTTGACTTTAGTGAATCCATCTGTTACCTGTCGTCCGTTCTTGTACCAGATGTAAGTATGTTTGTTGTTCAGAGTGCATTTAGTTAAACAGTTTAATATCACTTTTACTTCTCCTGAGACAGTGGACGGGCTCCTTGTCACTTGTGTATCTGAAAAACACAATTGTAATAAGTCAAGCTGAGCCTAACACTGAATTTGACTGACATAGAAAATAAGTAGGTTAAAAAAAAACAGCTTTTACTGAAACCAAGCTGTCCCTTTTGTGTATGTGTGTGTGTGTTTGGGGGGACGGGGTTATTTTCATATTTCCTCCTCAGTATATCACAGTTTGAAAAGGACAGCCTCTGCAGAAGAAGATCAACGCCTACTTCTGCATCATTGTTTCTTTAGCCCTGGCCTCAAGTTCACGTATGTAGAAGGTAAGAGGCCAGTAAATAAGACAGAGAACCAAACACTGGCAGGGTTTGCATGCATCATGAAAAACCTGGAAAATTGTTGGCTAATTTAACCCATCAAAAGTACACACACACAGCAGTGAACACACACACACACTGTGAACACACACCCAGAGCAGTGTGCAGCTATTTATGCTCCGGCACCCGGGCTCATGCAGCCCATCTACTTTATTTGATTCCTGTAGATGTTTTTTTTTTTTTGCTAAACTACAGTCAGACCATTCTGTTTTTGCTTCAGATTTTGAAATTACATCTCATTTAATTTGATCTATTCTAATTTGAATAAGAAACTGCTCTTGTAGGTAGCCTCTTTGTTTGGATCATGATTAAAATGCAGTGGCTGACATAAAAACAAAAACTCTTTCATCATCATCGGTTACCTGTAACAGTAAGAGTGACTCCAGGTGATCCTGAGTATTGGTCTGAGTCAGTGATGAACCTGAATCGATATTCTCCAGAGTCGATGCTCTTGAGCTCTTTGATTCTCAGTTTGTTCCCCACATACTCCACACGACCAGTAAACTGATGCTCCTCACGCAGATCCTTGAAGTCACCAGGCCGACCGTAATGCCAGAATGTTTTATTTACAGTATGACCAGAAGGATGTGAGTATGAGCAGGAAATGTCTACTGTTGAGCCAATTAAAGCACAGACTCTTCTAGAGGAGTAAGTCACATCCCAGCAGCCGCTCGGAGAAACACCTGAAGAGACGCCGATTATTAATACGCAAAATTTACACATTTGGTCAAACAGTGTATTACTTAACACTCACACAGATAAGAGGATGTATGTTGGGGGTCTGGATAAATAAAACAGAAATATTTGTCAGCATATGGGCTGATTGACACAGTTATATCGCGGGACTCTGTTTCTAAATCCTGTCCGTCCTTCATCCAGTTATAAGAAACTCCAGAGGTGCAGGAAGAGGCACAGGTCAGCTTTACTCTCTTATCTGACGTGTCTCTTTCTATAAACACAGGATTCATCTTCACCTGCAGGACTGAGTTAATGTAACACTTAAGAAAACTTCATCACAAGTCAAATAAAAACAACTGAAGTGACCCGAATCTGGACTCAGATTCACCTGTGACTGTTAGATTAACGGCTGCTGAGCTGAGATGTTTAACTCCATCCTTCATGATGAACATGAGCTGATATTGTCCAGAGTCTCTCTCTCTCACGTCTGATATTGTGAGTGTTGAATGGTAGTTTGTGACCATCTGCTTCACCCGTCCTGAGTAGTCTGAGTCTAAAGTCAAATCTTCAGGTTCATTATTTTTTCTCCAGTTTGTACTTTGTTTCTTGCTGAACCAGAACCCAGTTTTCATTTCGATGTTGTAGTTAAAGCAGCTCAGTGTCACTTCTGACCCCTTCGCAGCACAAATACTCTTTTGACTGCAAGTCACAGAGAGCTGGTCCAGTGTTGCAGGCCCTGAACAAGGAAACTTTTCATTATAGAGATGTTTTAGGAACAGTGTTCATACTAGCTAATATTACTAAAGCAACAGTGCATGACACATCTGTTGTCCACATCCATTCAACCATGTTACTGAATTTAGTTCGGTTTTAAATACTGTCAAAACGTCTGTTTTAAATGTATCTATATGCATTAATTTTTTTAATGTATGAACAGAAAATCCTGTTAGAGGAACATTCAGACTGACATTCAGCTCGACTGGACAGTTCAACTGACTTTAAATTATTTTAACAGCTTGAAAACACAGAGCAATGATCAAAATCTATCAAGATAACGACTCTTAAAACATGTCAAAGAGCCACATTTAAAACAAAACATTACAAAGATAAAAATAATAACACAATAATGTTCAGACCTGGAATGAGCAGCAGCAGAATCAACGATGAGAGTCTGGAGTTCATGATCTTCACTTTGTGTAAATTCACACATAGGCTTCAATGAAAGACAGCTGCTCAACCTGAATAAAGACACCTACAGTTTCACTATGACTCACTTGAAGGGACATTACAGTTTACTGATTAATTATTCTGATATCATCATTCATGCTACCCCATGCTACATGAATATAGTCTCATTTTACTTAAGATTACATTTTCAATTCAATTAAAAATTTTAATTACGTCCCTGTTGTTCTCTGACGTTTTATTTTTATTTTTATTTTTTTACCTTCTGTTGTAGAAGCTGTTGCTAATTTTCTGTGCATCGTGTTTCCTTCCTCTTTATTTTTGACACACTAGAGGAAACTAAGTTACTTTTTAAGATGCCTACGCTTGAGAAAATGTTTACGTCAAACTCAACTGAGGAATTCAGTATGAGCGGTTACATTACCTGAGCTCTTTAAATTAAACCTCAAGATTTTCATTGTTTTCTGTTAATAATTTATTTTCTACAAGTAATTTCACAAAATCTAAACAGACATTTTCAGCAGATTTTCTTTTTTAGGGTGAACTATTGCTGTGTTGGTGTTGGTTTTTGAGCAGTGGACTTGCTTTAAAGGTCCCGTTCTTCATGATCCCATGTTTTAAACTTTAGTTAGTGTGTAATGTTGTTGTTAGAGTATAAATAATATCAGTAAAATTCGAGCCTCAATGCCAAGCGAGATATTTTATTTAAGAGAATTCGCTTCCATCAAATGACCAATTTGGACTATATACCTCTACATCATGCAGTAATGATGTCACTAAAACAGTTTTTTGACTAACCTCCACCCACATGAATACACAAAAAGGGGGCGTGGCCTTGTTGCGCTCCCACGGAGAAGAAGGAAGAGTTGTGTTTGTCGCCATGTCTCGAAACGCTGTTATTTTCTTTGTTTGGCCTTCCCAGGGACACTGTACTTGGAGATTAATGGTTACAATTTATAACTCGGTTCCCAAAAATTATAATCCACATGTAAAAGTACAACTTCCTCAATCTCAATCAGTTTAATGCCGAAATTCACACAATAATTATTCCTGAAAGATGGAGCAGTTCCCTCTTTGTCTGGAGAAAGCGTTGTTTATGGACCACAAAAGATAAGTGTATTTTATTATTTAAGTTGGTGCGTTTAACAGTTTCTGTAACTTATTACACAAAGGGCAACGCTGTTTAGCTTTGTTAACTAGATGTTAGGGCTGTGCAAACAAACGAATGCGATTTTCATGCGCATCTCGTCAGTAAAAACGCTCCTGTGATTAGAAGTACATCTCCAGCATGTGCGTTCAGATCAGGATTGCCAGGTTTTCAAAACAAATCCTGCCCACTTGCTTCTCAAAACTAGTAAAAAACTAGCCCAATCACTTTTCCAGGAGGGCAGCATTCGCTAACCCAGCCAACATTTCCATGTGGGCCCCATGTGGGTTTTTGTTGGGCCCAGCATGGGCAACCCAAATGGGACCCATACATTTTTGTCCATCGGCACCACACGATGGGTCCATAGTGGGTTCCAAGTGTTCTTTAGAGGGGCCCACATGGGTCCCAAATGGGTTCTAATAGCTGGGGCCATGGTGGGCCACATGCAAAACCCTTATGAGGATTAGATGGGTGATTACACTGGACCCACAAAATGCCCCTATATTGGGTTTTAGTGGGACCACAGTGGGTCAGAACTGGGCCCCATTTATGTCTTTATTAATTCCTTTGGTTAAAGTTAATGTGCTAATATTCAATAAAACTCTGAATTAAAATGTTTTATTTACCTAAAAAATTGGTTCTTAATACATTTTAAATTACATGTTAAAATATTTCAAATGTGAAGAAAATTACTTTAACTCAGAATCTCTAAATATTTTTTTTTATTGGGAAAAACAAAATAAAACAAAACAGGATAAAAATACATTAACACATTCTATGAAGACCATATTTATAATATATTATAAGGATACTCTTAAGGCATTACTGCATTAATGAATGAATAATGCATTATAAAAAAACTTATAATATGTTAGATCAACTTGTGAATAATCATAAAAATTGTAATACATCATAATATAATTCATCAATCCATTATAAGCAACTTTGCCAATACATCCCAACTAACTCTCAGTAGAGTTTTAATATGCTCAAGAATGGTAGAATCTAGTATGGTAGAATAAACTGACGTACTTGCAAATACACCTATGTAAGTTTATCTGTTGGTTGACAATCTAAATAAAGTGTTGGCATATATTTAGAGTAGCAGACATACTAATACTCTAATGACCACTAGTTAATATAGTTGCAGAGTTACTCAACAGCTGTCTAAGGGGAACCATCAAAATAATCAAACTGATATTACAATAAAATAGTTCAAAGCAAATGTGTCATATTACAAATTCATCTGATCTGATATCTTATCTCATGGCTGTTTGAGAAAAACATTTTTTTTTAATTATTATTATTATTATTATTACTACTACTACTACTACTTATGTCTTTGACTGCTTTAAGTAAAGTAGCATCAGAAAAATGGCAAGATATGAGACTTATAATACAACTATGATAAATATAATCCATTGTAAAAGTGGATGCAACGTTTTCATTGTGTAATAAATAATCATACTCTTAAAAGCTATAACCACAAATAAGTAAATATATTAAACCTGTCCTTATGAATATTCATGAGATGAACCAACATATTATAAGTTGTATTATAATGCATTCCTTATAATGCTTTAAGAATAACCTTATAATGTATAATATGGGCTTCATAGAAAGTGTAAATACAAAAATACTTGAACAGAACAGGATGAAAAGGTATTATTCCAGGGCCTGTGCAAACTTCTCAGCTTCATACCTAAAAAAAAAATAATAAAAAAAGGAAAGAAAGAAAAACAGAAAAGGCTATTATTTTTAAATACTACTAAAACATTCACAAAAGCATTAAAAAGCATGCATGGTTATAATTAAGTTGCGCCAGTACTTAATATTTTTCCCAAGTGACAAAAATGTCACTTAAAGGGATAGTTATACTGTAATTTAATTTTTTATTTTTTTATTTTGTTATATATTCAACAACACAAGTTATTGCTTCACACCAACAGCTTTATTCATGATTAATCTTTTATTTTTCAGAGCTGAACTTTAACAACACAGAATTACCAGAATATTAACCATATTTCATCAATGAACATACATATAGCTTACAAGTAAAATAATAGATCACATTTTGCCAGTGGAAAATAAATGGTGTAAATATAAAAATAAAAGTCTAAAGAGTTAATGTACATAATTTAAGACTATACAACAATATTCAGAGAACACATATCATCTCAAAACATAAAATGGTCTTCTTTATGGCACAACTCTTCCCATCTGCCTCATGATGGTCCAGCTGGTCAGTCAGCACCACTGCGGGAGGGAAATGCTAGTTAGCATGGCATAATTGATAAAACAAATAAGACGACTTCAAGTGTTTTAAAGTACCTATTTTACATACTCGAACGACTTTTAGGTCTTCATGAGTCTTCCTATTGGTCTGATAGTGCCACTGCGGGAGGAAAATACTAGTTTACTGGGAAAGTAAGCAAGTAAAAGGACTATTCGACAAGTCTCCACTCTGGTTTGACAACCACGCTGCAGGAGGAAAAGGCCAGTTAGCACAGCATAGTTTATCCCAATTTGTTGATACTTTACTACATATTAAGTGTGGATAAATTTATTATTCATGCATCAATGCTTATTACTTTAATAATGTTCATCAAAAAGCATTGCTATATAAACTTGCTCTCATAAATGTTTTTATCAGGATTTTTGTAAAAGGTTTACTACCAAACTAAATGAAATAGCATAGCATTCTTCGCACATTTCATTCTGTAACCTATAAATTTTATGCTTTCCAAAAAGACACTTATAATATCTGGATCTGGCAACACGACGGAGAAGCAACTCTCTATCAAAGCCTGTTCAGTGACCAAAATTAAGTAACTGTGGTTAAAACACCTAGAATCGTCTCGTTTTTTTTTATCAATTAAACCGTCCTAACCAGCATTTCTCTCCCGCAGTGGAGCTGGCTGACCAGCTGGACCATCGTGAGGCAGACGGTAAATGTTTTGAGATGAGCTCCGGAGCACGCATCCTTCTGAATGAGACAATTTTATATTTACACCATTTATTTTCCACTGGCACATCCGACACGTTTGCCCCCAAAGATAGCCTTTTTAATCTATTATGAAGCAGACGTGGATGTATGCGCTCACATTAAGCGTTTTTATGGAAGTGAAAACGCTTATGGGCGTTTGCGTTACACGCAGAAACATTCAAAAGCATTGAAACTTGTTTTAAGCCTCTATCCAATGTAATGAATGTATAAATAATACATCCTACGTTTGCTAAGTAAACTGCCAAAATTTAAATTTTCTATACAACGTTAACATTAACCTCCCGACTGGCTTCGTTAAAGCTGCAGTAGGTAACTTTTGTAAAAAATATATTTTTTACATATTTGTTAAACCTGTCATTATGTCCTGACAGTAGAATATGAGACAGATAATCTGTGAAAAAATCAAGCTCCTCTGGCTCCTCCCAGTGGTCCTATTGCCATTTGTAGAAAGTCATCCGCTCCCGGTAAGAAACAACCAATCAGAGCTGCGGTCCGTAACTTTGTTTGTGTTCAAAATGTAGAAAAATGTATATGATAAGCGAGTACACCATGAATCCATTTTCCAAACCGTGTTTTTGGCTTGTCCTGAATCACTAGGGTGCCCCTATAATAAGTGTTTATATTCGGACTATTTTAGATTGCTTCGGGGATACCGCGGCGGAGTAACCCAGTACCTTTGTGATTCTTCATAGACATAAACAGAGAGAAGTAGTTCCGGCTACGATGTTCTTCCGCAAGACGCAAGCAGTTCTGTTTATTAACCGCTAGAGCGTCAAAAGTTCCCTACCACAGCTTTAAGTTTCATTAGTGACTCTGCCATTATAATGATATAAAACGTGACCTTTAATGCCAACATTACGTTTAATAATTTTTCCTGAAAAAACTTGGGTAAATGGGAATCTTAAGTTCAAGAAAACACACACATACACACACAGACAAACACACACACACACACACATTTATACATTTACATTCAACTGCACCGTAAGATGCCATTAGTCTTATTTTTATAGGCATATGATTATGGGATATCACAAGCAGCAACAGACACATCTTCAATAACCAACAAGATAAATCTTAGAAGACAGGATGCTTCATTATGTTGTTCTTCTCTGGCCTACAGTAAATAAAAAAATAAAAAAGCTAAAAGATAATTAAATGTGTTGTATTTTAGTCACACAAGACTCAGAAGTCAACAGAAGTCCATGAGACTGTAGCTGGGGTACAGCACACAGTTAATGGTAATGTGTTACATTCAGCTGGGTCTGCAGCCGAACAGACAAACCAAGATGAGAGGCCAGCAAAAGAGAGATTTGGAGCAAACAAGGACAGTTCACTAGATGTCGCTGTCTCCAAGCTGTCAGATCACTTTCAGAACATCTTATTTATCATACTGTTGGTTAAAAACATATACCAATAAAGTTTTGACTTTATGATTGTATTTATGCCGGCTGATATAACAGCAACAGCAGAAAGTGCTTTAGTAAAATTTTAGTGATAACTCATGGAGGGTAAATGAAGTCTTTAAAGTGCAATAGGTATTTCTTACTTTGCTAATTGCTTACAGCAGGTTTCGTGCAGTAGCGGTAGATTATGCTTCACAAATTCTGATTAAATATTACAACAGCAACAGCTCGATAAATACAATAAATTCCTACAACAAGATTGTGGATATCATTAACAGCAAGAGCATTTAAATTTACAGCAGTAGCAGAAGTTTGGTTGTGTCGGCCGTATCCCTCTGCATACATTGCAGACCACTTTACCTGTAGTTACGAGTCTATTGAATTGGTTATATTGTGACGCTCATGTCTGGCATAAACACCACTTTAAAGTTATAGGCATTCGCCTAGCTACTTACATGTAATTAATGGAGCTATCAGCAGTTCAGTCTCTTGTGCAGTAGCAGCAGCTTGCATAGGCATTCAGTCATTGAGATATTTTTCAGCAGCAGCATGCACAGTATTTCTATGTTGTGAATTGTAATTTAGACAATTAATAAAAAAGCTGACAACTGCATGTTAATAAAGTGTCTTGCTCAAGGCCATCTTGGAATGAGCCGCGCATTTAGCAATGATGTGTTCAGACAATGCAAACATTATTGTTCTTAGTATGCAATATAATTTTTTTTAATTGTCAAAATAAATAAGCAGCTGCTTCTGAGGCAGACTTAGCCCTGGGCAAATGACCCCACAACCACAGGGTGTCCAGTGACTTATTCTTTTGACAGATATTTGAATAAGAATGTACTATTGTAACCATAATAATTTATACCTACTACAGTGCAGTGATTGGCTTGAATGACCTCTTTCTCATGAATAAATGCACAGATTAACTCAGGGCCAGCTCACGTAGATGTGCCCCTTCAATCCTATCACACACTACGAGTCCCAAATCTACGTCAGATTTAATCGCGTATCTTCGACTTTGCTTTTTAAACTGGAAAGATAAGTGCTTTTAGTCTTTTCAGTGATGTGCAGCTAGAACATATCTGTTCCCATCTAAAAAAAATGTGTTCTGGGGTTTCATGACCCTTTAAAGAACACAAAAAGCAGTGGTAAAAAGGCACAAAGACAAAATATTAATAATAAAAATAAGAATAAATAAATGAAAAATCGGTGGCAAAAAGCCCATGGAATTAGAGATTGTCTTATTTCTGTTTTTTTTTTTTTTTCTATGGTTCACCTCTCAATACACAAATCAACGTGTTATGTCACACAAGTCTTAATTTTCCCACTCTTGCGGAGTATAATTTAGACACGATTTCTATAACAAGAATATGATACGTGAAAATCTCAAACACAAACATACCATACATGAATAAAAACCTATGAACTGTTCAACAGTTATTAAAAACAACATACACAATCAGTGTTGGGGGTAACACGAGTTACATAATAAGATAACTTTTTTCAAGTAACTAGTAAAGTAACACATTACTTTTTAAAATTACCCATTTATTGATTGAAAGATCTCCAGTCACCTTGTTGAGAGAAATCGGGAGTAAGATGTTACTTTAGTTCTAGAATAAATGTGAACATGCAATAATTAATCACACTTACTCACTCACAGAAAAAAAAAAAAGATTTAATTTTCCTCAAAATTAATAAAAAGTTAAGAGGAACTCAGAATATGTCTCAAAACTGCAATAATTAAACATGTCAAATAATACACATATCCTTTATGTATTACATCCAATTTTATTAACCAATTTGCTGCTGATCTTCGAATATCCAATTCAACCATACAAATATTTCACAAGATAAACTAACATTTCTTCTTTTTTTATTGCTGAAGAGTGTTGAACTTTCCTCTTCTTTGTTCTAGTGTACAGAAGCGAATTTACATTTGCTTCCGCCTAAGGCTTTTGATGTGAAAGGGCTTTTACATTTGCCACAATATTAACTTTTTATATTTAAAGCTAACAAGCTAGCCCAGCCCAGATTTAAAAGTAATGCAAAAGTAACAAAAACAAAAGTAAGTTATGTATTTAGTTACCTTTTTTAGGAAGTAATTTTAATTGTAATGCATTACTTTTAAAAGTAACTTTCCCCAAAACTGGGGATTAGGACATGATAGTCAAATGTGTTGGTAACAATCATCATATGGAGTAAAGTATCAGAATAATATTTGTTCATTAGTCCTTTTAGCATCATTTTGGTTGATCTGATGCATTTAGTCATGTAAACTGGATAGTCTCTGTATCGTTCTGTGAATGTGAGGGAGTGTTCTGTGAGGAACAAAATGTCAAAAGGGTCTAGAAAGAATCTCAGTCTGGTTCTTGTCTTTTAGGTGGAAGAAGTCAATCTGAGGATGTCTTTAGTTCTCGATTTCAATCATGGACTTGCATGTGATGGTCATGCTCTGAGCCACTTTGATCATTAATCATTGTTACTTGCACCAAATTTGACAATCTCCTTCCTGAGTTGAATTATCAGTAGGTGTTCTTTTGTTTAAATCCTGCAAGCTGTTCAAAGCTGTGAAAGAGTTGGTTGGTTGGTTGGGCTTACTTCAGGCTGGTGATGGGATCTGATTTATGATCATCTTTTGTCCTGGGCCTCTTTGTGGAATTCAGCTCTTTGTGTTTCAACACTTTTCTGTTTGAATTTTAAATGGTCTGATTTGCTCTGATATGCTCCATTGTTTATACAATTAAAAAAAAAACAGTTTAAAGGGGTCATCGGATGCAAAATTCACTTTTACACATTGTTTGAATTTAATTCATGTTTGATAACATGTACTTTGTAACTAACTGCATGATTCTTACTGAACATTTCTGCCAAAATCACCACTAATAAAATACTCCTACATGTAATATAGAAACTTAATAATTTCTGTAAAGCTGCTTTTCTATGATTGGTATAAACTTTAATTGAATTGAATGTAAATAATTACACAGCAGTTGTTATTTACTCCTGACAATTGAGCTGCTGGAGACGGCTTGATTTTGTTTTTGAAGTGAATGTGCCCCCAATTTACCTAAATGCATCTATGTTCACGCAAATCATTTGTGATCCACCTTCACCAACAGAAGTGAGTATAAGTTTTATTTTATTTTTTAAAATGAATCTTTGCAAATCATCTTTCCTAATAATGTGCTAGTTAGCAAGTTCTGCAGCTAAATGTATCTAAAGTTTACAGTCTCATGAGAGTGGCTTATTGCCCCACTGAAGTGAGAGGTGGGGTGAGCAGAGCTCATTAGCATTTAAAGGAAGATGCACCGAAACAGCTGGCTGCAAACAGAGCTGTTTTTGACAGGGTAAAAGTGGTGTTGTTTTACACTACAATTGAGAAATTTTATATTTTAGAAAAGTATATTTTAGCATATGATGCTGCTAAAAAGAACATTATTTGGTGTAATGCAATGCGTTTGCTATGTTTTGGCCAGCTATTCAGTGCGTCGTGACTGGTTGAATGCCTCAAGCGCGTAACCGAAATGTTACGCCCCTTAACACACTATGTCGTCTCCCAGGCCAGAATCATGAGATTGCTCTGCTGGTGCACATCCCATCATCACAGTTCAGTCAATGTACTGTTAGAAGTAACTGAATTACTCGGGATATTGATTATTTTTGCATCAGATTGAGCGTATTAAATAGAATCGGGTCAAATAGAAAATAAATAAATGATTTGTTTGTGATCTGGACATCACTAGACGAGACAAAACAGATAAAACCCATTACAAACCAGTCATTTGTTTTATCCAGTGGGACATTACAAATTATAATGACTTATGTCTTTTTACGCATTGCGCTGCGTAAACATAAAACCATGTCTTGCATTTGTGATCTGAGAAATAACAAACAACAAGAATACTCTACTGCTCAAAACTCGCGTTTGAATCATAAGTGGAAAATTATTTAAATATAAAAAATTTACCTACATGCTGTGAGTCAGAAGAGCCAGACTGGCCTTGCTAAGTTTGAACTGCCCAACTTTACAGAAACCGCTGTTGTGCCACAGACACATTGCAGGCTACTGGTTCAGGAATCAGTCCTCATCCTGAATAAAATGAGCAGCACACATCAGAATATTTGGGTTGGACTGTTCTTGAACAGTGCTGAAATACAACTTCACCACTGATTTCTTGTCATGTCCTCTTTTTGAAGGCCAAACTAAGTTTCAGTTTAATGAAACACAGCGACTCCACAACATGTCAGCTGTGGCAACAGAGAGAATAAACGTTATGCCTTCTTTCTTTGTGTGAACATTTGGGTGGTGTTATGCAATTCTTCCCACACAGAGACGAAGAGATGTGGGGGCGTGGTTGAACAAGCCATTTTAGGGGGGTGTGGTTGACCGCTTAACTTTTATAAAGAATATATCTTTGAATTTGCGACCTAATTCTTTGCCGCTTAACAGACCTTCTTCATGCACCAAGAGCTTGTAGTACTCCACTGAGAAAGGAAAATTTCAAATGGCATTATATGACCCCTTCAAGACCCTAAAGAATCATATAAACTTTTGGAAAATTTGCATTCGATGGCCCCTTTAACATGTGATTCTCAAAGTATCCTTTACGTGCCCAAGACTTTGCACACTCAGAGCGGGTGAAAGGCTTTTATGAAGTGTGAGTTACCAGATGACTCGTAAGTTGTCCTTTCCATGTAAAACTCTCTCCACACTGAGAGCAGGAGAAACGCTTTTTCCCAGCATGAATTAACATGTGCCCATTAAGGCATGATTTCCATCTAAAACTCTTTCCACACTGAGAGCACCTGAAAGGTTTTTCTGAAGTGTGAGTTACCAAATGACTCGTAAGTTGTCCTTTCAGTGTAAATCTCTTTCCACACTTAGAGCAGATGAAAGGCTTTATCCCAGCATGAATTAACATGTGATCCTTAAGGCTTGCTTTACACGTGAAAGTGTTTCCACACTGAGAGCAGCTGAAAGGTTTTACTGAAGTGTGAGTTACCAAATGACTCGTAAGTTGTTCTTTCAGTGTAAAACTCTTTTCACACTGAGAGCAGCTGAAAGGTTTTATCTCAGCATGAATTAACATGTGCCTATCAAGGCTTGATTTCAGCATAAAACTCTTTCCACACTGAGAGCAGCTGAAAGACTTTATCCCAGCATGAACTAACATGTGCTTCTTAAGGTTTGCTTTATACGTGAAAATGTTTCCACACTGAGAGCAGCTGAAAGGTTTTTCTGAAGAGTGCCTTACCAAATGCTTCTTAAGGTCTCCTTTCTGTGTAAAACCCTTTCCACAGTGAGAGCAGATGAAAGACTTTATCCCAGTATGAATTAACATGTGACTATTAAGGTTTGATTTCTTTGTAAAACTCTTTCCACAGTGAGAGCAGCTGAAATGCTTTATCCCAGTATGAATTAACATGTGATCCTTTAAACCTGCTTTCGTTGTAAAACTCTTTCCACACTGAGAGCAGCTGAAAGGCTTTATTCCAGCATGAATTAACATGTGATCCCTTAGATTTGTGTTACATCTGAAAGTGTTTCCACACTGAGAGCAGCTGAAAGGCTTTTTGAATTCTGTTTTTTTAAGGCTGCAACTCACAGATCTTTTTTCATTGGCATCAAGATCTTTATGATCCTGAAATTTCTCCTCCACATCTTTCAGATCTTGTCTTTCTTCTTTCATTTTCATCAGGCCTAAAATAAAATCATAAAGATGAAAATTAGTTGACAAAAAAATAATAATAAAAGGATAAAACATTTGTGTACACTACAAATTCAAGTCTTGTGCACTTTAATGCCCTTTGAATGTAACCTGTACGTTCCCTTAGAACAGGAATCATGGCAGAATTTCATGTGAAGTCCCCTTGCTGCACACTTACGGTCGGTTGAATAGGATTGAATAAGCTTGAATGCTGCGGCCTGAACAAGAGACCTCCCCTTATTGATGTGAAAGTGTTGACTGGTGTCACTATCTCGCGAACGTGCTGGCAGGTCTCCACTAAATACAGAGGATCCCTTCAACTCGAGGAGCCCTCTCGTGCGGCACCCTGAATGCATTGGTAGCAAACTAAGATCGCTAGAGCGGTCTGTGCCGGACCACGAATTGAACCACCCATAACACACGAAACCCGGGGGCTATTGTCGCGGGGGTGGTCTCATTTGAAAGAGGGCCTATAGACCAGTGTTTCCCAACCATGTGCCTGGAGGCCCTCAACACTGCATGTTTTCCATGTCACCTTAATTAAAGATCATCAGCTCATTAGTAGATACTCCAAGACCTGAATTGGGTATGTAGGGTATGTATAACCGTTAGGTATGTAGGGTGTAACGGTATGTGTATTCGTACCGGACCGTTTCGGTACAGGACTTTCCGTACGGTGCACGTGTGTACCGAATGCAATATTTTGTTCAGCGTAAATCCCGCCCTGCATCTGATTCTAAGGCCGGTGACACGCTGGCTGCGTTGCGTGAGCGTGGCGTTTCTGCTGCGTGTCAGTTGCTTCGCGTTTTCTGTGTCTTTACACACCAGAATTGTGCCTGACGCGGCGCTGGCGCGCTGCTGCTACTATGCTGCTGTGACATAGAAGGAGATCGCCGAGGCGCCGACAGACCAGTATCTTGTCTTTACGACAACAATATCTATACTTCATGTTGAGCATAAATATAAAGCCTACTGATTAAGGACACCATCAACAGTATTGGCGGCAAAATAGACTGTTTGACAGGTGCAATATGCCAGTGTGTGAACATCACTACAACTAGGAAAAAACCGACCGTAATTCAAACACAGCTCCCGTCTGCATTTAAACAGACCTTTGCTCTTAATTCCGATCGGTCCAACACAACAATGAAATCTGAGCAGGTCTAAAAACTGAAACTAATGAAGCTGCATTTTACACTTTGGAAAAGTTATATATATTTTTTTAAATATGAGCAGGCCTACAAGCTGGGATTGGTAATGCTGCACTGTAATCATAGTTATTTATTTTTTATTTTTTATTATATTTTATTATATGATATTGGTTTGAGACAGAGTATTTTATTTAGTGGAGAACTTTGCATCAGTATTTTATTTCTTATTCTTTTTTATTTTATTATACATTATATTTTATTATTTATTTTATTCAAAAGTATTTTTTTTTAAAAAGTGTAAACAAATTGTTAAAAAAAGTTTCTAGTATAAACAACCTGCAGTTTAATGTTTGCATTTCTTTCCCTTACTGTACCGAAAATGAACCGAACCGTGACTTTAAAACCGAGGTACGTACCGAACCGTGATTTTTGCGTACCGTTACACCCCTAATATATATTTCTATAATTCAATTTCCAAGGTGTCCGTAGAGGACTGGTATAGCCTACTTTGTTAATTTGATCTACTACTCCACATAAAAAAGAAACAAAACAGACATACCAACTTGAAAATAACTGGGGCAGTCTCAAATCTGCCCCAATGGCTCTAAATTAGAGCACTCTGCAGTTCCCCTTTTCATCACAGATTTTATTGTGAGGCACTGTTGAGCTTGGTAAGTCTCAGGCTTCGTCTGCCTCGCTTAGTATCATGTATACATGCCTGCTAAAGCCTCGTGGGATATTGTAATACATACATTTAATTTAATTTAATTTAATGAAAATGTGTCGTTTTATTTCTTTTCTTTTAAAAATGCTGCAAATTTCTTTGTGAAATTAATTTGTTAATAATAACTAAAATCAAATCTTAAATCAAATAAAAAATATATAACGTTATTTAATAACCCCATATTGATTTATAGCGATATTTATGTGCTGTTTTCCAAAACTTTTTCTCAAGAGAGACATTTTCTTTCACTCATGATGGGGAGTAACGAAACAATAAACTTACAACGTATAACGCATAAATATATATAAGACATATGAGACAATATTTAAATAAGACATATTGATAATTTTGCCCAATACAATGTATTTTTGGCTATTGCTACATATATACCAGTGCTACTTATGACAGCTTTTGTGCTCCAGGGTCACATATATCTTACAGTGAAAGTCTGTTTGCATTGTCATTTGTTAGTCTGCTGCAAAACTGTAACTGATTTATTTGTAACAGACAATCAAATAATGCTCTACTGAGACATTCACATGATTTAAAATAAGCACAGTCCTATAGCGACTCATACTAGCGTAAAAACAAATTCAGTCTCACAAGCTCTAAGTTCAACAGTTTCATGATTCCAAAAAGCAAAAATATAATTAATTAAAAAAATAATTAAATCTTCCCAGTGTCAGTTCACACACATTTCCATAAGAACTTTAAAAACATGGATTTAAGAAATTTGTATGATAGTTAAGGCCTTATTTTTACACAAAGGATCTGTGATTGTACCACATTTGTCTTTAATGACTGTTTGAAGTATAAACACCAACCTCCTTGTTTCTCGTGTTTTATTCCCCTGGTTTCTGGTTCCTCGTGTTTTATTCTGGAGGTTTCTGGTTCCTCGTGTTTTATTTTGCAGGTTTCTGGCTCCTCGTGTTTTATTCTGGAGGTTTCTGGTTCCTCGTGTTTTATTTTGCAGGTTTCTGGCTCCTCGCGTTTTATTCTGGAGGTTTCTGGCTCCTCGTGTTTTATTATCCAGGTTTCTGGCTTCTCGTGTTTTATTGTGCAGGTTTCTGGCTCCTCGTGTTTTATTCTGGAGGTTTCTGGTTCCTCGTGTTTTATTCTCCAGGTTTCTGATTCCTCGCGTTTTATTCTGGAGGTTTCTGGCTCCTCGTGTTTTATTATCCAGGTTTCTGGCTTCTCGTGTTTTATTGTGCAGGTTTCTGGCTCCTCGTGTTTTATTCTCCAGGTTTCTGGTTCATCATGTTTTATTGTGCAGGTTTCTGGCTCCTCTTGTTTTATTATCCAGGTTTCTGGTTCCTCGTGTTTTATTCTGCAGGTTTCTGGTTCCTCGTGTTTTATTCTGCAGGTTACTGGTTCCTCATGTTTTATTCTCCAGGTTTCTGGATCCTCGTGTTTTATTCTCCAGGTTTCTGATTCCTCGTGTTTTATTCTCCAGGTTTCTGATTCCTCGTGTTTTATTCTCCAGGTTTCTGGTTCCTCAAGTTTTATTCTCCAGGTTTCTGGTTCATCATGTTTTATTGTGCAGGTTTCTGGCTCCTCTTGTTTTGTTATCCAGGTTTCTGGTTCCTCGTGTTTTATTCTGCAGGTTTCTGGTTCCTTGTGTTTTATTCTGCAGGTTACTGGTTCCTCGTGTTTTATTCTCCAGGTTTCTGGTTCCTCGTGTTTTATTCTCCAGGTTTCTGATTCCTCGTGTTTTATTCTCCAGGTTTCTGGTTCCTCAAGTTTTATTGTGCAGGTTTCTGGTTCCTCAAGTTTTATTCTCCAGGTTTCTGGTTCCTCGTGTTTTATTCTCCAGGTTTCTGATTCCTCGTGTTTTATTCTCCAGGTTTCTGGTTCCTCAAGTTTTATTGTGCAGGTTTCTGGCTCCTCGTGTTTTATTCTGGAGGTTTCTGGTTCCTCGTGTTTTATTCTCCAGGTTTCTGATTCCTCGCGTTTTATTCTGGAGGTTTCTGGCTCCTCGTGTTTTATTATCCAGGTTTCTGGCTTCTCGTGTTTTATTGTGCAGGTTTCTGGCTCCTCGTGTTTTATTCTCCAGGTTTCTGGTTCATCATGTTTTATTGTGCAGGTTTCTGGCTCCTCTTGTTTTATTATCCAGGTTTCTGGTTCCTCGTGTTTTATTCTGCAGGTTTCTGGTTCCTCGTGTTTTATTCTGCAGGTTACTGGTTCCTCATGTTTTATTCTCCAGGTTTCTGGATCCTCGTGTTTTATTCTCCAGGTTTCTGATTCCTCGTGTTTTATTCTCCAGGTTTCTGATTCCTCGTGTTTTATTCTCCAGGTTTCTGGTTCCTCAAGTTTTATTCTCCAGGTTTCTGGTTCATCATGTTTTATTGTGCAGGTTTCTGGCTCCTCTTGTTTTATTATCCAGGTTTCTGGTTCCTCGTGTTTTATTCTGCAGGTTTCTGGTTCCTCGTGTTTTATTCTGCAGGTTACTGGTTCCTCGTGTTTTATTCTCCAGGTTTCTGGTTCCTCGTGTTTTATTCTCCAGGTTTCTGATTCCTCGTGTTTTATTCTCCAGGTTTCTGGTTCCTCAAGTTTTATTGTGCAGGTTTCTGGTTCCTCAAGTTTTATTCTCCAGGTTTCTGGTTCCTCGTGTTTTATTCTCCAGGTTTCTGATTCCTCGTGTTTTATTCTCCAGGTTTCTGGTTCCTCAAGTTTTATTGTGCAGGTTTCTGGTTCCTCAAGTTTTATTCTCCAGGTTTCTGATTCCTCGTGTCTTATTCTCCAGGTTTCTGGTTCCTCAGGTTTTATTGTGCAGGTTTCTGGTTCCTCAAGTTTTATTCTGCAGGTTTCTGGTTCCTCGTGTTTTATTCTCCTGGTTTCTGGTTCACTCATGTTCTCTTCACTCTCCTCTTTTACAAACACCATCTTCACAACAGCAGATCTCAGTTCAGATGATACTCCTAAAGATATTCCTGCTTGATTAAAAACGAAGTCACGACTGTGAGGTTGAGAATATTACAGGTATTTACCGACCTTATTCAAAAACTGTATTTTCCTCTTAAAATAAACGTTTATCACCGTCTGTATTAAGGCAGCATCCCGACATAACAACAAACGAGAGCGCGGTGAAACTCAATTTCTTTGTCTAAGGTTTAATGGTGTGTGGCAAACAAACGTATGTGTTTAGCGCCACCCGCTGGACTGGAGTGAGTGAAACGACGCAGTAAGAACAGACCGTTGTGACAACGTCGATTTGTTTAATGAATGGACAAAACTTTGAGAGAGAGGTATGATAATCATCTCTCTGGAGAAGCGGCACAAAAGAATCCTCGAGTCAAAATTGATAGGGCTCCTTATTAACGATGCTTTTGGGAAACACACCTCAGGGCTCGCAACATTTCAAAATACACAGGCATTATTCATGTTTTGGGAGCTACTGCAAACTGAATTTAACTCGCCAGAGAAAAAAGAAAAGAAAAGAAAAGAAAAAGACGTCTGCTGAATAATGATCAGCAAAACCAAAAACTAGTAGCATATAAGGATGTAACGATTCAATAAATTTACGACGCGGCCAAATGTGTATGTATAGCTACATATATATTTAAGACAAATTATTAATGAAAATGTGAATTTCTCAGACAAAATGCTTCAGATTTCTTTGTGAAATTGAAATGTTAAATAATAATAACTAAAATAAAATCTTAAATAAAATAAAATAATTTTTAAAAAATTAAAAGTTTTTGGTCTCATATCCCCAGCCATATTTTTAGGAGGCATTGATCTCCTCCTTAGATGTGATTATGACCTTAAAAAACTCCCTGTTAAGTTATCTGAGTTTCATCAACAGGTTTTACTTTCCTGACAAATTTTCTACAAGCATAATTTCAGTCCTCATAACATTCGTGGAACTGTAGGTATGTGTATGGAGTTTCTCTTACTCACATACATTTACCCAATATCACAATTCGGAAATGACATCCATATTTTTCAAATAAAAATTCAATTTTTCAAAGATTTTCCAGTATTGAAGTTAACATTTTAAGATTTAAAAATTTTATTCTGCTTTATTACTGAGATCTCGTATGTTAATGCTGAATGTGTCAATTGTTAGATGAAAAATGGCGGGATGAACACATTGCTATTGAGCACAGACATAGAAATTGTAAAGCTGGACCCTTTCAATAAAAGGCATATTTCTCCTATTGTAGTCTCATTTTCTATGTAAGCTATAGACAAGTGCAAACTGGGTGCCTAATGCAATTGTCCACATTTACAAAATCAGGTGATTATGTTCGCCCGTCTATGTAAATGTGTATTTATGTATAGAGACAGAAGAATGAGGTCAATCAGTCGTCACGTCAGTTTGATTGTGTATGTTTGCGAAGACAATGATGAATGCACTAGAAAACAATCTTGAGCTTTTGGTTTTATTTCTCAAACACAAAACAGCTTTAAGCAAATAGTGCTAAATCATAATGAATTCTAGGTTTAATCCATTTTAATTTTAAACTTTTTTTTTTTTTTGTATAGTGCCTTTCAAGACCCCAAGGATTCTTTACAAAATACAAACCCGATTCCAAAAACATTGGGACACTATACAAATTGTGAATAAAAACAGAAAGCAATGATGTGGAAATTTCAAATTTAAATATTTTATTCAGAATTCAACATAGATGGCATTTCAAGTGTTTAAACTGAGAAAAATTTATCATTTAAAGGGGAAAATAAGTTGATTTAAAATTTAATTTTTAATAAAATTTAATTTTAATTTTTAATTGGTTTGGTATTATTTTCACAAGTAGGTGTACATTGACAAAACTCTGAGTACAAAACTTTAAACTGATCACACTTTTAACACCACTAGTCATTCTTTCAAACCTGATTGCATGATTTCATTGTAGTAGCACATATTTTCATACGACGTAATTATTGTTTCAAATCACAAACATTGAATATGAAAGTGTAACTGTAGTGTAAGGCTGTTTACAGTCTGGTAACACAGCACAACATCTACAACTAAATAATATCCATCAAGCCCCATGGTAATCGGTGATGTCATCATATATGACGTCACTGTGATGTTGATGCTGCTGTAGACAGTCCTGAATGGTTTGGAGGACTGTTTCTAGGCGACGATCTAAAGCGGAAAGATGTTGTTCAGTGAGGAGTGGGGCCACCACTGCAAGAGGGTCCTGAGACAAAGATGCACGCATGACATCACTCATCCGATACGACTGGAGAGATAGCAGGCGTAAACGTAGCAATGTGGAACGACGAACCCTGAGGGAAAGAACGAGGGAATAATAAGCAGAGCATAAACACATCTCTCTAAAATTGTTAGTTATGTTCACTCTACCTGCAGCACTGCACAAGAGGAGCTAATATAGACGGTTCATCTTTAGAATGACGTCCAAACCTAAAACATAGAAGAGCCTTCATGCTCATCCAAGCTAAGTCAAACCAGAATAACAACAGAAAGCCTCTTTGACCCTTGATTTTGAATACTCACGCTCTTCCATTGTCCAAGTGTATGAGAAATGTGTCATTGCCAAACTTCTCAAACGTTTCATAGTGGTGTCTGTCCATGTTACCTGAGGAGGGTAGATGGAAAGTATCAGGAAAACAAAGATTTCAAAATAAAAAGAGACAAATAAAAATGTATTTTGATCATTTACATTAGGCCAGTGAACATTGATGAGGTCTAAAGTTGATGTTTGGACTCTAAAAAAATATATATTTTTTTGTACACATTTTCATGTTTTGAATAAGTACTGTGGCACTTGGATATATAGGCCCACCATATTAAATTATTACCATATTAATGTAATTTTGTTTTTGATATGCTATTTTAAAGAATGTCATGTGTTTAGTCCAAAAACAGAATATTTCTGTTACACATCAGAAAACCCTTGAGTCATCGAACCTGATTCACGACTCACTCATTAGAAAGTCCAGAATGCTCATGTCGATCAGATCCACCAATCGAGTGCCTCGGTCATAGGGAGGCATCTTTTTTATGGAGTCACAGTAGTTGGACTCTGTCTCCCATCTATTACAGAAAAAATCATCGGTTACTTACGCTGGATTCTCCATTTTAAATCACACTCAATAAATATGTACAAACACAAACAAGAAGAATCTGAAATTATATACTTCGAAAGTCCAGATTGAGGATCAGTGTATAGATGGAAAACACCAAGAGATTTTTATTCAAAACATATTCTTTTGTGTTCAACAGTAGAAAGGTCAAGATTGGAACTACATGAGGTTGAGTCATTTTGGATGTACTATCTTTTTAAATATCACATTCTCCACCCACTGAGCCAGCTTGCTTCGACTGTAGGACCGCCTCCAGGGACTCCTCCATGAACGACGTGGTGCCAAACTCGGGTCTGGCAACATAGCAGCCATAGACCCCTCTATCTTGAGGGGACGGCCACAGATAGCATGCTCTGTGGAGCAGTAATAGGAACACTGGCCATAAAAACATGCATTCCCCACTGCAGAAAGAGAAAGACAAATGGTGACGTACAAGAATTCTCTGTTTGAGAGAAAGTGATGGGGGAATCTAAGAGCCAAGGTCAACAAACCTGGAGACGTGAAAAATGTTGTGACCAGTTTATGGTCGGTGGTGATGTCTTTGATCTGTTTTAATACATTAATAAGCCTCCCAACCACTGGAGGCATCCTTCTGAAACCCAGTATCCTTTTTGTGAGAGAGAAAGTGTTTTCGATTTTTTTTCTTTTTTTTTTATTTGTATTCAGACTGATTAGGCGATTTATCTTATGGCTATATATGTAATATAGAGTCTGTGCTCTTACCTGTCCAGGTGGAAGGCTGCGATCTCAGCATTGTGCCTCTCAAAGTCAGAAAAGTAATACAGATTCGCATTGGTCTCCTCATGCCGTTCCTGTCTTAAGTCGAGACAATTCTGATCTTAATTTTAAACAAAATAATCAAAATTCAGATCTTGAATTACATTAATATATTTGAGCCACTTCACTCTTCCCTTACAATGTAAAAACTATTCTGATACTACATTTTCATAGTTTTTCGGTGTTTGACCACCATTCTAAAGTGAAAATAAATATACTTAAAAAATGTGTCTCCAAATCTTGCATTTATCTTATTTTATTTGTTCATTGCATTGTGTCGCACAGACAGTGGAGGGGGGGGAAAAAATCGGAAGGTCTTGGTAGCCATTTTATTGAAAAATGAACCTACCTGGCGGCTGCCTTTTAGAACACAGTGTTATTCAGAAGAGGCAGCAAAAGACTTATGCAACAAAGATGTCTGTCTAGCAGCTCAAGTGTTTACATAGAAAAACAGTCGTAGTACAGTGGAGTGCAAAAATGACACATGGTGCTTGGGTCTCACTTCATGGGTTTGAAGAGCGCCTGTCCATAATTAGGAAATGACATCACCAACTTCAGCTGCGTCCCACCTGATTTTTGCACTGGAAAGCACCAGAAAAGTTTACTTGCAACATTTGTTGTTATTGTGAAATTATGTCTGGTAAATGTGACTTTAGTTCTCAAAAATTCATAGTTATATGCTATGTCATTTATTCTCGTGTGGACCTGGTCCTGCAGGAATTTTCCTTATTTTTGGAAACCCTTTATCTAAAGCCTGTATACACAATATTTTATAAAAGTAGCTTTAATGCATTAATTATGCCTTGTAATGCACTATATAATGCATTGTTTGATCTCATGGCTAATTGTAGCCACAGTTATAACACATTATAATACTTATCCACTCATTGTTGCACCTTTAGAAAGTGTACTGCATTAAAACGCATAACAAACAAACCTTCAAATATTATAATGCATTTTAACTTAGATTATAATTATTTATGAAAATGTATAAAGCATTACAACATACAGTACATTATGAATGCATTGTTATACATTATACATAAAGGCTTCAAGTAAAGTGACACCGAATTTTCTTTAACCCTCCTCCTCCCCAGGACCACTTGTCTACTACAGAGATTATTTTTGCTCAAAGGGGTCTTTGGATGCAAAATTCACTTTACATGTTGTTTGAACATAAATGTGTTTTGGAAGTGTATGTACTAGCTGTTGCACTGACTAATCAACTAGTCAACTTTAATGCACTGCCATGACTCTTTAAGCTTTATGTTGACTAATCGCTGGTCCTATAGAGGGCGCAACAGGATAAGAAATCTTTAAAGGACTTCCACATTTGTGCTGTTTCCAAACTGTTAAAATGACAAATAAATGCATGCTCTGAAAGTGCTCCACAAGACATTTGAGAATACATTACTGGATGTTTAAAATTTAATGGGAGAATGCACATTTTAATCTGTTTATTGTACAGGTATGTAAGTTAATTGCCGTTCTAGTCTAATACGCATCACACGCACTGTATGCACACGCTAGCATACACATGAAAAGTGAAGTATACCTTTGGGGTTTACTTTTTTCTCTGGAATGTAAAAGAAATTTTTTTAAAGACTGCCGATAACCAAATAACAGGCTTCTATGCTCTTTTCATCCTCCTCCCTCCCTCTGTCTTTCTCATATAAAGGCCTTGCTTTGCAAAATTTAAGGTCACCTACCTGCACTGACAATGCGGTGGGATGCCATTTGCTGAGTCAGCACTGACAGATTGGGGTCTTTGTGCTGATACATCTGCCAGCGAGATATACCAAGGTGAAACCGGAGCCAAGGTGGATGTGTCTCAGCACTAGCATTCCAGAGGATAGGATCATAGCCGTCCTCATTAGCACTCAGCCTAGGATGAGATTCACTCATGGGTCACTAACAGTACACTAGTCATAATTAAAGGTGCAAAAAGGAATTTTATTTGTCTTAATGGCTAATATGGCAGCAGTTTTGGACTCACTGGGTTACTCCACCCCAAAATGAAAATTTTGTCATTAATCACTGTAATGATAAAAACTTCGTATTCATCCAGAAGAAGGAGGCGGGAACCGGCGCACAATCAAAATGAAACTTTAATAATCACTGTAACGATATAATCTTCCTACTCATCGGGAAGAAGGAGGCGGGAACCGGCGCACAATCAAAACATTTTAATAATTGAAAAATAAACACAAACCATCGCACCAGCCCCTCACAGACGACTGGTGCGCTCAAAATAAAAAGCAAACATAAAATAATGTCCCAGGCCTGGTCCTCTCTCGTCCTTCACGGTCGTCGCTCCAGTTTTATATCCTTCCATCTCCTACGTGGGACTCGATACCGGCGGTGGGGCGCAGGTGTAGCTCATCTCCAATCACTACACCCGGCCTCACTCCTCGTTCCCACGCCTCTCGGCCCCGCCCCACTCGCCACAATCACAAAATAAACAAAACAGCGCATCAGCCCCTCACGGACGACTGATGCGCGAAAATAAAAGCAAACACAACTAAAATCCCAGGCCTGGTCCTCTCTCGTCCTTCACTATCGTCGCTCCAGTTTTATATCCTTCCATCTCCTACGATGGACTCGAGACCGGCGGTGGGGCGCAGGTGTCGCTGATTTCCCAATCATCCCGCTGGCCTCACTCCTTGTTCCCACGTCTCTCGGCCCCGCCCCACTCGCCACAATCACCAAACCCATAAAAGCACCGTTCGTCTTCGGAACACAATTTAAGATATTTTGGATGAAAACCTGGAGGCTTGAGACTGTCCCATAGACTGCCAAGTAAATAACAGTGTCAAGGTCGATAAAAGGTATGAAAAGTCCTAGTCAGAATACTCCATCTGCCATCGGACGTGCAATCTGGGTTATATGAAGCAATGAAAACACTTTTTGTAAGTGAAGAAAACAAAAATAATGACTTTATTCAATAATTATTTTGTCAACGTTCTCCTCTGTGTCACTCTATATCACCGTATGCTGTGTATGCTCTTCTGTGTCCTACGTGTATTTAGCTTTGATTTTAAATGAAACAGCACATTCTTGTTATTTACTTGGCAGTCTATGGGATAGTCTCAAGCCTCCAGGTTTTCAACCAAAATTGTGTGCCGAAGACAAACGGAGCATTTACGGGGTTTGGAACGACATGAGGGTAAGGGATTAATGACAAACTTGTCATTTTAGGGTGTCCCTAGTATCCCTTTGATACTGACACCTAGAGGCCAGTATGAGGTATCACCCAAAATTGAATGTTTTTGGTGTGATTTTCTCGATTCAGACCGATTCGTGAACCGAAGTTAGACCACTATTACTTGTCAGAAATAATCAATTAAAACTTTAGAATTTATATATTATGCATGGATATATATTCGAAAATCAAACAAATCCACATGCAGTCCAAAAAAAAAAGGTGATGTCATAATGTCCTCACCATTGCTGTGCGCTTCGCTCTTCCTCTTTTTTCTTCGTTCGGACTCTCAGCAGCCAATCACCATCGGCCAGTGGTGGAGTGGGCAAATTATACAGCGGGTGGGAGTACAGAGCCTCCAGTTTGGCAAGATCACCTGCTGTGCCATCCATTTCCACTTCCTGGGTGTCACTTCCTGCAGCCGCCATTGTGCTTGTTGAAGCAGATGTATTTTGAATGGAGAAGCTGATGGAGGTCTGGATATCAGGGTATGAGTGGTGCTCGCAGGAAGTGTGGTATATGGACAGGACAAGAGAAACCACGAGCAAGTGAAGACACAGGAAGACAATTAACAGCCAAAAGCGCAATGTCCGTGAACGCCGACGTGTACATACTCGCATTGTACTGAAATTAGATGGCACAAAGTATAAAGTTCAACTCTACAGTCACCCATGTTAAAGAATATAGAGCAAAACATACCTGTCTTCCAGAAGGTGTTTCTGTCTCCGTCTGTCTGGACTAAAAGGAAGCTCAGACTGTCCTTTAGACCGTATTCCCCGTTTGCACTCTTGCACTCCCTTTTTGTGCCAGGTTAGGTTGATCTGAGTGGACATGTTTACTTTCCCCCCTGTAATGTCCAGGCAAATGTCACCCAATACGGGAGAGTCGGGTAATTTTTTTTAACCAAATTGTCCTCTATCCTCGTGCAACCAAGCATACTTTTTCACTTTCATTCTCTGTAGAGGGCAACTATTTATTAGTAATTTATCTGGTGAAACCAAATGATTGGAGGCCTGGACATGAAAGCTTACATGAAAATGTTTTTTTAATATATGTTTTTATTTTATTAAGATTTATATTTTATAATTCATTTAATACAAAAACAATTGTGGTGTCGGGGGGCAGTAGGTTAATATTAATAAAAAAATACAATTAATAAATGTTTTAACAAGAATTTATTATTGAGAAAAAAAATTATTACACAATTATTAATATTTAATTATTAATATTTATTTTGTATTATTTAAACATTTTGGTTTTCCATGAACAAAACTGTTACATATCGGACAATTTAATAGGAATGTTTTTTATTATTATTATTATATATTTTTTTAAAGTCTTGCCTTCTTTTTTCCCAATATTCCTAAGTAGGATGTGCTTTTACGTAAATATAATTTCACTTGTCATGTACATAGCTGTTGTAAGTCTGTTAGACAGTTCCAAATCAGGAAGGACGGGGCAAAACTTATCTTTTGGGTCTCATAATTTCACCCTGTACATCTGATGGGGTACCTCCTCACATTGGCAACCCAGAAACAGACTGGCACAAGCATCTCTCGTGCAAACATGCGCCCACATTCACCACAGACCAGCAGATGAATAACTCGGAGTACACCTCGCACCGCCTGGTGCTTCGTGATCAAATCTGCCCATTTGCTAATGTTGCATAATGGTATGCATCAGAGATCAGATGCACTGCAGAAGGGGAAGTTTATGCCATGACTTTATGCCAGACAGGATAGATAGATAGATATAATATACATCCTTGATAATTAGTTATCCTTCAGTGTCCTGTAAAAGTGGATGGTGAGTCCTGTAACATTATGTCTGTACAGGTTGCCAAGTAACAGTTTTGAAATGAAGCTGATCAAAAGGGAGATGCCAAAATGCCAAACAATTAAAGCAAAGTTGTTTAGAGTGTGGGAGGTTGCATAAAGCCCTTTTTTGCAAACCAAAAGACTGACTGAGTTTTTATAATATGCCAAGCAGAAAGTTTCTCCACTATGCATTTAAAGCTTACACAATCTATTTTATAAATGCAGATTGTAGATGTTTCATTATTAAAAATGTTTTGATGTGATGGTTAAGCAACATGTTATAAAAGAGTCCAAAGAGTCCAACCCGATCTCATGGCAATTCATACTTGTTTTACGAGGTCGCGAAGTTGTACCAATTCGTACAAAGGACCACACCTAACCCCGCCCCTAAACCTACCCCTCATACAAATTGTATGAGTGAGGTCATACAAATTCATACAAATTAGCAACCTCATAAAATGCTTACTCTGCTTAAACTCGGTCCATGCAATCTCACAGGCCACACCCATATCACATATATATCCAATCAACAACTGATGCAGAGAACCAAGTCTCCACCCAACATTTCATTTCTTTTTCCAAATATCCATAAAACTCAGATGTACGTCACAATATGGAAGAAAAGATGATCTCTACACAGATTTAATTGCAACTTCAAATTTAGAGTTAAAAATAAAATGGCAGCGATGGTTGATGTGGAAAAACATGAAATGAAATGAAAATGTTTTGCCGATATTACGGGATGGCACATTGGTGCTTGTAAATTTTTATATTTCATATATATTTTCCATATATATTTAATATACATTTCAGATCAAACTGCATATGTTTTAGAATTGTATTTCATTATATATTATCACAACTATCATCCAAAGACTTCAGGGAATGTACTTTTGCTGCTTTTCACCATAAATTTTTCAGTAATTTATTCGTTTTTACTTGAAAAACCATGTATTTTGCCATTATTTTATATTAAAATTGTTGTTATTTAAAGTTCATCTTTCTAACCATCTTTTTGTGTTCCACAGTGGAGTTGGAGTGTTACTTTAAACATATTGTGAGTCATTTTGCTGCAATTAATAGTTAAAAGTGAAAAGGGTGAGCAAAGAAAGGTTAATGCGTGTCTATTTGTACAGAGGTCACAGTAACCTGACAGCAGGTCAGTGTGTGTCCGAGTAAACAGATGCTCTGAGCCAGATGTCTACTCGCTTGTGCAATAATCAGTAAATAAAAAGTGCTTCAAAGACTCAAAGAAACTGAATCCCTGCTCCTTAAAAACACATATTTTCTCAATACATACATACCTATTAAATTATATGGATAAAAGCCATTTTTCTCCAATGACAGCTCTCAGAACGAGAATCCAAACAGCTGATAAATGCATCACAGCCATCTAACAATTGATTAACATGACTTGAGTCCCTTTTAAGAAAGCAATATTATGATAGAGAGCACTTCACAATATGTTAACTGATGGACTGGAGTGATGTGGATTATTGTGATGTTTTAATCAGCTGTTTAGACTCTCATTCTGACAGCACCCATTCACTGCAGAAGATCCATTGGTGAGCAAGTGACATAACGCTACATATCTCCAAATCTGTTCCCATGAAGAAACAAACTCATCATCTTGGATGACCTGAGGATGAGTAAATTATAGGGTGCACTGTTCTGTTAAGTGTCTGTTGTTGTCTTTTTAAATCAATATTTCTGACACTTCAAATGATGTATACAAAAGGGTTTAATTAGTTTCTAACAAGGTTTTATTACACAAGACAATAACAGTAGTTATTAATAATAAAAACAAATACACATTACAGCTGTGCAAAATGTACAACTCCTATAAAATATCACAAGTTTTGAAAACAGATCATGTGTGTTCACATATAAATAAAAAAATAAGATTTGTCTTATAAAAATAATTTGTGATTCAGAAAAATAAAATGAAAGGAATGGAAACTATCATAAGCAGATGAGGATGTACAGATAGAAGACAGAAAAGAGACAGATGGAAAAAGAGTGACAGAGATGAACAATAAAACCAACAGATGGCCTGTCAGCTTTGAGAGAACAGTTAAAACAGAGAAGAAAACATAAAGCGCTAAATAAACGGTATGAAATAATGCACCCTGTTCAGTAATGAATATAAAGTCAGAAAGGACATGAAAAAAAGTTTTGTCAGACAGTCATTTAGTGTCAGGAACACTTCCATACACACACCGCCAAGCCTCCACCGAAGAACATGTAAAGCAGGTTCTTCACTTCGTGCGTAATTTCGAAACCGAAGCCCTCACCAATCACCACATGCCAAGAGCTCCCGAACTTCTTATCCATAGACTCCTTTATCATTTTGGCGGCGTTCTGTTGAGAAAGAACCAATGAACAATCACAAAGGAGACATCTCAACATCTCCTTAACATCTCATCTGCTTCTCCTAGATGGCAGTGAGAACTAACCTCATTATTTGAGACAAACTTCTCACACGCCGTTACGCAGAGCTCCATGGTCTCCACCCGCATCTCCTCAGACATATCTGTGTGCTGTGGAGGAAATATACTCTATGTTTCGGGTCAATTTGACCCGCATCGATTTTTCTGTTTTTCTTTAAGCTTTCTAACTTTTAGATTCTTACGGAGTTGTGAAACTTTGGATTATGAGAATTTATATTATGACTGAGATGTTTACGATTCATTTTGACCAATATTTCATGGTTAAAGGCAGTTGGACAGGCCCGAAAAACAAACTTTTATTGCATCTGACAGTCACTTGTTTCTCCAAAGAAATAAAGACTGTGCTGAAGATGTAAATTTTTATAAGTTCATGTAACAAATCAATGGTTTTTAGTGTTACCAATGCAATGCTCGACTGTTTGAGTTCAAGAAAGCACTAAGAAAGCATTTTCCAACCTTTTTTTGTATTGCTTGTTACGATATGGTTTATAACATTCATAATTTGTCATCAGTGGAGACTGAAGAAGTCCGTTCATGCAACAGTCTTTACCCGTATGAGAGGAAAGCTGTGTAGTCTCTTGTAGTCTGCTTCATCCTTCTTGCCATCGACGTACTCTGCCATGATGTTCAGCTCTAGATGAGATTAAATGGACATATTAACATATAAGAATTTATAGTTAACAAATCTAATATATCTTTAGGTTTAACGTTTATTTAATCGTTTTTGAAGCCGCGGTATGGTATCAGTAATACCATGATACTCTGATATACCACAGTACAACAAAGTTACTTAAAATAATACAATGGCATTTCAATCGTAAATTTCAATAAAATGCCATCACCTTGATTCAATGTCCAAACAACAATGCTTATACCATAGTACTTTTTGTTGAAGGAAATGTCAAATAAACATAATTTAGCGTATTTTTGAACAGTTAGTAATATCCCTGCATGCTTCTGAAGTGATTATTAGCTTTGTTTTGGAAAACGAACAGTAACCTATAAAGAAAACTGCTAGCTTGCTAAGCTAATTTGTATGACTTGGTCACTCGTTTTTATTTCTATTAGCGTTATATGATCTACCTAGGTGTTTAACGTTGCATATAAACTAGCTTGGAATTTAGCGTAATAAAAATTTACCGTAATAAAGAAAACTGAAGTTCAATGTGCTTAAACCGACATCGCTAGAGAGACATGTCCAGCATAGCAACCACTCCTCCGCGACAGCTGTGTGCTTGACCCCGCCCCCTGAACGCGTCGCTGGTCGTGATTGGTCCGTGGGCGTGTCGTTCATTCGTTCGTTCAAGAAAACGCCATGCACTGGCATGTGTCTAGTGAATTTCAATGGTCATTTGTTTCTGGTCTTCTTCATTTATGAGGACAGATAACTGAAAAAGTCAAATTTAAGAAGTATCCTTAAAACGATAGTTCACCCAAAAATTGCTGAAAATCGAGGATATCCAAGATGTAGCCTAGTCTATATGAGTTTGTTTCTTAATCTGAACAGATTTGGAGGAATTTAGCATTACTGTACATTACTTACTCACTAATGAATCCTCTGCAGTGAATGGGTGCCGTCAGAATCAAAGTCAGCTGATAAAAACCTTCACAATAATACACAAGTCCATCAATTAATGAATGCATTGTGAGCTGCATGATTGTAAGAAACAAATCCATCAAGACATTTTTAACTTCCAAACATTACTTTCAGCTAAAATATCTATAGGCATCTTATTAGGCTATTAATGTTGCTTTCTCCAGTGAAAAGTTACCTCTTCTGAATCAGGAGTGAAATATGCACAGATCAAGCGCCATTTACAAGCAAAAAAATAGTTCTAAGCAAATGTGTCAGAGATTTATGTATTATAGACTGCCATTTTGGCCAGAAGCTTCAATCTAAAGTTAAATAGTCTTAATGACGGGCTTGTTTCTTACAAACACACAGCTTTTGCTTCACAAGACATTAATTGATGGACTGCAAGTCAAGTCTTATTGGTCTTTTTTAAATAAATAAATACAAATAATAATAACAATTCAGAGAAAATGTACATTCTGTTCTCGTTTGCTTGCTTTGATGTCATTCCAAATCTTTAGGATGAATACTGACAAAGCTTCTAACCACGCAACGAGTAAATGTTGAGAGAATTTTCCTTTTTTTGGTATTTCTTTAAGCTCAGTATTTTATGAGCACAGACACCAGCTGTGTTTTATCCCCATGTAACCTTACTGCAGTCTGAGCAGGGTGAAGCCTGCTATCTAGATGCTGCATTGGTCCCACTACATTCATCTGCGATATTTACTCTCTTGCTTTTCACTGACCCTATTAAGCTCTAGATATATCTGTGCACAGCTGGTGAGTTTGCCCCAGATAACTGTCACACTGATCTAAGAGCTGTCAGTGAGATGCAATACTGCTCTGAGTATGACCATAACAGTTGCTTGTAGCCATTGACTTAGTATTTGTTTTTATCCATACTATGGAAGTCAACAGCTACTGTACCAGCAACTGTTGGGGTACTAACACTCTTCAAAATATCTCCTTTTTTGTTCAACAGAAGAAGGAAACTCAGGATTGGAACAACTTGAGTGGGATATGACAGAATTGTAATTTTTGCATGAGCAATCAAAAAATGCAAATGTTAACAGGATATAAAAATGCAATACAGCTAAATAGTTTCTCATATTTAATATTCAGGGAGAGCATTAAGCTATAGCCATTATAGTATGTAATGCATTGGATTGTGCTGATTTTGAGACACTCGATCATCTAAAAGCTTTTCATGAGTTTCCCAGACAGACCATGTTTTGATTTGTGGATTACAGGGGATTTTCAGTTTCTAGATAGACTTACAAATAAAAGCAGGGGGAGGGGAGAAGGGGAGAATCTAACCACTGATTTGAGCAAGATTATAAGCAAGAACCTTAGGAGGAGGAGGAGGAGAAAAGAGAGGAGGCTTGCAGCAGATGGGAGTCTGGAACATCATGACATTTACGGAGCATTACAACCAAGGAAAGTGTTTCTTTATGAATGTGTCTAACAAGTGTTGTGAGGAATAAAGGCAGCCGTTGTACACCATCCATGTCATAATATTATTTTTATGTGATTGTGGGAAGGATATACGAAGGATACCCAGCTGGCATATGAATATTGAAATTTTCAGTATTGCAAAGATTTAAATGAATTCAAATGGCAAATAGAGAGACTGTATAGAAGAGGAAATTCACACACACACACAGAGGATGTTACTGGTGTGAGAGAAGCAGCAGGGGTCGGTGTGATGGAGGGGGTCATAAACACTCATCTATAATTCAACAGCAGCAGCAACAACATCAAGAGAGCAATGAGAGGATGAGAATGACAATAACCAGCATTTGCATGAATTTGAGCCCATGAATTTGTGCATGTACCGTGTTATTTTATGTATATATTTTAAGCGTTTTGTTTTGGATTGGTTTATATTGGTTTAAATGCTTGTATAACAATGGTCAAAATAATCAGACCATCAAGATATTTTGTGGTTCAAAGTCCTAGAGAGACAGACAGATAAGTAAACAAGACAATGCATGCTTATAGTTCATTTTCTTCACAGTTTTAATATTTTCATCCACATTTGTCACATGAACATTTGTCACATTATCATTGTAGATCCTTGGTGGTGCAAATATGAAGAAGCACTATACAGACATCACAGCTGATCATCAACCAATAGCAAGAGTCAAATAAACAGGCACTTCTCTGTAAGCTTTTCTCTGTGAGGGGGCAAGTAGGACTAGATGCAGTGCAATGGTAACACGGCAAGATGCTAAAAACTGTTTTACATTCATATTATCATAGTGTGTGGGCTGCACATCAGATCTTCAAAATTTACTCTGATATTTAAGATGTTAAGCTTCAAATTAAACATTTTGGGTCTTGCTGTATCTGTGAGAAAAAGATACACAGCAGGGTAAAGACTCAGATGCCAAAAGACAAACATTTTAAACATGTTATGATAAAGATAAGACGTTATACACCTTTAAGTGCTGCCGGACTGAAATAACAAGTGCAGTGACCCTAAGGGATCGGTAATAAAGACAAGAAAGGAAAAAGCTGCTGTGGGAAAAAAGCTTAAGCTCCACTTTACATAAATAATGAAACAAGAGCAAGACAAGTGCTATGAAAATGAGCCACATCCATCATATTACAAAAACATTCTCTATATCTGAAGGGACCGTTGTGCGGTAATGCTTTGAGAAGAAGGGCATGAAATATCACAAGCAACACGAGACGCAAACAGACCTTTAAAAGCCCTCGGCAGCAGCTCTATCCAAAGTGACACAACCACACACACAGACAAATCCATTTCCAGTAGAAACAAGAACTCAGTGAGAGTGTAGCGCTACGGTAAAGATATTCTATACACAGACTGGGACCACAGCACAGTTGTAATACCTTTCAGGCCATTTTTGTCTTATTTACCCTTGCCCCAAAAAAGAAAGGTATCAACCCATGGCCCTGCTCACTGCCGGGGATGTGAGCTCTGAAGGCAGGGGTCAACAGGGTCCTTGACTGCCCCTCCAAACACATCCACATCTCGGTCAGTCCAGGGCACTATGTTCCCCAAGCGGGGCGACTCTGCACATGCCGCCAAAGCAGCAACCTCTGTTGGCGACAACACCCGGTCCCACAGGTTAAATAAGGAAAGCTCCCCAACAAGAGCCTGGGATGCATCAAACCGCCCGCCAAGGGTATCCTGCAGAGGAGCCAAGGAGAGTGGAAGGGTTACAAATGTATAAACATAATGTTGCATCAGAAATACTGTGCAAAAATGGTACCATTAAGGGTCCAACACCTTGTCACTGGGGTAGGACCCTCAAAGGCATACCTTTGTACCTTAACAACCCTTGAAAGATGCAAACATTGTCAGGAAAAAAATAGCAAAAGTTGGGGCACTTACCTTTAAAGGACAACTTTGTACCTTATCTACCCATTAAAAGGTGCATTTTAGAGGCTTTTTTGGGGGCTAAATAAGGTACAAAGATGTCCTGTTGAGAACACTGTGCCAGTGACAAGCATTTGCAAAACTGAAGGTACAGTTTTTGTAATTTTTTTTTTTTATAATTTTTTTTTTTTCAGAAATGAAGGTGTACCTTTAAGGTTGTATTCAGACTCGTCCAGGTCTTGCTCACCTGTTCCTGTCCCAGCACCAAGACGCCCCCAGATTTGATGGGGTGCCATGCGGACAATCCTTCACCACGTCCTCTCATCTTTCCACCTTGATATGCTTTCCAAACTCCATCCCGTAGGGTCCAACTCACACATATGTGCTGCCAGATGCCCTGGGGCAAAGATAGAGGCAGCTGTGCCACCTGTAAATGGAAGGAAGGGTTGAGTCCATCAACAAGGTTGCTATGGAAGGAAGATTTCGGGCAGGGTTCCTCAAATCTGGACCTGGAGGGCCACTGCTCTGCAGAGTTTAGCTCAAACCCTACTTATACTTTTGTAGTAACTCTAAAGACCTTGATTAGATTGCTCATGTGACTTTGACTTTGGGTTAGTGCTAAACTCTGCAGAGCAGTGGCCTTCCAGGCCCATATTTGTGGAGCCCTTGTGTAGTAGGTCTGACCTTATCATTGATGAGTAGTTCTGCTGGATTATGAATGCCCTGCAACAGGACAAGTTCATTCGGTTGTTCCGGTACAGCATAGGAAAATGGTGTCCCAATTCCATTCTCAGAAGGCTTGAGCCACAGACACACCGTGAAGGCGTACATCTCTGGAATATTACGCCGGACAAGCCCATACATGTAGTTAGTCCGCACAGGGAAGGAAAGTTTATACCCTTGTGGGTAACTGTAATCTGTAAGACCTGGGAAGGAAAGATCGAGAATGTGAGTTGAGACCATTTCATCCCCTTTCCCCTAAGTTTGACCAAACCTTCCTCCTTACTCTGTTCCAGCTCTGCAATACGCTCTTGCAGGGTGTTGATTCCCTGGTCTATGTGCTGGTGGTGGCTCTGGGTCTCTTTCCGGAGGTTCTTTCGCTCCTTCTCCAGCAGCCTAATCTTTTTTTCCAGCTCTCCCTCCAGATCCTCCACAGGCCTGCCAGGCTCGCCCACCACTACACTCCCCAGTGTGCTCACAGTATGCTCAGTGTGGTTCATCGCTGCCGGGCCAATCTCCAACTGCAAGATAATTATGCAAGAAGTCTATATCACAGAACCTAATACATCCTGTTCAACAAGTGTACCTGACTAAATTAGACCCATTTCAATTACAGGAACTCAGGAGAATGATTTGTTCTTGAATCAGATATACTTTTCGAATTAACTCTCTTTTTTTATTTGAGGATTTTGAGTGAACAATGACCTACATTTCGTTCTGTACCTAAAACAATTATTATATGGTTGGAGAAGACTTGGAATATGATGCATGAGTTATAAAAAATATGTTTTTATATTTTTTATGGTGCTTTTACATGCTTTTTGAATCTTGAAAACTCCCTGTAATTGCATAGAAAACAGTGACCACTACATTCTCTAAAAATTTTGCTTTAGTGCTCCGTGGAAGACAGAAAGTTGTGCGGGTTTTGGAAGGACATGAGGATGAGTAAATAAACTGTTAAATAAACATAGACATTTTACAGAAAATAAGGGTTTAAAAAATAATGAAATCTTGCCCTAATGAACAGGAAATATATATATTTTTTCAGCAATAACAAATCTGGTCCATAAGTCAATATCACAACATCTACAATTAAGGTGTGTACTTTTCTCTTTTTTTTCAGCAGGTTAAGTACTACAATATGAACAGGCACAATGAATTACCCCCCGATCTTGAACTTATGCACACATCCTTACCTACAAAACCATTTCCCCAGAATACCTCCATGGCACCAAATTCCAAAAACCTTTTAGACTTTTTTTATTATTATTAATGTTTATAGTGTCTCACACCAACCTCCAACTTCTCTATGCGATCTTTGAGTTGAAGAATCGCTCTCTCCAGTTCCTCCACAGCCCGCGCCGTCTGCAGTTGTACCGCAACCGAGCTGCTCACATCGTCCCCGGCCATGTGGCGACGGTTGCCCGCCCAAACCCCCATACTCCTCTCATGCAGACTCCTTTCCTCCAGCCCGCTCTCACACTCCGAGACTTTCCCGGTGAGCTCCGTGATGGTCCTCTGGTCCATGAGGATCTGGTCGTTTTGCTGCATGACGATCTGCCGGAGCTCCTCAGCGGTGGTGCGGAGGCTCCAGTCCTCCTCATCTGCAAACGGGTCATCGGCCTGTTCTCTAAAACCCCTGGATTTACAATCACTGATGGGCACAGCGGTACAAATGAGTCGATTGAGGGTGAACTGTTTCGGACTTGGCCCAGTCACGTCCCCGGTACTGAGCTCATTGAGCGACGGTATCTCCAGGCCGATGTCCAATCCGCCGCCGCCTTCATAAGATTCAGCACCATGGAGAGCTCCGAGCGGCCCGGCGTGCGCCACGGATCCAGACAGCGGATCCAGAAGCGACAGCGAGCGGTTGCCGGATAGCGGCTGGGGCGCGGCGGCCGAAGATCGTGAATACACGCTGGCGATGATGCAGATGACCGCGCCGAGAAAAGCCAAGAGGCCGGCGGAGACTAAAACCACGACGAACTTCATCTATTCGATTGAGATCTTAAATAAAACCGCTGGATGCAGGCTAGTTTTATAGAATTGTAATGTTTACAAACGATCGGTTTTCACCATCAGAGAACAGGTCTGAATGGAATGAAGGTCGATCGCATTGGCTATTTTTTCTTCTCCGCTCGCAGCAGATGATGCTGCACCTCCTCCTCTTCTGTTGCTAAGTGCCCCTCTGTCCGGTTTCTATGGCTACCGCGCGCAATAGAGGATGGTGAGAGACTGTGATGAAAATGCGTGATGTGTCACATTGATGTAAACAGCTTTGGGTCTCTTCATCACCATCTATGAATAGGCTACTCTGAACAGACTGTGTTACTGAAGAGAAAAATACACATTAGAACATTATGAGTGATTCTTGACATAAAAGAATTCTGTAATGAATCTCTGTCACTGATATGACAAAGATGTCTCATTTACGAGTGAATGTATTTAGTTAACGTATGATTTGGGCATCCTAACACGAGATAAAAAAAAAAAAAAAAACAATACATGACTTTATCAGATTTGGAAATGACAGTTCTGACCTTTAATTTCGTCTAAATTAATGATCAGCTGTTTAAACATCCCCTAAACTAGTGGTTATATGGTAGTATAGTATCTTCAACACAAAAAACTAAACGTTGATTAAATAAATCTCTTTGTTTATTTGATTAAAATAGAAGTTAAACCAATATTTTTTTCTGTGAGTGGGAGAGTAATTTTTCTTTCTGCTTAATTTTTATGTGGAAACCATGATACATTTTTTTTCAGGATTCTTTGAATACGTTCAAATGGACGGCATTTTTGAAATGCAATTGCTTTGTTTTGTAACAATGTAGATGTCTTTACAGTCACTTTTGATTAAATTAATGTGCCATTGCTGAATAAAAGTATTAATTTCTTACAAATTCTGACTGACCAAATGATTGAAGAGTAGTTCATATACACACAAAATTAAATAGTGAATTAAAGATACGCCACCTACTGGCGTATCAATGTACTCCAGCTCTATACTGTATTTCTTTTTTAAGTCACAAATTCCACACTTTTCAGACGCAAAGTCTTTTTACCTAAATAATCTGCCCTGATTTCTAAAATTTCTTAAATGATAAAATATTCTTATAAAAACATAAGTATCATTAACAATCTGCTAAAACATGGATGCAATGCACAAGCACATGGCCCAATATGCAACCTTAATTTAATTATATGGTTGAGGTATATCTTTAAAAACATATCTGTGGGTGTAGAGAATCAATAACAAACAAACAAAAAAGAAAATCAGTCTTATGTGTCCAAATTTCACTGACGAACAGATGGAAGCTGCTTCTGATTCACTTTATGTAGTTCTGCTTGAGTCATTAAAGCCATTAATGTTCAAACATAAATAAAAAGATATCGTCAGTTGCTTTGAAAAATACTTTCCACAGAGAAAAACAAAAGACATCCGTTTGGCTTTTCAGAAATCCAGCCACTCAGCCATTTTAAAACAGTTAGATGGAGAGATCTCGCCCCCCAGCACATTAAAGGCATAGTTCACCCAAAAAGTATTCAAGATGTACTAAAAGCTTACCGGACACAGTCCACATGGTGTCTTGACCAGGGCAGTGGGCTGAATTATGGGATTCACACCCCTGTAGAGCTGCACCTGATTGGACGACCTCAATGATTTAACAGGGGCGTGGAAATGTAAAAGCTCTGATAAATACGCAGGTGCCAACCCATTTCAAATCTTAAAAACAAAAAAATCAAATCTTGAAATGAATCCTGAAGTGGATAGGAAGCCAGTATAGTGAAGCTAAGACAGGGGTAATGTGCTCACACTTTTTAGTCCCAGTTAAAAGCTGAGCTGCTGCCTTTTGGACTAACTTTAAGCATTGAAGAGATTACTGATCCAAGTCATTGTTCATTAGAAAGGAATTACTTGATGATAAAGTCGAATGTCAACATTACTAATTACACATTCAAAGATAAATTTAAAGTTGAAGTGAATGCTGTATCGGATTCAGTCTACACACTATTGTATGCTCTTGCGATAGACTGGGAGAGTTTACAGACTGTTGGGTTGCCAGACCGCGCAAAATAAACACTGAAAACGGACTTAAAACCCAAGACCTCATTCAGAGACTTGCCTCTGTTGAATAAGAAGAAATATGCACCTTTTCATAAACTCGATGTTTTTTTAAAACAACGTCAAGAACTCACAACTGCGATTTAAAACGTTTATAACCGAAATAATCTCTTATAAGAAGCGGACGTGGCAACACCGACTGGCAGAGTGCGCCGCACCAGGTTCATACTGCGCTGGAGGACGAGAAGAATTCAGTTTAGACAAGAACGCTGATGGTGGTGAATTTAGCACATTTTAAAACCTATTCTCTTCATACATTTACTTAAGCTGATACTTGATTGGTACTCAATATTAATATTAATTAATACTTGGCAACGATTAATCGCATCCAAAATAAAAGTGTTTGTGTATATAATGTATGTTCGTGTACTGTGTATATATTATGTATATATAAAGACACACTCATTTTGAAAATATTTACATGTATATTTTCACATTTTCATATATAAATACATAATAATATATATTTCTTAAATATATGCATGCATGTGTGTGTATTTATATAAACAAAATAAATATAAACAGTACACACACATTTATTATGTACACAAAAACTTTTATTCTGGATGACCAGCACTAACATTAATATTGAATATTGATAGTGGTTAATATTATGATCAATGAACAGAAAATGTATTTGAAATATAAATCATTTATAACATTGTAACATTATTCATATCTTTCTTTTCACTTTTGATCTATTTAACGCAAAACTGCTAAATACGTATTTTCTTTCTTTCTTTCTTTTTTTATCTCTTTTCTTACGAATCCATACAATTTATTTGCATGGTTTAAAAAAAAAGATATTAAGACACAAAAAATGGTTTTCAACAATGATAATAAATAAGAAACATTTTAAATTAGCAAACGACCATATTTGATACAACATACGGTAGGCTATAACAATATAAGACTACTGAAAACACTGAGAAAATATTTTGCATCGTTTTAGCACTCAATAAAATATTTCATACCATAAACCAGCACTTACGTAAATCGCATTTTGTATTAAAAAAGAATAGGGGTCTGTGACAACACGAGTTAACACTGACAAAATTCATTTTGGGATGAATGAGGGTACAAGAATAACACAGCTTTCCTGCGCATGCGTGCTGCTCAGTTGCTATGGGTTACGTGACGAAACAATGTCCCGTCCAGCTGTGTTTGTTACAGCGTCGTTGGATACAGGGTTGTGTTCGGAAATATGGTTTATGATTCAAAACTGTAGATACTTTAATCTACATAATCACTCAGGACGGTAGAGTTTCCCAGCTCATATTGTCTATAGCCTACCGCATGTTATGCATGCGCTGAATGATAGTAAACTCATCTCTATGTAACGTTAGTTCAGAGTTTTCTGTCGGTATTTTTGACGTGTAACGTTACTGCAGCTTCAAGAGCGCAGACATGACAGCAGGTTCAGTGGCAGCACCTCAGATCATCCCCATCCGCCTTCCGCCTCCAGGAAGAGCCAAGCACGAGATTGAGTCCCGCACTCCTGTGGAGATCAAGTCCGGTGAGTCCGTGCGATGTTACCGGACACAGACAGACGTGCTCGTCTCGTGTTGATCTGCGTGTGTTTAATCTCGCACATGTCCCAGACTCCTCTGATGCGACTGTCCTGTACACGCTGGACGGCAGTAAGCCGGAGGTGATGAAGAGGCCGGGTTTCGGTGACAGCACTCTGAAGTACACCGAGCCTATCCGTTTACCCGCGGGGAAAGTGTCCGTGAGAGCCATGGCTGTCAGCACGTATGCATACTCTCTCTCTCACACACACACACACACACACTGTAAGTTGCATTAAAACTTTCCTGGATTTATTTATAGTTTTATTCTTGTCCCAAACCCTAATAATAAATGGAAAATAACATTTCAATGCTTTCATATCTGCTTATCTGAATTTTCTGTTCTGTTGCCATAAGAAATTTTGCATTCTCGCATATTTGAGTTCTCTAGCAAAATTATTTGTTGTTGTTTTATTTTGTAGGGGAATTTAAAAAAACACTGAAATATAATTATTCTTAAAAAAAATGTTTAATTACAGACAGTACATAAATTAATATTAACAATATGAAATAACTCACAAATTGTAAATAACATAATAATAAAACTTGTTACATAACTATAAACGTATTTACAAATTTTGATTATTTAAATTAAAAAAGATTTTACCAGTTTGTATATTGTGAAAAATTGGTATACACTATACATTTTTATACAAATTTAAACAGTTTATTTAAAAAAAAACTGTCCCATAGTTTTTATACATATAACCCTACATTTTTATCCCTAATAAAGTTTTGTCAGTGAAGAGCTTGAGATGAAATATGAAAAAGAATATTGATTTTATAGTGCATCATATACAGTCAAGTTATAATTTCATTTAATTTTGTCTATTTTTATTTTTCAAACATTTGAATATGAAATTAACCTAAGCAATTTTTTGAAAAATTATATAAATTTTTTTTAAAATGTAATTTCTACCACCGTCATTTCCATAATGCTACTGAACCCAATGCATCATTTAAAATATCACAGAATAATGCATTTATATCCATTGTTAGCAGACAAATTATACAAACTTTTGAGTGAAAAGAGAATTTATTTTCTCCATCAAATGTGCCTGTAGTTGAAAGAAACCCCAGACGACAAATTGTACCACAAACTGACTCAAATAAAGAGTAACGTTTGTAATGTAACACAGTGATGGCCGTCAGAGTGCAGTCGTCACCAAGGTTTTCATCGTGGCGCCATCTCCGTCTCAGGATCTGACTACAGGCCAAGAGGATGACACTTTGATTAACAGCCAGCCAATCAACGGCAAGGATGTCAGTTTTAAACCCATTCTGCTTTTAACGTTATATTATTGCATGCATTTAAAATTATGTATTATAAATCTTACTTTCACGTTGAACAGGAGGTGAGCAAAAATGGAGCTGGCATTTCCTCTAGTGAAAGTTTAGGTAAATCATTTGGTTCTAGATAGTGCATTTGTCTCACACGCAGACACAATACCTTGACTATCTTTTGCGCTCTTTTACATCAGATGTTCCCAGCAGTGAATCTCGCAGAGCTTTGAAAGGCCCTCGATTCCTGTCCCAACGCCTCGGCTCCAGTTCATCTGCTCGGCTGACGGCACAAAAAAACACGCAAGTAACGGTTTACAACAAATATATAGAGCCTTTCAAAAATAACCCTCACCATGATGGTGATCACTGTTCTCTCAAGCTATAAACAAAATACACCCTCCATTTTTTGTCTCAATTCCACCAGAACCAGAGCATAGATGCGGAAAACCTCTTGAAAACTTTGACGAGCACTCAGATATCACGGATCCAGAGAGAGACAGATTTCCTTAGGTGGGTTATATATGCTTCTAGTCAATATATGTATTGTTTAAATATGTTTATGTTAATATCGATCTTTCTGAAGATGTCCAAAGTGCCTGAGTCATCGCCCTTCGGATCCTTTCGCCCGATTCTGTCTGCACTGCGGCGCACCAGTGCCTCCAATACCCGGTCAAAGGCTGCCCCCTACTGAAGGAGGACAGGTACTACATATTATTCAGCGATACTCAGATAACCAGATCATTTTACTATAAAATGAGTTTGTGCTGTGATTTTTCACAGATGGGTCTATGTGTGCATTGTAAAGCCATGGTGCCTCTCAATACGGCCACATGTGTGGTGTGTGAGTCTCCTCTGACTCAACAACTGCAGCCGCAGGCTAGTCGGAGACTACAGGTAAATTCTCACCTGTAGTAGAGCAATCCTATGAGTCTATTACATGTACTTATTAGTTGTTATTCTAGGATAAGCTCATCTGTCACTCTTGTGGGACGGGAAACCCTGCTCATATCACACACTGTGTCACCTGTGAATCCCAGCTGCTTCAGCAAACCACAGTAAGAGCCCCGGCTACAAGAAACCAGCATCGTCTGCCTTAGCTAATCAGAATTATTATTTAATAATTATTAGGATGGTGACAGGACACTATTATAATGGTGTTTTTCATTCCACAGCCGTATTTGAGCGGACAGAGAGCTGCACCTGTACCCAGCTCACAGGGCAAAATGATTTTCTGCTCCAAGTGTAATAGAGTCAACCACTCGGATGCTCGATTCTGCGACTGGTGTGGGGCAAAGGTGACAAAACAGAACGGTTTTGTAAATATTTTTAAGTTAGGCATATGAAGCATATCTATGGCAGGATAAAGTCATTTCAGAACGATCATATTTATGAGTTAAACACTCCACAAAATTTTATTTGAGCCCTGAGTTTCTGAGTTGAGGGACATGTCCATGAGAAAATATGTTGCACACAATTAATATGGCATTTCTATTATTTCCAGTACATTTGTTGAAATTAATAAAAACTAGCTAAGTTGGATGGACGAAATATGATACTTCTGTGCAGTTATGATAGAATATGCAACAATTCAGTTTACAGCAACAGCATCAGAAAAATAAAAAAAACATATTTATTATTCATCATTTTGTAGAATTGAAAGAGTAGTAGAGTAAAATTTTTTGTAGAAAAGGTACCACCAAAGTGGTTAGACAACTGATGTTGTACAGTAGTTACAACTTCCCAACTCTAAATAAAAAACTTTTTGTATTTTTGTATTAGCTCGCAAATACGAAACTTTCAGAAAGGCGAATTTCAGTCGTGGCTGAAATTTGTTTTTTTAATCCAACCATTTATCTTGTTGTGAACAGTCCTTAAATTTGCGACAACATTAACCACTGTTCATCAAACTTTCACAGCTAAAATCCAGGGATTTTTTTAGGAATCCATTTAATTAGGAATCTTTTGGAGGGCAAAGGATTTCACAACAGGTTAAGGTTGGTCACAGATTCAATGCGTTGATCAACAGAAAGCTGCTTTGTTTGAAATTTTGCCAAAATTTCGCAAACATGTTAAGACTACGTAATAAACATAAACAGTGATATTCTTTCATTTTTAATGAGACACCAACTACAGCCTTGTATGTACCACCTCAACTTCCTGTTTCAATAGGAAATATAGGAAAGAAAACTTAATCGTCAAACAGTTTAATGTCCTCAAACTGTTCTGTCACTGAAAATTTTAATGGAACTGTATATTTGGTGTAAATTATAATATGAAGATTCAGTCAGAATATCATTGCATATCATTGGCAATCTTTGTGTAAACTGGACTGCCTTCTAATGTTGTGTTTATACTCACAGCCCGGCCACAAAGCCAGCTCTGTGACTTGTTCTCAGTGTGGAGCTAGCAGCCATCCTTATGCTAATTACTGCGGTGGCTGTGGTGTCTTCCTGGACGGCCCACCCAGGACGCCCTCACATGTAAACCAGGGACAGGACACACAGGAAGCTGATCAGGTACAGTACACAGCCTGTTTAGCGCTTATTAAAAGCGTACAGTATTATATCATCCTCCTCTTCACTCTTTCTCATATAGTCTTCAGCCTCCTGGCAGGCAGTCCATGCACCTGAATCAACAACTGAGCTTCCAGCGGCTGGTTTGCGCATGTGCGCAGATGCACAGACGCAGACGGTGGGTCTGTTTTTCCCATCCAGCACAGAGCTGAAAAAACTGAGCAAGCAGAGAGAGGCGGAGCTTTGCAGACAGGAGCAGATGAGTGACAGGAAGCCCCTCCTCACTGCCATTAGTCCCGGCCGAGGTACACTATTATATAATATACCTTTTCCAAATAAATAAACATGACTTCTACAGATATTTATGTGGTGTGTGTGTACGTTTATCATGTAGGATACTGGAGGAAGCAACTGGATCACATTTGCGCTCATCTGCGCAGTTACACTCAGAATAATACTGAGTTTAGAGCTCTGATTGGAGAACCTCGTCTGGGCAGAGTAAGAGCAGAACTATACTAGACATTTATATATATATATATATATATATATATATATATATATATATATATATATATATATATATATATATATATATATATGTATGTATGTATTAGGGCTGTCAGTTTAAAGCGCTAGCTTAATTAGATATGAAAAATAACGCAATTAAAGTATTTTAACGCACTGGCCCCGCCCCCCAGACCTGTACATCATCTTATGTGTAATACAGTTAACATGATGCAATGCAACAACTACATCAATGCAGTTATACCCTAAAATCCAAGATATTGGAGCAAAAAATTCCCCTGTGTTAGTTTTTGTCTCATATTTATATCGTAAAATGTCAAACGAGCAGGGAGAGCAGTCTTGCAGAAGTGCTCATTTTTGTCCCGGATATAACGAGTGCAAATTTTTCAGTTCAGTAAATAAGAAGTTGATATTTGGTTTATAATTGTTGTGCGTCTCCGAGAAACACAGGTGTTTAGTGAGCCGTGTACTGAATCCCTGAATGAATCGAACGTTTGAACGAATCAAATGAATGAATGACATTTACTGCCACCTGCTGGCAGATTTCGTTTCGTTTCGATTTAGAGTATCATTTCATAAATAATAATTTTTTTTTTTTTAAATCTGTCATCACTAGTATTATGAATACTGTTGTAACAAAGGTTTTTTGGTCACTAGTGACTTTCAGTATATTATCAAAAATTACTGAGATGTTTTAATGTTAGGCCGTTGTACCCTAAATGTTTTCGTTGAATCAAATCAAATATTTCTTTCTAAAGCTACAATTTGTAATGTCCACTTGATGCATTCTCATTTAACACAAAATAGCTTTAAATAATCTTTTTGTGGGTTTTTCACAGTCAAATTAAAAAAAATGTAATTGACTGACAGCCCTAATACATACATACATATACATATATGTATATATATAATACATTTGTTTACTCATTACTATTCATTTATGTTATTTTTTATTACAGATTTGTATTTTTAATCCTTTATTATTATTATTATGTTGCTGTTGTTGTTATTATGAACATTTTGTGTTTGTCATTCTTCCTTCTAGATGATATCAGCTGTTATTGAGGAGGACAGCTATGAAGTCAGTCTGCGCATTAACTTCCTCTCTGCCTCACCGGAGGGATCCAGGGTCAGAAACACTCCTGAGAGCTTTTATATCGAGTCTAAAGAGAGCCTCTTGAGTACTGCATGTTTTTCGGTCTGGGAGATCATGTTCGTGTTGTCTCTTTGCAGTCGTCTTCTGTCGGCCAGCAGAGCAGATCTGTGGCATCAGAGAGTCAGAACCTCAGTGCTGTGACAGAAGGCAGGAAGTCAGCCAGTCCGGGTACTGACACAACTTTGTTTTGCTTATATATAAAATAACTTAAAAAAAAAGTTATTTTATTTAAATTTTAAAATAACTCAAATGAATAAATAGTTTATTAATAATAATTTACAATAGTAATAAAATATGAGGCATCAACATATTTATTAATGATACATAATTTACCATTCAATTATTTCTCTTTACTTGCACAGACAGTAACATTAATACAGCAGGATCGTCATCCAACAGAAAGAATCAGAAAAAGATCTGGAGCTCAGACGCCAAGCAGCCGGTCAGAATCACACACACATACACTGACTTAAACCTTTTTATTTGATAGTCAAAGAAACAGTACAGTAGGAATGTTAATGTCTTTCTCAGGAGTCTAAAGACAGTCTGCTTCTTAAGGAGGTGGGGCCTGAGGGGCGGGGCCAGATCTCAGCCGTGCAGCAGCTGTTGGATGAGGTGAAGCTAAAGAACCAATTAATCACAGCTCCAAAAAACCCACAGCAATTTAAAGGGGACGTTTTATGTTTTTTTTCAGTCTGTATATTTTTTAGTGCATGTAAGCAATCTGCAAGTCCAAAATGAGATATTCTATGAATGTCATGCTTGTCATATTCACCGGTTATTGTAAAGGGCATTACATTTCCAACATAAGCTATAAGTGGTAGACTGGGCCAACTGACCAATCAGAGCAGACTGGACTTTTCAGAAAGCGGGTTTTAAAGGATTAAATGGAGCGTTCAGATAAAGAGTGAAAACAGTGAAAACATCAAATCATCAACTTTCATGTAGACCACTGAACAAAACTATGAATATATAAAGAAGCAAAATAGGGGCCCTTTAAGGTGGATTTTTAGTATTCTTTTCCAAAGTTTTGTCGATGAAATGTAGTAATTTCTGCTGGAATCCACATAATTTTGCAAAAGATTTCGCATACAGATATCATAAAAAAATAAAGTTGATGAAGCAGATCTTTTCCATGTTGAAACAGAATGCTTTGTAAATTGCTAGACCTTTTTAAAGGGATAGTTCACCCAAAAATGAAAACTTTATCATTAATTACTCACCTTTGTATCGTTCCAAACCCTTAAGATATTTTTTATGAAATACGTCAGCTTTCTGACCCTGCATAGACAGCAATGCAACTACCAAGTTCAAGGCCCAGAAATTTAATAAAGACATCATTAAAATAGACCATGTGACATCAGTGGTGCAACCTTCATTTTATGATCTTGAACGTGTTAGTTAATTCCAAGGTGCAAGGTGCAAAAACTCTCAGATTTCATAAAAAAATATCTTAATGAAGATCTTACAAGTTTGGAACAATGCTAGGGTGAGTAATTAATGACAGAATTTTCATTTTTGGTTGAACTGTCCGTTTAACTGTGAAATTTTGCCAACATTTCTCTAATGCGAGCACTCTTTTAGATGTACTTGGAATCTTTTGTGTAGCTGCATATATTTATAGAAGGTGTGTTTAAAATGATGGCATATCTGCAGGGTGCTGACCCAGCATGTTTGGGAATTGATGGGCGTCCCGCTCTGGTTGCTGCAGTGTTAAACGGGCATCATGATGTCATTCCTGTGCTGGTGCAGAGAGAAGCTGATGTTAACCACGCATCTGGACCGTGAGTTTGAAACAAGTCCCTTTCAATTTCCTGTTGACATATCTAGTAATAATCTGAGCCAAATGAATCCTTTCAATCATCTGTGGCGGCCACAGGTTGAATAACACGGCGCTGCATGAGGCTGCAGCTCTGGGAAACGAAGGTCTGAGGAGTGTTGAGATACTGCTGGGGTGAGTTTCACAAACGTTAATGGTGAGACCATTACAAAGGCATGTTTTAAAAAAGATCTTATTCTTGTGCAGGTGTAATGCAAGTATCAGAAAGCAGAACAATCGTGGACAGACGGCGTATGATATTGCCGTGGCTGCCGGGAGCAGGTCTGTGGTGACTCTGATGGCAGCTCACATGGGACAGGATCTGCTACAGCGCCACACCAAGGCCAGGAGCCCATCTGGACTGGATACGTTCTCTTGAGACAATCCACATCTTAACCAACTGACATATCCAAGCGAAAATATTGATTATTAATTATATAATTATTTCATTTGTATTTACTTGAACATATAAATTTAAAATGCATTATGGACGCTTGTTACCAAAACAGGATAAAACGTTTTTTTTAAAGCAATTGCAACTTTTTATCTCACAATTCTGACTTTTTTTCTTGCAATTTAAAAAAATGAACGGAATTTTTAAAAAGTCCCTTATATTAACTTAAAGTCAGACTTGCATTACAATATTCTAAGATGGCACAATTACCTTTTTTGTTTTTCTAATCTTTTTAATTTCACACTCACTAGTTCATTATGTAGTGTTAAAATGCTGTTCTTCATTGTTCTACTTTATACTGTGTTGTCAAGCTAGCTAAATTTAACGGGGAGAAAAAGGTTAATATTTTTGCGATGTATACAACAGAAGTCACTTTCAGATCAAGCCGTTTTTGTTTAGTCAACAAGGCAAAATTGCATCAACAACTTAAACCCCGAATTTTTTCACGCAAAATCGAATACTATTGAAATGAATGGATTTTGTCTTGGAACGTTTTCTGAACAACTTTGAGTTTTATGTCTATTTTACTAATAACTGTGAGTTTTAGAGAGCAGTATACACAATAATTATTTCCCTTAACTGTCCAAGAAAAAAGCAACTTGGGAATGACTACTCTTTTGAGTAGTGATGTACTGAAGTGATATCCTGAATGATGTACTTTTCTCCGTCATAAAGTCTTTCCAAAGAGATGTTTGCGCATGTTCTGTTTGTCTGTCTTTCTATCTTCATACTAGTGCTGTGAAACTATTAATCACATTGAAAATAAACGTTTTTGTTTACATGATATATGTGTGTGTGGTTACTGTGTCTATTTATTATGTATATATTTAAGAAAAATATGTTATGTGTATATATTATATATATGTACATATATTTTTAAATACATAGTGTGTGTGTGTATTTATTTATACATATTAAATGAACACCGTGAACACACACATATCATAAAAAAAAAAAAGTTTAATTTCGGTTCGATTAATCGCGATTAATCCAATTAGTGACCAAACAGCAATACTATCTTTATTTATATTGCTATAATTATGAATATTTCTTTAAATGTTTAAAAAAATAATAATTAGTACCGAACCACTTAAAGCATTTTTGACAAAGAAACATAAATAAAAAAAAGAGCCAGCGCATAATGAAACATTTTGATATTTAATTAACAGGTGGCAACATTTTTATCTGCGCAACTGTGTGAATACAAAACATAACAGTGCTAAAAATAAACTTTTAACCTACGAAAAACTCATTCAGCTGTGCTTATGGTGCAGAAGGAAGAGAGTTATGCTGGTGTATGTCTGCAGAGAAATATATCCTTGCTTTGGGTTAAACACTGAACCAAATATAAAATAAATCACACTTCAAACGGCCTCAAACGGTTAATAACGCAACTGATATGATTGTGATAACATCTGAGTCACGTGACAACAAAGATACACGACGTACAAAACCCAAAGCTTAGGATTCTCAGCGGCGTAAGCGCAGGAAGAATGCATGCCTGCACTCTTTGCTGTCCACCGGGTAATATTTATCATAAAAGTCCAGGATGTACTCCTCTGTCTTGAAGCCGAACTTCTGGTAGAGCAGCATGGCAGGGTTGCTCGCCGATACATGAAGGGTCACATCCTTTCCCATGCAGGTCTACAGAGAGGAGAAAAGAAGATTCCTGTATCAACTGAAGCTTGTTAACTCAACGTGGCTGATTTATATTTGACTCGCCTGAATGAGATGGTAGATCATGAATGTGGCGATACCAGCTCGCCTCCATTCAGGATGCACCAGCAGGAAGGAGATGTAGGCTTCGTTGTATTTCACATCCGGCACCATGAAGCCAAAACCAATCACAACTTTCTTGTAAAGCACCACCACGCTGAAGTCTGGGTACTGGAGGCACTCTGACAGATCGATACCTGATAAACAGAAGAACCGGTTACTTCATTGGGACATAGCTTCACCCAAAGTCTGTGTTAGACAGGATGAAGAGATGATTACCAGGCCAGAAGATGTCTTGGCACATGGAGTTGACCGAAGGGATGTGATTGGGCCGCACATAGCAGTAGTCTATAGGTGCGTCAGGTTCAGCAACCCAATTTGGGTCCTTCTTGTGAGGATACGCACGGATCTCTGACAGCAAACACAGCTTCAGCGGCCGACTCTCATAGTCTCTCCTACACACAATAATACACATTATAATAAACAGACACATGTTCACCATGGGTTTTGTAAACATGGATGGATGTAATGTCCTCACGACTCATAGCCACAACTTTTCCTAAACAAGTCTGTTTTGCAGGATAGCTTCCATAATATCTGATTTATTTCAACACTAAGGTATATCATCTAGGGATGTGTTTACACACATTTTTAAGAAAACTTCATTTCAAATAAAGATTACTGTTCAAAGATTTGAGGTCAGAACTTTTTTCATAAAGAAATACATATTACTTTAATAAGTTTAATTAGCAAGAATGCATTAAATTGATCAATTGATTACTATTTCAAATAAATGTTTGGAACTTCCTATTCATTAAACATATCTAGCAATAATAATAATAATAATAATGCTGTTTTCAGCATTGATATTAATAAGATCTAATTTCTTAAGCAGCAATAGCATTTCAGAATGATTTCTGAAGATCATGTGACACTGAAGACTGGAGCAATGATGCTGAAAATTCAGCTTCGAACACAGAAATAAATTGCATTTCAAAATGTATTAAAATAGAAACGTGTTATTTTAACTAATTATTTAACAATATTATAATTTTTACTGAGTTTTTCCAATAAATGCGGTTTTTTTTCGTGAGCTTAAAGTATTTCTTTCAAAAATATCTTCCTGACCCCAAACCTTTTAACAGTAGTGTATACTTATAAACAATATCCTACAAATTATATTTTATGAAAATAAAAAGGATAATAATCTCTATGATTTTTATTACGCAAACATTCATATCATCTAATACCTAAAGTACTTAAACTAAATTCATTTCACGCACCTGAAGTATACAGAATTTGAGTCATTTAAAGACAACACTTAACACTATTTTGTCTTTTCATCCTAACTCTTTTTTTTTTTTTTTAAAGAGCGAAAATCTAATCTAGTCCACCAAGCATCAAATCCCAACAGCTTGTGTAAGAGTAAGAAATTAGGTTTGCGCAAACCTGATGTAGGGCTTGAGTACTCTGGACGTGTAGGGACTCTTGATGGTCTGATCCATGCAGACATCAGAACCCATGAGCCTGTGCCAGAACGACACTGTGTGCTGATGAAACCCTTTCCTTACAGTCACTGTTGACTGAGGAACAAAACAAGACTTTGAGTTCCTCAACAGAAGTAACTATGGTATACATACTGTAGCTACAGGTTTTCTTCTATCTTACCTGAAAGCGATCAAGTATTCGAAGGTCCTGGCTGGTAGTTCTGTACTTCTCCTCTTCACTTCTCCTGTGGCTGGCCAAACCCCCTTGTGCCCCATACACACCTCCGACCAAACTGAGCATAGCGCTCACTGCCTGATCCACATCCAGCAGGGGGAGCCCTCGCTCTCTTTTCGCCTGTCGCACGAGTAGCTTGCGATGCAGTCTTTTGGCCTGTGGCGTGACGGCCAGCGCTTGTGGACACGCCTCCAGCCTGTGGAGCAGCAAGCGCTCCTCGTAAAGGCTGATGAATGTGTAGCGCGGGGTGGCCGAAGATACGCCGCCCCCGCCCTTATCTTGAAGAACCTTCCTCCGCTCAATCCCACGCTCCGCTGGCAACAAGCCTTCATCCTGGCCTTCGTCTTCCTCACCATCTCTACCCCGCTCTTCGTCCTCACTCTCCAGTTCTTGTTTGATCAGCTCTGCTGGACCTATCTTTTTCCTGACCATGATGGTGCCGGTGGCCAGAGGCATGCTGGGAGGGGGAATGTACTCCATTCCGGGGTCGATAACCCCCTCGGCATCCAATTCTTCATCGTCTGATGGAAAGTCACACAATGTGTAGTCAATACACAATGTGACAAAAGCCTAAACAATTTTCTATTCATTACCAAATATGAATAAACTATCAATATATAAAAATAGGAGTGGTTGGTAGGGTGTTACTAGGTGTAACAATTTCCCCTTCGGACAGTTTTTCTGGTTGCAGTCGCACCAGCGTCCAACAGCAATGCCTTTATGCTTAATGCCTCAATGCGTTTGGCCAATCAGCGTACACTTACGTCACTGATTTTTCTATAGAACCGTTTTAGACCCTACTCTGAAGTAGGAGCTAATTTAGTTCCTGCAGACGAGGTTCCTAGATCTAAAACCATTCCTAGGTCCTGTGGTTTGCCAACACCAAAAAATGGGCGCTTCCGCAATAAGGTTCCAGGAAACTATGAAAAGATCCCTCCAGTGCGAAAGCCCCTATATGTGTTCTGGTTGGATGCTTGGGCTTTACTAGGGAATTATAGGGGGTTAAAAGGGCATTTCCAGGCTGTTCTGGGTGGTTGTTGGGGTGTACCGGATGACTATTAAATGATGTAACTTTGCGGTTGCTTAAATGTTCCACATGGTTATTAAAATGTTGCCTGGGTGTTCTGAGGGTTCATTAGGATGTTGCTGTGTGATTGTTACAGTGTTCTGGATGGTTATCAACAGGCTGTTACTACAGTTTGAGGTTGCCAGGGTGTTTTGTTTGGTAAGAATGTACTGAATGTTCTAATATGGTTGCTCATGGCTGTTAGAATGTTGCCAGGGTGCTTTTGATGGTTGTTAGGAAGTGGTTATTTGGTTCCCAATGCGTTTTGTATGGTTATTTAAATTCATGTTTACGCATTTGACAATTGCTTTTAATCAGAGCAACTTTGAATTCAAGGTATGCATTTTGTCCATTTTTAGATGTTCCGAGTAGTTTGTACCTATGTAACTATTTGATCGCTAGGGTGTTCTGGATGGTCCCCAATAGGATGTTGGTACGTGGTTGTCAGCGTATTTTGTGTGGTTGTCATATACTACTTGGGAACTATGGGTGGTTACAAGAGTTTTCTTTGTTGTTTATTATGAGGTTGCCTGAGTGTTCCGAATGATTGTTAGAATGTTGCCAGGGTGTTTTGTGTAGTTGTGAGGATGATGCTGTTTGGTTGTTTGGGTTCTGAGTAGAGTTGTTCCGATTCCGATACTAGTATCGGAAATATCTCCGATACCACAACAAATTCTGGCATCGGCATCGGCGAGTACATGAACCCATATACCGATCCGATACCATTTTCTTAAAAAAGACCTAGTTATGACCGCAAGCTTTGCCTAACCGCTGCACGGTTCTTCTTCGCTGCTCAGAATGCATTGAAAACACAGGAAGTTGTGCTGTGTTGCCACAAGCAACCCCTGTTTAGAGCAGCGAAGAAGAAATGAAAACGCGTTAGCAGCCCTTATCTATATATGACTGGATCACTCATCACATTCTAAACTGCCAAAAGACAGTGAAGCCGCTACTATATTATAGATCAGTGGTTAGCAGTATGTCTCTGTAGTACCGGTAGTTACAGACTCTCGAGTATATTCAGTACCGGCAACTGCGTTCAGTCGCTTCCGTGTAAGTCAAAACGCAGGGCTCCAGACAGTAGCCGAATATATACTAGTGTCTGTGAATATTAAACTGCAAAATACTATTTAAATATTACTCCCGCAAAATCTACATCTCTGTGGGTGACTGGCACAGATGCGCGAGAGCTCGCTGTTTTGTAGTCTCTGCTGTGTGTCATGAGGACACGAACGCATAAACCGTCACTTCATGAGAATTTACCGTTTCATTTGAGAATACTGTCATATCATAAACACAGACACTCAAAGATCTTCATGGCAGCCCATTAAAATAAATGTTTGGTTTACATGAGTAAATTGACAATATATAAAGCTACTGTTGTAGCCTACAGTAATAATAATACATCTCTATAATAATAATAATTATGCCTAGATGGTTGCTTGTTTTTTACTTGTTTTTTACTTGTTAGAGATTATCTGATTAATAATCTTAATAAATTAATCTTTTTTTATATTCCTAGACTTATTTGTTGCAGTTTTTTTATACAGTTATATTGTAAAACTTAAATACCTTTTTTAGTTTGCGGTGTTAGATTTTTGGCTGCATTTGAAGTTCTTTTTTGCATAAGAAAATAAATAATACTGTCAAATTCATGTTAGATAATAAAAATACTGTAATAAATACAGTAGTTCACCATGTATTTGTTCATGTTTTATTGAGGGATCTGTCTGAAGCACACCATAAAAAAATTCTAGCAATTTACACAGGGCTAGTAGTATATACAGCTGTATATACAGATATACACCCAGGTATCGGATCAGTACTCGGTATCGGCCGATACCCTGAGCTCAGGTATCGGAATCGGTATCGGGAAGAGAAAAAGGGTATCGGAACATCTCTAGTTCTGAGTGGTCATCAATAGGATGTTGCTATCTGGATGCCAGGATGTTTAGCATGGTTGTTAGGGTGTTGCTAGAGAACTATGGGTGGTTACAAGGATGTTTACAGAGTGCTCTGGGTGGTTGTTAGGATGGTGTGGTTGCCCGAATGTTCCCTATGGTTGCTACAATGTGGTCAATGTGTTAGTTGCTATATGGTTTCTAGGGTGTTCTGGGTGGTCATCGATAGGATGCTGCTATGTGGTTGCCAGGGTGTTGTTGTGTGGTTATTAAAATTCATGTTTATGCATTTGGTAGTCGCTTTTAAATCACAGCAACTTTTAATTCACGGAACATATTTTGTTCATTTATGAATGTTAGAATGTTGCTAGGGTGTTCTAGGTAGTTAGAATGTTGCTAGGGTGTTCTAGGTAGTTAGAATGTTGCTATGGGGTTCTGGGTGGTTCTTAGAATGTTGCTACGTGATTTGCATCTGGGACTGGTAGCATAAACTGTTCATCATCTACTTTGATTTCCACAAGAATAGTTGTAAGTCATATTTAAGTCAGTTACAAAAAGGTAGATTGGCCCTTAAATCTGATAACCTCTTGGATATCTGCTAGTTGGCCAAACTAGTTCTTAAGACAGTCTTGACACAGTGGCTTTATTCAACTGAACCCTGGTGTGTATAAACAGACCCTCAAGTCTATGGCATCTTTTCACCCATTTTAGCATCTATCAGGTGGAAAGCCTAAGTCTGATTGCCTAGAAAAGTGACCATTAGTAGGTGTTTGGTCAGTTACCAAGTGCACCATCTCACCGTGGAAAAGAGCCTGAGGGGGCATGACATCTGGGATGAGATCGGCCTCTGACAGCAGACTGGGCGTAGCAGAGTGTGAGGCGGGCGTTCCAGGGGCGGAGAAGTCGGGCGAAGGGGAGGGGGAGGGAGAGGTGAGCGGGGTTCTGTCAGAGGAGCTGAGAGAGGAAAAGTCAATGACTTCACCCTTCTCCAGATACGGCTCTGACCGCCGCACACGACTGCCCAGTTTGACAGGTGTGGATGAGGCACTGCGGTCTAGAAACCCGGCCGCCTCCTTCTGCGCACGCCGGATCTCTTTAGCTTCCTGTGTTCGGGAACGCTTTTCTTTCAGCTGCATGGCGTTCTCCACTGGGTTCCGACTGCCACGCTTCCTCAAACCCTCCACGGTGATGATGGGGTCCAGGGACGGCCTCGACACAGCTGGATAAACAATGTAAAGATCCAAAAATGTTGTATTTACATTTTGAAATTGAGGACGAGTACCGCAGTACAAACATTATATTTAATCACTGATACCAATAAGCCAATAGGCCATTTTTAACTTAAATGTACAAGGCTTCTGGTTTCATTCATCCGCTAACAATCAAATAATATTGCAAACTGTTATTCGATATCTTATCATTTTTATGTATGATCATAAATAGAAACACACTGGTTTGTATCGCAAATGGTTATCTGCATTTTTTTATACTTCTAGTTATTTAACCAAACCGTCTAATGAAACGAAACTCTCGCACATTCACAGAAAAAGGCTTAGTTTCACATTGGGAAATAAGGTGGATACTACTATACTTCTATTTCATCTAAATAAGTGTAAAATAATCAAAGAATTTAAACACTGCTTTTTTATTTTAAGATCTGCTACAAATTACAACCACTACTAATTACATGAATAAATACTGCTAATATTTACTTCAGGTACGATACCAATATGGTACTAATATATTTGTCAGCTTTACATTTACAGTCAGCATACATTCTTACTTCTCCCTTTCTACGTTACTGTGAATGATTTATCCATGATCTTTGACATTTTTAACTTGCTATTTTTAATCAAAATGTCGGGCAAAATGAAAGATCTCCAATAATACAGTCTTGCTTAAACCCTGCCCCTTTCTTACAAATAAGTGTTTGTCACAATACAGAAAAAATGATCTGTCGGTAGTACTAATTCACGTTGTGACTTAATTTGCGACTTTTTTGGCTATTATTTTTTTTTTTTTAATTTGCGACAATTTTTTTAATATAACCTAAATCAGTTGACCAAAACATGCCAAAGCTAGAAGATGTTCATGCTAATGTAAAATACTACTACCCTTGGCTTTAAGTGAAGCCGCAGAGCTCTTCTCCCCCTCGGGCCGTAGAGTAGGTGGCCGATTCTGGACTAGCTTCCACCAGCCAGGTTCTCCGAACTCCTGTGCTCCTGAACGGAAAAACGTTGGGCTGCCGACAGACAAACATCCTGCCACGGTGCTCCACCATGTGGACGTCTTCTTCCTGAGAGTGTATAAGACATTCTTATTAACATACTTTTTGGCAGCGACTATTTGCACTAAGTCTAAGTAGCAATAGAGACTTTCTACGCTAAGTGAAAATAGCATACTTTCTTAGCGAAGGATGATATTTACAAAATAACCTCTGCCAACAAGACGGACTATTTGCACTTAATGTAAATAGACATTCGGATACTTATTTGTCCTTTATAATCACTTTATAGTGATTCTAAAACAAAATATAAGGTATTTGATGCACTTTTGAAACTCAGTCTCACCTAGAACCAAGCAGGAAGTTCCAGTGCCGACTAATAAATGCACATATATCTTCCTTCCATCTGAAGTAACCTTGTCGTCCGGTGCCCTCTAAAGACAGGTTATACATGGCCAACATCACCACCTATAAACATAAAATCAAACAATATTGAGATGTTTTTACAGAATTCAATCGCGTGTCATGTCTCTTTATTTGGATGTTATGAGATTTTTTCAGCTTAGTAATGAGGTTTGTAAAGCAGATTTTCTTCAAGGAACGATGCTGGAATGTTCTTTTAGACCGCTTTGTCTAAATACGGTTTCCATTTCTTCTAACTGTTCCAGATTAGATACCTGCTGCCAGGTCAGCCTCATCCTCTCAAAACTCTCCTTCCTGTCTTCGGCGCAGTCCGAGCAGGTGAACTTGAAAAAGTTGTCTCCTTTCAAATAGCTCGGCTGCTCTCCGCGTAGCTGGGCTGAACCACACAAGGAGAAAAGAAAAGGAAGACAGCTCTGAGACCAAGCACTTTTTTTCAGACCAGTCTTTATTGAGTGAACAAATTCTACACAAGTTAGACATCAGATCTTAATCTGTTCTCACGATGGTGTATCAGACGTGGCATCGGTCTTCTTACCCGCTGGGCTCCACTTGTGGCACTTGTCACAGTAGAACGACATGTCCTCGTTCCAGCTTCCTTCTCCGTCTTCCCCGACGTCGCTGTTCAGGGAGTCTCCGCTCTGGTCGTGAGACAGATCCACAGACGCCTGGTCCTCCGACTCCACAATGAGGAGAGTTTCTCCCTCCACCTCGCCCTCCTCCAGACCCTCGGAGGCTGACGTGCACATGGTCTCCTCATCTTGTGCCGTAAGTCCTCTCTTTTCCCCACTGTCCATTGTTCAATCTAAGAGATAAGAGGAAGCGATTAGATCCAGGGACAAGGACTCTCAGGATGCTCTTGCCAAGTTAAACCATTCATCCGCATGCAGATGCGAAAGAGAACTGAATTCAGCGTTTTGTACTTGTCTTTAAAAATGTTTGAACATTATATTAGTTGCGCTAGCAAGAATACGGAATGCTGAGATACACAACTGTGATGTTTTACAGGTATCTAAAATGTTGTGACCTTATTAATTAGAGTACAATGGGTTACAAACAATGAAAACAATAACAGTTATTTATTTATTTTTTTTGACAGGGCCAGTGAAATTCTGGGCCAATTGAAATAAAACTTTTTCTTTTCAGGTTCCTGTGGCTCAGTGGTAGAGCATTGTGCGTTGTGGGTTTAAGTCCCAGGGAACACACATACTGGTAAAAAAAAAAAAATATATATATATATATATATATATATATATATATATGTATTGTCTGAATGCACTGTAAGTCGCTTTGGATAAAAGCATCTGCTAAATGCATAAATATAAATGTCTTTATATAATAAGATGCATTCATATTTAGCCAATGCGAATGATATTAAAATGGCAAATATCAAAAGTATGTTTTGTTTATGACCACTGTATTTCAGTGGCAACTATAACCACCCTTACGAAAATCAAACATGGTTTTATTGCAATAAAAGTAAGTATGTTTTTATTTTTTTATTATTATTTTTTTTTTTGGGGGGGGCGTATTGATTACATTTATACAACCACAGTTTTACTAGGAATACCATGGTTAAAAAAACTGTTAGTGCAGCAAAACCATGGTTAATTTGTTAACTTTTTTTTATCTGTGGTGAAACCATGGTTAATTTTCATACAGCTATAAATGATAATAATTTGTTTTACCACTTTTGAACTAGTCGTTTTATGAGCTGTGTGCTCGCGCCGCGTCTGCCTCTTGTCTGTCGCGCTCGATCAGGAGCTGGCTCGTCAGCTGGATCTGCTCCTCGAGTGCGCGCAGGTTCTCGCGCTTCCGCTCCACGCGCTCCAGATCGCGCAGAACTCCGCCACGCAGCCTCTGCGAATGACACAGATGTGATAACACTCCACATGTATACTCCTCAGATGCGGCACTTGAAGTAAAAACCAAAATGAGTAGCTTCTCTGTTGGGGAAAGTTACTTTGAAAAGAAATGCATTACAATATTACAATATTGCAATATTGACTCCTTACTTTTTATTGAAAGTAATGCATTACTTTTGAGTTCCTTTTTAAATCTGTGCAGGACTTCCTTGTTATATATATATATATGTATGTGTGTGTGAGTAAAAGCCCTTTCACAACTAAAGTGAAATGAACACAGCTCTGGCTGAAGGAAATGTCAACACCATTCAGCAGTAACAAAAATGAAACATAAACGTGTCATTAATCCGCGTATCATTCATTCATTAATTTTTTTATTTAATATTGAAAGTAGAAAAAATTGAAAACGGATCCTTTTCCGTTTTTTAAAAATAACGTTCGTATGTTTTTTCGTAGGATGAGACTTAATGCATTAGATTAAAACACATTCTCTATCTTTACTTGTTTTGATAGCATGCATACTGCACACTACTGGTAAACAGTAAGTTAATTATTAGATGAATGATAGAGCCTCGTAAAGGCATGGTGCTCATATGGCTAAGTTAGGAGGTCAAGAGTGTTTTTACCTGCCTGTCCCAGTTCTGCTTGATATGAACGCCTGCAACGGTGCTGACAGTGAGCACTATCGACAATCCCAGGACAACCTTAGAGGCCTTAGACATAGTTATTGAGCATTACTGGAAAATCTTACTGCAGCAGGATGATAGATGGCTAGGGCACTTTGATAACAGAATGGAGTTGATTCTTTTGTGGTGATTTCAGTAGGATGTCGGGCGTTCTACTGCCGCCTACCGGTCAGGAGCGGCGGTGCAGTCAGAATACTGCGCAGTGCGCATGCGCAGTGTTCATATAGAATCAGCTGTGTGTTTTCTAGTTGATCGAACTGGCACACGTTAAGATATTTTGCACAGACATCAATTGTAAAATGTATCACTTTGATTTTCAGTGCATAGTATATAACATTCCAATCCAAACGTGATACAATATTATTATGCAACGTTTTCGGATATAAAAACGGTTATTGTGTGCGTGTGTGTGTGACTCTTTGCATTCTAATCAAATAAAGACCAAAAATTGTAAAAAAATAAATAAATAAAAAAAAAAGATTATATTTGTAGAAATAGCCAACAATAAATTTTTTTTGTATATTCCATGAAGAAATTTTTTAAATTTCCTACCGTAAATATATCAACACTTAATTTGATTAGTAATATGCAGTGCTAAGAACTTAAACTTTAAAGATTTTCTCTATATTTATTTTTGCACCCTCGGATTCCACCCTCGGACTGGTTTTGTGGTCCAGGGTCACAAATATGTTGTAGGCCTACTATTCCAAGCATAACTGTTGATTCCAGTCACTGAAAAACAGCTTATCTTTACTACTTCGATAGTCCAGCAGGGTTTTATCAACCTGAAGGTTCCACGTCTGGTGTAAAGACCAATTATTGATCTGCCAACAAAAAACAATAAGGCAATCTCTTTAAAGCAAACACTTTATAGCAAAGATGTTGTTTTGCTAAATAACATATTTTCTTCCTTAGTAAGTCTTTTATTTTTAATTTCCTCTCTTCCTCTTGCCTCAAGTCGGAATCCACATGTTTAGTTATGTATTCTGCTCATCCTGTGCCTCCTTGTCCTGTCCTCATCTCCTCTGTCTCCTGCAGAAGTGTTTTGGACTCCTCAGTGGAGGAGTGTTGGACTCCCAAATACACTCAAACTTCAGCATCTGAAGCACAGTGTGTGTGTTTGTGTCTATTCAATTCATGATTTTGAACTGAAGAAGAAAACAGGGAGCAGAATTGTAAATCAAATGTGAATTCAAGTAGGTAGAATTAAAACTGAATTAAATAAAAAAATGTGTATTTCTTAAAATTCAATTCCAAAGTGTATTTTTTTCTAGTATGAATCACCCATGAACATGTTATCATACACATGCTATTTTCAGAAATAATAGAAATAATAAATGTATAAAATGTCAGTTATGGATTTATTTTTTCCTTTTTAATAAATTAAATTTTATTTTATAAGTAATGCATTGATCCTTGGTGTAGGATTTACTTAAAAAAAATTTACGTATACATTTCTAGAAACTTTCACAAATAATAAAAAAAAAAACAAGTAACGTTGAAATAAATATCATTTATTTTATAAATAGTATTTTCTTGTAAAATTAACTCCTTTTATCTACATCATCAAAAACAATTTTATAGTGTGGTGATACTTTTTAGAATGTTCGAATTTACCATTTACCATTCTATAATATATATATATATATATATATATATATATATATATATATATATATATATATATATATATATATATATATATATATATTTTTTTTTTTTTTTTTTTTTGCTTTTATCTGAAAAAAAAAACTATGATGTTAGTTAAAACTAAAAATTTATATAATGGCTGTGTTTATAGTTTTGACATTAACAGTTATTTTTATTCAAACCCAGTTCAAAGAGACAAAACAAAATAGGCATATTTTAATCAAAATTCTTTATGTAATTCTTTGTCTTGTTAATTAAATTACCCTGTAGTGGGATTGTTTTGAATTTCCTTCATGCATGGCATGTTTTTACCCGACCCCCACAATACAACCGTCATTATGGTCAAATGTTTTACTGTGGAAAATATCTATCTGCAGGATAGTCGGTGTCTGAGTCAGAAGGATGAACATGCACATCTGGTGTTTGGAGTAGCTCAGCTGCATGTCCCGTGGGGTTGCCATAAAGGTTTGTTTGAAGGAACACCCCTCGTCAGAGATGGCTAAAGCAAACATCCCGTGTACTCCACCCCCTTACCTCCACGGCTCTGTAATTGTACTTACCGCTGCAGGCAGATGTGGTTGTTCCCAAAGACCATAAACCAATGGGGCTCAAACAGGCAATCTGAAGCCTAAGCAAATATGTTACCTCAACACATTCAATTTGCAAGTGTTTGCAGTGAATCTAAGCAATCTAATCTCTGAAATGCTGTCGTTGTGTGTGTTGACATGTATTGGTATTTTGGTGTATTGAGTTGCTCCTGAGTCCATTTTTCATTTTGTTTTCGATCCGTCTTCTGCTGTTTTGATGTACCGTCCCATCAACACACCTTAAAAGTAGACTTATCAGCTGGGGGATAGGAATGGATGTCTCGGTACTAAGTAAACAGATTCCTTGGCTGTTTGTTGATCCGTAGACCATCCTTTTCTTCATCGGGTCTGGAAATGATGTTTGAACTGGCTCCCACCAAGTCTCTCATAGCCAGACCTATAAACTGAAGATCTGGAATTCATGGCAGCTTTCATTGGCGAAGGCCTGCCCATGAGGCCGTTTGACCGACATGTCAAACAACCAATCAGTTTGTTTCATTTCATCGTCATGTTTCGAGGCGTGGAATCGAGGCATCACCACAATAACAGACCGGTGTGTAAAACTCTCAGAAACAGTTTAAAGATTCTGTGCACTGAACTTTAAATATTTCGCATACTTTTGAAAATCCAGCATTGTTGATTCAGCATAGTTGATCCTGATAAGTACTCAATGCTACAGTTGTAAACATGGCGGCTTTCTTCTTTCATGAGGGGGTTTGGTGTCACAGTATCCTTGTTTCCAGGCGGAATGTTAAATAATGCTCCCGGAAATCGTGTTTAATTCAATCAATCCGATGATGACTACGAGACTCCTGAAGTGTTTCCACTTTTGTGTGCCATTTTATGCATGAGATGTTTAGCCAACGTTTCGTGGGCGTGACGTCTGAGGCTGAGACTTCCTCCCGCCTGATGAGCTACCATGTTTTACCTTGCCTCGCATTAAATAGTTCCTTTTAGCAAAGGAAACATTCTGTGTTAGTGTGAGTGGGTGGATGTGTACAATGTTAACAGTGTTTTAGATGAATCTTCAAAAGTTCCATGACCTCTGGAGCAAATCTTTGGGGGAGCATGGACTGATGGAAGGTTTTAATGAAAGTTGACTGAATAAAACCTCTCTAATTTTCTTTTTAGAAGAGATTACATCAGCATGTACATCATTTGGTGTAATCAACTACATATTCATGTGTACAGATGCAGTATACACAAAGTAAAATACACTAAAAATCAATGGAAAAAATTACTATTTTACCAAAAAAAAAAAAAGTCTTTCTGCTTTAATTTAATGTGTCAATTCAATGTGCTGTTTCTTTGTAATTATTTGTGGAATTTATTAGCAATTTCTGGACTCTTTTTTCAGAAGCCAGTGTCCACTTCAGATTAAGGTCATACTCACACTTGCTATACTATTTTCTCATAATTGTGTGTTTTTTTTTTTTTTTTGTCTCTCAATGTCACAGTAGTTCTCAGATTTTTTTATCTGGAAACCTGACTTTGTTTCTCACTATTTTGGTTATATTTTTTTCATATATATTTTTGCAGTGCGACTATATCTTGATATTGCATATTTATCTCAAAACAACTACATCTATTTTCCCCTCAAAACTGCACATTTATTTCTCACAGTGAGACTTTATGTCTTGCAGTTGCGACTTTATTTAAAGTCATTGTTATTTTTTATCTTACATCATGAATTTTTATCTTGCAACTGCAAATACTTCTCAAATTGCAACATTTTATATTGCAATTGTGAATTTGTCTAAAAATGTACTTTTCTCTAATTTGGCTAGTATATTCTTTTGTTTTGTCATTCGTATTGTCTTGTTATTTTGACTTTCTGCTGATTTATAGTGCTGTCAAATGATTAATCGTGATTAATCGCATTCAAAATAAAAGTTTGTTTACATAATATGTATCTGTGCTGTGTATATTTATTATAAATACACACAAATGCATGTATATATGTCAGAAAAACGTGTTATGTTTATATATTTATTGTATAGCTATTGTATAGCACACATATTATGTAAACCAAAACGTTCATTTAGTATGCAATTAATCGCGATTAATCATTTGACAGCGCTACTAATTTACATGTCAAAGTATCACTTTATGCCTTACAATATGACTTTATTTGTTATTTCAAACTTTGTTAATTTTTAAGGGAAAACAGGCTTCCACGGTGTAGTAATGCGGAAGAAGATTTTCACATTTAATAGAGAAAGGTATTCTGGTGGCTTTCATGACTCGTACATTCACTTAAAAACAGTAATTGCACGCCTCATTAACAAGCTACATGTTTTGAGGTGACATTCAAATCTACTCAAACAGTGTAGTAGTTTACGTATGCTCAAGCTTAATACTCATTCTTAATGGTTTACTCAGATCTTTAAGCCTAAGTATTTACAATAATAGTTGCACCTTAGCAAACACCAGTAGTAATAAGCATACAAAGATATACAGTACAAATTTGTTCTTAGCAAACAGACAGCAACGAAGGGCCCTATGTTTGCTTTTACTAAATGAATAATTGGGGTAAAACCAAAAACACACTTTTTTCAGTCACTTACTTCTTTTTTAACTCAAGGCCTTTCAATACACATACAGTATAACCTACATCTTAACAAACTCAAGCACAACTCAGAAATACCCTTTTTCTACATATTGTGAACTATTGATTTAGTAAACCGTTACTCTGTGACATTTCTTTGCCCTCAGTGTAAACTGTTGTTATCTCAGAGTACTGGAAGTCTTTCCAGAGCTAATAATTACATCACCTACACACATTTGAGAGGAACATATTGCCATTTATGCTTTATTCAAGCTGATAGGGGAAAGATAATGGGTTTTGCAATAGCTAAGCTAGCACATTTCCCACTTTTCTCCCCTTCTTGTTCAGTCAAGGCTGAGAGTAAATGCTATCTTGCACCTTAACTCAAATAATAGTGTGATTTTGTGCAACGGCAAGGATTTAATCAACAAACAACCCCTATAACCTTTAGTAACCCTAAGTAATATTTTCGCACCATTCGTGCTACATACATGAATGAAGATGACCATGTGGTTTTGATAGTTGTGCCTATTGTGGAGTATTAAATGGGGGTAAAATCTCAATCTATACCGTATCTGACTATCATTTTGGCAAATGCATGACAAAGACATGAATTCTAAAGTGTTTTAAAAAGAGAGAGGGGGAAAACAGTAGGCAAAATGTCCCAGAAAAAGTTCTCCCATCCCTCAAAAAAGTGTGATAACTAGCTAAGTCTTCTTGAAACATCAAACTACCTTAGCATTACTGATGTGTTTCTGTATGATACCATTCTTTTTAAATGGTAATATTAGAGAATTTGTGTCTTTAATGTTTAAATAATGCTTTTTTAAGTATTACATGCGATATTTTATCTATATATTTCAAATACTTTCATCATACATCTCAACGAAAACTCACACAGGCTTCAGCGCTTCCCACCGAATGCTTTTGGATACTACGCGTGACGCGATTGGTTTAAAGAGCGTTGATTGACAGGCGTTTATCCAATCAGAGGTTAGCATCTCGGCTTCACAGGCGGGCGCTGCGCCAACTCGCCAAAAGTGCCACGACTCCAAAAGTCAGCGGCGATTCTTTTATCACTGTGAGTTTGACCGCAGGTAAGCGCACGCTTTTATCACTCCTGTCTGTTTTTCACCACTTAAAGCACTTGTTATGTTCTCTGGCTAAAATTTGTCAGTCTGACTGGTGATGTTGTTGATATAATCCTTGTTTTAGGTTAGTTGTGTTTGATAATAATTTGCATTCTCAAGTAGTTTGAACTTGATCTGATTCAAAGAGTTTTTCTTCTGCGCAAGAGCATGCTTTCATTTACTTTATAGAGTCAGACTTTCTTTTTATATGTTTTGCTTTGCTTACTGGCTTTGTACCCTTTTGAGTAGCGGGATTGTTTGCTTTGTGTCTTTTGCATTTGATATTTAAAATATTAAAATGCTTTATATCCTTTTAAGTATGTTTAGACTTTAATCATTTCACACGTAATAATCCAAAATGCATGTTTACTTTCACATTTTACAAAGTGTCCCATTGCCTCTCATTCTATTCTTCATGAAAATCTTCTCCTTTGATTGGTGAGGCTTAAGTGGCAGAAATAAAATAAAAAATATAAAACCAAAATAAAATAATTAAAATTAGGGGATATTAGCCCTATTTTGTTTATTGAAAATAGAGCAGAAGAGGTGGAATTCCTTCGGCAGTTATTATGTAACGTCAGCAGTGTTCCCGACAGGGTTAATGTCCGGCATAGGAAAGCAGCCCCCTTCATTCAGATGTGGAGTATGTGTCCTGGATATAGGAACTCTGCATTTCCTGTCTGCCAAGTCCTTTCTCTGCTGGTTGTCACACGTGGATCCAAAATTGTGATATTTTATGGAAACTTTTGTTTTGTAATGGGGGGGGGGGATTTATTACACTTTTTCTATAAATATTTTTTTATATCACCGCTAAATCTGAGATGTTCATAATCACATTTCACAAGTTTTCACTAACCATTTTTTTGAAGTTCCTTATAAATACCATGGCAATTGTCAACACCATCTGATATCAACACTGTGCTACCACAACAGACAACAGGGTCTTTTGTAGGCATTGCTTAAGGCTATTAAAACTAAGAAGTTTATACATTTATAATGCCTATGTTAAGTTATATGCTGTAAGCCCAGTCAGCTTTCCCCCTTACCTGAGTGCCAAAGGCAGACATTTAGAGACCCCCTCTATAGAAATTCCAGGCAAGAGTTGCACTGGCTTATGCAAACTTGAGGTTGGGGGAAGGTTATTGTGGTCTGCTGCACACAGACCTGTGTCCTGGAAACTGAATGTATGTCCCTCTGTGTAAGAGAGAGAGTGTTGAGGAGTTTTGTCTCAGTTGCATGTTGCATAATCTGAACTAGTGGGAAAGATTTAATGGAGTTGCTGGCATGGTTGAAAATAACTTTTCTCAAAATTTGCAAGAGGAAGAGATTTTTCGCACCATCTCAAGGGTAAGACATAATTTTTTACTGCCCTTCACTCAACACTGCGCAACCATGTGGTTTTGGTATAGTTCCTTAATTATTAGTCTTCTTTTTTGCTCTTTCATGTAAGCTCAATACAAGTCCAGCCAAATGAATAATACACAACCAAGCAGAAATTTTGTCTTGTCTTTTGTCTTGTCTTGTTGGGGACAAATATGCTTGTAGGATATGTTTGTCAGTAACTGGAAGTTTTTGCTTATTCTTGATGCTGCATCCACACATATAGGTGGCAGTATCAAGTCCAAAAGGCCAATGTAACAACACTTTAGTGTAACTTTCATGTGAAAATATTCTAATAATTATTGAATAAAATTATGTATTTGTTACAGACATCTACAACTGGACATAAATTCATGATTGAAGCATTTATCTGAGTGCAAATGCTATGATGTAGAAATGCAGGATACATTTTACCATTGCTTTTTATGTCTTCCAAAAAACAAGAAGATTGTTTAAAATGGTTCTTGGCACTTGTATGAAATGCTAGGGAGTTGTTGTTAACATTAAACCATCCTTAACATTAAATAGTCCTTATTTACATATTTGTAGGATCAGGATTAGAACGGACAGGACTGAGCAAAGATGGATGTCTACGACCCTCAAACTCTGGGAATTGTGGTGTTCGGTGGCTTCATGGTGCTCTCTGCCATTGGCATTACTCTTGTGTCAACTTTTTCAATGAAGGAGACCTCTTATGAGGAAGCCCTGGCCAAACAGCGGCAAGACTCGGGCAAGATCCAACCCCAGCGCTCAGACAAGAAGAAAAAGGTATCTGAAAAGAAAAACAAGGCCAAGAAGAAGGAGGAGAAGCCAAATGGGAACCTTCCAGAATCTGAGCCTGAGCCTATCCTTGAACCTGTGGTTGAGAACAGTGAGACCAAAGCAGTACCCCAAGTTGAACCAGAACCACAACCTGAACCTGTGCCGGTTCCTGAGCCTGAACCTGAAGTTAAACCCAAGCCAGTTGTACCTGAACCAGCTCCTAAGATTGTTGAGTGTCCTGTCCCCCCGACTGTAAGTGCTGTGGTGGCTCCACTGGCTCCTTCCCCCAAGGAGAAGAAAAAGAAGAAGGTGGCCAAGGTAGAACCGGCCCCCATCAAACCTGTGGAGGTCCCAGAAGTTGTAGTTAAGGTGGAGCCAGTGGTTGCAGAGGTGGCAGTGAAAGCAGCAGTTGCCCCTGATGTTGCTGCTCCCCCTAAAGCTGAAGAACCCAAAACAGAAGCTCCGACCAAGAAGAAGTCTAAGAAGAAACCTGAGCCAGGTGAGTATCCTTTGGAAATATCCATCTAGGACAGCTGTAATAGTAGATGCGCTCTTTGCAATACCCTCATAACTCCATCCTAATTTTGAATTTCTTTTAAGTGGCTTCTGTGGAAACGGTCAATGTCACCCAGCCATCAGCATATAAAAATCTGGTCTCCAGTCTCAATAGTGCATCGTTCAGTGAGTCAGAGACCCAGAAACTCTTTGAGATCATCAGCAAGAAGGCAGGAAAGGACTCCTGGCAACTGGTAAAAAATCTACATCTGATCAACCCCTCTTCAAACCCCAATACTTCTAGTTAGCACACATATCTCTTTCTTTCTTATTTGCAGGCATCTCAGAAGGGTGACCCATTGGCGGCATTGAAGAAGCAGCTAGAGGAGAAGGAAAAACAGCTGACCACTGAGCAGGGCAATGTAGCTGTAGCCAAGACCCGTGTCAAAGAGCTTACCAAGGTGACACCTGCCAGTGTGCATAGCCAAAAAAATTATGTTCAAACTAGTTTCTATTCAAGATCAAGCTTTAGAGCAAGGTCTTGAGTGACTGTTGAAGAAATATATATATATTTTGTTGGTCCTGGTGCAAAGTTCTGTGATGGACTGGCTATCCATCCAAGGTGTTAACATGCCTAGGATGGTTGAGATTGTGAGACAGGCTCTAGCATCCCACAACCCTACAAAATACTAGCGTTATGGAAGATGGATGGAACAATGTTCCTGTCAAACTCTAGTCTTTACAGCAGGGGTCACCTGCTGGAGGGCCGCTGTCCTGAAGAGTTTAGCTCCAACCCCAACTAAACACACCTGAACCAGCTAATCAAGATCTCACTAGCCATACTGACTTTCAAACAGGTGTGTTGGAGCTGGTTGGAGCTAAACTCTGCAGGACAGCGGCCCTCCAGGACCGAGATTGGTGACCACTGCTTTACATTATCCCTGTACAATAACTATTAACTACTTTAAAACATAGAAGATTGGTTGTGATTACCCTGTCCTCAACTGTAAGGCCTTAATTTTGACCCTATCCCCTCCCTATCTTGAAATTCTGATTGGTTGATAGGGATGTTGTCCTAGGACCAAAAATAACATTGTTCAAAAACATGTCCTATTTGCAAATTTGACATTGACCTTGAGGGTCTGGGTGGTTAACTGTATCTCCAACTCATATTGCTCTGGCTCTTAGGAGCTGAGTTCCGCAAAGAGCAAGATGACATCCGTAGAGACCCGTATGAGCTCTGAGCTGAGCTCCCGTGGCCAGGAGATTGCAGCTCTTCAGGCTCGTATGCAGGCTTCCTACCAGGAGCATGTCAAGGAGACACAACAGCTCAACAGCAAGGTCAGAAGAGGTCACCAGCCTTTTACACTTTCTTTCTCACAATGCTGGGTATGTTGGCAGGCTATTGAATGTTTTGGTTGTGTGGGTGGCCACAGATCCAAAGCCTGCAAGAACAGTTAGAGAATGGACCCAATGCTCAGCTGGCCCGTCTGCAACAGGAGAACTCTATTCTCCGAGATGCCCTCAACCAAGCCACTAGCCAAGCAGAAAGCAGGTACTTCACATGAAGTCCCCTTTATAACATTGCATTGTAAACAATGATGTGTTGAACTTTGGAGGAACTATTTCTACTCCCCTAGTGACATGAATTATGTATACTAAAAATTGCAACTGGTGGATGTCAAACTGGGTGGGGAACATCCAATAACCTGAACAGAAGGAGCCATATCTAGGGACCAGATACCTTTGAGTTGGACCATCTATACACCCCAAACTAACATTTAACCTGCCTCTAAGTGTAAAATGTCTTATCTAACCATTTATTTTATGTAAATCGGTGGGTTTTTCACACAAACAGGCAAAATGCAGAGTTGGCAAAGTTGCGTCGGGACTGTGTGCGTCTCATCCGAGAGCTGAAAGAACGCACTGCCGCTCAGCATGCTGAAGAAGAGCGCAGGAAGACTCTAGAAACCAAGATGGTGGCTGCCGAAGAACAGTTAGCACAAACAAAAGTAAGCCCTGCCCCCTGACACTTTACTGTTATCTCATCTTTTTGAGTTGGTGGTGGTCTTTGTACCATGATAATTCTGTGTAGGATTTTCACCATCTACGCATCATTTAAAAGCAATGCCTGTCTGTCTTTCTGATGCCTTGCAATTCTCTCAGGACTTTTGTCTGTTTGTGTTTATCTGTGTGTGGGTGGGTATTTTTTTAAGCTTAGCTATGCACGAAATGAAAACCCCTTTGGTTAAAACCTCATGATGAATGTTTAGTAATGATACATTCTTGATATTAAACAGATAGCTTACTAAAATGTAGATTGTATTATCATTTACAGTTTATTGGTCCGAATAAACATGACTTGCTTTATCATACACAATGAAAGTAGATTATGAACAGTGACTGTCAGGTTCCACAAAGGGCGAAAAAACAATACATTCCAAATGAGGTTGTACAATAGCTTTAGATTTAAGTATTGTATGACATCTTTGAGCTGAACTATATATGCCTGTGTTTAGGCATCCCATATGGAAGCACAGCAGGCTCTGCAGAAGAAGTTGGATCGCATCAGTGAGGAACTCCGTGAAGCTCAGCAAGGCAGCACCATTTTTCAGGCTCAAGTAGATGAAGCAAAAGAGCAAGCCAAGACTCTCACCGGTCAGTACACACAAACACATACATCTTCTTACATTTAATATGAATAAGAGTGTTCCTTTGGCTCAGTTCCCAGTTAGAAACAGTGAGATGTAGAAGACCTTTAAAGTAGCAATATTCTATTTGTAGCATTTTATGTTTTTGTAACTAAGGCGGAAATTACTTCTGTTTACAGAACTCCAGGAGCGAATGCTTGCCACAGAGACAGAGCTTAAAGACAGATGTGAAGAGCTGGAGATATTGAGAGCACAGCTGTCTCAGACAACAACAGTTACTGAGGAAAAGCCCTCTGTGGAGACACAAGCAACAGCACAGGCTGAGATCCAGGTACAACCAGGATATTTGACACTCTGATATGGTTACCTTTTGCAATGCACCCACACCAGGTTAATATTAGATGCTGTACTGCATGTAACTTTCGGAATGAAAAATAATACCATTCTCATCTCTGTTTTGATTCTGTACAGAAAGAGAGCGAACAGTTGAGGAACAGGTAATGTAAACTCTGTTTGGATTCATATGATTGAATCACTAAGTTAATGGTAACATGAGTATTTTGATGTATTTGTTTGCAGTCTGAAAGAGAGGGAGGACCAGCTGACATCACTAGAGGTGGAGTTTAAACAGCTGAAGGAGGAGCTTGACACAGTAAAGAGAACGCAGGCTGAGGAAACTCAGAATAGGTATGGTCTTTCATGTTGAATTCAATTAATCTTCAAATTAAAATGGAATCAGTCACATCTGTTGTTACTAGAACTACAAGTATATGTGCATGTGCAGTTTTCTAGTCTGTGATTCAAGCATGGACCTGTTTTTCAGGGTAAATGTGGCCGACACTGAAAGGAGGGAATACACTGCAGAGATTGACCAACTCAAAACTAGGTACACAATACAGTTGATGCTCTCTTTAAATATATTTTGTAGACAATTTTTTATTTATTTATTTTTCCTTTCTATCCCCCAGTCTAAAAGAAAAAGAGGATTTGGTGGCATCCCTACAGGCCCAGTTGGAAAAGATGGAAAGTGTGAGTGGAGCATTTGATAAATTAGTAATATTTGCATGTGTGTAATACATGTTAATTGATTTATAATTTTATATCAACAGACAGTTGAAGCAGAGCCACCATTTGAGAAGTAAGTAAAACAATGTTGTCAGTTTTATCCTTTAGATGTTTGCCACTTTTTTTCCATTTATGCTTCTGATAATGACATTTGGTTTTGTGCTGTCAGTCTGGAGAAGGATGCATGCATGATCTCACTGGAGGAGGAACTTCAACAGCTTAAAGAAGAGATGGAGAGAATGAAGGCCAAGAGCAATGTGAGTCCATCTCTACTCTATCCTTCCATACATACTTAACTACCTCGGTCCATATCTAACCAATCTGTCTGACCAAATCTACCCTACCTGTACATCCATATCTACTTATTCATTTCTCATATACATATTTGATATCCATTTCTACCTACCTACTTGTCCATTTATATGTACCTGCCCATAATATTACTTTGCTGTTTATATCTACCAAAGCTGTCAGTCCTTATCTATCCATCCTGTCTGACCATATCTACCGAATACATCTATATGAACCTACTCATCCATCCACACCTACTTATGTGTCCATACATATCTACGCAAACTGTTTATATAATATATGTATGTGTATGTGTATATTTATATATATATATATATATATATAATCCATCTATAACTACCTCTCCATTCATATCTAACTACCTTATCATTCATATCTACTCAACTTATTGGTCTATCAATATCTACCCATCCTGTTTGACCATATCTACCCAACTAGCTTATATGTACCTAGTTGTTCATCCATATCTACCTACCTATGTGTCCGCCCATTTCTACCCAGCCTGTCCATCTAAATCTACTAAAATATTTTTCTTTCCAACCTTTCCATTTCAACCCATCCTTGTCTCATCTCATTCATCTAAATCTTATGTCAGCCCTATCTAACCACCTGTCTGTCTACATCAACTCAACCCATCTGTATATCCATATCTACTCACTCAATTGTCAAAATCTATCTATGCCCCTCACATCAGCTCTACATATCTAACTGAAATTTAACTTTCTATCCCTTAATCCATCCATCCATCTCTAAATTACACCTCTATCCACAACTAATTGTTGTGTGTCGGTGTGTGTTCAGGAACTGCGTGAGAAGAACTATACCGCGGTGGAGGCTCTGGCTGCCGCTGAGAGGCTGAGCGAAGAAAGACTGAGGCAAGCCAAGGCCGCACAGGTAACCCTGAGATACACACACAGTATAAACACACACTCAATTGTATATCAACCAAATACACAAAAAAACAGGAAGAATGGGGTGTTCATTATCAACAAAATGCTGTAGCTGGCAAAAAACTACCACTTTCTTGTGGCATGATTAAATTTAATTTAGTGATCAAACGCGTGTGTGTGTGTGTGTGTGTGTGTGTGTATATAGAGTGAAACTGAGCAGCAGCTGAGCTCTTTCCAGACAGACACCAGAAACGCCTTCCAGAAGCTCTTTCCTCACATCAGCATAGAGACACACCAGGTTAGAATTTAAAAAGTATAATTTTAAATAGTTTTCTAGCAGGTATAGGTTATTTAACTTTAAAATATGTGTTTTGCAGTCGAATTGGCTGGAAGCATTCACGCATGAAGCACAGATGACGCTGACACACAGTCAGCAGAGTCCGGCAGAACAGCAGCACACAGCATCAAGCTCCGAATCGACGGTGAGATATCCTCTCTACGGACACAAACCTGCAACCAATGGTTTTTCCTCTTCTCATGTCTCATGTTCATATGTCATACGTGTCAGGATCTGCAGCAGAAGCTCGCTCTATCAGAGGAGAGCCAGAAGTCACTACAGGCCGAGTGTGAACGGCACAGATCAACTCTCAGTGAAACGGTACAGTGACACACACCTCATTTGATTTCACAATGAAAGTGATCTAGAATTGTTTTTACTTTTTGTCTATAAAAGCCATAACTGTAGAATAAAACATTCATTATTTATCTGTAGGAAGCAGAATGTAATTGATTGTTAAATTCTATACATGTTACCTTTATTATAACTTAAAGTCATTAAATGCTGTGTTTTATACAGGAGAGCATGCTGAAAGTTCTGCAGAAGAGTGTGGAGGACGGTGAGCTCGAGTGGAAGTCAAAGATTGCAGATGCTGAGCATCGAAAACAGGCGGTAAGAACATCCTACACTGATTCTGGATTTGTGTGACCTTTTACTACATCCATGCAGTTGTGCTTAAGTTATATGGATCTCCCACAGGCCCTGGATCAGGTGAAGGTCCTAGAGGAAACCATAGAGAAGATGAATGTGGAAAGACAGGACACGAATCAGGTGCATGCCTACTTTTAGCACTGTTCTTCAGTTTTGGGGACTTATTTTCGGGTTTCTGACTTTAAAACCAAATGAGGTCTTCTTTCTAATAACACTTGTGGTTTCTCTGTTCTCTGCAGCTGAAGGGGCAGGTGATGCTTTTGGAAGCACAGCTGGAGAAACAACTGGAGTCCATTACCATCAGTCAAACGTACGCAGAAGAGATGTCTCAGGTAAAACCATTGACTTAATAAAGTTAATTTTTTTTTAGGAATATCATTTTATTTACACAATTAAATTTTCATTTCTTGATGTATTTTGAAGAGATTTTATATTAAATAAGCAATTTTATTTCTTTTTCATTTGATTTGTTGATTTCATTTGAAATGAAACAGGTAAAATTAAATTATAATTTTTAAAATACTGTAGTATTTTGATATTTTTGCATTTAATTCCATTTTGGTTGATCTTGGTTCATTTTGAAGGGAATTTAGAAGATTTTATATTAAAAATCAGATTTATTTTGGGAGTAATTTTAACTCTTTGTTAAATTTCAAGTTTGTACCTTTTTTTTTTTTTTTTTTTTTTTTTTTTTTTTTAGCTGAATGTAATTTTAGATTTTTTATTTGTACTTTTTCCTTTTTGTTGTTGTTTATTATATTAATGCTACATTTAAAGAAGTATTATTTAAGAAAAAGAAGTCTCAGTCTTACTTAAGGTGCTGTTTTTCATGGTTCGGTTATCGTTCTTTATATTCTTCTCAGCTGAAGGCATTGCTATCAGAAACTCAGGTCCAGCTGGTATCAGCCAAAGCGGAGGCTCAGCAACAGAGAGCAGAACTTTCGATGGTAAGTTTAACATCAGTTTGACTCTGGTTGCACACGTGGCTTTCTACTTCGAGTGACCACTGTGCGTTACAGGTCAGGCAGGAGCTACAGGAAGTGAATCGACAAGTACAGAAACAGGAGAGCACACAGTCAGCTCAGGTCAATACTGCTTGTGCGTGTATTAACTGCATCTCTTTTCATTTCTCAGTGTGTGTTTTGTGCATCTCGTGTTCTTTGTCTTTCATAAAAGCCTGTTGGTGAAGGAGGGTGTAGCATGTCTATGTATTATGTGCTGTCTGGCCTGAAGACAGCTCTCTGGCATACTTTTTTTTTTTTTTTGTGTGTGTGTGTGTGTGTGTTTAAGAGTAATGCACATGCACACGTGTATATGTGTGTGCGGTTGTGTCCTGCTGCGTCTTTGGGGATTGTAACTGTGATCAAACTTACATCTGATACTCACCGATGTCTAACTTTACAGGTGAAAACACAGCTGGAGGAGGCAACAAATACACTGCAGACAGAAGAGGATATTCGACAGCAGGTTGCAAGCAACTATGAACAGGTGACACATTTTAAAGGGCGGTTTGGATCTCTTCACACTGGAAGACAATATCAAAGCTAGTCCTTTTAATATTATAAAGGACTCTATTAAACTTAAACAAAAAGCAAATCAATAAAAATGCTAAAAAGACCAAAATAAAATTTTAAATCAAATGATCTGTTTTTGTTTAAGTATTTAGTTTGATCAACTTCATTTTTGGTTTATTTTGATTTGGATTTACTTTATTTTATTTACACCTAATTCTATGTTGGCTGAAACTTGATTTATTTGTCAAATTTTCTGTATTAAATAAGTTTGTTTTTGTTAAATTGACCTCAATTTAAAAAAAAAAAAAAAAAAAAATTATATATATATATATATATATATATATATATATAATTTTTTTTTTTTTTTTTTTATATTTATACAATTTTGGTTAGTGTTATGGCCTCTAATTCAGGTTGTTCTTTTTTTCTTTTTCTTATTGATTTTCTTTTTGATTTAATTTAAGTTTAATTTAACATTTAGATATTGATATCTTTTTTATGAGTTTGAATTAATTTTATTTTAAGTATATATTCCATTTATTAAAGTACTTAATTTAAAATAAAATTAATTCAAACTCATAAAAAAAAAAAAAAATCAACATCTAAATAAATTAAGCTGACACCGAACTGCATATGTGGTTTATGTTCAGTGGAGTTTTGAGTGTACTATCCCTTTAATTAGATTTGACTACTATTTTTTTTTTTTTTTTATATTATTATTTTTCAATGAACTTATTTAGAATACTACCGGAAAGTAGATTTTTTTTTAAATTTATTTATATATCCTTTATTTACAATTGTGTTTCTCCTCTCAGGCTCAGAAGTGCGTCAGGGATCTCGAGGCTCAGTTAGAAGAGTTGAAAGCTGCTGGAGAAGCACCAACTGAAGAGCTAAAGGTTCCCACAACACATCTTCAAGTTCAAACCAGCATATACAGGAGCTTTGCTCTCTAACAGTGTGCGCTTTGTATGTGTCTACCAGGAGAGACTGGAGAAAGAGAAGAAGCTGACGCGAGACCTCGGCATGGCAGCCACTAAACTTCAACAGCTGCTGAAGAGCACTCAAGAAGAGCTGGACAGAGAGAAGGAGACCGTGAAGAACCTAAAGGAATCAGTAGACGGCAAGGTACATTAGAAACACTTTCCAAACAATCACAAATGTCGGGCTGTCAATCTTTGCTAAACATATATTTCGTATGGAATGTATCCGTAATATTTACATTTTTATTTCTGTCAACAGGAAGCCGAAGAGTCGAAAGAAGGGACATCTGTTTGACCGAATAAACCCGACAGCCCAAGTGCCTTAATTGTTTTTATGCATTATTTACTTATGTATTCTCTGCTACTGTAGCGAATATGCTGACTGTTTTTAGCAAGTGAGGATTGTTAAGGGAGGAAGCATAACAATATGTGAGGTGACTGGACACATCTCCTAAAGTTATCACAAAACCGCTCTTAGTGTTAACAGAAAGCAGTGCTTGAGTGAAAGACACTTGGCTCTTTTTAACTTTGTTTGCATGTTCTCATGAGGGTCAAAGGAAGGAACATTTCATAATGCAGAAATGCAGCAACAAAAGCTACTACAATTTTGTAGTTGGCTGGTAACAAATGTGATTATATAATAATAAACTACATACTTTGACTTGTGTGTTGTTGTTTTCTTATAAAGTAGTTTATATTTAAACTTGGGTTACTGTTGAAAAGTTTGGGGTCAGTAATTTTTATTTATTTTTAACAAGGATGCATTAAATTGATTACAAGTGACAGAAAATCTATTTAAATTATTATTCTATTATACTGTTCTATTAAAAATAAATTATATATATTTTTATGTTGTATTTGTCAAAAAAAAGAAAAAAGTTACAAAAATATGAATGTGCTCAACTTGTCAACATAATCATATTAAATGCTTTTTGAGCTTCAAATCAGGATGTCAGAATAAACCACTGAATAGGGAAATAATGGCTGCTGAAAGGTCATAAAATGTGAAAATGTATTCATATATATATATATATATATATATATATATATATATACATGCATACATATATATATATATATACACACATATATATACACACACATATATATATATATATATATATATATATATATATATATATATATAAACACAGCATTTGATGAAGTCAAATATTTCAAGTAATTTACTGATCTTATTTATTTTTGGTTGATGTTGACCATTACATATGTTCCTGTTGAGGGACGCAGTGAATATTTTTCAAGATTTCAAATTGGTATGACACCAAGATTTTTAATAACTTGGGTGCTTGAACACTGTGATACTGTATAAACTTGAGGTCGATTCATTATTTGCTTTAAAAGCTTAGAAAAACAAAAATCCTTCTATATCACATTTTTTATATGCATAACATTTATATAAATGTGAAGTGTTTATATATATATATATATATATATATATATATATATATATATATATATATTAGAAGTCATATATTTGCGTTTTATATTTTTTATTTAGAATATATTCGTCGTCATGTTTAGTTTCAGTTTCGTTCTCGTCGCTGATTGGATGTTGCTGTTTGACGCTGTGACGCAGCAAGATGGCTGCGCGCATAGGGCTGGTGAAACAGCTCTACTGTGCGCTTTTAAATACAAAATTATGCGTTTTATCTGCTGGTGTGAGACGGTGCTCGGCTCTGTCCTACCCACAATCTCATAAAGAATTCACCTCCAAAAGAGTACGGCGGAAGTTTATCGACTTTTTCAAGGAAGGCTATGAACACCGGGTTGTGTCGTCCTCGCCCGTGCGTCCGAGAGGAGACCCGAGCCTTCTGTTCGTCAATGCAGGGATGAACCAGGTACACACCAACATCACATCACCTGCAGGATAGGGCCAACATAATAACGAACAACCACGTCTAAGTACAACGGTTTTACCGTGTTTCTGGGCTTGTTTCGTGTAGTACTATTATATATGTAGGGAGAAATACCACTAAACCAGTCTTAAGTCGCTGAAGTATATTTTTAGCAGTAGCCAAAAAACAAACAAACAATCAAAAATAATTTTTCTTTAATGCCAAGCAATCATTAAGATATTAACTAAAGTTCATGTAAAGATATTATGTAAATGTCCTACTGTAAATATATCAAACCTTATTTTTTTATTAGTAATATGCATTGCTAAGAATTCATCTGGACAACTTCAAAGCTTCAAAGGTGTCTCAATGGTTTTGAACTTTTTTTTTTTTTTTTTTTTGCACCCTCTAATTCTAGATTTTAAAATAGTTGTATCTCGGCCAAATATTGTCCAATCCTAAAACCATACATCAATGGAAAGCTTATTTATTCATTTTTCAGATGATCTATAAATCTCAATTTTGAAAAAACTGACACTTAAGACAAATACATTATAAATTATAAATTATCTTTACCAAAACATCCCATGTCTTCTGTAATAATATTTTCAAGGGTAGGTTCTCACGGTCTGTGTGTTGTCTGTTAGTTCAAACCCATTCTCCTGGGCTGTCCGGACCCCCGCAGTGAGATGGCATCGTACCGGCGGGTGGTGAACAGTCAGAAGTGTGTCCGTGCCGGAGGCAAACACAACGACCTGGAGGATGTGGGGAAAGATGTGTACCATCACACCTTCTTCGAGATGCTGGGGAACTGGTCATTTGGTGATTACTTCAAGGTTTGGCCAATTATTGAGTTCATTTAATGAGGCACTTGTTTTCTTAATTATTATATCTGGATGCCTCATGCCTAAAACTGTTGCGTTCGCCCAGTAAACTTTGCATTCTCTTGCGAAAGAGAAGCCCCCATGAAGCTTCGTCATTCTTTCACAAATCTATTGCATTCCCAAGAGAGACTTTGCATTTCTCATAAAACTATTGCGCTCCCTCGAGAAACATTTCTCTCGCAAAAAGTATTTTGTTCCCATGAGAAACTTTGCATTCTCACACAAAACATCTGCTCTTTTACAGAACTATTTTGTTCCTCCAAGAATGCAAGCAAATGTAGTTTTCTGATGGAACTCAATACTTGTGCATTTTTTTGAATTAATTCATAATTCATAATACAGGTGGAAGCCTGTGGAATGGCTTGGCGACTTTTAACGGAAGAGTACGGCATTCCCGCAGATCGCTTGTACGTCTCGTACTTCTCTGGAGATGAGGTGAATGGACTCCCTGCCGATGAGGAAACGCGCCAGATCTGGCTCAGCATGGGGTAAGTGCAAAACAAAGTTGACAAACACATTTGTTTTCTTTTGGAGACTCATTGGATTGTTGTGACGTTCACGTGCAGAGTGCAGCCGGATCACGTGTTGCCGTTCGGAATGAAGGATAACTTCTGGGAAATGGGCGAGACGGGTCCGTGTGGCCCCTGCACGGAGATACACTACGATCACGTTGGGAATCGGAACGCCGCCTCACTGGTCAACGCAGACAGTCCAGATGTAGTGGAAATTTGGAATCTAGTATTCATGCAGTATAACAGGTTAGGGCATTATTTTAGTATTTATTTTAGTTTTTATTCATATTTTGAATTAGGTTTTATTTGTATATTTTAAAATTTATTTAAAATATTCTTTCAGGCTTTACAAACATTAGCTATGGTCTTTTATCGTTCATATATATATATTCTGTGGGGAAGCAATGGTGTTCTGGTTCAGTTCAAAGCAATATTTCTTACCGTCATATAATTAAGGTTTTTCATTTATTATTTATATTAAACTTCATTTTTATGTGCTTTTGCCATTTTAGGTTTTTTTTTATAACTTCTTAGGTTTGATATATTTTAATTTCAGGTTTTTATATATATATAAATATATATATATATATTATTTACATTTTATTTAAAAATTGAGTTCAGTTGTAGTTTCTATTTTGCTTCAAGGCGATATTTCCTGTTCCATTTATTTGCTTTTATTTTTATTTTTATATTTTCAGTTTTTAGTAATCTTGTTGTGTGCTTATTTCATTCTTATTAGTTTATTTATTATTCATCAGTTCATTCTTTAATCATAAGTTTATGATTCAATTTTATTTTGCTTTAAAAAAAATCAAGACAACATTTACTATTTTCATTTCCGACCATTTATATAAGCTTTTATTTTTTTCAGGTTTTATTGACATTTTTTGCCATTTTATGTCATTTTTGTTAGTTTTAATTTTATTTATTTTTAATCTTTCATCTAATATTTATATTTTATTTCAACTTTATTTAAATCTACAAAATGTTTTCAAATAGTTGTATTTTTAGTTAATGATGCACACTAGTGAATATGTCTCTCTCTGTGTTGCAGGGAGTCGGGTGGTAGCCTGCGACCTCTGCCCCAGTGCAGTGTGGATACTGGGATGGGTTTAGAGCGGCTGGTGACCGTCCTGCAGGGGAAACGCTCCAACTATGACACAGATCTTTTCACACCTTTAATGTCTGCCATCCACCAGGTCTCTAACCTTCATTAACCTTTTACAGGAATAATATTGCAGGTTAAATACAAACTAAACCACATTGCATCTATTGTTGGTGCATGCAGTGCTCTAAGGCTCCTGCATATCAAGGCAGGACTGGAGAGGCTGATGTGGGTCAGGTTGACATGGCCTATCGAGTCGTGGCCGACCACATTCGGACACTCAGCGTGTGCATCGCTGATGGAGTTTACCCAGGCATGACAGGCGCTGAGTAAGTCCGACTTCATCAAAGTACGCAGAGTCATTTAAAGTATAAAATTCAAGCTAAATGTGCTCTTTGTCATAGGCTGGTGCTGAGACGTATTTTGAGACGTGCCGTACGGTTTTCTACAGAAGTGCTTCAGGCACCTGAAGGTGCACTGGCAAGCCTGGTGCCTACTGTAGCTCATATACTGGTGAGATGATTACGACCAAGTTATCACTTGTATCACTGCATTGTGTGTATTAACATTGAGTTTCATATTTCCTCTTTCTCAGGGAGATTCTTATCCTGAGCTGCACACAGAGTCTGAGAGGGTATGCATGTTCAAAAAGTACCACAGTTTTACATGTTTTATGATATATGTATTAGTAAATTCTTTAAAAAAGTGAGAGTAAAGAAATGTATGATGTTACAAAAGGTTTCTATTTCAAATAAGTGCTGTTTTTGTCTTTTGAGAAACTTCAAGTGTTTATTAATTTTAAAAGAATAAATGCCAATTTATTAAGCAGCATTGAGTTTAACATTGATAATAACAGGAAATGTGTCTTCAGCAGCAAATCGGCATATTTGAATAATTTCTGAAGGATCATGTGGTTCATGTGGTATTGAATACTTCAGTAATGATGCTGAAAATTCAGCTTTGCGTCACAGGAATAAATTACATTTTAACACAGATTTGTGTTTTTTCAATTCAATTTGTAGAATTATCTTTGATCGAATAAATGTAGCCTTGGTGAGACTTAAAAAAAAAAAATATATATATATATATATATATATATATATTCAAATCTCAAAATTAAGCTTAAAATTATGACTTATGATATATCAATGTATCATTGCACTTTTTCAGTCTAGGAAAGCTGCTAGTGCAGATACTTCTTTGTGTTTTCTAAACTTTTTTTCTACAAAATGTTGTGCTTCCTCTCTAGATCATGGATCTCATTAATCAGAATGAAGCCCAGTTCCTGTCCTCACTGAAGCAGGGCAGGAGGGTGATTGACAGGACCATCAGCAATATGGACAAAGACTTCGTCATTTTTCCAGGTAAAGCCTGCAAAGCTGTGTAATTCAATTTTCTTATACCTCTTTATTATCTGTGCAGGTTCATATATGCAGATATGCTGATATTTCTCTCTGTGTGTTTTTTTCTATATTTGTTTTACACTCTGTGTCCATTGTGTTGTTGTTCCTATCAGCTGCAGTTGCCTGGTCGCTACATCGTAACCTGGGCTTCCCTCTAGATCTCATTGACCTGATGCTGGAGGAGAAAGGCAAGATGGTTGATAAAAAAGAGATGGCAGTGTTTGAAGAGGAATATGAGAAGGTACTTGGGCTTTTGCTTTCCTTTATGTAATATCTGGTTTGTGGATGAATATGGGCTCATTTATTAATAAACTCTGTTTTTTGGGACATATCTAATTTTGTCGGGGTTTTTTTTTTTTCTCAGTTGAAATCTCAGCCAGAGGAGGATGATGAAGATAGGGTTGACCAGCTGGATCTTCATAGTCTGGCGGAGCTACAAAATCAAGGAGTTCCTCACACGGACGACTCCCCAAAATACTGTTACAGTATGGGGACTGATGGAAAATATGGTACTGGAGGGTGAAAAGATAATGTCTGGCAGTTAAATATTATAAACTGTGTCTTGTCCAGACGTGAGACTAAATCTTTTTATCTTGAAGCAAATAACAGACTAAAAACACTCGGAAGACCTCAGTAACCACACAACAACACACTAAAAACACTCTGAGAACCTCAGTAACTGCGCAGCAGCACACAAAAAAACACTCGGGACACCTCAGTAAACGCACAGCAGCACACTAAAAAACACTCTGAGAACCTCAGTAACTGCGCAGCAGCATTTAAAAAAACACTCGGAACACCTCTGTAACCGCGCAGCAGCACACTAAAAAACACTCGGAACACCTCAGTAACCGCGCAGCAGCACACTAAAAAACACTCGGAACACCTCTGTAACCGCGCAGCAGCACACTAAAAAACACTCGGAACACCTCAGTAACCGCGCAGCAGCACACTAAAAAACACTCGGAACACCTCAGTAACCGCACAGCAGCACACTAAAAAACACTCGGAACACCTCAGTAACCGCGCAGCAGCACACTAAAAAACACTCGGAACACGTCAGTAACCGCGCAGCAGCACACTAAAAAACACTCGGAACACCTCTGTAACCGCGCAGCAGCACACTAAAAAACACTCGGAACACTTCAGTAACCGCGCAGCAGCACACTAAAAAACACTCTGAACACCTCAGTAACCGCGCAGCTGCACACTAAAAAACACTCGGAACACGTCAGTAACCGCGCAGCAGCACACTAAAAAACACTCGGAACACCTCTGTAACCGCGCAGCAGCACACTAAAAAACACTCGGAACACCTCAGTAACCGCGCAGCAGCACACTAAAAAACACTCGGAACACCTCAGTTACCGCGCAGCAGCACACTAAAAAACACTCGGAACACCTCAGTAACCGCGCAGCAGCACACTAAAAAACACTCGGAACACCTCTGTAACCGCGCAGCAGCACACTAAAAAACACTCGGAACACCTCAGTAACCGCGCAGCAGCACACTAAAAAACACTCGGAACACCTCAGTAACCGCGCAGCAGCACACTAAAAAACACTCGGAACACCTCAGTAACCGCGCAGCAGCACACTAAAAAACACTCGGAACACCTCAGTAACCGCGCAGCAGCACACTAAAAAACACTCGGAACACCTCAGTTACCGCGCAGCAGCACACTAAAAAACACTCTGAACACGTCAGTAACCGCGCAGCAGCACACTAAAAAACACTCGGAACACCTCAGTTACCGCGCAGCAGCACACTAAAAAACACTCGGAACACCTCAGTAACCGCGCAGCAGCACACTAAAAAACACTCGGAACACCTCAGTTACCGCACAGCAGCACACTAAAAAACACTCGGAACACATCAGTAACCGCACAGCAGCACACTAAAAAACACTAAGAACACCTCATTTACCGCACAGCAGCACACTAAAATACACTCGGAAAACCTCAGTTACCGCACACTAGCAAATTAGAATTCACTTGTAAGACCTCAGAAATTACATAGAAGTAAGCTAAGAAACACCATGCACACTTTCACTCAGAACACCATAGCAACTGCAACCTCTTCACTAAATTAAAGAATCAGTCAAAACACCTTAGCAATCAAATAGCAATGTTACAAAACAATAACTGTATAACAACATGCTAAATCACTTAGCATAGCAACACCCTGGCAGCATCTATTGGCACTTTTCCACTGTGTGGTATGGCACGGTACAGTTAACTTTTGGGTGGTTTTACACTGGGTACAGTACCAAATTGAGCTGAGCTGTGCCAAGCCATACCACGCAGTGATAAAGCGCAATATGTAGCTAGGTGGAGCAGGATTTGGACCAGTGAGCTAGCATTTCAGGTGATTAGAACAAAAACTATCATTGATATGAATTTATTGCTTGTCACTTAATGGCATCACACCTGGTTTGGGCACCGTGTAAGACTGAATGAGGATCCTGACCCATTTTTCTCTGTCAGTGTTTCAGCCTTGCAGAGCGTCAGTCCTGGCACTCTACTGTGATGGGTCTCTGGTTTCAGAGGTGAATGTGGGTCAGCACTGTGGTGTGATTCTGGACCAGACCAGCTTTTACGCAGAGCAGGGTGGACAGGCACACGATCAGGGCTACTTCACCAAGGATGGACTGCAGGTTACTGATCACATTCCATCTGAGAGGTCTTATTTTTATGTATGAGCACAAGATTCACCATTGTGGTTATTCTTTGAAGGATGTGCTGTTCCCTGTAAAGTCTGTCCGTCTGGCTGGGGGTTATGTGGTACATCAGGTAACAGCAGCAGAGACTTTGAGAACTGGAGACCAAGTGCAGCTTCATTTGGATGAGGTGGGAGTAGTAGGGGCAAAAGTACCAACACCATGGTAATACATTATGCAGATAGCTTCCACTAAGTTTTGCATTTCCAACTCTAGGCTAACCGAACGGGCTGCATGGTCAAGCACACAGCCACACACTTGCTAAACTTTGCTCTGCGAGAGTTGCTAGGTCCTTCTGTTAGCCAGCAAGGGTCTCACTGCACCGCCAACCGGCTCCGCTTCGACTTCAGCGTGAAGGTACAATGGCTAGGTGGCTACCTTGCTGATTTAATGATTTCCTAAATATTTAATACATGTGTATTTACTTGTTTAAAGGGCTCCCTGAGCGTGTCTGAGCTACAGCAAGTTGAGGAGTTGGTCCAGAACATCATTCGTCAAAATGCAAAGGTGTATGTAGAGGAGATCCCCCTGTCCAAAGCTAAACAGATTACGGGTCTGAGAACAATAGATGAGGTAAATGGGGATGGCTCAATACCACTTTCTTATTTCCAATACTGCAAATACAAAACCAATTCAACCAAAAATCCTATCCATATCAGACCAATATTGAATATTGGATTGTTGTATCCCTAGAGGTATATATTTTCAGGGTATAAAATGGGGAGTCCAGTCCTGTTCCTGGAGACCTAACATCTAGGGATGTCCCGATCAAGTTCATAGTGTCCCTGATCTGATCCAAGTCATTTAATATTGACTCTCTGCCAATACTGGATCCTGATTTAATTATTAGTACCTTCCTGGTGCTATGTGCATACTTTAAAGTTTTGATCTGTTGTTTGTTTTAGGTGTATCCAGACCCAGTGCGAGTAGTGTCCGTAGCCATGCCTGTTTCAGATCTGCTTAACTCAAACAGCACTGAACAAGCTTCAGTGGAGCTTTGCTGTGGCACGTAAGGTTCTTCCAAAACTGCTGGAACCCTTTGGAAACAAGGGTAGCCAGCCCTATTCCTGGAGAGCTTCTTCCTGCATTTCCAACTTTGCTCCAACAAACCTGCCTGTAGTTTTAAAAATAAAGCAATAAAGTCCAGAACATTTTTGTTTAGCTGGTTCAGGTGTGCTTGCCTTAGGTTAGCAATTAAACTCTGCAGGATGGTAGCCCTCCAGTAACAGGGTTGGTAACCTGTCCTTTGGGCAAACCACAAAAACATTTGGCTATTTCCAAGCTGAAGCCAAATTCACCAATATATTGTTGTTTTTATCAGGCATTTATTGAGGACGGGAGCAATTAAGGACTTTGTTATTGTGTCTGAGCGACAGATGGTCAAAGGCATTAGCCGTATCCTTGCTGTTACTGGAGATGAAGCCAAAAAGGTTTGAAAATCAAAATCTGCTTTCCGTACCAGTTTGATTTCTGGGATACTAACAGTTTCTGTGATCCAGGCTCGGGAGACGGCCCAAGACATGCAAGAAGAGTTGGAGTCTCTGGCGGTCCAGGTAGGAGCTGCAAGCTCCCTGTCTATACCAGCAGCACAGCGGCTCTCTAAAGAAGTTGGCCTCCTGATGAATGTATGTAGCTCTCCATAACTTATCGTCTTCATTGCAGGTTCAGTTTGTGATGTATGAATTTCTTTGGTCTTAATCCTATGTGTGATACATTATAGGTAGTTGATATCACAGCTATCCCACAATGGCAGAGGCGAGAGCTGCAGACTCGACTGAAAGCAATGCAGAAGACTAGCAACAACACCATCAGAAAATTGGAGATCAAAGAGGTGGATATATCTATAGGGTAAAAATTCAGTCTATATCCCTGTTCGGATGGGACTAGTTTTCTAAACTGTGTTTGAGTTTTGATTCTTATCACCTGACGTCTGTCATTTTCATGTACTAATTTGGACAGGGCTAACATCTCCATGCTCCATGATTATTATGGAGGTGTGAGGGTTTTGTAAATCTGGGCATTGTAGAGATCACACAGGCGTGTTCCCATTTGTAAATATGTCTTATGTAAATTTAGCAAAAATGTAGGAAAGCTATGTTTGAATTTTTGTACATATGTAATTAAAACTATGTAAATGAGTGCAGGAATAAGGGGGTGTAATCTTACCTGACGCTGATATTACAGTAGCCATTACAGTAGCCAGTCTTAACGGTTAAAGTTACGTGATTTGGCTCTTTGATTTGATTATTACTGTTTTTTATTTCTTTGCTTGGCAAACATATAAAAAATGTGCATTGTAAGAGCATCTACGGTAGTCCATGTTGGCCAAAATACACAAGGAAAAACATAAAGTTTTTGATCACTGAGTTTGCTGAAGAACAGTGGGTAATTTGCTCTCTAATTATTACAGAGGTTGTATGAGGAAAAAACACAGACATGGCAGATTCAGACAGGATTAAAATAGCTAAATATGACAAATTTCTTCAACGATCCACTGTAAAACTAGTCCTGTCTGAATAGGGTTTATGATACCCAGAGTTGTGTATAACATGTTACATGTATACGTTACTATATTTAAATTATTTTTTGATAATGCAATTACATTAATTACATTTTAGGTTTTTGTAATTTGATTAAATTTACTAATGTAAATAAAATTGTTATACACAAGCATTGTTAAAGGGATACTCCGCCCCAAAATGAAAATTTTGTCATCAATCACTTACCCCCGTGCTGTTCCAAACCCGTAAAAGCTTAGTTCATCTTCGGAACACAATTTAAGATATTTTGGATGAAAACTGGGAGGCTTTTGACTGTCCCATAGACTGCCAAGTAAATAAATTGAATAATATTGAACCACTGATGGCAGATGGACTATTCTGACGATGCTTTTCATACTTTTCTGGACTTTGACAGTGTAACTTACTTGGCAGTCTATGGGACAATTACAAGCCTCCCGGTTTTAATCCAAAATATCTTAAATTGTGTTCTGAAGACAAACAACGCTTTTACAGTTTTGGAACGACATGGGGGGAAAGTGATTAATGACAAAATTTTCATTTTGGGGTGGAGTATCCCTTCAAGAAAAAGAGATGCTGGGTAGTCATTCCTGTCACGCCTGCTTTGTGAGGTTTTGTTGACGTTATTTGTTTTTATTTTCTGCTCCAGGCTGCCATGAAAGCCAAAGAGCTGCTGGTCAAACACTCTAATAAACCTGTGGTGGTGGACTTGATCCATACGGACTCAATATCGGTAATTACCGATAAGTAAATAGTTTTGTGGTGATGTTTGATGAATGAATTTGTGTCAAATGTAAACAATTTGTATACATGCGATCTCGTTTAGGTGCTGATGAAGACTGTGCTCCAGATGAGCAAAAGTACTCCAGACTCCATGGTTATGTTGTTGTCCCACCTGCAGTTGTCAGGGAAGGTGCTTTGTGCCTGCCAAGTACCCAAGGTATAGCACACACAAAATCTCACAGCTATGATATAATCATCCACAGGTATGTGATTGTCTTCATACTCTCTTTCTAGGGCTCTGCCAGTGGCTCGGCCCTTAAATGGGCTCATTCTGTGTGTGCACGCTTGGGAGGAAATGCAGACGGCTCAACCGATGTGGCTAAAGGTGTAGGAAAAGCAGCCAAACTCACAGATGTTACAGACATTTTGCACTGGGCTGAAGAGTTTGCTCAAAACAAAATCCGAAAGGCATCCTGAACAAACTAATCTTGGATACCACAATGGATGCGTTTCATCAAAATGGTTAAATCAATCAAAAATTATACTTCCTGTTCCTTTGCTTTAAAAGGTTGGGGTTGTGAAATGTTGATATTAAACATTGCTATTATGTAATTTATTGCTCTATTTGGGTACACTGTATAATAGTTGGTTTGGTTCAAGAAAATGTGCTTAAATTCGAGGAATGGCATTGCTCTGTTAAGAATTTATAATTGTTAATACACGATTGATATAATTTCTAATCTGTCTGATTGTGTCAGTTAAATGTTACAGTCATGGTCTTTGAAATACTGTAGAAGCATAGTTCAGTGTGTCAGAGCACCACCCTGCTCACTAGAGAGTCACCTTCAATGGTGTCCAGCCACCAGAGGGTGACAAAAGAGCTCTTGTTTAGTTTAGTTTATTTTGCACAATAAAATAAATACAATAAAAAATAAGACAATCCATATACTATGCAGGGACAGGCAGAAAAGCCAAATGCTTATTTAGAGAGACTTACAAATGAGGACAATGGAAGCAATCAAATTCAATAAAAGAGCAATGATATGCAAGTGCTATAACAAGTCTCCGTTCGCTTAACGTAGTTCACATAGCAAGGTTTATTATTATTACATAATAAATAAAAAGAATAAAGAATAGAGCAAGCAAGTGTTAGCAAGCAAGTGTTTTTTGCTTTTGTTAATTGTATAATAAATACAATTATTTAATATGATTTTATATAAATTATATAAAATATATATAATGTATATAATATATCAATTATATATTATCATATATCTCATATATTCATAGAGTTGATTATCACAACCAGAGAGTGAGTGATAGAAATAGAAAGATGGAAAGAGAAATTAGAATTGTGACAAATGCTCTCTAAAAGTGCATGCATATATTCTGCTTATACATAGTAGTAATGCTGACTCAACCCACTGTCAGTATGAAGATGTGAATCACTTCTCTGGAGAGCAGCAGCAGCTGAGAAAAGGGAAACGCACTGCGAGGACTCATGGTGACACAGTTCATTAATAATTGAATTGTGAGAACCTTTTATCTTATTTCTAATCTTGTCTAAAAATGTCTTCGATCCCAGACAGAATCACATGTGAATCACTTGCTCATTTTAAAAGAAGGTTTGGATGGAAAACTAGAATTATTTTTTTGTGCACTTCTATCAAACTATATCTACACATCAGATTTTATTTTCTTTCACTGTGCAATACCCACTAGAGGCAGAGTTTAGCTCCAACCTGCTCCAACTCACAACTGCTAGGAAGTTTCTAGTAATCCTGAAGTCATCAAGCAGGTGATCAGGTCAGTGAGACTGAGACTAGTTACTTTTAAGTTTTTTTATTTATTTTTTTACCACAATAAATAATTACAAAAAATCATAATGGTCCAGGTATGGACCCCTGAGGAACCCCACAGAGTAGACTTGCTTTGCTAGAGTAGCAACCCTTAAAACATACAAACTTCTCTTCTTTTTCCAATCATTTAAATGTAAAATCATGAAAACCGAATTTATATGACTTTTCCAATAAAATATAATGATTAACTATAAAGTCTCACACCAACAAACAGATGCTGAACTTACTTCAAATGATCAAACACGAAGAGTCTGGAATGCACCTATAAAGAGGGAAAGCTTGATCATCTGTCCATTTCTCAAAGTCCCACCCACAGTGTTATCTTTACGACATCAGGACATACAGTAAATACTTATTCCCTGGTTATCCCCGTGTTGAAACAGCAATGAAGACTCAGCAATGAAAATTGTGTTAGCTCAAGCAGCCTACTTATGTTAACAAACTTAACTTTTGAAAGTTGATATACATAGTTTCATTTAATTCAGAGAAAGTGGTTTCAGAGAAACTTGTGAAAAACTGTTTATGATTATAGTAAATTTGCCATTTTATATTAGGTAACAGTTTATCTCAAAATGTAAATAATATTAATAATAATAAATACATGAATTTTATTTACAAAAGTATTTAAATGTATAAATAAAAGTAATTTGTGGATAGTTATTCTTATAATTGTATTGGAAAATGTTTAAGCCCCACCCGCAGTTCATAGAAGGAATGCACAAATCTGCTTCTTGAGGAAAAAATAGCATGCATCTTTCATGGGTTCCTTTATATGAGCATATATCATTCTGGCGTGCACGCGTCTGCCGGATTGATTGATTCTGATTGGCTGTCAGTATTTTTGTACCAATAGAGACAATAAATAAATACAATTAGGCCACTCTATTTTTATCACTACTGTAGATAACGTTTATATTCAAACTAAACATTTACCCTAGTACTTCGGTGATTATTTGCAAGTTTGTAACAGAAATAACGACATAAAAGACTTTGTAAAGACGTTTCATATATAGCGGATGCAGTGCGAATGCAGGTTTGAATTATTTTTTTTGGATGGTACTCAAGCAGTCATTTAGGAATAAGACCATTTGGGTGATTGAATCATGTTCGTTAAATATCCATATCTTAAAACGAGGGCTTCAAAGCTGCGTTTAGTTAAGGTATGCGGTAATCTGCCACAGCGAGATTAAATAAACAATGAAAAGACATATTTTATTTGTGAGGTGAATGGTCCCCGTCCCCAAGCCCCATCTCGCAACGTCACTGTAGCAATATGTATCGTCTCGTATCATATTTTAAAAGGGTCACTTGATTTTCTTTTTTTAAAGATCATTATTTGGTGTAAGAAAATATGTTGACATGCCTTAATGTTCAAAAAACACTTTTTAAATACTGTACATTATTGTAGGTCCTCTATGTGTCGTTTTCTACAAAGTCCCTCCTTCTGACAAGTGCAGTCTGTTCTGATTGGCCAACTGACCCAGTGCATTGTGATTGGACAAACACAACAGCAAGAACACCTTTTCCATAATCGTGAGCTTCTTATTTCAAAATAAATGTAAAGACAGTTAATAATGTCCTCAGTTTTACTATCAGTTCAAGACCGAAAGGGGAACAGAGCCGTGTGACAGACACAGTGTTAAACCTAATTTGTTTGCAAAAGATAAGGCCAGGGCAGTTAAGTGCAAGGGCTCTCTCTCTCTCTCTCTCTCTCACACACACACACACACACACACACAGACATATATAACGCAAAACTCCGCATTTGAATAGTCAATAGCAAATACTTAAACTAATAAAAAACATACTTCCAGTAGCTGATTTAGAAGTGCCAGATTATCATAGCAAAGTCAGAATGACCTCCTCTCCTAAGTTCACGAAACAGTCATCCATAAAATGTGTTGCTGTTCTATGGGAAGTAATCTTAAAGATTCCAAAATGCATCTACTTTCAGAAGGACAAATAAAGTGATTTTGCTTTCTCCTAGATACAGCATCTCCCTGACATGACTGCTTCAACTCGAACTGTGTTACTGAAACCAGTCCTTTCTTTGCATGAATATTTGGGCGGCTTTACTGTGTGGGGTGATGAATGAATTTAGAAAAGTGAAAGATTATGAATGTTGCATGTAATTTGTAAATTACATTTCGATGAGCAACTACAGCTTTAAATTTCATGGCATGTACACAAAATTGTACACACACAAAAAAAGGTGTTGGGTTGCAGAGCAGGCCTTTGAGAATAAATGAGTGACTGTGACTTTGGTTTCTATTATCTTTATCTAACAGTGTAGATATCACAGTACAGAGGTGGGAATCCAACTACAAACATTAGTTTGACAACATTTGAATGCATTAATGCATCAACTGAATAATTTTAATAAAAAAAAGTATTTTAAACAATTATTACAAATTACAACAGTTGTTGCCCATGAATCCAAATATAAAAGTAGCTAAATATTAAATTATAGCTGTAAATGCTATAAAACATCATGACACAACAACACACTCCATATTCAATGTATTATTTAGTATATGGCTTATTCCTAGCCCTATTTCAGACATGAGTGCTCCATTTTTAATTTATGGATCCATAAATTTTATTTATGTGACAATGCAGTTGAATGAGGATAACAAAGTCCACCAAAGGTAGAGCGTTTTTACATTTAGCTCTGGAATAGCATTCCTGACCCAGTTCAGGGCTCACACACACTCCAGTTATATCAGATCAGTGATGTGTTTGAAATGTTATGAACAGGGATGGACTGGGACAAAAAATTGGCCCTGGCATTTTGGCCCAGACCGATCCACCACCACATAAGATCACAAATACCACCCGTCCTTATGCTCCCCTGCCCTGAATATGTCTACCAACTCCTACTCTTTAAAACTACAAAGAATCAGTGAGAGTAGACACATTAAATACTGTACTTCAAAAAAGTGGTGTTGAATAAATTCTAGGTGAACTCCTTGTACTTTACAAGATTATATATATATATATATATATATATATATATATATATATATATATATATATATATATATATATATAATTTCATGACTTTATAGTTCTATATTAATAGTTACCCTCACAGTGAGAAGTATATATATATATATATATATATATATATATATATATATATATATATATATATATATATATATATATATATATATATATATATATATATATATAGAAGATGTAAAAAAACTAGCTTAAAGGTCAACTGATGTCACTGACGTTATGGTTTTCTACAGCCACACACTTAGCCAGACTGCAAGCATTCAGTATACTGCCTGATTGTTTTATTGTTGTAGTGTTATCATCAAGAGTTTGTCCACCACTTGTTTTTGACTCATTTTTTATCATGGCTTACCGCAGGTTCTACCCTCACTCCCTCATCTCTGTCGCCTCTCCTCTTGAGACTCCTCCTCACTAACACTGTTAATGCCACTGTTGCCCGACACCACCACCACCACCACCACTTTCATCAGCCACAGGAGCTGCTTCTGCCTAAAACATTTGTGTCAATTTGACACATTTGGCATCGCCTGGCTGAAGAGCCTGTTTTTTTGTTGTTTTTTTTTCACACAGCTTCTCTGCACCTCCTTTGTATTTCTTCTCTATGATCACACTGAAACTGTGTGCTGGCAGAAATCCCATAGATGGTGCTGTTCAAAGATATTGGGCTAGTCCAGTGTCAATCAAGAAAACAACCAATGGGCCGCTGAGCTACGTGTTTCATGGGCCGCGTCTGTCAGAAGGAAAAAAAACACTAGCCTATGTGATATTTTTGACTAAAGTGTTTTGGGCGTGGTAGAGTCTTATCTTTAATAAACAATATCTCTTTGGGTTTGAGACTTTAGTCTTTGCAACTTTAAAGTGAAAGACATGACATTTGACTAGTATTGTAGCCCATACTCAGAATTGGTTTTCTGCATTTAACCATCCAAGTACACACACACACACACACACACACACACACACACACACACACCCCTGGAGCAGTATATCCAGCGCCCGGGGAGCATCTGGGTCTCAGTGCCTTGCTCAAGGACACTTCAGCCATGGGTATTGACCGAGACTCAAACCGACGACCTTCAGATAACTAGGCCAATACTCTATCCATTAGGCCACGGCTGCCCCAATCTTACAGATCTTCTTCATGCACCAAGACCTTGTATAACTCCAAAGAGAAAGAAAAAAATTTCAATCACATCATATGACCCCTGTAAGCAAACAGGCTGAAGAGTGAAACTGACAAAGGGGAGGGAAACTAGTACTGTGTGGGGTGACGGATGAATTTAGAAAAGTGCAAGATTATGAATGTTGCGTGTAATTTGTAAATTACATTTAGATGAGCCACTACACCTTTAAATTTCATGGCATTAATTCAAAATCAGCCTTTAATTATTAAAAGTGTTTTAGATAGTTGTTGTTTTTTTTGTAACTATATCTATTATTTAATTTATCAGCGACCCCACTGGTGTTCTGTTGCAGAGCAGGCCTTTGAGAATAAATGTGTGACTTATCTTTATCTAACAGTGTAGATCACAAGATATCACAGTACACAGGTGTCAATCCAACTAGAAATATTATTTTGTCAACATCTGAATGCATTAATGCATCAACTGAATAATAATAATAATAATAAAATATTTTAAACAATATACACTTCAGTTATATTTTATTATAATAATAATACAATATTTTAAACAATAAACACTTCAGTTATATTTTATTATAATAATAATACAATATTTTTAAACAATATACACTCCAGTTATAACAGATTAGTGATGTGTTTTTGAAATGTTATGAACAGCAGCTAATGATTCTCTTTGTTCTGTGCTTCATCTCTGGTCTGAAGAGCCTCAATTGTGTGCTTAATAGTTCTTTAATACATGAATGCCAGCTGTAATTAAAACTTCTCTGTGTTTAATTACATTTTATTTATTTATTTATTTGTATTTTTTGAGCATATGGATTTAGGATATTTTTAGTATTTCGTGTAAAAAAAAAAAATCTAATGCAAATGCGATGTCCTGCAATTCCCAAAAGCATCGGAAGCCATGTTAATTGTAGCTCCATTGGTTTCAGTGGGTCTTCGATGTATACTTAGGTTAGGGTTAGGTTAGGGTTATGATACAAAAGCTTATGATGCTTTTGGGAAACGCAGCCCTAAACTTTCAGTCCAGCCTTCCTTAAGATTTGTTTCATTATTCAGTTTCCCAAAGAGTAAATAAACCTGAAAGTACATGAATGTTTGCATTCATATTTGCCTAAACACAGCTATTAAATGTAATATTTCGGCTACAAATGAAACAGAATCTTTGAAAATCAACAGTTTTCTAGGTTTTAGCCTAAAATGTGACAATATGTCTTTGTTCGGTTATCTAGTTTTTTGTGCCGACTTGGTGGCTGCTTCTGGGTTTTGTTCACCTCAGCTGACTTTAAGGAAAGTGAAACCATAGAAATTTGGAGATAAGTCAAATGAATACATTCGGATTTCCATATCTATTAAAAAGCTACTCTTTCAAATATATCACTTCTTTCGACATCTGAAAGATCCTGAACACATATTTTAAGGTCGTCAGAAAATGTATTGGAAAGGAAATGCGGTCAGAAACAACTGTGAACAGGAAGTGTGCTTACTTTGCTCAACACATCTCAGACATTTTGACATTTACGATGGTTGTCAGCTCACCTATAGGCAGCTCATAGAAAGGAACTTATCTTGGCATTGTGCAATATCCTGCACAAAGTAGCAGGTTTCTCAGAAAACCTCAGCCGTGGCTACTGCCATGATCAGGCATATTCTTATATTTAATATCATCTTTTAATTTACTATCAGCTGCCAATAGATATTTAAGATTTATTTATACAAAGGCCAAGTAGAGCTAACTCCTCTTGCGGATCTTTCTTTTCCTTTTCTGAGTTTTTTGTCACCCTTTGGCCCCACCCGGTTAAATGATTAAGAGAAGTAACAAAGAAACTCAGGTAATGTAGGGGAAAACAGCCAACTCATTTGCCATTGGTTCCTTCAGATAAGAAGTCAAACACACAGTAATGGCGATCGAGTGCATACGGAAGAGGTACGTTCACTCCTGATCTTTTTTAAATATGCGGTTTAAAACTGTGATTTTTATACAAAGACTCGTACAGTAGAGGAAGTGTTCTCATATGCTATTTTAAGGCAATTTTATAGTGTTAGACTGTGTTGATATCTTACTGTCCGTAGACGTTAGATCAAGTGATCATGTCGTAAATGGTAAATCCAATACCTTTCAGATCACATTTTGCCTGGTACAAAAAAAGTTGGTAACACCAAGTACTTTTTGATACCCAAATTATATAAAAAATCTTTTAATCAGCCTTCTGTGATTGTTCTGTGATGTTAGAAACCTTTAAATAAGGATAGTCACCTTCTCTGGTAATGGTGAAGACAAATATCTCCTGGAACCACACAATCATAAGCGCAAGAAAGCAAGAGCAAAGAAAGAAAATACATAAAATAATTAGCAGCATGATAAAAATGAAAATATTTATTATGTGGTTAAATGCTAAATGATATAAATTAATAAAACAAAAATGTATATGATAAAAGTTTTGATGTTAGGTGTTAAGCAGTTCCTTTTTCTTTCTTTAGAAGACAGTTTAGCAATATCAGTTAAGCAATATTACCAAATAAAAATCAGTCACTCAGAGTCTACACAAAATCAGTATGCATCTGGCCAAAAACATAATTGAGTGAAAGTAAAAAAAAAAAAGATGCTGCTTCATAAACTTAACAAATAGAAGATGATAGTAACCCATTTAACCCCTTTAAATGTCTTCTTATATATATAAAAATGCAAAAATACAATAGTCTTAGTGGAATGTCCACTTCTGAAGCCAGACAACTTGCTTTCAAGGAGGTGGTTCTGTGTGAGAAAGGCAGAAACTTTGTTGAACACAACACCGGTTTGTAGTTCTCTAAAAGACTTGGGTTGAGGATGTGCTTCTTAAGTAGTGGGATCATACGAGGCTTTTTAAATGCTGAGGGGAAAACTCCAGTGTGAAGGGATGTGTTAATGATGTGAGTGACTGCAGGTACAGTTGCAATAGAAATGGCTTGAAGGAGATGAGATGAAATAGGATCAAGCCGACAAGTAGTAGGATGATCGGAAAGGATGAGTTTGGAGACTTCTGCCTTAAGAATTGGAGAGAAGGACGTGAACATGTGTATGTTTGCTGGTAAGATGTTCTTAAAAATTTGTGGTGTGGAGAATTGTACACTAAGGGTTGTAATTTCATTAAAGAAGTACGTGGCACAGTCGTCAGCGGTTAGAGTTGATGAAAGAGTGGGAGGAGAAGATAAAAAGGAGGGAGAGCATGCAAGAGTTGTGACATGTGATAGTATGTACGTTTAGCAGTGGAGACATTATCAGTTAAGGGAGAGAGAAGTGACTGATACATCTTAAGGTCTGTATGATTTTTTGATTTGTGCCATACCATTTTAGAAACCCTGAGCTTAGAACGATGTTCACGGAGAACATCAGGATATCAGGCTGGCCTGGAAGACAAGGGGCAAACAGTGTCTAAACAAGGTGTACTGTAAGAGTGGAGTAGAAAGTATTAGTAGCACTGTTAACATCAAGAGATGATAACCATTGAAGGGGGAGGAAGCGAAGATGAAAGATGATGTGTAGGGGTATGTGATGTGTCAGGAGGTTTATGAGGTTAAGCGTGAGGAGGAAGTGATCTAAAGTGTGCAGTGGAGTAACTAGCACATGATCAGTGGAGCAGTTTTATGTGTCAACAAGGCCCAGCTTGTTACATTTTTCCTTCAGAAATGTAATATATCCGTTTTATTTTTCAGTTTATCATATTTCAATTTAAATATTTCTGAATTCATGTTTAGATTTTTCAGTTTTAATATTAATTTGATATCCATTTTAACATTAAGTCATTGAACTCAAGAAACTTCTACAATGTAACAGCAATTTATTAAATGTTTAACAAAAATAAAATATGATTTTTCTAATGTAGTTTTGTTTTGAACAATTTGTAAAGTAAATGTTTTTGCCATTAATTTTCTGGATTCCATTTGAGTGGTTTCATAAAATTTTACTAATCAAAAGCATTGATTCAAAAACAAAATGTACTTTATTTCTTGTAAATTATGTAAAAATAATTTATGCTAAATATTATTTAAAGAATAATGTTTTAATAATTTTATTAGTAGTAGTAGTATTAGCACTACATTGAACACCTCATTAAATCAGAATTTACTCTACTTTGTTGCACTATCTACCAGTGTTGGACGAAGTACACAAATCAAGTACTTGAGTAAAAGTACAGATACGTATAGTAAAATATTACTCCAGTAAAAGTAAAAGTACTCCCTTTTCAATTTTACTCAAGTGAAAGTACAAAAGTACTCAATTTTTTATGTACTTAAGTAAAAAAGTACTGAAAGATAGATGTTTGAAATTTTATATAGGCTACTTAAGTTTTATACTAGCACATATTATTTTTAAATAATCCTACTGCTCAAAATACCTGTGCCAGTATTCATAAAGATTCTAAGAATCCTCTCAGAAACCTCTTAATTTAGCTTAAAAACTTTTACGTAGGAGTCTTAGCTTAAAAGCGATTCGGGACCGATCTGAGAGCAACTCTGAGTAAGGAAAAGACAAAAACTTTCATCTTAGTGAGGAGGCGGGGTTGACCCCGTTGCTATGTATGACACAATCTTTTGAAGACTGTGATTGGTTGGTTGCCCAAGAAGGAAAAAAAGAGTGATTTGAAGTATAGGCTCTATTCTAATTCTCACTTTAAATTTACATGCATTATTTTTCCTATTTGACTGTTCTCTCACATACACATACACACACACACACACACACACACACACACACACACACACACACACACACACACACACACTATAAGTGTGTATATAAATCCTTTTTTTATTTACCATGCTTGTAATTTCCTATAAGGTATTTGGCCTAGAATGATAAAAATTGTTCCACTCTTTCTAATTACAGTGATTGCTGTCCTATTTAAGTGGCGGTTCGAATGTTGGTTTTAATGTATCAAACATGGAATCAAAACCAAGAATGACGAGAAAGCCAAACTGGACAGAGGAACAGTCTTTACCGTTAGCCCAGTTAGTGGATGAACACAAGGCCATTCTTAAAGGAAAATTTGGGCCGGGTGTCACAGCAAGAGACAAGAAGCAGACATAGGAGCGTATAGCACAAACTATTAACGGTTCATTCTCCCTGCCTGTGTGCACCTATAAGCCTGCTATATTCATAAATGCAGTTATTTGAGCCTGCAAGGTGGGAGTGTCCAGTGGAAACTAAATGAACTGCGACACAATAAGATGTTCTGAAAGTGCTGTAATTGTTTGTGTGATCACTCTGCTTACAGAAGGTTGTGACAGACCAAAATCATCACTATTGCATTGTTGCATTTTATTGTTGCATTTTAATATCTTAATGTAGTGATTACTTTAATTTATATATTAAATTATAAATTATTATATAATCTATACCGTCTTATTAACTCACTGTCATCCATTGTCTGCAACACATTTCTTCTTCTTCTCCTCTGCTAAAGAAACTCTTAAGCTCTTAAAAGTCCTGTCTGTGCTCCTAAGTTTGACCTTAAGACCTCTTTTAAGGGGTTAAAATGCTTTCTGAATTACTTTTTTCTTTATTAGGATTTTTTCTTTAATTTTAAGAGTAAACGCCCACATTTCTAAGAATTTTCTTAGAATTTTGTCACTAGGAGCTACTTTTTGCAGTAAGATTCTTCATGAATACGGGCCCAGGGATTTTTTCCAAAATAACCACTATATGGAGTCAAGATATATTTTTGTTGTTGATATGGACTTCATTGACGAGAGTAATATTCACTGTGAAGCTTAAACTGTGATGTACCTGAGAGAAAACAGAGATGACCATCTGATCTTCACCAGTAAGAACAAAGTATTTTAAAGTTTGTGGTTCTACAGAACATCACAGTTATATATGACATGATAATAAGGCCTGAAGTTAGGAAGAACATTTTAAGGAAAATATAATTATATTTTCATAATGATTTTTTCCTTCTCAAATCTTGTCTGTGGTGTAAAAACACCCCAGGCCAAACGGGGTGCATCTCTTCCCCTCTTTGATAATTACTGTAGTTACCATGTTCTGAACATCACATCCTTTCTTTTGTCCCTAGATGTAAACTATATATAAATTTAAATTTAAAATATAGGTGGTTGAATAAAAATATTTGGACATTATTCATAAAAAATTACCTTAAGTTAGCACCAGCAAGCTTGTTAGGTAGACAGTTAGCATCAGCTAACAATATTTACTTATTTTCAGTACGGTTATGAATAAACATTCATGTCTGTCTACTTGTCTAGTTAATCCAAAGAATATACATATGTATAACGTTACTGTTGATAAACAATACAAAAACAGACGTCACATAGGACATGGTAGCATTTTAATAAAACTGTTAATATTACGGCAGCGGGGAATTTGAACATGCACGAGTTATTTTATGTAATCTGTGTTAGTTTAATGTGTGTGTTTTTTTTTTTTTTACCTTAAACACAGAGACGCTGATTGATGTGTCTGCATCGTCTGCACTCGAGCATTTCAGTGGGCTTAAACAGATCACTCTTTACAGCGGGTTTAGTTCCCAAACAACTGACAATTTTGACCTAAATATGATTTTCAGTTACAATAATTAATCCTAAATTTCGACATTAATAACTTACTTTTAGCAACATCAGACGCACGCGCGCTCACAAGATCTCCCGGTTCTTACTTCTGGTGACTCGCACTAAGGTTCATTTGAATCAGTGAGTGGTCGACTCCAGAACAGCTGCAATCGGATCATTCTAATTCGTAAACGAATCGTTTGGTGTGATTCGCGATCCGATTTAAAAGTTTATTTTGAAAAGACTCAGTTCGTTCATGATGAATCAGACACCGCTTCTGCGTGTCGGAGCACGTGATATATTATAGGGAGTAACGATTTGTTTTATGAAATGTAGTGAAGTAAAAAGTACGATTTTATGCTTTGGAATGTAGTTAAGTAAAAGTAAAAGTTACTCAAAATAAAACTACTCCAGTAAAGTACAGATACTTGAAAAATGTACTTAAGTACAGTAACGAAGTAAAGCTACTCCGTTACTGTCCACCACTGCTATCTACACAATGACCTACTGTACTTTTGATTTATTCATTCAAAGTTTTGCAAATTCTGTGACATTCCGCATTATAGAGTAAATTCCATTTACGTGACTGGATTCCATGATTCTGTCCATATTTACCGCATAAAGTAGTAATATAAAGCACTAATATATAAAGGTATAAAATGCATCCTTTAGGAGTAAATAATATACAAAGGTGTACCTCTTGAAAAATGGTACCCCAGTGACAGATTTTGTAAAAAAAAAAAAAAAAATTCTGAGTGCATTTGTATTTTTTAATTCAATGTATTTTTCCAATTACTTTTAATGTATTTACTTACAAACTACACTTCATTTGTTTATTGTCTCTTTAACCTGCATTTCACTCTGTCCAGTTTTCATTTCATTTGTTTCATTTTATGTGCTTTTGTCATTATTATTATTATTATTTCTTTTTAAATTGTAATATTTTTTTTTTCAGTTCCTTTAGGCTAAATCTAGTCCAGGTCAGATTATTTTGTGTTTTAACCTTTCTGTTTCTCTTTCTTTTCCCTCAGGTGCTGCTTGACTCAAGGGAAGGTTTTTATGTGTCATATCAAACCAGGCTTTGTTGCGCTGGTCACAGTGACATTACTTTTGTCTATTATTGCTTATACTTACAATTTCTCTCTCAGACCAGTCACTTTCCCTCTCTCCTGGTTTAACTATGCAAACCAAACTAAATTCTATAATGTGGTGTCTGAGGGCTTGTCTGGCAAAAGAAATGTCTGGAATTTTTTTACTAAAAAAAGGAATGAAACGTCTAACACAGAGACAAAACCCACTGCGTCCATTAAAACAGAAGACAATTCAATCGACAAATATGTAGCACATCCACGCAACTATCATTTCATCCTGGATGAACCTGATAAATGTAAGCAGGATCCGTTCCTGGTCTTGATGGTCCCTGTGGCCCCCCATGAGGTCAATGCTCGTAACGCCATCCGCAGCACATGGGGGACTGAGAGCTCAGTGCAGGGAAAAGCAGTGCTGACTCTGTTCTTGGTGGGTTTGACTGGAGGAGCTGAAGCTCAACAGCAGCTGGAGGAAGAGAGTCGACAACACAGAGATTTAGTGCAGAGCAACTTTGTGGACTCCTACTTCAATCTGACCATAAAGACCATGGTGATCATGGACTGGCTGGCCACTCGTTGCTCTCAAGCAACTTATGCTATGAAGGTTGATTCTGATATGTACATAAACATGGAGAACCTGATGACCCTGCTGTTGTCACCCAACACGCCCAGACAGAACTACATCACAGGGTATTTGATGTGGAACCAGCCTGTTATCAGAGACAAAAACTCGAAATGGTATGTTCCAGAGGAGCTGTACCCCGAATCGAGATACCCCACGTATGTGCTTGGAATGGGATATGTTTTCTCCAATGATCTTCCTCCTAAAATAGTGGAGGCTTCAGAAGCCATAAAGGCCTTTAACATAGAAGACGCGTATGTGGGCGCTTGTCTGAAACGGTTGGTCATAAATCCCTCTGGTGCTCCAGATCCTTCTCAGTTTCGGACCTATGTGAATGATCCTAAAAGTACGGACCTTTCCAAACTCATTACAGCAATCGCAGGTTCACCGGAGAAGGTAATAGAGTTCTGGCAAAATGTGAAGGGACACAAATGAACAGATAAACCAGCACACTAGGAAAAGGATTGAGCAAAATGAAGACACGATACGTCTTTAATAAATGAATGGCTACGATGCACTCGAAAGGTTGTGGTATCACGAAAAGATTCAATATCAAATCGATTGCTGTGGAATACAAGAGAGGGATAGTATTTTGTTTGTATGAAATATAATGAACATTATAATACATTATAATGGGACAAGGACATATGAAAGTGTCTGCAAAGACACATGCACTTATAACTGTGAACACATGTATTGTATGTTTTAAATATATTTAAATAAAATAAAAATAAACAGATTTATTGTAAATTATTACGATTATTTGTACATGACACAGTCATGTAAGTTTTTTCTGCATCACTTAAAATGAAAATACATGGCAATTGTAATGTATGCATTATTTTATTGGTATGTATTGGTAGCCTAATGTAACATACAGTATTGTTCAAAATAATAGCAGTACAATGTGACTAACCAGAATAATCAAGGTTTTTAGTATATTTTTTTATTGCTACGTGGCAAACAAGTTACCAGTAGGTTCAGTAGATTGTCAGAAAACAAACAAGACCCAGCATTCATGAAATGCACGCTCTTAAGGCTGTGCAATTGGGCAATTAGTTGAAAGGGGTGTGTTCAAAAAAATAGCAGTGTCTACCTTTGACTGTACAAACTCAAAACTATTTTGTACAAACATTTTTTTTTTTCTGGGATTTAGCAATCCTGTGAATCACTAAACTAATATTTAGTTGTATGACCACAGTTTTTTAAAACTGCTTGACATCTGTGTGGCATGGAGTCAACCAACTTGTGGCACCTCTCAGCTGTTATTCCACTCCATGATTCTTTAACAACATTCCACAATTCATTCACATTTCTTGGTTTTGCTTCAGAAACAGCATTTTTGATATCACCCCACAAGTTCTCAATTGGATTAAGGTCTGGAGATTGGGCTGGCCACTCCATAACATTAATTTTGTTGGTTTGGAACCAAGACTTTGCCCGTTTACTAGTGTGTTTTGGGTCATTGTCTTGTTGAAACAACCATTTCAAGGGCATGTCCTCTTCAGCATAGGGCAACATGACCTCTTCAAGTATTTTAACATATGCAAACTGATCCATGATCCCTGGTATGTGATAAATAGGCCCAACACCATAGTAGGAGAAACATGCCCATATCATGATGCTTGCACCTCCATGCTTCACTGTCTTCACTGTGTACTGTGGCTTGAATTCAGAGTTTGGGGGTCGTCTCACAAACTGCCTGTGGCCCTTGGACCCAAAAATAACAATTTTACTCTCATCAGTCCACAAAATGTTCCTCCATTTCTCTTTAGGCCAGTTGATGTGTTCTTTGGCAAATTGTAACCTCTTCTGCACATGCCTTTTTTTTAACAGAGGGACTTTGCGGGGGATTCTTGAAAATAGATTAGCTTCAAACAGACGTCTTCTAACTGTCACAGTACTTACAGGTAACTCCAGACTGTCTTTGATCATCCTGGAGGTGATCATTGGCTGAGCCTTTGCCATTCTGGTTATTTTCTATCCATTTTGATGGCTGTCTTCCGTTTTCTTCCACGTCTCTCTGGTTTTGCTCTCCATTTTAAGGCATTGGAGATCATTTTAGCTGAACAGCCTATCATTTTTTGCACCTCTTTATAGCTTTTCCCCTCTCTAATCAACTTTTTAATCAAAGTACGCTGTTCTTCTGAACAATGTCTTGAACGACCCATTTTCCTCAGCTTTCAAATGCATGTTCAACAAGTGTTGGCTTCATCCTTAAATAGGGGCCACCTGATTCACACCTGTTTCTTCACAAAATTGATGACCTCAGTGATTGAATGCCACACTGCTATTTTTTTGAACACACCCCTTTCAACTAATTCAACTAATTGCCCAATTGCACAGCCTTAAGAGCGTGCATATCATGAATGCTGGGTCTCATTTGTTTTCTGAGAATCTACTGAACCTACTGGTAACTTGTTTGCCACGTAGCAATAAAAAAATATACGAAAAACCTTGATTATTCTGGTTAGTCACATTGTACTGCTATTATTTTGAACAATACTGTACATCAAGCATTTTAAGTTACCTTTATTTGGGGGCGTTTCGCAGTAACTACATCCATCACTACTGCCATTATGCTAAAGCAGACGGATTGAGAATGGTAGTCGTTATTACTGTAATCAGTGTTGGGGAAAGTTACTTTTAAAAGTAGTGCATTACAATATTGCATTACTCCCTAAAAAAGTAACTAATAAACTTAAGTGCGTTAATTAATTACTTTTATGGATTTTTATTTTACTTTTGAGTTACTTTTTAAATCTGGGCATGACTTGCTTGTTCATTTTTAATACAAATAAATTTATTTTACAAATGTAAAAGCCCCATCATACGTGAACACAGCTCAGGGTGAAATATACAGTAGAGGGCGCTGCTCAAACTAATTGCATAAATAATATGACACAGGAGAATGAAGTTCAACACCATTGTAACAAAAATGAAACACAAATGTGTCCTTTTTGCTTAGTATGGTTGAAGTGGATCATTGAATGTCAGTGGCAAAAACTTTGGTTAATAAAATGGGATTAAATACTTAAATTATATTTGTCTTTAAGTAACCTTACACTTATTTGAAAAAGTAACTCAGATATTTCCTACTAAATTTAAGAGTAATGCGTTACTTTACAAGACCGATTATGTAACTCGCGTTACTTGTAATGTGTTACCACAAACCCTAACTGTAATGTTTTGTCCTTCTACTATATTGTTTCTCCACTGGTGAATGAGTCATCAGGTAATCTGACAGCTTTGCATTCAATCCTCCACCAACACGGTCTCTCATTGTGTTGCTGGTTAGCCTCTGGTCTACCTGTTCACATGTTCATGTGTTTTGGAGGAGGCAGGCTTTGAGAAGTGATTTACTGGGAGGATGGGATATGCTTTCAAAGTTAGCTTGCTTCTCTGAAATCACCAACCTTTACTCTTAAAAAGGCTATTAAAATTCTACATGAACATGCAACATACACATTTAAATATAAATGTTGTATATGATGTTTAAAATGATGTGTATTTGGATATTGTTACGTTTTGTTGCATTGCATATTATTAACTTGATACTTTATTAACATTAAATTGTAAGCATTTTTTTTTTCATTTTACAATTTTAAATATAGGCTGTGCCTCCGTTGCCTCCCCTGATGAGCAGTTAGGGAGTTTGTTATAATTTGTTCAGTAACAAGAGCTGAGGAGATTTGAGGGTTAATATTTTTCATTCTTTCTTATTATTTTCATGTCTTGAATGTGCATTTCTTTATTGTAATTTAAACACTGCAAACCATAAAATATTACAATAAAATAAAAATAAATAAATAAACTTCAGGCCACTACAATTTATTGAGTGCCGCCACTACTACCAGTTGCTTCAATAATAGTACAATTCATGCTATAGATTGTGTGTGTCTCTCTCTCTCTCTCTCTCTCTCTCTCTCTCTCTCTATATATATATATATATATATATACATATACTGGACAACAAGATCTTCCACAGGTAATGCTTTTTGGAGTTAGAATGAAAAACCAACTGGTGAGCTGTACGTATATAGCATGGTATGCAGAAGAATGAAAATGTGCTGTGATTTATTTTATTTAGGTTCTGTATTTTTGTACACTTGTGGATTTGAAATATGACCAACACATCAGTCACTGTCACTGTATATCGACATGACAAGAAATACATCCTCCTAGGTGTCACAGATTGGTCAGGCTCACCAATCAGCCAATACCAATGCACTCCCTCACCTGAGTTCTAATCACCGGCACCTGTACACCATTCCCTCCTCAGCTCACCTCCACATAAAAGCACACACCTCTGTCACACTCACCATCCGATCTTGTAGCTGCATAACGAAACCCAGTTGTAAAGCTACTTGCACCGACTCTATACAAACCTTGCTACTTACCTGTCAATGATTCCTCTCCTAGGTCCCAGTGTCTCTCCAGTGTTTCTCCAGCATCTCTCCCGTGCGTCTCCAGCACTCCATCCTCCAAGTTTCCCCTCCTGTCTGAACCCTGAGGTGTGTGCAACGTGTCTGTTCCCCCTGGTCACCACACCAACGGCTCTGGATTCCCCCATCACGTTTGTCCAACGGAACCTGCTTTACCAGTTCACCTCAGTCTCTGCATTTCTCCCGTACTCTCCATTTCTACATCAAATAAACTAACCTGCTCTTACCTTCTTGTCCCAGTGTCCGTTTGTTACACTAGGCAGTTATATCCCAAAAATACCATCTGAACAGGTGAGTAACATATGTGCAGCTTTTGTTCTGATTAAATAAACACATAAATGTTAAAGGTGCAATGTGTAATATTTACAATGATCTATTTACAGAAATGCAATATATATATATATATATATATATATATATATATATATATATATATATGTATATATATGTATATATATATATATATATGTTTTCAGAGGTGTATAAAGAACTTACATAATGAGCCGCTATGTTTTTATTACCTTAGATTGAGCTATTTACATTTATATTTTACATTTATTCATTTAGCTGACGCTTTTATCCAAAGCAACTTACAACTGCTACATATGTCAGAGGTCGCACACCTCTTGAGCAACTAGGGGTTAAGTGTCTTGCTCAGGGACACATTGGTGTCTCACAGTGGATTCAAACCCAGGTCTCTCACACCAAAGGCATGTGTCTTGTCCACTGCGCCAACATCACCCCCATTCATATCTACATACACCGCAGGTCCTCTACATGGAAGTCGCCACCGTTTCTACAGTAGCCCTAAATGAACAAACTGCTCTATAGACTTTGTTGTTCTTGTGAATAAAACAATGATATAATGATGAACAAGTACATTAACATTCACAATAATATAGATTTATTGAATAAAGTAAATATAACTCCTTAATATAACTTTGTAAACAATCTCATTGCTCTCAGCTGTCTTTACAGATGACATCTTTACCTGTGTTGGCCACATATCTTCTTCAGTCTTCATAGGCTACTTAATCACGTAAGATCTTGGAGTTGTCACCCAATTTTGACTGATGTTGTGTGCAGTTCGACGCTGCAATGCTTACCCAGTCGATGCCGTGTGCTCCCATCGAATGTCAGGGAGAGCCCTCCCAGTTAATCAACCTCAACTTTCCCCTTTTATGGCCAACGTGACTTACCCATCTGATGCCGCGAGTATTGAGCTCCCACCAGATCCCGGCAAAAGCCTCCCGTCTAGAGAACTTTACCCATTTTATTCTACGGCCAGCGAGGCTTACCCGTTCGATGCCATGAACTGTGAATAGGGAGCTCCCATCGGATGTCGGCGATAGCCTCCCAGCAAGACAACCTTACCTTTTCCATCCTTTGGCCAGTAAGGCTTACCCGTTAGATGCTTGTGATCCAATTAGGACATCGGTGAGAACCTCCTGGTCAGACAACCTTTACCTTTCCTTTTTACAGTTGCCAAGCTGACCTATCCAATATTCGAGTATCAAGCTCCCATGGGAGGCCGGCGAGAGCTGTGAGATGCTGTGAGAGCCCTCCCAGTTGGGTTTTCCTATTCTCCCTCCCTGTCCGGTGAGGCTTACCTGTCTGATGCGTGTGCTCCCATCAGACGTCGGCGAGAGTTCTCCCAGTCAGGTTCCTATACTTGCTGCTCGCAAGCGAGTCTCATCCATCCAATGCCGTGAGTATCAATCTCCTTGTCGGTCTGCCCAAAGCCTTTTTATCTGCCAAACTGAGAGGACCCACATGTCCGTTGTCCTGAGAAAAAAATGAGAAGTAGTTATATCCTTTGTGAACAAAGTCACTAAGTTTCATTCCAATTCGAAAAACAAGGGTTAAAAATATCTTAATTTGTGTTCCAAGAGATGAACGTAGGCCTTACAGGTTCAGAACAACATGAGGGTAAGTGATTAATGACAGAATTTACATTTTTAGGTGAACTATCCTTTAAGAATCAGGCCGGAAGTAGTAGTAGTTTTTGCCTAAACTTTTATAAGTACTGTGAATTTGGACATACTTTTGTCACACACTCTTTTTAGTATAGTTTGTGATTTCAAATGCAGCAAAAGTCTGTTTACCTCAGAGGTCCTAAGTGATGTGCTTCCCATGGCCACACAGAGTGGTAAAAATAATAGTTAATTAATGATAATACTAATTTGAATTGGCATATTATAGCAGAAAATAATTTACAGAGTGAAAAAATGCAGGTGTTTGCGATGAGATCATTTTACAGTCCAAATTCATGGTTTGGAAGTGTTTTATAATGGATGCTGACTGAAGAAGTGTGGATGAAGGGAGTCTGAAAGTCTGAAACTCCGCAAAATCCACTTTCCTGCAGTGTTTAGCTGTAACCCTAATCAAACACACCTGAGTTTGCTAATCAGTGTCTTTGCTCCCTTTCCCACTCCCATCTTTCTTCCGTAGTTTCCTTTCCTCACCTAAATATTTCTCATCTCTGGATGTAAATGCAGCAATGGATACTTTATGCTCTACTCTAACCTCTTGTCTAGGCTATATTTGTCCTCTCTCTTCCAGGCCAGCACGGGCTTCCCCTTCTAACCCCTGGTTATCCGATGTACTTCGTGAGCATCGGACAAAGCTCATGGCAGCCGAGAGAAAATGGTGCAATTCAAAAGATCCATCAGACCTGAGGATGTATCAGTCTTTGCTTACATCTTTCTCCAATGAAGTCCATACCGCCAAATTGTCATACTTCCACAACAAGATCAACAGTGCTCCAGACACACGTAATCTCTTCAAAACATGAAATTCTCTTATCTGTCCTCCTCCACCACCTCTCACCACTTCTATAACAGCTGATGATTTCTACATTCTTCACAGACAAAACCAGAATGATCAGTAGTCAGTTCACAGCCCCCCACACACAGGACTTCAAACCAACCACACCCACAGCTAAAACTCCCATCTTCTCCTTCTGTCCCCTCACTGAGGCAGACGTATCAAAACTTCTCTCCAGCCATCCTACAACATGCCCTCTAGACCCAATCCCCTCACACCTCCTCAAAGCAATCTCTCCAACCCTTTTTCCAGCACTCACATACATCATCAACACATCTCTCCACACTGGCACATTCCCCACTTACAAAAACTGATTTCAAATCATCAGTTCTAATTCTTTATTATTCTTCTGGATCTATCTGCCGCTTTTGATATTGTCAATCATCAGATACTTATGTCTGCCCTCTCATCAATGGGCATCACAGGAATTCCACTTCACTTGTTTGTATCCTATCTCACTGATAGGTCTTTCATGGTGGCTAGGGGAAGGGAGGTATGCAAAACCCAAAAAACTTATCACTGAGGTTCCTCAAGGATCAGTTTTTGGACCCCTCCTCTTCTTCATATGAATGACATCACTGGGTACCATCATACAGGCACATGGATTCTACTACCCTTTCTATGCTGATGACACACAACTCTATCTTTCATCTCAACCAGATGAGCCAACGTCTTGTCTTCCCTGTCACTCCAACTCTACAGTATGATTTCTCAGCTAGACTCTTCTACAATTTCCCCATCAACTTCTGTCAGAAATCTTGGTGGAACCTCTGATGACCAGCTGACCTTCAAAGACCACATTGCAAAGACTGCTCGATCTTGCAGGTTTGTATTGCACAACATCAGAAAGAACAGGCCCTTTCTAACTACTGTATAATCAAACCTCTACATATGATTCAGAATGCAGTGTCATGACTGGTCTTCAATGATCCCAAAAGCGCCCATGTTTCACATCTCTTTATATTCCTTGCATATTGAACAGCCACAGACTCAGCACCCCTGTACTTTCACTCACTATTACAAATCTACATCCCCTCCAGAAATCTGAGATCCACTAGTGAGCGATGCTTCATGGCACCATCACAGAGAGGCTCAAATTCATTTTCCAGAACATTCTCGATCACAATTCCTGGCTGATGGAATGATTTTCCCACCCCTATCTGGAATGCTGAATCTCTGGCATGTTCAAGTCACAGCTGAAAACTCATCTCTTTCTAAACTAGGCTTCAATGTAAAAACAAGAACAACAAGAACAACAAAAAACTATTTTATTTGTTCCTTCTCTTTTGTACTTATTTGAACAATGTCTAAAACTTGGTATTACAAGCACTTCCTGTGTCTGTTTGCCTCTTTAAGAAGAATCACTTTATGTATTGTCATGATCCTGGTTCCCTTTACCCTTTTCCCCTCCCCTCTCTGATGCCTTTTCTTCTCTTCTCTTTCCTTGCACTAATCTTTCTTCTCTCATTAATCTCCTTCAGCTGCTCATCATTGCACTACTCTTTGCGCTTGGCTTCCCGCACCTGTTTCCTCTTCTCCTCTGATTAACACCCCTACTTCTTTCCCTTTCCTCCCTACCTGCCTTGCCAGATTATTCCCCTAAATACGCTTAACTGGTATGTCTTATTCCCTGTCGTTTTTGTCCCAGTCTTAGTCCTGTTTGTTCGGGGTGCTGTGAGTGTGAGCCTGGGAGTTTAGCCGCTGCTCGTCTCCTGACCTGCTGATCTCTCCCTCTCTACTGTGAGGTTGCGGAGCTGTCCACCGTACTCAATCCGCCGGGGCGGCCGGTGGCTTTTGCTTTCTCTTTTTGAACAAGGACGAGTTTTGGTTCCAGTTTTTCCCTTTGGGCTTTTTTCTGTTTGCATTCCCCATTATTCTGAAGCTCCTGTGTTTGATCATTAAAGACAATACTTGCTCCGCGAATTGCTCTCTCTGGTCCTCTTTCCACACGACAGAATAATCTGGCCAACTATGGACCCAGCAAGAGAGCATCCGATACAGACGGCCGTCGAGATCCAGGGAGTTATGCTGGGTAAACACGAGGAGGAATTATCGGCCGCCAGACAGGCCGTGGAGACGCTGGCGGCTCAGGTGACGGATCTGGCTAGACAACTCCACCAGTGTAGTCTCAATCCGCCAGCCTTGTCCGGATCCGTTCACTCCACGGAGCCTCGCATTAACAACCCGCCGTGCTATTCCGGTGAGCCCACCCAGTGCCGTTCATTTTTAATCCAATGCGAGGTTGTGTTTTCCCTCCAGCCGTCGACCTATTCTGGGGACAGGGCCAGGATCGCCTACGTTATCTCTCTCCTCTCCGGACGGGGTCGCCAGTGGGGAACAGCAGTCTGGGAGTCAAGGGCTGTGTGTGTCGACCGTTTTTCCCTCTTCAAGGAGGAGATGATCCGTGTCTTCGACCGGTCTGTCTACGGGGAGGAGGCCTCCCGTCTCTTGTCTTCTCTGCGCCAGGGTAAGCGCTCAGTTACAGACTTTTCTATCGAGTTCCGCACTCTGGCAACCTCCTGTGGCTGGAATGAACCGGCGCTGCTCGCTCGTTTTCTAGAGGGGCTCCACGGGGGTATAAGGGATGAGATATTGTCCAGGGAGGTCCCTACTCGCCTGGATGCACTGATCGACTTGGCCTTACGCATCGAGAAGCGTTTTGACCAGCGCCGCCGCGCTCGGGGTCTGGAGTCCGCCCTACTGGCTCCTCCGCCCGCCGATCCCCTGGCACTCCCCTCCTCTGAACCTGAGGCTATGCAACTGGGCGGCATCCGCATTTCCGCGGCAGAGCGAGAACGAAGAGTGGTCAATCGACTTTGCATGTATTGCGCTTCACCTGCGCATTTTGTCGCCGTGTGCCCGTTAAAAGACAGAGCTCGTCAGTGAGGGGAGGGCTTCTGGCGAGCGCAACCACTCTAATCTCTCCTCCTAACTCCTGTACCACCTTCTCGATCCATCTTCGCTGGCCTGGCTCCTCTGCCTCCTGCAGGGCTCTGATTGACTCCGGGGCCGAGGGCAATTTCGTGGATGAGTCATGGGCTCGTGCGCAAGGTATTCCCCTGAAGGCGTTAGATGCACCCTCTCCCCTTTTTGCTCTAGATGGAAGCTCTCTCCCGAGGGTTAACCATGAGACTCCACCCTTAACACTCACTATCTCCGGTAACCACCGTGAGACCATATCCTTTTTAACTTTTCATTCCCCTTATTTCCCAGTAGTTTTAGGGCATCCCTGGCTAGTACTTCATAATCCCCAGATTAACTGGATAAGGGGTACCGTCCTCTCTTGGAATTTGTCTTGTCATGTCAACTGTTTAACCTCTGCTATTCCTCCTGTGTCCTCTGTCTCTGTGTTTCAGGAAGATCCAGGGGATTTGTCTGGGGTGCCGGAGGAGTATCACGATCTGCGGATGGTTTTCAGTCGTTCGCGGGCCGCTTCTCTCCCCCCTCACCGTCCCTATGACTGTAGCATCGACCTTCTCCCGGGCACTACGCCACCTCGTGGTAGACTGTATTCCCTGTCGAGGCTAGAACGCGAAGCTCTTGAAAAGTATCTATCGGAGTCCCTGGACGCAGGTACCATAGTTCCCTCATCCTCTCCCGCGGGCGCCGGGTTCTTCTTCGTTAAGAAGAAGGATGGTTCCTTGCGCCCCTGTATAGACTATCGGGGCCTTAACGAGATAACGATTAAGAACCGTTATCCATTACCCCTCATGTCATCGGCCTTTGAGGTCTTGCAGGGCGCCAAATTCTTCACGAAGTTGGACCTTCGCAACGCCTATCACTTAATTCGCATAAAGGAGGGGGATGAATGGAAGACCGCGTTTAACACGCCCCTTGGGCACTTTGAGTATCGTGTTCTCCCGTTCGGCCTTGTAAACGCCCCCGCGGTCTTTCAGGCGTTGGTAAATGATGTTCTTAGAGACATGCTAAATATATTTGTTTTCGTCTACCTAGATGACATTCTTATCTTCTCGCCCTCCCTCCAGGTGCATGTCCAGCAGGTTCGCTGCGTTCTTCAGAGGCTTCTCGAGAATAGGCTGTTCGTCAAGGCGGAGAAATGCTGCTTTCACACGCGCTCGGTCACCTTTTTGGGATCGGTCATTTCAGGGGAGGGTATTAGCATGGACCCCGCTAAGGTTAAGGCGGTTATTGACTGGCCAGTTCCTGATTCTCGCGTCGCCTTGCAGCGTTTCTTGGGGTTCGCCAATTTTTACCGCCGCTTCATTTGCAACTACAGTCAGGTCGCAGCGCCCCTAACCGCCCTTACCTCTGTCAAGTCCAGTTTTGTATGGACCGAGTCCGCTCAGCGCGCTTTTGACCGCCTGAAGACCCTTTTCACGTCCGCTCCCATCCTAATGACCCCTGACCCTTCCAAACAGTTCATAGTCGAGGTTGACGCGTCCGAAGCAGGCGTTGGAGCTATACTCTCCCAGCGGTCTGCCTCCGATGGTCAGATCCACCCCTGCGCTTTTTTCTCGCACCGACTAACTCCCTCCGAGCGTAATTACGATGTGGGTAATCGTGAACTACTCGCTATCCGCCTCGCGCTAAGTGAATGGCGTCAGTGGCTAGAAGGTTCCTGCGTTCCTTTCTTGGTATGGACGGATCACAGGAATCTCGAATATATTCGTTCTGCGAGGAGGATGAGTGCCCGTCAGGCTCGTTGGGCATTATTTTTCACCCGTTTCGACTTTTCTATTTCCTACCGACCCGGCTCGAAGAACGTCAAGCCTGATGCTCTGTCCCGCCTCTTCGATTCCTCAGAGTGCTCCGAGTCACGCGTTCCCGTTATCCCCGAGGGGCGTGTTATTGGTGCGGCCATCTGGGGAATCGAGAGACTAGTCAAACGAGCTCTCTCTTACTCCGCCACTCCCCGTCGATGCCCCTCTAATCTTCTTTTCGTCCCTGCATCCGTCCGTCCGGCTGTCCTCCAGTGGGCTCATACGTCCAAATTAGCTGCCCATCCCGGCGTTAGGGGCACCCTGGCTTCCATAGGCCAACGGTTCTGGTGGCCCTCCCGCGAACGGGACACTCGTAGTTTTGTAGCCGCCTGCGCGGTGTGCGCACAGACTAAATCTGGGAACTCCCCTCCGGCCGGCCTTCTTAGACCACTCCCCATTCCCTCGCGCCCGTGGTCCCATATCGCCCTTGATTTCATTTCGGGTCTTCCCCCGTCGGCTGGAAATACCGTTATCCTCACTGTCATCGACCGCTTCTCTAAATCAGCGCATTTTATTCCTCTACCCAAACTCCCCTCCGCCAAGGAGACCGCCCAGACTGTCGTTGAGAATGTTTTTAAGTTACATGGTCTACCTTCTGATGTTGTCTCAGATAGAGGTCCTCAATTCGCTTCGCAGTTCTGGAAGGAATTCTGCCGTTTAATCGGTGCATCCGCTAGCCTTTCGTCCGGTTTCCATCCTCAGACTAATGGTCAGGCCGAACGAGCCAATCAGACCATCGGCCGCATATTACGTAGTCTTGCGTTTCGCAACCCAGCATCATGGTCTGAACAGCTCCCTTGGGCAGAATATGCCCATAACTCGCTCCCATCCTCGGCCACTGGGCTATCCCCTTTTCAAGCTAGTCTCGGTTATCAGCCACCCCTGTTCTCGTGCAAGGACTCGGAGTCCAACGTCCCGTCGGCTCAGGCGTTCGTTCAGCGCTGTAAGCGTACCTGGAGGAGGGTCAGATCCGCTCTTTGCCGTTTTAGAGACCGGACCCTACGTACCGCTAATCGCCGCCGAGTCAAGAGCCCTAGATATACTTGCGGTCAAAGGGTTTGGCTGTCTACTCTTAACCTGCCCCTCCAGTCGATCTCACGCAAATTGACCCCTCGTTTCGTAGGGCCATTTCGAGTTTCTAAGATTATTAGTCCTGTCGCGGTCCGCCTCCAACTCCCTCCCAATCTCCGTCGTGTCCATCCTGTTTTTCATGTGTCTTGCATTAAACCGGTTATCCGCGCCCCACCCCGGTCTTCCACCCCCCCCGTTCAGGTTGAGGGATCCCCTGTCTACAGGGTTCATAGATTATTGGACGTCCGCCGCCGGGGTCGGGGTCGACAGTACCTAGTGGACTGGGAGGGTTATGGTCCCGAGGAGAGAAGTTGGATCGGGACGTTCTGGACCGTTCGCTTATTGATGATTTCCTCCGCTCCCGCCAGGCTTCCCCCTTGGGAGCGCCAGGAGGCGCTCATTGAGGCGGGGGCACTGTCATGATCCTGGTTCCCTTTACCCTTTTCCCCTCCCCTCTCTGATGCCTTTTCTTCTCTTCTCTTTCCTTGCACTAATCTTTCTTCTCTCATTAATCTCCTTCAGCTGCTCATCATTGCGCTACTCTTTGCGCTTGGCTTCCCGCACCTGTTTCCTCTTCTCCTCTGATTAACACCCCTACTTCTTTCCCTTTCCTCCCTACCTGCCTTGCCAGATTATTCCCCTAAATACGCTTAACTGGTATGTCTTATTCCCTGTCGTTTTTGTCCCAGTCTTAGTCCTGTTTGTTCGGGGTGCTGTGAGTGTGAGCCTGGGAGTTTAGCCGCTGCTCGTCTCCTGACCTGCTGATCTCTCCCTCTCTACTGTGAGGTTGCGGAGCTGTCCACCGTACTCAATCCGCCGGGGCGGCCGGTGGCTTTTGCTTTCTCTTTTTGAACAAGGACGAGTTTTGGTTCCAGTTTTTCCCTTTGGGCTTTTTTCTGTTTGCATTCCCCATTATTCTGAAGCTCCTGTGTTTGATCATTAAAGACAATACTTGCTCCGCGAATTGCTCTCTCTGGTCCTCTTTCCACACGACATGTATCCCGACAATTGTAAGTTGGTTTGGATAAAAGCATCTGCAATATTACTAAATGTAAATGTTATAGTTAGAGATAACTACAGTAAATACTTCTGTAACTACAGAATTCAAATAGAAATGCTTGTCATTTTTTAACGAGATGCTAACGGTCTAATCAGATTCAATGATCTATACTTAGCTACAGCTAAAGTGCTACCACCAGACCAAGAGATCAGCTGAATGATTTTGAAAATGATAAAACTGAACTGTTTAACTCTAGGGGAGTTGGAAAATGAGCAAATTTTAAAAAAAAATAGTGGAGTGTTCTTTTAAGCCTCACAAATGCAGTCAACGTGCAGTCTTTGTAAAAACAGAAAATGGAATGGAATGAGATTATTTATTATTATTACTTATTTATTCTGCCTTCAAACTCATTCTGCTAAATAGATTTCTTTACAGATTAAAACTGCTGCTGTAACTAGCCGGAAAAAGAAACCATCTCATTTTAAAGTCAAATGACATTTGCAACCCACCTTACTTTGTAATGTGGAACACTTCTGATATAACAAGGCTTGTGACTAGTCAGCAGCAAAATTAACTACCAATGCTACTACCAAAACTATTTTATGAAAGGTTGACAGGTATCTAGAATAAAATAACCATGGTGAGTACACGAGTAAGGAGTAGGTGAGCACATTTCTGTTGCCATTTTTAATGCATAAAATGAACTTATTCTTGATAATTGAATGCAGAATATTTATTCTCACATGAAACATTAGAAATGCCGCAAGAAATGTATTTAATATTGGTGCAACTCAACTAAATGTTGAACTTTTTAATACATTTATGACTTAAGATTAAAAAAAAATGAAGCTGTATTTTTAAAAACTAGATATTTGCAGTCTAAAAAATTGCTGATTGAAAAATCATGTCTATAAACCTTTTTTTTTTTTTTCTGTTGAATTTCAAATGTGTCATATTCAGGTAAAAAACAATCTAATTCAGAAGTATGTTAAATGCTACATAATACTCAGTTTTGTTAAATGACAATAATTCAAATTTACACAATACAAATTCAATTTGTTTTGTCACATTATAAGCTCCATATTATTGTCATATTATAAGCTCCAACCAGCAGAAACTAAAACAGTTGCCGTTTTCAATTGAATAAAGAATTAAAAACCAATACTTGAGGAATATGTTAACATCCTGCAATCTATGCTGCAGCAAATAGACAAGGCAAGACTCAAACTGAACACAGCAAAGTGTCACTTAGATAACCAGAACTGTAATTCCTGGATCACAAACTGAAAAAGAGATCACAGCCTGATACATCTCTAGTCACTGCAGCGGCCAGTGCACCACCTCCTGCTTAGGTTAGACTCTTTTCATTCCTGTGTCTTGGATCATGGGGCCAAATTTACTAACAGCTTGCACCTGCGCTAAATAGTTTTGAATTAAATGTTTTGCACTAATTTTTTTCATTAAAAATACTGTCAAGATTTACTAAAGATGTACAATGAAGAATTAGCATTGAAAAGGTGTGGACAGTTATTTTTTGCCTGACCTTATTGAATATGCATTTGTAGAAGCTTCTTTTTCAGATGCAAAATTTATTGGAGGAGAGTATTTATAAATCAAACTAACATTTGCACTCATCAAATTACAAATGTATTTGTGCCATTATTTAACACACAAAAAAGCTTATCTAAAAGCATATGCTTTAATTTGTGCTGCTCTTAGTAGATTGCACTGGTCGTTACAAAGATTATCTGGCTAAGTCTTTGTTCTTTAATGTGCACATTATCAGTAAATCACACGCATAATTTTCCCTTCCCAGCGGCGTTGCACATTTGAATCTGCGACATACAGTATGGTGTGTTTGGTTTAGATGTGCCCCTGCATTAATTTGAAATGTGATTCTATCCATTATCAAGTAGATCTTATGTGTGTTTGCTGTATGAGGGTGAAAACATTTGCTGCTGTTCTGTGAAAATTTTATTTGAGTATTGTTATATGACGTGTATAACTATAAGAGCTTTTGTTCAACAATGTTTTGCTTGTAAATTATAATGTTGGAAGTACTATTACTGGAAGACTAAAAGATATGTTTAAAAAAGTAAAAAGGTGGAAAAAATGGAAAGTGAGCAAGATTAAGTTAAGTTATGGATTTTTAAAGTATACTGTTTAAATGGCAAGTCTTATCTGATTCGCATTTTGCAAACACTTTGAAACACTGTGCCATTGTAAAAACAGTGTCATCTGCAGTACAGTAATAAACGTGAAGGGTATTGCTAATGTGAACTTTTCTGTTTAAGAATTTGCAGGAAGAATCAAGACCAGGAATATATGTTGGTAAATCTATAAACAAATCTTGATGTTAAATTTGCAGCACAGATGCAAATTTTTGGTTCAGTAGAAAACCGAGGAACAGTAAAAGGTATCAAGTGAAGGGTTGTCAGGTATGTGGTATAAAATAACCATGCTGACCACAATGAAAAGGTGAGTGCCTGGATTTTGTGCATTAAAGTAACATATCCAGTTCAATTTAATGCAGAATATTTTTCTGACACGAAATGGCTTCAGAATACCTCTAGAAATGGATTTTGCATTGGTGCAACTAAAAAGTTAGAATGTTGAACAATCACATTCATGAAACATTCTTGAGAATAAACCAATGATCTATATATATATATAACTGGATCGCTCATCGCGTTCTAAACTGCCAACAGACGGTGAAGCCACCGGAAGTGTTCGATCCGCCATCTTACTAATCCCTACCAGCAGAGAACATCATTGAGTTACATTCAAACCGCTGTCCTAAACTAACTGATTTTGAAGCAAATCAGTCAAATGGGATTTGTTTTTATGTTATGTGTATGTAAATTCATTTTTGGGGCAGTATAAGCGATATATTCAAATCGTTTAGGTGGGTGTGTCTGCTGCGCACTGACGACACAGGTAAATGATCCCACACAAAATATAGCCTGTTTCTTTATGAACATAATTTTCCAGGAAGTGTTGAACATGAACGTATTAGTATCGGAAATGGATTTGAATATATTACAATGGATATTATGCAATTATGCTGTCAATATTGCTCTATAAATGAAAAGCTTAACTTAATATCTGGGAAATAAAGCTTTATGTCTTTAAATCCATGCTGTATATAGTCAGTTATTTCTTTGAATAAATTCAGATTTCAGAATGAGCAGTTTCTAGTTTGATATATATGTTGAGGTAGTGTCCGTCTGATGTTCATCGTGTTCATGATGCTCACTACTGTAATGAACGTAGCTTTTTAATAAGTAGGGGAAATTCGCGACCTTTAAAAAAATAACCGTTTACATGCCTATGGTGTTTGCATTGTAATAATGTACAGAAATACTTTAGATTTATAAACGCTGACTTGTTAGGTGATGTTTTCTCATTAAAATCATACAATTTCCTATCAATTCAATAGAACGTTTACGCACACTAGGGATTACCAATATGGCGGCGCGGTGGCTTCACTTTAATGACGTCATGAGCAATCCAGTTCTATATTATAGATCAGTGGAATAAACTCAATTTTCTAAAGTTTTGAAAGTTAAAGTTAAAAAAGTTTTGAATTCCAAAAAAGAATGTTCTCCTCTATTTTCCTAAGAGTGTTATGCTTGCTACTAGGTTAACAAGTAAACAACTATAATTATGATTTCATATGTAGAACATCTTTTGTTTTCTTTCTTTATCTTTCTTTACAGACACATAAAGGGTCTCATCTTGCTTACATTGACTTTCTCCTTGTGTGTCATCTTTTACAATTTTGAACTCTGTGTCAGGTCTGCTAAGCCCCCTGAAACCTTAAATAATGCTGTAACTCAAAAAAGGTCCTATCATAAGACTGCACCCCCCACTGTGACCAAACACATTGGACTGCATTATCATGTGGCTCATCCACTCAATTACCATTTCATCCTGAATGAACCTGATAAATGTAGTCAGTGGAATCCTTTCCTGGTCTTGATGGTCCCTGTGGCCCCCCATGAGGTCAATGCTCGTAACGCCATCCGCAGCACATGGGGGACTGAGAGCTCAGTGCAGGGAAAAGCAGTGCTGACTCTGTTCTTGGTGGGTTTGACTGGAGGAGCTGAAGCTCAACAGAAGATGGAGGAAGAGAGTCGACAACACAGAGATTTAGTGCAGAGCAACTTTGTGGACTCCTACTTCAATCTGACCATAAAGACCATGGTGATCATGGACTGGCTGGCCACTCGTTGTCCTCAAGCTACTTATGCTATGAAGGCTGATTCTGATATATACATTAACCTGGAGAACCTGATGACCCTGCTGTTGTCACCCAACACACCCAGACAGAACTACATCACAGGGTATTTGATGTTGGACCGGCCTGTCGTCAGAGACACAAAATCTAAATGGTACGTCTCAGAGAAGCTATACCCTGAACCAATATACCCCACATATGCGCAGGGATCAGGATATGTTTTCTCCAATGACCTGCCAGAAAAAATAGTGGAAATTTCCAAGGAAGTAATGGGATTTAATATAGAAGACGCATATGTGGGAGTTTGTCTGAAACGATTGGGCTTTGCACTCTCATCTCCCCCAGACCCTTCACAATTTAGACTCCATATGGGACAATATAAGCGAGAGGATTTTCTTAAGATCATTTCAGTGAGAGTGGGATCTCCACAGCAGATACTGAATATTTGGAAGGATGTAAAGAGACCCAAATAAAAGAATGTGACAAGAATTAAAAATACAAAATTTCAGTTAAAAAAACAAATAATGTTTTGCTGCATCAAAACAATGCCGCGGGACCAGTGAAGCCTGATACCTTAAATGGATTAAGTTTATGAGCCAATTCTGTTCAAAAACACACAGCATTGTTCTTCTAATTAAATGGACGGTTACAGTTCAAAAGACTATTTTCTGGTCCTCAAATCTGATTGGCTGAGATGAATGTGGTATTCAATTGATACCGGGGCCCTGACCATTTCACTGTTTGCATCACTTTGTCTGCAGTATTTTCCACAGCGAGCATCACGATGGAAGCCCAAACCCGCTATCATTTTAAAAGTAATACTGTAATCATATTACAGAATGTAGCTTTAGGAGTTTTTCAGTGAGAATGTACTTGTTTAGACTTCAAATATGTGGTTTGTTAATAATTCTGAAGTCAAGTCAAGTCACCTTTATTTATAAAGCGCTTTATACAAAATGCATTGCATCAAAGCAACTGAACAACATTTATTCCTAGAATTAAATACAAACATACCAAAAAGCAGGAACTTCCGCCGATAGTTCTAGGAAACCTTCCTCCGGTGTGAATGCACCTAATTTCAGGTATATTTTTATGGATCCAAAAACACTAATGGCTAATATTATATTACTCATCCATTGCACAAAAACTAAGACTTAATACATTCATTACAAAACGAGGGCCTTATTTTGTTTAGATTTGTGAAGTATGGATCCACATAGTCTAATGGCTATATTACCCATCCACTGCGCTTTGGCAAAGGATTTGGTTCAAAACTACAAACACGTTAAAAAACTACAAACACAGAAACATAATAACATCATATTACAGAGTGTAAATTATAATTTTAATCGAAATTATTAAATGAATGCCACCATATTGGGACCATAAAGCCCTGCCTTCACGTACCCTAACCCTACTCAATACTTTATTTTCAAATTTTTTATTATTTCCTACATTTTTATTGAAAATAGACTCCTTTCCGATGCGATATGAAGATTTGAAAAGGGAAAAAAAAAAAGTTCTGCACAAGGTGGGTTTGAACTCGGGTCGATCGCGTCAAAAAGCAATCACCTTACCACCTAAGCCACCGAAACTGATTAGCTTGATAAGTGTCTGTTTTCAGTTTCAGACTGTCCCAATCACACATTGGTGGGTTGAGTTATTCAAATACGGAGTGTCTATTTACACTAAATGCAAATAGCCTGCCTTGTTGGCTGAGTCTACACTATTTACACTCCATATTTGTATCCACTGCAGAAAGAAGTTCTACACAAAAGAGGGTTTTAAAAGACACTGCTGTTGTTTCTCATGCATTTACACACACCTGCAATCTAGCTGTTATATAAATGCAATATAACACTTGAAGCTATACTCATGTTGTGATTACCTACTGCCTTCTACCACCTGTGTGATATTGCTCTTTTATAAAAAGGACATTACACGTGAAATAGGCAACATGTTAAGGGTTACTTGCATGTATTGTAATTACCAAAGTCCTTTTAGGCAAGTCGTGCTACTCGGCCGCCATCTTGGCAACGCCTCCAGGCAGCTATTTCAGAATAACAAGACCAGGCTCCTATCTAAATGGATGGGCATAGAGTCAGAACTGTATTTTCACTTGTCACCGGGACAAAAAAACTGCATGTATAGAAACAGCAGTAAAATATGATAAAAATCGCTGCAATTTTTTGATGACTTTGCCCCAAAAATAAGGTTTAAAATGCATTTTTGCCCACAGGTTATACTTTTACTACACATGCGCAAGGGTTCCTCAACTGAGCGCATACGTCAGTGGAACCAGACCATAGGCTTAAATGTTTCCCGGCTTGGCTGTTTAAAGCAGATGACTGGTTTTCCAGCGGGAGGGGCGGGACATGTGCACACAACCGCCATTCTTTGCCATTACGGGTTTTCCTCATATAGTTGTATTGAGTATTGAGGAAGTGGCATGTCTCTTATAAATTGCCTCTGGCATAACTTACATGTAATATGTGTAACAAGGACACATTAAAATGAAGTGTTACTTAAAAATATATATATTAAAACAAGGAGCAAGCATAATTTGTCAAGAATAAGAACAGTTTGAAATTGTGGTTCTTTATTTTTTTAGACTGAAAGAAGGGTTCATTCCTTTTTATGAATGCAAATAGTCATATGTTGGTCATATCATATCTTAAAGCAACATAGACTTTGAGCACCATGTTTGGTAGTGCATAATTAGAACTCTTTACATGCTCTTCATGCGTCATTAATGTGCAGTCTATTTGTGAACTTAAAACCCATTAGTAGGACTATATTTGTTTTTCCAGAAATTAAACCGTCACGTCTGGTTATTCCTATTTGTTTTATTTTGCTTGCATTTCACATATCCATTATATGAAGAACTTTCATCGTCTGTTTGGAGTTGGTCGGTAAAATCACAATACTATGACTAGCAGTTATTAGGCCTGTTTTTCCTGTTTTTTAATGTTTGCATTATCTGCTGCAGTATGGTATTAAATTACAGATATATTTAGTATGTTTACATATTAAACAAATAACTGACTCCTAAAACAAGCAACTTATAATTTAAAAAATTGTTCATCCGAAAATGTTTGTTGTTTTCAACCTGTGTGACCTTCTGTGGAATGAATATCAGGTTAACTGAATTATGGAATGGAAAAATGATTTTTTTAATACAGCACCAAAGAGTGTAAGCAAAAGTGACCAAGTGACTAAACAAGGAGCAAAACTTGGTGAGCAAAAAAACTAAACAAGAACTTACTGTCACAACTTCAATATTTTCAGTCCACTTAAATATGTAAAATAATTTGATATTAACTTGGGTTGGGACTACATGAATCCTTTTGTAACATTAACTGAAACTGCATGGGTGGATTCTGCACAGCTATGGCAACAACACTATAAAAAGGATATTGTGTATTGCGAACAAAACATTTAATGTATCAACTGTTTGGGCTATTGGCTCATACAAAGCTGAAAACAACCAGAAATACTGGTTTCACAACCATGCTTCTGCTTTTGCACATCAGCTTGTGCTAACCCTACGTGAACAAAAGCTAAAGTATCCAGTGAAACTCCAGACATCAGTCTAAACAAACTAAAAAGAAATATGGCAGGTTTCCTGGAGATGAGCGAGCATCATTGTTCAAGTACATTTGGCAAGGAAACATTATTCCATTGAATATATGGACCTTCAAGGATTACGTGTTTCACCTTATTGCCTGTAAGACTCAAATTCATTCTGACAATTAAAGGGCTCTTGCAAAATGTGTAGCTATTATGTTACTCACAGCAACAAAACAAATCCCACATAATGAGGACAATACCCTAGAGAGGATGTTCTCATAGGTTCCTGATGTGTGTGTGTAGTTTTATGCTGTCTATCTATCTATCTATCTATCAAACAAAATGATTATAAATAAATAAGGGTATGTCTTGGTTTTGGGTTTGTTCACATGTACATCACAGGTGCAAAAACAATTGCTTTTTAACTCCACCCCTACCTAAACTATTGCTAGGTACGAAACCAGTATTTCAGCAGGGGATATGTAAAGCAGTAAGATCATAGCCGAACTCCCCAGAATGGCTACTAAAAGCATTTGGCAAAGGTAAGTGATTATGCTTCATGTTATTTGTGTTATTTACGTACAAAGTCTTTTTGCGATCTAAGAAACTCGATGTGCTTTGAAATGAATCGGACTGAAGTCAGATTAGAATGATTAGCTGTGGTAAAACTGAACATATCTGCATTAATTAGAAGGTGACCAGATCTAAACATATATTTTTATGTATACTTCACTTTGTTTTTGTTCAGTGTCTTTAAGTTTGTAATGGAAAAGGGAAACTGAAAGACAAATGTAAGATGATACAGAGGAAGAAGAAATGTTTTATTGAAGCAGGGAACAAAGTAAAATGTTAGGACTTGAGATTTCATAACAAAACTGCCATTACTGGCAAACTATAACTACTTTTACTTTTACATGATGTACATTTACGTGATTACATTCATGTGATTTATATATATATATATATATATATATATATATATATATATATATATATATATATATATATATATATATATTCAGAAACGTACATAGAATAGTGTATGCTGTAAAGTACACGTTTTATCAGTGTAAGAATTACTTTTTAATTGTATCTTAAATATATGTCAAGTTGGCTGGTTTACCAGGAAATTAAACACCAGTGCAAATAACCTGCAGGCATAGGCTAGATAACATATTGATTCAAGTATCCCTGTTAAATATTGATCCTCTGGAACACATTTACACAAAAATAGCATTTGCAAGTGTTTGAAATGCCTTACTGTCAAAATAAGTACTGCATTTGATGAAGAACTTGTTTCCTTACCGTAATTCATGTATGTAATGTATTTCAGAAATGTCATTTTGATCCACCTACAGCAAAACGCTTTCTCCCACTATTCATGAATATGATGACTAGCCTAGCATCAACTACCCACATAGCAAACGGACTTGGCTCAAATGTGGCCTCAAGCTGGCATTGCTGGCCTAATGTCGGCAATGGGATGTACCCTTTCAGCCAGAGCTGGGCAATGTGTGGCAATGACGGCACAGCGGGGATCCGGCAAACAATATCCGGGCCGATTGTTGATGGGAGGAGTGTGGCCCAGATCAGTCAGGTGATATGTGGCCCATGAAAAACAAGATAAATACAATATTGCATGCTAATGGTTAAATGATCACAGACATTTTAATGTACATTGTAGTATTGTTAAAATGAAGTCTTTGAAATGGCAAGTCAAAACAGAATGAAACATTATCATTTCAAAATTAAGCAAATACGTCAAGTGCATTAAACTGCACTTAATTATAATTTTATAAAATTTTATATTTTTATTCTTGGTACAAATAATCTTAGAATCCTTACATGAAGATAGAGAGAGAGAGAGAGAGAGAGAGAGAGAGATCATTTCACCATTATCATGTAATATTTATTTGATTTACTATGAGGCACACACTGATCTATAATAGAGAGTGGGTGCACATCATTTTTATTAGTATGCTGTCATGCACAAGCATTAGATAAAATGATCACAAAAGTATTTTATTTGTATTTAAATCCTGTATCCATTTGATACTAGGTGTGAGGGACAAATCCAAATTGGATCTCCTTCCTCTGTAGCTATAGTAACCATTTAAAAATGTGCCGTTAAGAAGTTTTACAACATGTTTTACGGCAGAGATATCAAACGCTCATTGGCTCTCATCGGTTTCGTCATAGATTGCGACATGCCGTTTTTCCGGTGATGCCTGTTTTGAACGCAAAACCAGGGGGGCAGGGTTTCATATTTTTTTGAAGCACCCCTGGGCACCGCCATTGTCTAGCAGACCCCCGCCTGCTGTTAGCATCTGAAGCGTTTAAAGACTCCATTTGTCCATTCATTATTTCTAAAGAAACACGAAAATGTATAAAAGGCTCCATTACCTTGTATCTTCTCTACTGTGCGACTCTCTGTCGCACAGTAGAGAAATTACTGTATGGACAGGAGGAGAAGCTCACAGACAATCTTTTACTGTCTATGAGGTAATCGGGGGGACGTGGAGGCATAAAAAGTCAAGGGAGATAATTAATTAGAATACTTACCAAAATTTGCTCCTGTTCATGCTCGCCTTCTCTGGAAGATTTGGTGGGTGATTTAGATTTCTCTTGGCACAGTGATTAGACGACTTAAAGGTTGCTCACGTGACATCTACGTCATCAAGCTCAGTTTGAGTCTGCGCAGTACGCTCGACCCCCAGGAAATAAGTGCTTCTAATTGACTTCACTTGTCTCCATTGAATCCAATGGGGTCGCTGTGTCCATTTCTTATACTGTCTATGTGAGAAACGCGCGCCTTGACAGAGGATCGGATAGTATTTTCAGCGTTTAACAGTTTAAATTATTCCCTGCTCCTCACAAGTCTATTATATTCTGCCGGAGAGGACTGCAACTGCAATGCATCGTCATTTGAATTACTGTGGTACTGCTCTTTGAAGCATCTGCAATAAATTATTATGATTAAGTTACATGTGTCTATCTGTTACGTTTCTCTTAGACGGTATACTTTATACACTCACTCTTTATTGGTTGATTTGTTCTTTATAAAAATAAATAGAAAAACCAATGCAATACGTTTTTTTTTTATTGCACAGTTACATGATGTGTGGGTTATAGTGTTGGCCCAGATCCGGCCCACATCTGGCCCAAGTGAAATCCATGGGGGCCAGATGTGGGCCGGATCTGGGCTGAAACTGCTTCCTGTCTGGGTTGGGCCTGTGCTATATAATTCTCAGGTGTGGCTCAGATTGGGAGATTCTGGTTTAATTAAGAGTTATAATTGGTACCGATAATAAAACCTCTTTTGGCCCAGTTCAGGGCCAGTTAAAGGTGATTAACTGGCTGAGATTCGGGCCAGTTACGGCCCATGTGCAGCCCTAGTCTTTAAAGGGGGGGGTGAAATGCTCGTTTTCACTCAATATCCTGTTAATCTTGAGTACCTATAGAGTAGTACTGCATCCTTCATAACTCCAAAAAGTCTTTATTTTTATTATATTTATAAGAGAAAGATAGTCTGTACCGATTTTTCCCGGAAAAACGGAGGCGTGACGTGTGGGCGGAGCTAAAGAATCACGAGCGCCAGTAGGCTTTTGAGTTGAGAGCATGTGAAGCTGTGACACAGATCCAGAGGCTGAAATTTAACAAGAGCAGCATCAGCCAAGGCGTCTCTATGTGGTATGTACTGAAACTGTATATATTTGCTTAGCGGTTTTGGAAAATGACTAAGTTCCACTTTATGTCGTCTTTTTTCTTTTTTTTTTAAAGCTGTACATGTGGAAAGTGCAGTTTGATGACAACATCACATGTTGTTTACTTGATGTGCTTACGGGCTGATAGCTAAGTTAACAACACAGAGATATTTGAAGCAGTTTTACTCACCGCATGTGGTTCCAACACACGATCGTGACCCTTTTCCGTTGGGACTGCATTATCCTTATGAGATAAACGATGTGCAATCCAAAATGCAGGGAACAAACAAAAACACTTGCACAACTCCGTTGATGCTCTGTAAAAATAAACTCCATCCACTGGTCCCTTGATGCTGTTTCTCTTTTGGTAATCTGTGCAGGGTTGTCTTGCCCTGGCAACCAAAAACACACTTCTTTTGTGACTTTTCGCGACGCTCTCGCTCTGATCAGGCTGTGCTCAGCCTCTCAGTGGTCTGCTATACGGGAGCGCGCGCTCTTCCGGGAGAAGTGTCTCAGGACCCATATAAGGAAATTCCGCTCCATCTAACGTCACACAGAGCCATACTCGAAAAAAACTTTCCGAAACTTGTGACAAACCGGAAGAGGTGTTTTTGGAACAAAAATACTCCTTCAAACGTACAACTTAATTTTTGAAACTTTGTCCATGTTTAGCATGGGAATCCAACTCTTTAACAGTGTAAAAAACTCAGTATGCATGAAATAGCATTTCACCCCCCCTTTAATCCAGTTCTGGGCCACTTCAGGGCCATCATTCTTTGTGGTACTTGGGCCGAGGGAAAAGTGATTGTGTGGCCCGGATCTGGGCCAGGAGAAATTTGCTATGTGGGTAATAGGCTAGCATGTTTATCAGATGCCTGCTTCAGAAACGTTGGCAAAACAGAAGGTCGTATGGGAATCTGTAGAATAAAACTACTTTTAAAATAGACCTTCCTGTCCTCCAGCCTGCGATTAAGAAATCTATACTTTGATGATTCAGCTCACTGAATCGGTCAAATCACATACATCTGATGAACTGAGCTACAAGCCATCTTTAACTGAAAAAAAAAATAAATATGAAGCACATGTAGGCCTACCTAAATTTCATAAAACCTAAATAGATTAGGGTAAAGATTTGAGTTGGTAATAAATTACAGGCGTATTCGAAAAGCACATTTCAACTGTGGTCTCACTATTTCTGTTTCTCTTTTTTCCTCTGCAGCTTGGCTCAGGATAGTGGCTCGTTTATGCGTCACATTAAAAAGACATTTATTCTGCTGCTCACATTAGCATTTTTACTGTCTGCTGTTGCTTATGTCTCAGATTTCTCTTTTGAGACAATTGCATACTCTCAAACCTGGTTGACTAAAATCAGGAATTGGACTCATGCTGAGGTAATTAACAGCAATTGGGCTGATCGTTCTCAAAATGATTTATTAGCACCTTTGCCAAATCAACAAATCCAACCAAGAGGTACAACTATCTATCATCATGTGGCTCATCCAAGCAACTATAATTTCATGCTGGATGAACCTGATAAATGTAAGCAAGATCCATTCCTGGTCTTGATGGTCCCTGTGGCCCCCCATGAGGTCAATGCTCGTAACGCCATCCGCAGCACATGGGGGAATGAGAGCTCAGTGCAGGGAAAAGCAGTGCTGACTCTGTTCTTGGTGGGTTTGACTGGAGGAGCTGAAGCTCAACAGAAGCTGGAGGAAGAGAGTCGACAACACAGAGATTTAGTGCAGAGCAACTTTGTGGACTCCTACTTCAATCTGACCATAAAGACCATGGTGATCATGGACTGGCTGGCCACTCGTTGCCCTCAAGCAGCGTATGCTATGAAGGTTGATTCTGATATGTACATAGGCCTGGAGAACCTGATGAGCCTCTTATTGTCACCCAACACACCCAGACAGAACTACATCACAGGGTATTTGATGTGGAACCGGCCTGTTGTCAGAAACAAAAACTCTAAATGGTACGTCTCAGAGGAATTGTACCCTGAATCGACATACCCCACATACCTGCTGGGAATGGCATATCTTTTCTCCAATGACCTGCCAGAAAAAATAGTTGAAGCTTCCAAGGAAATAAAGCCCTTTAACATAGAAGATGCATATGTGGGTGCTTGTCTGAAACATTTGGGCATTGCACCCTCATCTCCCCCAGACCCTTCACAGTTTAGAGCCTATCTGGGACAATATAATCGAGAAGATTTTTTTAGAGTTATTACGACAATCCTGGGATCCCCACAGCAACTAATAGACATCTGGAAGGACGTAAAGAGGCCCTCATAAAACATTACAATAAAGTTTCATGGGCTCTATTACAACTTTAAAGTTGAAATTTATAGTTTTATGAAATTAACTCAAAACTACATAAACAAACATAAATAACAATTTTAACTGAAAGGTTGAACTGGGTTTGCAAAGCAAATGTGTTTTTCCATAAATCTCTGTTGGGGCAGGTTGTCATCTGGTGTCATAATTATCTTGTATACTGAAACTGTAAATTAATTTACCATTTCTGTTGGCCAGAACAAAGGTTTGATTTATGTGCATTATGTTTTTCATTTTTATTTTTTTCATGAGTTATTATTACAACTGATTTACTCTTTGAAGTATTAATGAAATTTTTTTCTCGGTCAATGTTCAGTGAAAATTTTTAACTCAAATGTACTTCCGTGGTCTAAAAAGAGTATTCAGTGAAACTACAAATTTGTAAATAAATGTATATAAATCTATTTTTGTTTGTGAATTGTTTTATTTTACAGTCATTACTATAACCTCTAAGGTTTTCATTTTACATTTAAGGTTCATATTCTTAAACAATCTCGGCCTTGCATTTCTTTTTGTTTTGGATAGAACTATGCTAGATTTTTATAAGGACATTTTGTGATGCACTATTCTGAATTGTAGCCTCTCACACAGGATATTATGCAAATCAGGATAGAGCCGGTTTTGACTATGCTAAAATTTATATGAATTAGATTACCTTTACCAGGTTCACTGCCGGTAATATGAACAAGTAGTTCTACATCCTTCCAACTTCCTGTTTGAGTGGGCGGCAGGCCAACTCATCACCCTTGTTCTCTTCACAAAAAGTAAAAGTATTTCTCCATTGGGTTTGGAATTACTCCAGGAAATAAACTCTGTGACCAACAAAAGTTTATGATTCTTAGACATTTTATCAATGTAATCAACAAGCTTTATGAATTTTGAAGCCTAAAATGCAATCACTAGCACCTGAAGACTAGACAGCAAGCTTTCTCAGTAATGATCTGAAGATTTCTTAAGATACTGTGGTCACACAGTAACACAACATCATGTTTGCCTCTTTTATGACACACCAGCATAAATTATTTCCGTGATTTACATAGGAATGTGACCTGCATACTCATGAAATGTATGAAAAAATGTTGATATCCTACAAGGAAACGACCAATGATGGTTAGTTTTACTTTTTCGTTTGGTCAGGATAAGCAATGTCTTTAGACATTCCTGTTAAATGCTGCACCCTGCTGGTGACTCTTATTAATTACTGTTCAGTCAGTGAATTAGGGCGAGCTGTTTACATAAGTTAAATTATGAGCCACAATAAAGCACTGATTACTTGAAAATTTGAATGGGTTTAACTGAACCCAGATTGCTCACGTACATCTGCAAGATGTTGGTTAAAGATAACTTGATCTGGAAAGCTTCTGCTGTGTACAAGCATCTGGCAGACGTCTGTAAGATGTCAGTTTTGCATACATTCTAAAACATAAACAACTTAAAGACATCTAAACGTCTATTTACATATAGGTGTATTGCAGATGAGCACAACTTAATCCTTTTGCCATGATCGATCGAGGTAATTTTGATCAAAATCTAAGAAACTATTATTATTATTACTTATAATAGATCGCAATTACGAGCTCCGTTTTTTAAGATCTAAATGAATTTAAGATTTAAATTACCAATAAAATCTGATAACATGGTATCACACATTTGGATTATACTGTATGCAAAATTGAGAGACGTCAGTCAGAAGAAAGAATGATGTCAAATGTGACCCTGGACCAGTCAGGTAGTCATCAAAAAATCTAAATTATGTAATTAAAAACTCACCAATTACCTAATGTAAATATATCAACAATTATTTTTTTTAATTAGTAATATGCATGGCTAAGAACTTCATTAGTCTTGTGAAAAGGGTCCATTGCTTTTGTAAATGAGTGGTCCATTTACTCCCTTCAGCTGTCTCAGGACGGAATGAACCCTTGCTAAATAAGATGAACTTTAAAATAGAAATCAGTCTTGGAAAATACTGTTCTCAATTCAACCAGTGAGGAAAATCTAGTCCTGAGAATTGAAAACTATAACTTTAATTTCTTCACACTAGGACAGTGTGTAAATAGTGTCTGTGTTTTATGTTTGGACCTTTGAAATTTCTGGTGTCACTTTACATTTTACATCTGGCAAAAGCTTCACAATTTATGTTTTCATAAACAACCAGCGCCTCTGTTGTGACTCTTGGTAAACTTTTTTCCCCATCACAAACAAGCATCAGAAGCAAAAACTCAGTGTTGTTTTTGAATCACACCCAAGACTTCAAAGTTTTAAGCTTTAAAAAAATAACCCAAAGGTCTTCATTCATTTCTTTAATTAAGCCAGTATGTCAACACACAGACTTCAAAGAAGGTGTGAAAAGTTCAAGTGCTAAAACATCTACAACCTGTTTCATATAAATCATGCTTGTTTAGCCTACTGAGACCTGAGTTGTGTTTTAGCTATTAAGCATTTTTGTGCCAGATCTAGGAGTAAGGTACATTATGCATATATGTGTGTACTCCCTGTTGAAAACACAGAATATTCTGGTTAGGTATGTTTGAAGCGTGGCTGCTGGTTTAAACTGGTTTAAGCTGGTCCTTAATTGGACATGAGCTGGTTGGTTCTTAGCTGGTCCTAAACAACTAGCTCCTGCTCAGGACCATCTTAAACCAGCTCATGACCAGTGCTTCAAATCACACCTAAACAGCATATGCTGGATTTTTCAACAGGGCTTGTGCATTTATTAATTGAATTTTTGCAGTCCAATAAAAACCACAAACATTAAGAGAACATTCCACTCACGTACACACAGGCAAACAGATATGTGCTTATATATATCAGAAATCAAAGTAGACCCATTAGAGAACCAGATCTCAGACCTGAAGATAAAATATTTACTCAAGGTCTTTTCACTCTTCGCTACTGGCAGAGGGGTTAGAGATTTCTATAAAGCCTGTGGGTTCCCATGGCAAGCGACGAGGACATGTACATTGGATCTGTGGGAACGAAGGTAACCCTGAGGTCACAGGCTGGGGTGGGGGGTGGGGTTGTGGCTATGTCATCATCACCATCAGCTGTGTGCTCATGGACAGTGCGTACAGTCAGGGGCAAACTGGGGCTAAAATGTGGCCATGGACTTTTTTGGCACAGAGCGGCCCACCAAACCATAATCCCACCACAGCTCATTAGAGACATTTTTAACACCACTTACTAACATACAAATATAAACACAATACGGACATTTATTATTATTAATAAATGATATATTTAATTAAACAGTAAACTGTAATATGTTAAATATATAGAGTTATAATTTAGAATAGCTGTAAACAATAATTATTTCTGTGATCAAAGTGGAATTTTCTGCATAATTACTCTGATTCTAACATGCTTATTTGCTCGAATAAATTTTTTTCTGATTAGTATCACTGTTGAAAACAGTTGTGCTGCTTGATATTTTTGTGGAAAATGTGAAACATCACCATCTGGTCAATACTTTTATTCAACAAGGTTGTTTCAAGGATCATGTGACACTGAAGACTGGAGTAAAGATTCTGAAAATTCAGCTTTGATCAGAAAAAAAAACAAACATTTAAACATTAAACCATTTACATGAAAATATCTTTAATATAAAAATATAACTTTTCTAATTACGGTACTTGAAAGCAAAAGTCTTCAGATTTCCATATGTTCTAGAGCAGTGGTTCCCACCCCTTTTCAGCTCGCGGCCCACACAACCACACACATATGTTTGCGTGGCCCACTTCAAAAACTGACCCCGCTATTGTTGGGTTAATAACTTAGTACTCAGAAGCTAGATTGTTAACTGTATTTATTGAATGAACTAGGGCTGTGCGATATGGACAAATTTTATTTTTGTGATTTCTTTGATTAATTTTGCAATTGTGACACACACCGATATGCTTTTACAGTCTTTTGAAACATTTTCCAAAAGAAAACCAATTAGAGTTGATCAAAAAATTGTAACGTCTCTAGAACAGACCAGAGCCATATAGAGTGAGAGTTGCGACAACTCCATTGACTCCAATGGAACGTTTTTTTTACAGCAATGGCGGCTCGTGGAGCCTCTAAATAGTTCCCGGATGCCGCGCCGTAGAGATGCAGCAGAACAAACCGTTCGCGACGCACTTTTAACAGGTAAGACGTTTAAATAATAAGATTGAATATTATCAGTACATCTTAATTACAATAAATTGCACATTAAAACCTTCTAGTAGATTATCACTCATTAAATGAGTAGATTTAAGGTTTGTTATCAGATAACTAACAGATTAGGCTAGGACTGGAGCTGAATAAAGTTAGTAACAAACACCCTAATAATTGTAAAATCTGTTCTCATAATTCAGTTTCATCCATCGTGTTTGCAATTAGAAAAAAAGTATAAACATATTTTTTTGCAGGGTGGGGAAAGTTAGCTAAGGTTACATAGCCTATTACGTTAGTTCAATATAACGTGTGACAGCGGTGAGTGGAAGTGGTAAAAATGAGGTTATAAAGTTTGTTCCTTATTACACGTATTAAATTACTTAATAATAAAATGCACCCTATTGATATAGATTTAGAGTCAACTGAGTTTGCAAAAACATGGGTGGAGTGTTTTTAGTCATTGTGATTCATTTACTATTACCTGTCTATATTATATAATAATACTGTATTATATACTTAAACTTGTTAGTGTATAAAAGTAACATACTGTAACATTCTGTGGGTGCTGGTGGGTGGAGGATTAGTGGTGCCTCTGAACTGTTCTGGGATGGAGCATCAGTGACAATGCAGGTCAGGAGAGCTGAGGGGACCTTTTTTTTGATAGCTGAATTTTCCTTATTTTTCTTAGTGCTGCCTTTGCATTGTTTTTTTTGTTGTTTTTTTTCTTGTCTCTTAAATTTTTTTAATAGACCCAGGTAACTGGCTGATGGTTCACTGGAATGCTGACTGGCTGCTGACTGACTTGCTGCTGGTTGACTGGGCTGTGTCACCTGTCCCTGTCTCTCCTCTCTAGCCATGTCCTTTTCCTTCACTCTCACTTTCCCTTCTCTGAGTGTCCTCGTTCTTTTTTCCTCAACCTTTGAAACTGATCGAGGTAGAATACATGGTTTTGCTAATTTTAAATATTGAAAATATCACATCACTTTACTTCAACTAGTACGAGTTTGTACTTATTATATATGAATCACCTGAAATTACATAGCTGTAATCAGCAGCCATTTCTTGTATGTTCACAGGTCTAGGGGTGCATTGTGGAGCAGGGCGCTCCTCTTTTTGACCACAGGACAATGTACAAAGATTGTGGGAATAGCATCTGACCTCAGCCTACTCTTGAATTTTTTGGTCATGACAAATTGCTTTGCCACAATTTGTCTGCATACTGACTTCAGTTTAGTTTCCACACACACCTTTTTTTTTGTCTACCCACACACAGTACATATCACATGGTGGTTAAATGCACAGTTATAGGTAACACTGATGACTCCCTGCAATGTCTCACCATGAGTCTCAGCTCCCTGGGTTTTGCAAGGCTTTGCTTGTTCCTTATTTCTAGTAAAACATTGTCAATGTAAAAAAGTGCTAATAAATTTAAGTATAATTACCTAACAATTTTTTGTTGTTGTAATTTTTATTTGTATTTAGATTGCTCCTGCTGACTTGAGCCAACCATTATTTTCTCCTCTCTATGTCAGCGGGGAAGCCATACATTCGCACACCTTTCTCTGACTGAGTGGAGCATCCCCATGCAGCACAGTAAACCACGGTGGAGACTATGCAAGGACAACATTAAAGAAAGGACACATACAAAATGCTTGTCATGCTATTAAATTTATTATAAATGTATTCATGAATTGCTGTAAATAGTTAATTGTATAATTACAATTTAAAATAACTGTTTTCTATTTTAAAATGTAATATACTCCTGTGATGCCAACCTGAATTTTCAGCATTCATTACTTTTGAATGGCAGTGTACATGTTTATATACGAGTATGCTTAAGTTGTTTTAAACCTGAATATATTGTGTACATGAATAAGTATTGTAAGAATTATACTAGATATAATAGGTATATTATTTATAATACATAATTATATTACTATATGTAATTGTAAGAATTATAAATTATAAGCTTCATTTTACATTTATTTAACATGCTAATTACTGCTGCTAACAGTTAATTGGCCCATAGTGCGGAGCTGAAAATCACCTGTCACCAGCCTGTCTCTGTACTACCTGAAAGTCATCAATATGACATGAGTTAACATTAGATCAGTGAAAAAAATGGACAATATGTAACGTAAAAAGGCAACAGGAACCCGTGTTTATAAAACTAAACGTTAGCCTGAAATACGTTTTTAAAATAACGGTAATTGAACACTAATCCTCAAATATTACCCGATTTGATATTTTAAAAACAACATCGCTGTAACTACATACTCATGCTACATATGTCAGTGTGTTGTATAAATATATAAAATAAATGCATTTATTGACTCCTTATTACCAGAAATCGCAGTTCTGTCACTTTACTCTATCAGTTTGAATGGTCGCCAATGCACTTCCTGGAACTATTTGAAGTCTACACGAATCACGTGACAACCAAACATTTCGAACTTCCGTTGTCGCAACTCTCTCTCTATATGGCTCCGGAACAGACATAAGTCAAAATTATCACTATAGTAAATATGTATAGACTTATGGCAAAAAATAAAAAAATCCCGTGTACAGGGACTTTTTTTTTTTCTTTTTTGCCATGCATTGTTCATAGAGTGGTGCCTCAGGTGTTTGCAGTGTGTATACAGTATGTGTATGCGGTCAGCAGCAAGAGCGCATAAATATAACGCGAAAGCACATTAAAATAATGCACGAATGCGAATCTCTCTGTTCGCACGCAGATTTCCTTTGCTCTATACACGCTGCTCTGCGCGGAGAGAGTGCAAGCACTTAAAACGTGTCTTCTCTCACTTAAACTGCGTCCTGTGCACTCACAATTCTCTCTATGCTCATGTGTTAGATATTAATTATTTTCGCATGTTTTTATTTCTAGCCTTTTACCGCGTGCAGTGTGAACGCTCTGATCCATTAACATGGGCTCAGAAAAAAGGCGCATCACAGAAAGTGTGTGAACCTGGAGTCTGTTCTGTTCTCGTGCTAGGCGCGCTGCATTCTGATTGGATCGGATAGCATACTACGGGAGGTCAGGGCTGTGGAAAATCATGCTATAAAGCGATTTAGAAATCGCGCACGCTCAAATTGTGATTTTATGACTATTTATTTTAATCGCACAGCCCTAGAATGGACTGGAAATGAACAGAAAATAATTGGCAGCCCACCTGCAATACAGTGGGTCGCGGACCACAGGTTGAAAACCACTGTTCTAGAGTAAGTTTGAGAAATATAGTTTTACTGTTTTTTCCTTTTTTTACATTTTCTTAAACCCGTGAAACTTTTTAAGAAATATAATGATACAAATGTCTGCTGTGGCAAACAATGTAAATGGCATTAAAATCTGAGAAATTCAAAAAGGCCAGTCGGCCTATAGTTTGCATGCCTGAAAACTATTGCTGAATTGTCTCATGTTTAGCTGTTGACATCTTACCTCAGTTCGCATTCAGCTCAGCTTCTGTGAACAGTAAATCCTGCCTTTTTCAATTTGATTGGTTAAAAAAAATGACATTGACGAGTGCTTCTGAGCCGCTGTGGCTGCACTGACTGAGTTAGAAAACTCCCGGTGCTCCAGATGGCCAGTCCGCCACTGCATACAATCATTTAGCAGAATCACACACACATACAGAATGCTGTATTGATAATCAGACGTACCGCTCTCGCATGCTCTGAAGGAGTGCGAACACAACTGTGCTCTGACGCCTCAGTAAAGTGCTGCTGCCACACACACAACACACACACCTGCTGCAAACTCTTTACTGGGAAACTCAAATCAGTGCTGTAAGAATATAGTACTCAATCAAAATAATATATACATTTCAATAGCAAACTACAGTAGGCTGCTACAAATTTACCAAACTATTAAAGTATAACTAATTAAGTACTAATAAGCACTTAACCAAGCACATTTAACAATGTGTGAATTCAGTTCCTGACCACATTATTTATAATCATTTATATGTGAGATATTCTGTTGGATCTGATACAACAACAGAGTCCAGGAGCAGGGAAACTCTCCAGAGATGTAACAGGCTGTGTTTAGATGCGTGGGAAAGTGTGTGCGTGTGCGTGTGTTTGCGCAGATAAGGCAATGAGAAGTATGTGAAAAGCATGTGTGTGTGTGTGTGAGAGAGAGAGAGAGAGTATGTGAATGTGTTAGATCCGTTTGCTGTGTTTTAGCCAGGTGGTTCTATCATTACACATGCTCTTCTATTAATACAGCAGAGGGGAGACGTTTACAGTCAAGATAGTTACACCCAGACAGATGGGCAAAAAGAGAGAGGGAGAGACGGATTCACAAACAGAAAAAAAAAACGAATTGATGTCTTAACATCAAGCATGGGTTGAATTAAAGCTGCGGTAGGGAACTTTTGACGCTCTAGCGGTTAATAAACAGAACTGCTTGCGTCTTTCGAAAGAACATCGTAGCCGGAACTACTTCTCTCTGTTTATGTCTATGAAGAATCACTAAAGTACTGGGTTACTCCGCCGCGGTATCCCCGAAGCAATCTAAAATAGTCTGAATATAAACACTTATTATAGGTGTACCCTAGTGATTCAGGACAAGCTAAAAACACGGTTTGGAAAATGGATTCATGGTGTACTCGCTTATTATATAATTTTTTCTACATTTTGAACACAAACAAAGTTACGGACCGCAGCTCTGATTGGTTGTTTTTTACCGGGAGCGGTCAGTAACTGTAAATGGCAATAGGACCACTGGGAGGAGCCAGAGGAGCTTGATTTTTTTTCACAGATTATCTGCCTCATATTCTACTGTCAGGACATAATGACAGGTTTAACAAATATGTAAAAAATATATATTTACAAAAGTTACCTACTGCAGCTTTAATGCTTTTTTTGTTGGTGTTCAAATAGGTGTATTCTATTTATTTATTAAATTGTTTGGGCGGTTGGTTGGTTTAGCCTCGTTTGCCCTCTTCCCAGCATGCACCGGGGTATAAAAAATTAATCCAGCGGTTTTTTTTGACTGTTTTGTTCACTCATTATTTCATCACGTTGAGTCTGTTCCTCTATTTTGGTCAGATTTAAGAAAATGAAATGGACTTATTAAGATTATTAGTAAAATGTTTTTGAAAGACGAGCAATGCTGCATTTATTTGATTGAACACAGTAAAACCAGTAGTAGTGTGAAATATTATGACAATTTAAATAAACCGTTTTCTATTGTAATATTACAAAATGCAATATATTCTTATGATTGCAAAGCTGAATTACTCCAGTCTTCGGTGTATTCACAGAATCCATCAGAAATCATTCTAATATGCTGAAATGCTAATATACAGATATCTAACATTGCTACTTTATTTTATCCTTTATTAAAAACACATTTATTATAGAATAGCATGTATTCAAATATCATCTAATGTATGTTATCAAAACCTTTTTACAGTGTAACTGTAGTGCAACATGGAAGTGCGTGATAAATAAAGCATCATCACTCTTAGAGAAAGTGTATCTGTGTGTGTCTGAGAGAGAGTGTGTACCTCAGCGTTCTGGCTGCCTGACCTTCTCTATCTGATAAGTGAGTAAAGTAAACATAAAGGAGAAGAATCGTAGGGGAGGAATGAAAGCTAATAATGAGAAGGCAGAAAAGAGAAGGCAAAGAAAATCTGGTTGAATGAGATAGGTATAAACCAGAGAGAGAGAGAGAGAGAGAGGAAGTGTGTGAGGCTGTGGTTTCTAACAGGCGGTATTTGGCGAAGGACCAAAGCTGTTTAACAGGCTCCCCTGAGGAACATGAACCAATACACACAAACAGAGCTGCATGCTGCAGGCCAGATTCCATTCAGCAATTTCACCTTTTTCCATGAGAGAGAGAGAAAACAAAATATATATATATTTTTAATACATAAATTTAACACTAAACTAAAGCTTTTGATGTGAAATGAGTTTAAGAGAAACTTCCACTGTAGAAATACAGTGAGTCCAGAAAACTCAAACATTTCAAACTAGCATTAGCAAACAGCTATTTATTAAAGTGGCTAGAATATGAATAAGAACCAAACAGGGCCAAACTCATGTAGCTTATTACGAAGTAAACTATTAAAACATGCTACGTTTCAAATTACAAAGTGCTCATCTGTCATTTTTGAAATATGTTTGCATCAGTTCAGCTACAGCCGAGAGGGAAAATAGGTTGACTGAGGATCTGAGGTAAGGAGAGAAGGAGGACAGAGCAAGGGATTACACAGAGTCAAGTCATTTCCGCTACGCTGAGGGGTCTGGCAGAGGTCAAAGACATTTCTGGAACGTTTAATATAAAGAGTTACACTACAGAGAGTCAGACAGAGACATATTGTGTGTCCAAACAAGTGGCCACACTTTGAGTTTGAACCCGTGTTTCAGATATTTTGCACAGTTTATATCATATATGATCAGGTGATGGCGCTAAATACCGTTTTTGAATGACTGCATCTTCTGTGTCGATATACCGATATTAGCCTCTATTTTTCTGTATATTATATTCAAAATTTGTACATTGGAAATGATAAATCACAAAGGACATTGAATTGGTCAAAATGTGCAGTATAGACATTTATAAGGTTAGTAAAGATTTTAAATAGCTAAACGTTTTATGAACGTTCTAATAATCAAAGAATACTGGAGAAAGAAATACTAAGCAGTACAATTGTTTTAAACATTGATAATAATAAGACGTTGGCTCAGTCATAATGCAGCCTTGGTGAGGCTAAGAAATTTCAATTGAAGAAAAATAAAAAAAATGACCCAAACTTTTTAACCATAGTGTATATTTATAGATATATTTATTAACAATATACACATAATTCTTACTCTTCACTTAAATTTCACTTAATATTAGAATGTTTAGATATTTTTACTAGAAAATAAGAAATATACTGGTTAAGAAACCTTAAAATTCATATGACAAGTGTTTAATTTAGTACCAGAAATTATTGTTAAAATGTGTTGTTTTATTAAAAAATACTTGATTATTATTAAGTATTGTTTAGTAGTGCCTGTTTTGAATGTTACAAATCAATGAAATATAAGACTTTAATCATTGTGTAATTTAGTATTTTTTATATCATATTAAGGTTTTGATGGCCTTTCTTTGTTCTTTGGCTCAGTCATAAATAACAGCTGCTTGCAGTACTGTACCTCTTGGAAATGCAATCCATTCCTCCTCTGTCACAACTAACTAAAATCAAAATAACTGGCTAGGCCTATAGGATTTGGATAAGTTGGATGGAGTACGTGAGTGCTGCATACTTGCATGTGAGTGGGTTCATCATGACATGCATGCATAAACTGAGGAAAATGTATAATCACTGTACGCTTCTGCCAAAGGCTAGTTGAAAAGTTCAGCACACTTATTCATTAAGTTACACGAAGCAGAGCTGCTTTAATACATAACAATACACTCATGCTTAGGCTTAAGAGCTGAGTTTCATGTTTGGCCGACATTGTCAAAGTCATCTCATAAATATCCCAGTGGTACAAACAGAGAGCAAAACTGTTGACTCACAGGGCTAAAGCCAAAATCCCCTTTAAGAATTTAATGGACTAAGTCTATAACTCAAAAACCCAAAGTGTACACATCAATTTAGTGCTTAAAAAACTTTCAAGGGGATGAGTGAACTTCATCTCTCGTAAACAACTCGAAACTGCTATGCATTCCAATAGTTACATCTCACATATAATATTACATTCAGCACCATTCGAACTTGAAGTGTTTCTTACATCACTGTTTGTTAAATACAGCATGTTGCATTAAAAAAGGGAAAAAAAAAATGACAAGTTCGAGTCCTGGTTTGGCACTGGTGTCTCAGTGCGGGTGCATATCGGAAGTGGTGACACCATTGATGATTTCCCAAGAATCAAGCTATAAATAACGTTCACACTAATACAACTAAGTGACAGATCCTCCAGCTTAACACGACAAGTAAACCTCCAAGTAAACAAAATGCTACTCAAAAATAATAAAAAATTAAATTAAAAAAACGAACCAGCAAAAGTTCCATGAAGTCTAAACAATTTCCTATGATACTGCTATTATTGTAACTGTTGTAAAAACACTAAAGCGCAAATTACCAAATGTTTACTGTAAAAAAAATCTGCACTAAAGGATCTGTTAATTTAATCGTTGTTCGGTTAATTTCGCGGGTGAAATTTCAACGTGAATTCTGCGCGAGGGCGAAAGATTTCCTCACAGATTTTGCCGCGTTCAACAGAAGCTGCTCCTTCCAGAAAAAAAACGGTAGATAGCCCAATTGATATGCCACATTCATATGTGTTTTGTGAGATAGGCTATTGTGTGAGCTGTGCTTCATACGTTTAGGCTACTTACTGAAAGTAAACAATGACAAGTTGTGCCCGCGAAATAATGTAACAGCACCTTAAACAAACTCCCTACGTAACCTACTGCTTAAGCACATATGCAGGCTACACTACATATTTCTAACATTTTATTTTTGGGCACATACCCCTTGTCACCACAGCCCGGCGACGGAGAGTTGTGTCAAGCCTGAAGAGTGTTGCTCCTCCTTCCTGAAACTCTGGAGGTGTTGCGCTCCGTTCTCAGTAAAAACACCACTGTGTTCATAAAGTTCAGACGTCTGGTTGGACGCAACCTGTACGGAACGGGGAGGCTCCGTTTGTGCGCTGTATGGTGATGTGTGTCAGAGCTTCCCTTCAGGAGAAATGATTCCTGCCTAATGAATGACCGTGCAAGAGTCTTCAGAGTCATTTGTTTTATTACGCTACGTGGTCTCTTGTGGATAAAACAACGCACGCTTGCTTCCCCTTTCGCAATTTAGAGGTAAGCACTGCAACGAATTATTTATAGATGCTCGCCGAGTATGACAGAATGTAAACATAAGAAAATATTACATCTAATAAACCCATATCTTCATGGGTTCTTTAATAGATCTATATGGGTTGCACAAAACATTTCAGTGTGTTACATATCCATATTAATAATATGGAATTAATTTTTAATTTTGAAACTTTTGTTTAGGAAAACAAATGTTGACAATGAATGGCTGTGTTAAAAGTTTCTACCTGGTCTCGTGAGCTTTTAGAGTGGCTTCACTAAAGCACGTCAGTTTTAAAATTATGCGCTTCGTACCAGGTAACCCAAGTCAATATATCATGTTGTGCAAGAACTTCTTGGTCGGTAATAAATCATGGTTGAGAATTAAAGTACGTTCCTCTATCTCATTATCCCTCATTATAAAAACAAGCACAATTAAACATAACAAATGCATGCTAGTTAGAAGCGACAAATCATAATAGTGAGCCAGGAAGTTATAAGAATGTGAATAAAGAAGCTACAACAACACGTTTATGTTAGGTTATATTATATTACATACACTACATTACATATTGATTACATTATGTTATACGTGCAAATATGGTGGTGTGTTTTGGGGCTGACATCCCTATTATGGTTTGCTGGTTTTACCTATGTGCATGTGTGAACAGATTGCAAAAACACCACTTTGTGCTTTTAACCACAAAGTTAGATTAGACGTTAGTCGCGTTCTCCTGAGGAGATAACCACAACAGTTCTGTTCATTATCGGTCGGTACATCTACGAAACAAAGTGCTTTGGATCTACATCACTTTTAGACAGCACAAATAGACTATACACATAAACCGTGTTGGGACGCCATAAGACAGCATTGCGCAAGACCATCAGCAGCATCATAGCAAAGTATCGTAACATCTTTTTTTGTTTGTTATTAATTTCAGTTATGTAAAAGGGTTAAACAGTGCATGGGGTGTAAAGTAGATTATGCTCAGTCATTCTGGCTTTTAAACCCATTATCTGTGTCGCTTCAAAGACACCCCAACAGTTGAGAAGAAAAGTTTTGTGGAGGACTCTATTAAGAAGTACTTTACAGCAAGGGTTGAGTGACATGCTGAGATTTTGGCCATTCATTTTAGTGATTCTGAATAGTTCTGGTAATCCTCCTCAGCTGTATGCCACTTTTCATTGCTCTGTGGTTGGTTAGAAGTCTGAAGGAGATGCTCAAATGGTCATAACCTTTAAATACCCAGTAGATCATCACAACACATGAAGAATTTTTTTTTCCCAAAGAAACTCCCAGTGAACAGTTCTTAAAAGAACCACTTTTCTTAGCATGAAGAAGATCTTTTGTGCAGTGGAGAGATCCCATAGTTAGTAAAGATTCTTCATCAATGCCAATAAAAAAACAGTTTTTTTGAGTGTGCACGCTCTATAAAGAGGACTTTAGCTTTTTAATCTTTAGCATGTCCCTTAAAAAACCATATTTTGCTGCCAGGAACTCAGAAACCAATAGGCTGGTCTAAAGATCTCATATAATGTAACAAACTATTTTAGTCATCAACCATCAGAACCACATAAGCATATCAAAAACTTAATATACTCTTCTGGAAGAGTTAAGAACACTTTTAAGAACCTTTAATTTTTGGCTGCATGCAGATTGCATAAGCACACATTTATACTGCACTCTACTGACTCTTTGAGCAGAAAATCCGAGATATTATTTGCTTGTTTAGTGAGATATTGTTTATGAATGACGTCAAAACAGACCAGGAACCCAGCTGCGAGTTAAATCTGATCCCTCATTAGTAATCTGGGCTGCATTCCTCATGTAATGTGCGATAATGACTGTAGTAAGCATGTTCACACGTTCTTCTCATTTTTGTTTGGTCAGACTTCGAGATCAGCTGGCAGGCTGCCAGTCATCGTTTGGGAGAGGCAAACACGAAGGGGGCACTTAGGCTACGAAGGAGGGATGAGCGTATGAGAAAAGCAAAGACAGATATATAGAAGGAGAGCAAGCAAAAAGCACAGGCAAACATTCCTGACGCGGTGTCTCAGCAATTTAATTAAAGGGACTAGTGGGATGTTATAGTGGGCATTTGGAGGTGAAGGCTTAACCCCCCCTGGCCAGGCTTGGACTAATCCCAAGGGTCAGCTAATAAGTGCTTGGGTCATGCCACCATGACAACTAAATAGGGGAGTATCTCAAAAGGAGCTTCCCAGTCATAGTTAATAACTGCATGATGGATGTTAAGACACAGTGAGCAGGAATAAGTGTGTGCAGATGCTAAGTTAAGAAAGGCCTTAATTAGTCCACGGTAGAATCAAGTGTCTGACATCTGAAGGTTAATTAGCTAGAAACACTTTGATTGTAAAAATTGGGCCTTGAGTGCGACTCTGTCTGTTGTTAAAGGTCAGATGGAAACTCTAGAGACACGCCGCTTCTTGTTTGGATTATACTGATCACTCAAAATCACAAAAATCTGTTGCAGTAGAGACTGCCAAAGCACGAGCCCTCCTACTAAGACTGGGATTTGATTTTCCTTTGGTTTCTTCCTCCTTGAAGTGTCGGGTAAACAAAGAGTTGCAATACAGGAGCATTAAGCACGAAACAATGGGACAACATTCAACCTTAATTGTGTCAGAGAGCCCTTGGATGTTCTTTTTCATTATTATTAGTTCTTTCATTATACATTTAGTTACCGTTTAACACATTTTACTTCAAATTGTAGCGCAAAAATCAGCTTAAAAAGTTCAAAACACAAACTAAGCATCAAAAATAATATATAATGAATATAAAATAAACATTCAGGTCAAGATTGTCCATACTGGAGTGAATATCCATGTCCTCGATGAGTTTGAAGCTTTCTTCAGTAACTAAACTTGGTCTTAACTTAGTTTCTGTAATAACGTTTGGACCAGGAGTGTTGGAAATAACTAACTAAAAGGAGAAACTAAGTGTAGTGATTGTACTAAATTTTCAGGATCTTCACAGGCTGATCATTACAATGTTTTAGTGTTTTTTTAATCGTATCTAATAGGGGTGTAACGATACGCGTATTCGTATTGAACCGTTCGGTACGACGCTTTCGGTTCGGTACGCGGTACGCATTATGTATACCGAACGGTTCGTTGGAGTATTTAATTATATTTGAAAAAAAAAAAAGAGAGAGAGAGAGAAATATAATGATATGCGTTCAACAAGGTAGCCCAATAACCCAAACAACGTAACAGGCAACGCCCCTGACACTCCCGAAGAAGAAAAAAACACCATCTTATATGTTTATGTTAGGCTACTCAGCAGGCGCTCGCTCACTCAGTACGCGCTGAGCTCGTTGCAAAATAGCCAATGCGTTTAACAGACTAGAAATGAGAAGATCCTCCAATAACCAACAGGTCTGGTGTTTGGGTGCACTTTGGATTCCCTTTAAGCTATAATGGTGATGGCAAGAGAGTGGTGGATAAAAAAACAACGGTATGTCGCATCTGCAACATGACAGGGTACACTTATATTTCTGGTCTGTTAAATGCATTCGACATTTTGCAACGAGCCTTCAGCGCGTGCTGAGTGAGCGAGCGCCTTAGGGGCCGTTCACATATCGTGCCTAAAAACGCATGGAAAACGCTAAGCGCGTCTTTCTCCTCCTTTCCAAAGCGCTCGGGCAGAAGCGCTCATGAGGCGTCTGTCTTTGCTAAGCAACAATGACGTGCTCTCTCCATGAGACGCGGAAATTTCAGCGAAGGATAAATGGATTTGCAGCTCTAAAAATCGCTTGCAGTAGCTCTGCTACTAAATTTATTTCAAAATTGCAATCCATATACAACTATGATCAGCTGATCCTTCATCTTGGCTGAGCTCTCAACGTTGTTACGGGAAAGGATGAAGCTGATTGGTTGGTTCTTGTCACATGACCCGCGGTGCGCTTGCGCTTGCGGCATTCTGAAAAGTTGAGATGTTTTTACATTTTGCTGTATCTAAAACGTATCGAACCGAACCGAACCGAACCGTGACATCAGTGTATCGTATCGAACCGAACCGTGAATTTTGTGAACCGTTACACCCCTAGTATCTAATATAGATCTTAAATGTAAGAAAATGTAGTTGAGTTTAATATAAATCCATCTTAAACGTAAGCTTCCCCACCACTGCTGACAAGAGATAAGCAAAGAGTGGTGAAGAAAAGCCCAAGTACTTTATTATCTCATGATGTGGCTTTTAGGATTTATTTTATGTATGTTCTGCCATGGTGTCCACTTGTAAAAACAGACTTTCGATTGTAGCCCTGCTGTGTGTGTGATCATGAGCAGAGTGAAGGCAAGAGCCGATGCCAAGAGAAACAAAGAAAAATAAACACACACATACAGCATAACAGAGGTCAGAACAATGTTAGAAATTAGCATGGACAAGACTGAATGCTATGCTAAAATACTTTCTTAATTTGCAAAGACAGATTTACAAAAGCCATATGTAGATTGAATCCCCTGAGAAGTCCTGAGCCACAGAACATAGCAACACTAGCTCAACCAATAGTGTGAGTTTGGGGCGGAGCTATCTGTTTATTCAACCAATAGAAGAGAAAAGCAGAAACCTGTTTGAAAACAATCATTGTTTTGCCGTTTTTTCTGAGGAGGAAATTACGCAATTTACCTTTAAGGATACTCTGCAAGCAAAACATCTCCCAGGTGCACTGAGAACATCTTCCACTCTTTTTAAAATCTTTTTTTCTCTTTCTGAATGTGAACTGTAACATCTTGTTATTCGCTCGAGGACAGAGTTATGGCCTTTGGCTGCGTCTGTTGGGCGGTGTTCAGGTTTTCACAAGTTAAGAACAGCAAACATCCGTCTGCCGTCCTTCAAACGCAGTTACTCAGGAGAAATGCTGTTTGATCAAAGGGATCTGCTTCTGTGATTACTTTGGCTGCTGCATGATTTATAGTAACGATGCAACAGTGTATTATATTAAAAACATAATAAACATGCACATGACTGGTATAAAAAAAGATGCTAAAAAATATGTACTGCTTTTCTTGCGTTAAATTGATCAAAGGTGACTAACTAAATGTTTTTAAAACATTTCTACTTCAAATAAATGCTTTTCTCTTTTTCTACTTATCAAAGATTCCCGAATAAATGTATCACAGTGACGATGAATTCTAAAGTAATGGGTGCAGGAAATTTAGCTTTGGATCACGGGAATAAATTGCATGTTAAATATAGATTAAAATAGAAAAGAGTCATTTTTAATTGTAAATATATTTTTCACAATATGACTCAAATAAATGCAGCATAACAGACTTTTCCAAAAACCGTATAACCTCAATAACTTTCTTGGATAATTCAATGTCAATTCTATCACAAAATAAGATCTTTAAATCTTCTTTTGTGTCCAATGTTGACCAAACAACATTGGACCACACCGACTTTCATTGTATGAATGAAAAAGCTCATTTCGTGTTTCACAGAAGAAAGACAGTGACATTACGAGTACATGATGACAGAATTATCCTTTTGAGATGTAAGCGACATCTATTATGAACGGCTAATCCCTCAGCATGTTCAAACGACAAAGTCACAAAACTAACTTGAGAATACTGATGGAGTCACACTGAGGTCACTTGTACACTTTAATCGATCAGTGCCACAACTGAATGGTCTCAAAACTAATTCATCAGCAGACTGCCAGGACAGGATCAGATAAGTCTTCAAACACACACACACACACATTGTATTGGACTGTCTTTCATTGCTTTTCAGTGAGCTGCAACAGCATACAAACAGATCAGTGTGCTGGAGAGTGACGAAGAACTTCCCTGTAGTATTAAGTTACTTTAGCCACACTTACTCCATGTCTACACATCACAAGCAACAGCTACATCATTCAGAGGAGGTAAATGTTCTCCCAGGGAGCCCCAATGTCACCATGCATGGTACAAACAGGTCGAGACAGGCAGAGAAATTGATTTGGTCTTGTTCCAACATACCTCATCATCACTGGAGTTGAACTGAGTCTGGTATCACATTCGTTTATTTGTTTTAATGGGCTGTCGGGTGTAAATAGATCTGCTATGTAATTCAGCACTGAGGTGTTGAGCTCTAAACAGTGCCTCTGTGTTGACTTTGTAGTATTTCGGTATTTGGTTTGGTTTGCCGCTTTGTTTTAAAGGCATTTGAGTTCTGTGTAAAGAGCATCTTTTTAATTAATTCAGGGCAAGCGAGAACATCTGACCCTTTCAACAAAGGAGATCATATGCACAGTATCACAAATGCGATTATTTGATTACATATCAGATTTGAGATCTGTCTTTAGAGTATTTAGAGCCCCTGACACAGAAAACGCTCAAGCTGACACAGCTGGTCAGAAGACAGGACACCCCCTGTGGAGCGAGAAGGGGGCGGTGGGGCGATTTGTTCCAGCACGTCCCAGCCGTGAGTTCTTTCCCTTTTGAACTCTGTTCAATTAAATTTCTTTCAACTACAGGCACACTAAATTCATATTCAAATTCACATTATAGATTACAGCTCACCTAAAAAATGCTGAAAATGTATCCAAGATGAAGAAGAGTTTGTTTCTTCATTAGAACGGTTGTGGAGAAATTTAGTATTACATTACTTGTAATGAACCCCTATTGTCCTCTCATATTAAAATGCATCAACTGATTTCTTTGTAAACAGTGCTTGATCTGTGCTTACTTCTCTCCTGATTCAGACAGACTGATGGTTTCAGTAGATACTGTACATCAATGTTATGGATAGAGGACTGTGTTTTTGCTGGGAGCAACAGTTTAAAGTTAAAAACATCTTAATGATGAATTAATTTTTTTACAAACATGGAGCTTTTTATGCTCAAAAAGATATTAATTTATGGATTACTTGTGGATTATTGTGCTGTTTTTATCAGCTGTTTGGACTCCCATTCTGACGGCACCTATTCAATGCCTTGGATCCCAGCTTCAGGTTCACATTTAACTCATATTCAAATTAATTCCTTGTACATAACTAGCTTGACATTCCATGCAATATATATATATATATATATGAGATATGCTTTTGTTCAAGGAAAATATTTAATTTCCTTTTTTACAATATTTTTTCAGTTAATTCGGGCTAATTCACTTCTCGTTCACATTCATCAGTTTCGCATTCAAATTCAAATGAATGTTTTCCATGCAATCATTTTTATGGTTAACTCTGATTTCATTGTTTTTCTCGTTATCTAGCTCAGTTCAATTAATGTTCAACTTTAGGTTCACATTCAATTCATCTTCAAATTTAAACTTATTTGGTATAGCCTAAAAACAGATCCTTTCCATGGAATAGTTGGTTTGCTTTTGGTTTAGTTTATAGTTTCTTTCTCTGGCATGGATGCTTTCCACACCTGTGCAGTACGAGTAAACATCTGCTGGACTCTTGGACTGCAGATCAATTTTAAACATAATTTAACTCTAAAGGCTTTGACTGGTGACTGACACTAGCGCCTGAAATCTGTGCACTTGCATATGAGTCATGGCATTAAGATCTATGGCGTCATGCCAGCAGTGTTTTGACACCTATTATGTGTTATGTACGTAGTACACGGAATAACAATAAAGGATGTGTTAACTTGAATAACTTGCTGCTGAATGTGTTTAGCAGGTGTACAAGTGTCACCTCAGTCAAATAAATATTCTTGTATGGTGTGTGTTTGTTTTGAGAGACGTCGAGGTGAAGCTGTTATGTTTAATTCTATTACACATAGATTTAGTCTGACAGTAAGCCAGAAGAACAGCTTAAAAACTACACAGAACCTGTCCTGAACCCCCCCCCCCCACACACACACACACAGAAAGAGAGCAAGAGAGAAAGAGACATGTATAGACAAGTACAAACAGCTCTCGCTCACTCTTCATTTGTCACAACACAATTCAAGTGCAGTTTGCCCTTTGTAAACAAATCAATGATTGATTGCACATTTTATTGGTACAGTTTTATATATATATATATATATACATAATTTTGATGAAAAAAAAATTATTATGTTAATGAAGAATTTGAATGCGTATTAGGAAGAGTGTTTAAAGGGGGGGTGAAATGCTATTTCATGCACACTGAGTTTTTTACACTGTTAAAGAGTTGGATTCCCATGCTAAACATGGACAAAGTTTCAAAAATTAAGTTGTACGTTTGAAGGAGTATTTTTGGAACAAAAATACTCCTTCAAACGTACAACTTAATTTTTGAACTTTGTCCGGTTTGTCACAACGAAAAAGGGTCACGATCGTGTGTTGGAACCGCAGGCGGTGAGTAAAACTGCTTCAAATATCTCTGTGTTGTTAACTTAGCTATCGGCGCGTAAGCACATCAAGTAAACCTCTTGTACACCTTTAAAGAAAAAAAAAGATGACATAAAGTGGAACTTAGTCATTTTCCAAAACCGCTAAGTGTATGAGAGGCCAGCGAGTAGTGCTGTGCAGGTAAACCTCCCCGATCTCAAGAGACGCACTAGCAACAGACGCTAGTGGTTGTAGCCATTTAGCCTCCTTGTTAGAGGAGACCCGGGTTCAAGCCCCGCTCGGAGCGAGTGCGAGGAGCATCAGACGCTGTTGTAGTCGTTGCTGCTGCTGCTCTCGTTCAGTTTCAGAATCTGGATCTGATTCTGGATCATAAATATACAGCTGAATCTGACTGTTAGCCATGGTTTGTTTTGGATGATGTTTTTTTTTTTCCTCAGGGTAATGTCACAGTTTCCAAACGCTCTCAATGCAAAAGCCTACTCGCGCTCGTGATTCTTTAGCTCCGCCCACACGTCACGCCTCCAGCTGCTCGTGTTTTTCCGAAAAAAATCGGCACAGACTATTTTTCTCTTATAAATATAATAAAACTAAAGACTTTTTGGAGTTTTGAAGGATGCAGTACTACTCTATAGGTACTCAAGATTAACAGGATATTGAGTGAAAATGAGCATTTAACCCCCCCTTTAATATTTGAAGCCTATTTTCCATGCTATTTTGCATGTAGTTATAATAAATAGGCTTTCAAGCTTTAAAAGAGATATATAGCATCATAAAAAGGTGCTTTGTTCTATTAATAAAATAAAAAAAAACATAATTTAACTACTCCATAGCAAACTACTTCTTTGCCCAATGGAGTATAGAAATAAACTCTTAACAAGTATTAACATCTGTACGCAAATGTGTTTCTGACCTACATTGACCTTGTTTTTAGGGTTGAGTATGAAAACAACCTGTTCATTTTTGTAGTGCGTATTCATAAAGAGAGAGGCACACAGCAAATCTGAATCATGCACACACAATGCCAAGCGTCAGATTATGCCACCTAACAGCATGCTAGTCATAGCAGCGACATATTACAGGCAACCAAGTAGCTAACGCGCTGACCTTTCGAATGCAGCCCTTCAGAAAGAAATGTGCAACACAAAAGGATGCTTAGAACACCAAATGACATCTTTCATAAACACACCCATCTGAAAATGCTTCGCGTGCCAGACATGCTACAGTTTCCAAGCACAGTTTTTACCACAGTAGGTAGGTAGGTGGATATCGATACTATAGATAGATAGATAGATAGATAGATAGATAGATAGATAGATAGATAGATCTACCAGTGCCTTTGTAACAGTATATGACAGGCTGGCGTGTGTCAGCGGCATGTGTAAGTTGGTCTTCTTTGGTCTTTTGTCTTGTTAAGTTTCTCACGTTTCTCACAGAAATGCGGTGTCTCCGCCGATGTGCATGGCTAGCAGGTGTGCACATGCACATGGAGTAGATTGTAACTTGAACTGCCTACAGGCCCTGGGCAAAGTTGGGGGAGGACGGTCTACCTTTATTGCATTTAGTCTGGTTTAAGCAACTCTCCGCCTTTTTAGCGTCTTTTGTGTGTATTTGAGAGAGTGTTTGTCTGGAGGGCTTGGAGTGTGTGTGTGTGTGTTAATGTTTTGGGTGAAACTACTTGTTAAGTGGAACTAATTATGGTTGTTTCATAAGATTCGAAGAAATCGGAAACTAAAATTTGAGGTCTTGACATTGTAACATTAATAAATTACATTTGCACCTTTAAATTGATGCTACGCAAATAGAGGGGAAAAAAGGTAGGAAAATGTAAACACTCATAATGCACTGGGCTCAATACTGTAGTAAATGTGTAGTAAACATGTTTTTTGGCATATTGATTACTATTTTTTGCCATATTATTAGGTGATTATTAGTGAGACAGAGAGAGGGGGCACAGGATCAGGAAAGGACGACGAGCAGCATTTAAGTGTCCTGAGCATAAAGTAAGCTTTGTCAGAACCATAGGCTTGTAGGCAGCAGATCAAACATGAAGGCACAACTGCACTTGCACAGACAGCATGAGATTGAGTCCCAGCTAAAGGTACTTTCCTACCTCTGATCTCTTCTCACCTCTCCCACTGTTTCCTGTCTTTCTTCCTGCTGTCCTGTCTATTAAAGGTGAAAAAGATTTTATAATAGTGTCTTATATATATATTGTATTGATTTTTTATTAATTATATATTTGTAATATAAAATAAAGTAAATATTACAATAGTCATATTACTATGACTCCACATCTTAAACGACTTTCCTGCTTTGCTGAGGTCATCAAGGCCGTGCATGTTATGCGGTAATATAAAAGAGCCAAAATGCTTATGGTACTACTATATATTGCCACTTTTCATGATCCAATCAATTCCCAATGGTTTAAATCCATCAAAAAAAGATGGGTTGTAAATGCATAAAAAATGTTGACATACAGTAAGCTAGCGCTATAACATTAATGTAGATAGCAGAGCTCAGATTATTTGGTTTCGGATTTGTAGTCTCTGTTTGCTTTGCATTTAGTCTCATTGATGTCTACGGGAGAAAGAGTTAAGATACTAAAACAATCTTATTTGTGATTTTAGTGCTAGTCGAGGACAGCAAAGACTTGGCTCTGGCTCCGCTTTAGAAGCTTCTGTTGTGGTTGAAGTGAAGCATGAGGAAAATCACAGTTGCCCTGATGAATCTGTTTTATATTTTAAATCAGCCACATGTTCTTGAGCTTGATTCAAGCATGCGTAAACACAAACAGCTGCTTACAAGCATGCGCACACTCACACAGAATCAACATTTAACTGCACAAGTCTGTTTCTCCTTTGGCTTCCCTCCCTTAAATCCTCCCCCTACCCTAATCACAAAACAGTTACTTAATGGGAGTGCGCTGTCACCCGGAGAGACTGTCCCAATGCATTCTGGGTAACACAATGCAGCTGTGCTAAGGAGCTGCTGACGGAAATGTATATTTATCTGTGCGGCAATATGTGTGTGTGTGTGGCTGACTAATCTCAGGAAAGTAGCATTACAAGTATGTTATTTATAGAAATACAAATTCACACCTCTATCCACTAGTACACGAGTGAGTGAAACTTTTGTGTGTGTGTGTCCCACATTTTAACAACAGGTCAATTGCCAAGCTGCTATTTAGAAAAAAAATAATTACTCTACTACTTGGATTACTAAAAATAAGTTGTAACATTATGCAGTTAGCTACACTACTATCAAAAATATTTAGCTATACTACAAGCTACTAATAAATTTGTAACTAAATATAGTAAGCAACACTGCAAGCTGCTAACTAGCAGTTAGCTAAACTACAAGCTACTGTTTAGCTAAAGGCTACAACAAGCTAATTGCAAAATATTTGTGTTAATTTGTTGTGATATAGATGTCTAGCAATCATAAATACTTAGCTATATCGCAATCTACCAGCATTAAGTAGCTAACTGCATTAAGCTAACTACTAAAGGGGATATTTTATTCAATATCTCTGAAATCAAATAACAGGTTATATCATATACAGATATACATAGAGTATTTAACTATAACTGGACTAGGCTAACTAACAACTAACTACCCCTATGATTTTGGTTAAAAATATTCATTAACAGCAGTATTTAACTTGATACTTAATTTAGATAAAAAGCTGAACAGGGCCACCTGGACAAAGTTTAAACTGAATCAGACAATTATAAATTTAATATATTTCATTAAAATGAATCAGTTACCAGTGTTGAAGTAAGTCCATATCTTTTGTTTGAAAAAGTAAACAACTTAACTTATTATATAATGTTAAGTTAGTCATTTTTAGTTTAGTTCAATCCCCCAAAAACTGTTCTGCTGTTTGTGGACTCTTCAGGATGATCAAATTCACAAAATACACAAATACTTTCTTAGCCTCTTTGCAGGATTTAGGTTAAGCTTTCGGTTTCGGCTATATTTATTTAGAACTCCGCCATTTAAAATCAGTTTTTAAAAGGAAGGATAAAGGATGAAAAGGAAAGAGTGAAAAACAAAACCCGCACAAATACTCTGTAAACAGGGTCATTCGAGGTAACTCATTTTGTCTTTCCAGTTGCTAAATCATGTTTTATCCCCTTTCCCTGTCCTCTCTTTCATCACTCACTAATTAAAAAACATTCTTGTCAGAAGTAATGAGAAGTCTAATAAGAATAAGTATACAAACAGATGTTTTATTATTATTATTATTATTATTTCTCATTCAGCTAGGCATTCATTCATCATTCATGGCTTATAAATAAAACAATGCTGAGCCAAACCCAGAGGGAGTGTGTGTGTGTCTGTGTGTAGGAGTGATACCTGTGTGGTGATTTTTGGGTGTGTGTAAGCATGCTGGTGTTCAAATGTTTGACGAGAGGCTAAAAGGGTGCCGTAAATCATCAGACTTACTTAAAAGGATAGTTCGTGCAATAATTCAAATTAACCCCTAATTTACTCACCCTTAAGCCATCCTTGGTGTATATGACTTTTTTTTTTTCAGACGAATACAATTGGAGTCATATTAAAAAAATGCCCTGGCTCTTCCAAGCATTATATAATGGCAGTGAATGGGGTTTAAGATTTTGAAGTCAAATATAAGTGCATAAAAAAGTGTGTGTTTTTTTTTTAAGAAGAATATTAAGATTTAAAATATATATATACTTTCTTTTGTGACTATAATAGTAGCATTCTACATTCTAGTAGCAAATTACATTTTCATTTTTGGGGGTGAACTGTCTCCAACAATTCCTTTAGAAACAGCATTCTGTAGCATTCTGCATTTTTTATTAAATCAGTGACTAAGATTAAGATCACTCTGATGTGACCTACAAAGAAAACAGAAGTCTTGATGACATTCAGCTCTCCTTCACCTGTGACCTCCTTCTTCACCTCATGCCATCCCGTCAAACCTGTTTTCATGCAATCAGTTCTGACAGAAGATTGCCAAACCAGTACATGAACCCTGAAACAAATAAAGAATGAGTGAGAGAGAGAGATGTCAAACCCTTAGGAGGCCCCATGCCTTCCTGTGATGAAGATGGATTTTTAGGGTTATTGCAAAATTCCTGCCGTGCCGGTGGGATTGTGCATATGCCGGAGAAGAAAGGGAGAATGGAAGGAGGGCGAGAGAAGACAGGAGAGAAAAGATTGGGAGGTAGCGACTCCCTTTTATGAAAGCTCCAGATTCTGTTCAAAAGTCAAGCAACCTGCAGAGATTCCAAACACATTATATAGCAAGAAGGAAGATGGAATGGAAAGCCAAAACATACAAAAGACGTTTAAAACTGCAGCTGAAAGTACAGTGCCTAAAGTATCAAAGACAAAATATATATCAAATAAGCTGGAGAGGGAAACCAAATGATGAATTACATGACTAAGATGAAACAGTAGAATAATTACAGTTTCAATAATTGGACCAAACTGAATGTCAGTTCATCTAAACAAATGGCAAACTCACACATTCATTCTCCTTACCATCCCTGCAGGAAAGTCGAGCTTAACATGTTTACATTTGGAACATGGTACCAGCTGGCAATTAGCTGGTAGAACTAAACTAGCTGGTCAAGCTGATTTTTGGAAAGTGATGCCTGGTCGACCAGCCAATGTCTAGCTTGGACCAGCTAATAAGTAGATATATTCCAAAACAAAGGAACATAACACAGTCAAACAGGCTTTTCCTATCAGATCAGATTAAAAATAAAACCGAGTTAGAAACTATAATCACATGTTTTCCTAATAACCGAGCCATTGTCCTTCAACAGGAGGAGGTAACGAAGGGGCAGAGAAAAAAGATAAATGGTTGATGTGAGAAAAAGAGGTTCACAAAAGAAAACTCGGACAGAAAACAAGGATGAAAGATTGAGTGTACCTGCCAAACGAATGGTTGTTCATCTCCCTCAATAGACTGGCCTTTTAGCAGCCAGGACTCTTGTTGGAACACTAAATTATTCTTTGTACTCACAAACATACACATTGTTATATCAGCGGTGCAGAAGATAGCAAAGGCTTGGCCTAGGCCTTTGTTCACTAGAAAATCAAAGAGACTGTTGAACAAAAACCATAAAGGAACACACACAAAATAACACAAGGACTTTCATTGAAAATGAAGGGGCACCACTTAAGCTAGCAATTATTTATTTTTTGCACGTTTAGAAAGCTACTTATGTTTAGACAATGTAAGTTTAGTCATTGAAGTATCTCCAGGTTTGTGTGTGCTGGGCTTTGAAACGCTGGGTGGGCTGCACTAAGGACATATTTTGGGATGAGGTCTAAACTCTCTGAGATGAACTCATTAAGCAAACAGTGGAAAGAGTGAAACTGAGTGCAAGGCAGGTCAACAGAAATTCGGTCTGCTGAGCCACGGACCACATACATTGTTGGATGGTCTTAGAAAATGGTGAAGGAAAATAATGACAAAAAGTTTTTTAGCCACACAGTGAAACAACCTTCAATTATAGTGCAGAGATTCATTTTTTCATCTTAACTAAGGAGGGATCAGTAAAATATCAAAGACTCTAAAAACACTTACAAACTTTCTGCCACAGTATAAATATGTTACATTTGGCATAAAAATGCTGGCCATCACAAATGGAGGACTGCCCTTCAAGATAGGATGGTTTTTGTTTTCTCTGTGTAAGGATGAAGTTTCAAAGCCTCGACAAAAGCTTCATGTGTGCCATTTTCTGTTTGTAAGGAATTGTTCAAAAATGGTTTTGGTTCAGGACCCAGATTTTACATTTTGCATGGTTCAAAAACAATACCAAAATGGTTTAGCAAGGAGAACCATCTTAATATCAAACACTGAAATGTTTATTATTAATATTACCATGATCTGCATAGGACAGGGGTTTGCAGCCTTGCTCCTGGAGGGCCTCAATCTGCTCCATTACTGAAAGCTTATAGTAGATGCCCTGAAAGCAAAACCTTGATTTGCTATTTCATGTGTGTTTAATTAGGGCTGAAGTTAAACTCTGCAGGACTGGACAGGACAGTAGTCTTCCAGGAGTAGGACTGGACAAACATGTCAAAGGCCTAATAATGTGCAAAATCATATATACAATACAAGACAATCTATAAAGTTTTAACATTGGGCATCTGTTTTTTTTTTCTCTGTTGCAGGATTAAGTCACAAAGGCTAGGCAGTGATCAACCATGCGGCCATTATCTCCACTGTCTCATCTCATTTTGTTTCACTTACTGTGTGGATCTCTGAGCAGCAGATGTCCTCAAGAGTGCATGTGCAACTCCAATGGTTTCAACTTCTGTGTCCAGCGGAACTTGAGCAACATGCCTCGTGGCCTGCCCTCGTCCACAAAGAACCTCTACATCTTTCAGAACAACATCAATACTTTGCAGCAGCAGGACTTTACAGAGCTTGGCGAGCTTAGAATGCTTGACTTGAGTCAGAATGCCCTCAGTGAAATCCCTGATGCTGTGTTCAGTCCACTCTCCTCTCTACACAACCTGGATCTCTCTTCAAACCAAATCACCCACATTTCCAAAGACAGCTTTGCTGGACTGGTCAACCTGGAAAGGCTCTATCTCTACAGTAACCACATTCAGAGCATTCACCCAGCTGCATTTGAGGGACTAGAGAACCTACTGGAACTGAAGCTACAGGGGAATCAGATTAGTGTATTGCCAGCTTTGCAACTGCCCAAGCTGCTCCACTTGGACCTTAGTTATAATAGTATCCCACCTATTGGACCTAAAGATTTACAGACACCACATCTTGAGTCTCTTAAAATAGCTGGACTGCGTCTGACCAGTCTGAATGAGGAGCTGCTAAGCAGCCTGATGAACCTACATGTTCTGGATGTTTCCCAGAACCTGCTTGTAGAGATTCAACCTACACTGAAGGCAATGGGGGGCCTACGAACCCTCAATTTAACTGGGAATCCCTTGAGATCAATAAAACCAGAAGACTTCCAAAATTTGGTTAATTTGCTAGAGCTTGACTTGAGCAACCTTAATTTGCAAGGCTTCCCCGAGGGCTTCTTCAACCTTTTCCCCAAACTTGAGAAGCTCACTGCAGCAGAAAACCCATTTAACTGCCTCTGCCCCCTGGCCTGGTTTCCAGCATGGGTAAAGGATGCTCAAATAGAACTGCTGAGAATGGAGGAGACTCGTTGCCACTTTCCACCAATAAACTCAGGAAAGTTTTTGGCAAGGTTGGAGCATAAAGATTTTGGCTGTCCCACTACGACCATTGAGTTGACAAGTGCAGGGACAAGCAGTACTACAAGCAAGCCCACAAACTCCACCACACCATCAGGCACCACGCACGTCATTCCCCCGGCGCCACCAAGTGAGATGCCCTCGGCAGACACAGACAGCTTCCCTCTTTCCCAGACCACTGCCTTCTCCAGAGAAATCATAGAAGGTTCTGAAGAAGAGGACATTATATGCCCCTCCAATATTTGTCTAAATGGGGGAACGTGTATATTTGACTCAAATGGGGTGGTTGTTTGCCTGTGTCCACCTCCAATGTCAGGACCCTACTGTGAGATTCAAAATCCAAGCTTCTTCCCTCCACCTTCACCTAGAGTTTCTATCGAGACCATTGCTACAGTCCAGCCCAGCACAATCAGCTCCCTTCATATAACCAGCACTTCCATTTCATTAGACCTTCACCGTTACATCCACACACGACCACACATCCGAGGAATCCGTCTGACATACCGAAACTTGTCAGGCCCCGACCGACGGCCACTACAGCTGAATGTACCACCAACTTACCCTGAATACACACTTAGAGGGCTACAGCCAAATAGCACCTATTCTGTATGTGCTAGTCCTCTGGGAGAGCCTGTCCATGTCTCGGTTAGTGCCTGCATGGAGGCTCGCACAACAGGAATTCCACACTCCTCCCCCGTGCCAAGTTTTAACAGGACTGAACAGTCTTCCTCTCTCACACCCATCGTGGCAGCTGTGGCAGTGGTGATGGTAGTGGCCATCGTAGCTACTGTGGTGGTTATCCGGCGCAGAAGGAGATTGAAGGCTCCAGTAGATACGGACTTACATGAGACATCTCCTCTGGAGCTAGAGGGAGTAAAAACCAGTCCAGAGAATGGTCTGACACATCCGAAACCAAACGACATTACCCCTTGCCCATCTTTAGTGCAAAATACCTTGGAATACGAGACACCTTTAATACAAGGAAAGTGTCCAGCTAACAATAATGTAGCTTGTACAAAACCTTTGTATGTGTAAAAACCATATTGCGCTATTCATACCTCCAGCCCACAGAGGGCAATGTGCTCCATGACTCCTGCAGGCGGGTGCGATGCAGACACTAGATAAACTCTGGTGGGTTGGTGAAAATTTTAACGCATCCTAGCCAAACACTTTGACTGCCAGTATTTAAACCAGGTGCATTTGCCATCAACATTTTTCACAGATGCCTTAAAGTGCTTTTTATAACCATAAGTATCAGACTCTTATCAAGAATTTCTCTCTGAGAAGTGGTCAGACATTAATGAACACCGTGTTGATAGGCTGGAAAACAGGTTTCTTTAAAGGTAGCTCATTAATTGTGTAGCTGGATCTGGAAGTGGTAGACAGGAGTCAAACGGAGACTGGACGCCTGGACTTTTTTTTTGTCCAGAAACAAATTGCACTGATCAGAGACATTGGGACTGTGCCTAAGAGGTGCCTAGAGAAGCTGAAAGTGATCAGCCTCTTAAAAGATGCTTCAAACAGGTTTTAAACATCCCTCTGTTCCTCTACCCCATCTATCCTGCACAGGAGATTATTTGCTGTGAGATTAAGAAAAAACAAACAAAAAACATGAAGAGACTTTTCTTAAGCTGTCTAGTTTACGCCGTTATGTTAAATCTATGTCATTATGTTTTTTGTATTTTTAAAGGAACAGTTCACCAAAAATAAATTCTGGTATTGACACCATCATGTCTTTCCAAAACTAAATGATTGTCTTTCATGGATTAAAAAAACAACTAAATGTGGTAGAAAGAAAAACACATGAGTTTGGATTGAGTTTATGAGGGTAAAAGAAACCAAAAATTTAATTTTTGGGTGAACTTTTTCTTTAAGTGCCATTTCTGTGTCCATTCTTGTGTTTAGTTGTTGTGTTTGTTTTGACTTGTAAACATGAGATTGTAGCAAACATTCTTTCTTCTCTCACTTGAGTGCAACAAGTTAAAATGCCTTTACTTCTAAATGAAAACGAACTCACTTTACACGAGCGAAGTCTTCATCCTGCATCTGACAAAGACACACTTTGCAAGACTATAAACACCCGGAGTCATTTTTGACCTCAAACAGATTCCACTCATTAACAAACACACTAGTACTATATAAGGATATGGATAACAAATACTTTTAACAAAGCTGTTTTTTTTTTTTTTTTTTTTCGTACCCGCTTTCTAAAAATGTCCTGTACTCATGCTTCACAGGCCCCAAACACAAACTAGGGAAAGTCTTAAAAGCCAGGTTTTTTTTAATTCGTTGCCAAGCTGAATGCAGATGGCTTTGCTCATTTGTTTCAACCAGACTATGAAAATTAACAAAAGCATACTATGGTACAGTGATGGTATCAGGTGCTAATACCATGGTACTTTCATATATACCAGAGTACTGAATGATTTAAAAATACTATGCCAAAAAACGTGTTTACTTCAGAAAAGAATATAACAAGACCCAATGAGACTGATAGTTTTTCTCTGTGAAAGTGCGAATGTGTTTAAGCCAAAAGTGTCAATGTGGAATTGCAAGTTTATGAGCATTATCAGTGCAGTAAAGTTGTGTTAAGAGAAATGGAGCCAGTAATCTAATCCAAAGTGAGGAAAGGTCAACTGTCAAATTCTCCCTACTCTCAGCAGCCCCTTTTTTAGCCCTGCACCACATATTTTTGACCGTATACAGTATGTGCGTTGAAGATGTCAGCGTCTAGCACATCGAAACGTTTGAACTGGAAAGAGCAACTGCTTTACACAGCATGAGGGGCTTTTAAATATTTGAAACATTTTCAAAACCGCTTTCAAGTCCCATGCTTGCTTTGGGATGCTTGTTGTTTCTCTCTTTTGTTGTGCACATAGCCAAGTCTCCTTTTCTCTTTTTTTGGATGTAAAATGTGTAGTCTTTGGAAGAAAAATGTGACATCTGTTGAGAAAATAAAATGGAAAACCACTCTTCTGTGACTGTTATTCCCTACCAAAATGTTATGCTTGTACTCTGTAATTAAAACAGCATGTCCACAGAGATTGAATTTAATCAAATTTTTATGATCTGTTCTGGATTTTGAGGTTTAATCCTATATTTTGGGACTTTAGTTTAAATCAGCACCAACAATTTAAGTTCCTTTCAGGATTTATCTAAATATTTTTTTGCGTAATTCATCTTCAACATTCAATATTTTCTAATATAGTGTTGTATGTTTCTTCATTAAATGGCACTTTAGAATAAATTATTTTGAGTCTACATTTACAAATATTACAAATATCAACAATCAAACAAACACAAATAGCAATCAATATATTCATATTAATTAATCATCAACAATATAATTAATTAATTGAATTTAATACAATTAAAATATTTAAAAATAAACATAATATTTACAAATACTGTAAAAATGTGAGGTTTAATTAGTTCATGATAGATTTGTTAACTAATCTTAATAAATTGAACTTCATAGCAAACAAATTTCAGCTCAACATGATTTTTAATGTCTTTTCTAGTGCTGTCAAACGATTAATCGCGATTAATTGCATTCAAAATAAAAAAGAATTTTCCTAATATTTTCAAAATATGTAAAGTATGTGTGCGCATTTTTATATAAATAATAAATAAACACAATACACAAACACATTATGTAAACAAAATATATATATATATATATATATATATATTGCATGTGATTAATTGCGATTAATCGTTTGACAGCACTTTTATTTTCTTTTTGTTTATTTGGTAAATGGATGTAAAAAGTGTGATTATATACAACCAAGAGGGTTTAAATGGCAAAAAAAAAAACTTCCCCTCTTCGCTTCACTACACTCCTTTACATTGAGGTCCTAATCACCCTGTCAGGGTTTGTTTTGTCATAATGACCAGCAAAAAAAAAGCAACAAGAGGAAAAACACAGCTAATGGGCTCCATGTCGTTTTGCTCATGCCTAAAAATGAAGGAATGAAGTAATTAAACAAGCAGGCATTGAAATGCTCCTTCCAGAAACGCAGTGTATTGTGTGTTATGGCAGAATTACAATGTTTCAATAAGATTTTAGCAAGAGTTTAAACATCAGAGAAGAAGCTGAATCCAAGACCAAGAGTCTGAGATGAAATAAAGACAAAGACAATAATGTTTCTGGAGCAGAACATGCGGTTCATTCGTAGACACTTGTGTGGATGGATGTCACAGCACACTGCGAAACTGTCCCAACGGACGCTATTCAACGTGAGCCTTAAATCACTTAAAAAAACTAAACGCAGCAGCGCGTATAATGTGGTTCCCATTATACAGCGCTCAGTTGGGGAAACGGGAAAAGATGGAGGAATTTTATTTATTTGAAAAAGCTGGCACTGATAATTCAGGGTCAGGGTTGCAGGGGGTCACGATGTGGAGGAAGGTAGAAAAGAGGAGGTGCGTGGAGTGTAAAGAGGTATGGGGAGCTGGGGGATGGATGAAATTTGAGTTGAGACTGATGGCTGGGTCTGATAATGGCTGAAACGGGCCCCTCGTTCAGCGGCCCCCTCCTGCACTCATATACAGGTCAGCGCTGGCAGATATACAGCATCAAACTCTTCACTTCTCAGAGTCAATCTGAGGTTGGAGGGGGAAAGAGAGCGAGGAAGATGAAAACGTTGAATGAATCAGGCTGCGTGGACCATTAACTGTAAAGACAGATAAGATAAAATTGACTTAAATGCTAAATTGCCGGTGACTATCAAAGACACAACAACAGTATATGAAAAACAGCTTTAGCAAAGCTTGATGGAGCTAAAGACGGACGGAGCAATATTCCTGTGAGCTTCAGATGACCTGAGTTTGAGTCCCAATTTTAGGTCCTTTGCCTGTCATTTTCAAATTTCTTCTCCCTGGTGTTTCATTTCTCACCTACACTGTCCAATCTTAATAAATGTGTAATAAATATCCATCCCATAACACTAAATCGGACATTTCTGTGAATAGTGTGATTTTTAGTAAAATGCGCTCATGAATCAGGGTTATTATTGTTAACTAAAACCATAAACTGAAAGATATATATATATATATATATATATATATATATATATATATATATTACTGAATACACCAAGAATAATAACTATTCTGATAACTTTATTAGTGTCCACACCAATGCATGTTAACTTTGTTTATTATCCTGTTTATTATAAGTGTATGCTGAAATTTTGTCTGCCACTTTAAATGGTCAAGATCTTTAAGATCTTCAAGATCTTTCTGATTATTATTATTTTTTTTTTTCAATATAATTTTAGCATTCATCAGCAGGGAAATTTGTTCTGAAAGTGATTCTATAAATATATTTCCTCCGTGTTGTTTTTGTGGGTCAGACGTTTAGCAGAAATGACGCCGCAGGCATGCTTTTTTTTTTTTTTTTTTTTACAATGAGCTTGGGTTGGTTGGGAACAGTTGTTATGGTAGAGATGGTCAAGTAATGGTCAGTTTTCAAGGAATTGCTTACCAATATGTATGATAAAGTTTACATGGAAATGACCCCTGAGAACTCCACCCAGGGGTTTGATTCCTCCACCTAAAAAAGCAGTCAAACCTCTAAAGGTAGATGAAGATGAACTGTTTTAACTAGCAGGGCTATGTACATCTGTTATGATAATGTATTAAGATAAGAAAGGCTAAGAGTGCTTAGTCCAGCAGCACTCCTATAACTGATGACAGCTCTGAACAGGCCAAGATTGCAACACACAAAGATGCTTACAGTAAAGACAGAACTACACAGTGCAAAAAATAAGAATAATAATAAGAGTTTGCAAAACAACTAAAAGCCCAACAAAAATAAATGAAAACGAAAAAACATTTGAACAAACTTTAAAGTAAATTTCTGAATATGGGATGGCATGGGATACATTAGCATTGAAGTTCTGTAATTGCTGCAAAAGGTGCACAACAAATATTAAAGTTAAAAGTGGATAAAAACAGTACGACTCTGATATTTGTTGTGCTCAGAATAACCATCCGCATGTTTTTAAATTGCAAAATCCAAAATGCAAAACTAATTAGGAACAAGCTATGTATGTATCAAATTAATAATATATAATAAAAACTATATATGCATACCCAGTGTTGGGGGAAACGCAATATACAGTACAGTACGTAATCAGTAACTAGTAAAGTAACTCCTTACTATTTAAATTGAGTTACTTTTTCAAATAAGTAACATGTTACGCATTTATCCACTGATAGCTCTTCTGCCTCCATATTGAGAGAAATTGGGAGAGGCCCTTCTTTCAGGTTGAGGCTTATTCATTTCACTTTTGGTGTGAATGGTCTTTACAGTTGGCAAAACTACAACTTTTGGGATTTTTGTTATTAAATACAAATAACCTAGCCCAGTTCAGGTTGTAAAAAGTATGCAAAAGTAACCTAATGCATTACTTTCCATAAAAAGCAACTGACACAATAAATTACTTTTTTTCCATGGAGTAACACAATAATGTAATGCAATACTTTTAAATGTAGCATTCCTCAAGAAGATATTTTAATAGGAATAAAAAAACAAATATATATATATATATATATATATATATATATATATATATATATATATATATATATATATATTTATTTATTTATTTATTTTTACAGTACAAATATCTACACATTATTAAATTAAGTTATATTGAGAAGAAAAATGACTTTAGATCTTTAGTCTTGTTTTCTAAAATGTAAATATGTATCAAAATTAAATGACTTTGTGCTTAAAACAAGAAATCTGTCAGTCAGCTAAAGGAAAATACTAAAAACTACATTTATAAAGAAAACAAGTTTTTTTTCTTCCAACCCACTTACAAATATATTGCTTGTTTTAAGCACAAACTTACTTAATTATGATATATGTTTTAGAAAACAAGAATTGGTATGGTTCAAAGTATGTTTCACCTAAAAATTACAAATCTCTTATTACTCACCCCAAATGTTGTTCCAAACCTGTATGAGTGTCTTTCTTCTGCTGAGCACAAATATTTGGAATAATGTTGGCAGCCACTTGATGGTAGCCATTGACTTCCATAGTACTTTCTTCCATACTATGTAAGTCAGTGGCTATGTAGTATATAGTTTGATAATTATAATCGATATAATTGATAATCGGTTTGAACCAACTTACGGGAAAGAAAATCATTCATTTTTGGGTGAAAATTACCTTTAAAATCTTTCAAAACTTTACTTATCAAGTAAATGTACCTTGATTGAAGAATGTTCAGATATTTGTACTGGAAAACAAGACAAAATACTGAGTAAGTAAATCCTATTTTGTGGTGCAGTGATATTCATTATAAATGATATTTATTAATATACACACCACTGCGCACACCTTCATTTCTCCCTGACCAGGATGGACAAAGACTCTGTAACACACATTACTGCCTCAGGGCGTATACCCCCGCCTTCGCTGCCCACATCTGACCTTTAACCTCCTGGAATAAGGTGCGCTGCTGAGGCACGTCCGGGATATTCTCATGCACACATGCCAGGGAATGCCGTGGTTTTTAGGCACAAGTTTACTTGTTCCTGCAACCGCAACACTTTCCATCTCTATCGTAGCTGCTCCAGGCCTCTTGGCTTCTTTATATGAGGTTCAATTTAGCTACAAAATGGCCACCCACAAAATAAACCCTCTTTTATGGGCGCTAGTCAAGAGCAATATAACGCAGGTTAAGACATGCTCGGGGGAGGGGGGGGGGCGTGCAGTGTCGTTACTGTCACGGTCGGTATGCCAATGACAAACACTCTCTGACAAGCAGATGGGTGCCACATGATGTAAACAGCTACCTAACACAAAAACAGAGATTTTCTCAGATTTGCAAAAATTATAGTCTTGGAAGCTCTAAGCACGACAGACCATTCAGTCATGTTTTGCGTCCGTTTTTTTAATTTTTATTTTCTTCTCTTAAGAAAAAAGCAGTGTTCAGATGTTGACTTCTGTATATATCTCGAATATTGTTCAATATAAAATAATTATACGTGTTTTATTTATTTTCACGCAAGTTTAAAAATAGATTGCAAGTAAATGTAAATTGATCATTCATTAGGGTGAGGCCGGTAAAAATGTTAGCAGAGCAACATTCTGAAATATCTGAAATATCTGAAATATCGGAGTCCTGTGTCAAGAGTCAAAATAATCAGGGTCAGTCAAATAAACAATATACACAGTGTAGCAGTTTGGAGATTAAGGATGCTTTTACACCGTTTACTACTAAAAATGGAAAACATTTTATGTATTTTGGCTGTTCAATTACACACACAAACGTGTTTTGGGGGCCTGAAGACTCAAACTTTGAAAACGGGTTTCAAATTACAGATTTTTAGAAAATGATATATCATCATCTTTATGATGTGTGCGCATAATATGTGCAAGTCCTTGTAAAGATAATACAGCATTTTAAACCATTTTGTTAACACTTTGCCAAAGTTTTTGTCCGTACAAAAAATCTTTCAGAAACTTTTCTGTTTTTAGTTTAATTGTCCTAAATGTCTGCTTAGCGGTGCTAAAAGATAAAAAATAAATGTACCACCAGCACTAAACTTTATACCCTAGTTGATAGTAACAAAGGCAAAAACTAAATAAAAACTAAGGATGAACGTTATTATCGGAACGTTACCAGAATCAGCCGATAATGACAAAAAATTTATACATCGGCATCAGCCGAAAATTATGCTAATATGCCTTATCGGTAAGATGAATAACTTGCATGCTCTGTGTGTTAGCAAAAAGTTTATCTCAGCAGTGTGGTCTTGAAATGAACTTTTCCTTAATGATGATTACCCAACACCCCCCCAAGAAACATGCAGTGATTTATTTTTTTAGTTCGTTAAAAACTAAACACAATTAAAAACAATTTGTTTATAAGCGACTTGGTGTCGTTTCCAAACAGAAGTGGATTTATCGGTATCGACATCATCTATCAGCCAAAATGAATAGAAAAAAAATATCAGCATACTGGATATTGGCACAAAATTATGTATCCCTAATAAAAATACATTTGCTGTAGTGACCATGCTATTTCAACAAGCCTTTATCATTTTTATTCTGTCACAGGTGTAATGCTATATCAGGTGAGCTATCAAGCAAGAAAAGAGCCATATGGTGATAATTATTAGACTCAAAAATATTAGTTTACAAATGATGTGCTCTGGTGAAAGCATTTTGAGGTCATGGTATTATGGTGCAAGAAATCCTGCAAAAAAATTAAATTTAATAAATTATAATCTGCCCGTGTTATCCTAACTAGTGTGAAAAGGAATACAAACTGTTAGTCTTTTACTGCTTTTAGTGTTCATTTCAGTTGGAAACTGTAATGATTTGTATTTTAAATTGTAGGTAGAGACACTTATTCCCAGTAAGCCTAGGTTGGCTAATTGTATCCCAACGACAATGAATTAAATGCTCTTTTGTGAGCATTTAGAGCGAGTAGCCTTAGCACACTTTAAAGTTCTCACTTTGTGAAATACGAATTTAAAAGTTCTGGTCGAACAATCACTGAGATCTCTGTGAGAAGCAGGCAGAAAGATGCTTGGCATATCATGCAGTCCTCAACCTTTCCTGACCATTTCATTTTCTCTCTGGGGAAAAGCTCAAGTACATGCAGAGGGAGCTGCCAAACTTACAAAATCTTCACGAGCGCCTCACACCACACGGCCCATAATGAAAACCATCCGTATGTCTTTAGCAGCCGCTGCTGAAAACAAGAACAGAATGACTTTACACAAAAGCTCTTTATCTGTCAAAGTTCAATGAGTTTCTGCGGCGTGAACTCAGACTCCAGATATAATCAGTGCCTCACATCCTTGTATCAATCTTCATCACAACATCCACCCAAGAGACAGATGAGAATCAGTCACTGGGCGTAAAACAGATGTTTGCTGAACCTCACAGATTGGTAAAGTACTTCCGTTGGACGGGGTGATGATTGTGAAAAAGGTTTAAGCGAGTAGACTAAGATTAGCCAAGCTTCAGGATCACATATTTTGAGTAAACATAAATGTGATCGAGATCCTGGATTGGTGTCCATGTTCATGTATCCAGAGTCTCTGTCAGTGAACTGAATAAAGTAACCTGAGGCATTTTAGATGCAACAAATTCACATATTAAGTTTCCAGGCACCATGGAGTCACAGGATACAGTCCATTTTCTCTGGACTGTATTAAGATTAAACTTCACACTGTTGATTTTATGATAAAAACATGTAAAAGCCAAATGGTCACAGATCGCTTTGAAACAAACTGCTGGTGAAATCATTGTTGTCCCTTCTAAGTGGGAAGTTCTTGGTCAGGATTAGCTGCAAAGCAAACTAGATTTTTGTGGTACTTAAAAAAGTGGTTGTCCACATGAAGTACGACCCAGTTACAACATCACAACTCGACTCATTTGATGCTTCCAGCATGCAAGATGTTTCATCGGACACTCTGGAATGAAGAGGATGAGGATAGCAGCCAGGGTTTTTCCAGAGTGGGTGGCTGTGAGCAACAGAGTGTTTTGCCTAGATGTAGCCATCCTTTTGCCCACTTTCTCTCTCTCACACACTCGTCCAGTGAGATCTATAAATCATGTCACGGTTGCGCCGCAGATGGACTGTTTTATTAGAGGCTAACTAAATCCAGGGATCAAATCAGTCACGGGGCATGGAAGCAAAAGATGTGCCAAAGTGGGTTGTTTTTAACCTAGCGTTTTTTGTGTTCACCCAAAAAATTATATTCTGCCTATGAAAATTCTGTCATCGATTACTCAGCCTCGTGTCGTTCCAAACCTGTAAAACCATTGTTCATCTTCAGAACACAAATGAAGATATTTTTGATAAAATCTGAGAGCTCTCTGACCCTCCGTAGACAGCAATGCAACTGCAATGTTTCCAGGTCCAGAAACGTAAGGACATCGTTAAAATAGATATCAATGGATCAACCGTAATTTTACGAAGCTACGAGAATAATCTTTGTGGATTTAATGTAGCAACCCTAAACCTACTCAGTTAATACATTCATACATTAATACAATATGCATCATATGCTACATCCATGTGCATTATTCTATGACCTACGCCACTACACTGTTCAATGAGATTAATTGAACCTGACTGAAGTGTGTTTATTTTCTGCATTTAAGTTCAACTTTTTTTCGCAAAATTATAATTAGTTTTTTTTTTTCTTTAAACTTCGTACTACTTTTTTCTCGTCTAGTTTTTTCTTTACATTTTTAAACTTTTTTCCTCATGAGTTTTTTTCCTCAACATTCTCTTTTGATTTTTTTTTTCTCAAAATTTAACAACTTTAATCTCGAGATGGTTTTCTTTTTTAATTATTGCTTGGCCCTAAATCCTTTTTCGCACTGTACGTTCTGATCACACTGCAGTACGTGCTGTTCTTTATCAATGTTTTGGTCTACTTGAAAATGAAAATGACTAAAGAATGAGAAATCTTGATTCATGAGAAACTGATCAAAAAGATGTGACTAGAAAAAACAGCAAATATCTGCTAATGGGTTCCGAAAAATCTACTTCAAAAGGAAAACAAGTTTTCATATCCAGTTGGCACAAAGTTGTTCTTGTTTTAAGCATAAAGCTATTACATTTCTCAGAAAACGAGAATTCACATGCAAAATTTGCATCTCAAGTCTTATTTTAAGGAAGTCAAGATATTTGTAATTAGAACAAAACTACGGAATTTTTTTTTGCAGTGCATGCAACATTTAATGCCATTACTTCATACATTTCAGATGTTCTGCTTTGATTTAAGACTATTTTAAGCCCTTAATTTGTTGAATGGAGAATTAAGACTTCAAGGCCTCCACAGAAACCCTTGAAACGCATTTAATTGTCACTGCAACAAATGACTTCATTTTCTTCAAGCAAAATTCAATTACTTTGATGTTTTAATAGTGTAATATGACTCGGGCATGTTTTCAACACGTTTCGTGAGTTTCGGCCATTGTCAAAAGTTCAGATTGTGTGTCTCCAAACTACACGCAGTTGACCTAAAACTGCACTTTGATTCTCCCCCACATGCCAAACATAAACTTTTCTCCTGTAGAGCTTCCCATCTGTCTTTCATAGCAAAATCTCACTGGAGCCCTCAATGCGAGAGATGGACGGGTGATAAATAAGGGCTAGGGAGAGAAAAGAAAACAGAATGGGAGGGTTGGCACTATGTATGTGTCACTCACAGTGCCAGAGCTTATTAGTGAGGAACTCCAGACATCAGCGTTTGATTGCAGTCTGTAAGAAATGAGGATCAATTACACCTGAATGAGACATATATACACACACACTTGGAGGTCAGAAAACAGATGCCTCATAACCTTTGACCCTAAACCAAACAAGCACCGTGAATGACAGGCGTTGATGCCTGCAGCCCACCTACACTTCACACACGCTGGAACCGTGTTACACATCGCAGTGACTGCTCGCAATGGCGGAGGGAGCATAATTAGGATGACGAAATTCAAAACGGCTGCTGGGACTGGAGACATGCTTCGTCTACGGTGGAGAATGTTCTGGCGATGTGTGTAACAGTGTTGCTGCAAAACACAGTCTTATGCCTGTGTTAAAGTGGTACACTCTAAAAAAACTAAGGTTGCGAAAGGGACTTTTTGTAGTGATGAAATGAAAGAAACATTTTTGGTTCCTCAAGGAACCTTTCAGTGAGCAGTTCTGAAAAGTTTGACTGCTTACTTAAAGTAAAAAAACTATTTAAAAATCTAAAGGACCTTTATATATTGTAAAGAAGAGAAAGATTAAATGGGTGTTAAAGGTTCGTTATCAACTTTTAAGAACATAGTTCGCCCAGAATGAAAATCATGTTATTACTTATTCACCCTCATCTCATTCCAGACCTGATTGACTTTTTTATCTTCTGTTGAAGAGAAATTTATATATTTTTAAAGTGCTTTTTTGTCCATTGAATAAAAGTCAATAATTTCGGACCCCATTCACTTCCACTGTATGGACAAAATATTCTTATGATGTATGTTATTTTGTGTCCCACAAAAAAGAAGGTGAAGCAGGTTTGGAACAACATGAGGATGTATAAATAATGACAAGATTGTAATTTTTTTAATAATTGGGATATATGTAATTTTTTTTTTAAATATATGTGTAACCCCTTTCTCCACTGCTCCTCACACTCGCTCCGAGCGGGGCTCAAACCTGGGTCTCCAGCATGGGAGTTGGACGCACTAACAAGGAGGCTAAATGGCTATAGCCACTAGCGTCACTCACTAGTGCGTGGGAGTGCAGGGAGTGAGGTTTACCTGCACAGCACTACTCGCTGGCCTCCATTATACTCACCCCCCTAAACCTCACTCCCATCCGGGTCACGGCACCACTGCAACCCCGCTCTCCCGGGTCCTCTCCGCCACTCCTCGCACTCCGGGCTTGGACCCGGGTCTCCGGCATGGGAGGCGGACGCACTAACAATGAGGCTAAATGAGGCGTCAGTCTCTAATGCGTCTCTTGGGATCGGGGAGTGAGGTTTACCTGCACAGCACTACTCGCTGGCCTCCGTTACATATGAATATCAATTATGCCATGTAATGAACATTTCAATGCATTGTATTATTGTAATCACAGTTATAAAACATTATAATACTTTATTCATTGTCACCTTTAGAAAACATTATGTATTAAGAGATATATTTCAATATCTGCAAATATTATAATGTGCTCTTACTTTGTTTGCAATTATTTATGAAAAGATGTAATTGACAGCAATGTTAATTATGAATACATTTGTAATGCATTATACACAAAGGCTTTAAAGGGATAGTTCACCCAAAAATGAAAATTAGGCTGTGCTTTACTCACCCTTGAGGCATCCTAGGTGTATATGACTTTCTTCAATTGTCTTTGATCTTTCAAGCTCTGTCATTGCACTCACTGGTCCTTGCATTGCTTCAGTACAAAAGACCTGAAATTAAAAGCTGTCTCACACGGCTCCAGGGAGTGAACAAAGGCATTCTGTAGTGAATCGATGCATTTTGTAAAAAAAAGCAAAGCTAGATCTGGGTCTGGCTCCTCCAGGGGCAGCACTTGCATGCACACCACTTGATCCCTGAAGGGAGTAGTGGGAACCTTGGGCACATAGACGGGATTAGGGTTACTTAGGAGTCGGCCGGCCCTAACTTTAGGCACGAATTGTCGACTTGATAATACATGTAGGTCCCCTGCCCTCTTGATGGAGGCTAATGCAAGCAGAAGCAGAGTTTTCATAGAAAAGGCTCAAATGGGCCCTGCTGTAGTGCTTTGATGTGCTTTCATCTTGAGTCGCCCGTATCAGGGCCTCTTGCTCTTGTGCTTACCGCAAGGTTTGGCAGTGGCCTGGAAGGGCAGACCGGCTACACAGCACTGCTTTACTGGAAGCTGCTGCATTTGCTGCACTGGAGTGGGGGTGGTGGCAGTGGAATGCCATTTCGGATGACGAGCAGGCAGAGGCAGTGCCGCAAGCAGCGCTTTAGTGCCTTGACCTGATGAACCTGCAACAATGCCATGGTGTGTACAGCTGAGGCAGCCTCTCCCTGGAGCACGTTCAACTTGTCACATGACTGGTTTGGAGCAGAACAATGTTGCTGCTCAGATGCAATAATCACATTAACAGCTGGATGCAATAATAACATGCCAATTTGCATTGGCATATTTAGTTTGCACTCGAAAGTAGATTGGTCTCTCTAAGCGACATCCCAATTCGTTGGTCATCCTACGTGACGTCGAGAATGACCGACTGCAACGTCTGACCTTATATGTAATGCTCCAGGAAGTGCTTCTGTGTACAACTGTTGGCGCAAGCTAGAGTGATTATTATATTATATAGGGGTGGTGATGGCGCAGTGAATAAGACTAATGCACTTGGTGTGAGAGACCCGGGTTCGTCCTGAGTTCGAATGTGTCCCTGAGCAAGACACTTAACCCCTAGTTGCTCCAGAGGCGTGTGACCTCTGACATATATAGCAAATCTGGATAAAAGCGTCAGCTGAATGTGAATATTATATTATTAAAGTGATTTTTGCATTTAGAATATGGATATTTTTCTAACAAAAATGCATTGATTCGCTACAGAAGGCCACTTTAAAAAAAATAAAACATTTATGGAAGGTTAATTATATTTCACGTATATTGGACTGAAGCAATGCAACACCCACTGACTGAAATGACAGAGCTTGGAAGATCAAAACCAATTTTTAATATAACTCCGATTAGATTCGTCTGAAAGAAGAAAGTCATATACACCTAAAATGCCTCAGGGGTGAGTAAAAAGCTGTTTTTTTTTTATTTGTTTTTTTAAGTAAACTGGTAATGTGGACGTCATCATTCTTGTTTTGGAACCCATTGACTTTCATTTTAAGGGCAAATACATTCTTCAAAATATATTATTTTGTTTTCCACAGAACAAAGAAAGAAAGAAAGAAAGAAAGAAAGAAAGAAAGAAAGAAAGAAAGAAAGAAAGAAAGAAAAAGAAAAAAAGAAAAAGAAAAAAAGACAAGTTTGGAACAGCATGAGGGTTAATTCATGATGAGAACATTTTCATTTTTGGACAGTTTTTCCTGATCTTCATTTACATTTTTTTTCATTCTGCAGATGTTTTTATACAAATGAGAACTTTAGTTACCAAATGAGCAGATAGCACAATTCATCTTTCAAAGCATCTGTCAAAAAAAAAAGACATTTGTTAGCAGGCTGATCTGCACTATGATATCACCTTTCCACATGCTGAAAAAAAATAATCACATTTCCCCATTCTGATTAAATGATACTTCTGCAATCTGTTCTGAATTTGAGAGCCGTGGCTTATGGAAAATGTCACGCTTCATCATGCAATGTGATCATTACTTGGAGAGAACGTTATTTGTTTAAACTATGAATTGGTCTTTCTATTAGAGCAGATTTATCAGGAAATGTCTATTTTTTCACTGACAAGGACTGTTTTTGGCTGTTAATAGGATCCCATGGATTTTTGCAAGAACAGGTTTTAACTTATCGTCTCTGCTGAGAAATACAGTATGTTTTCTTCATGTTTCATTCATCTTATAACTCTTCACATAAACACCTTGATGTCTACACTGGGAAACTTTGTTGAAAGTAAGTGAACTCAAGTCAAGAAGTTATAAAAGAAATCGCTTAAACACTTGCACCTGCTGGGCAGCGTTAAGAGAATAAAATAAAAAAAAATACAAAGGAAAGCAGAGCACAGCGGGCTAAATATTTAGCCAAACCTGATTGCTGAAGAGCTTCATCAAGGCTAGACCACAATGAATGTGTCTATATACACAACAATAAAGGCCTCCTGTAGCGATATTTGTTACAGTAGGCCTTTACTCACCATAACTCCACATTTATATTTAACATGTTTTGGATTGTTGAACAGAAACACCTGTCCAGTACAACTGATAGAGCTTAGAAGTGCCAGGACAATTTTATTTAATATAACTCTGATTGGATTCATCTGAAAGAAGAAAGCTCCTTTGCACCTAGGATGTCTGGAGGGTAAGTAAAACACAGGCTAATTTTTATTATTAGGTCAACATTTTAGTTTTTAGATAACTCAATATAACAGAAGTTTGGGTCATGTAAACATATTTTTTAAAGAAATATCTGTAAATTAATACTTACATAACTTCCACAGATTTTTCCAACCCGATCTCACGGCAATTCGTACATTTTTCACAAGGTGGCTTATTCGTACGAATTCGTACGACCACACTCGTACAAATTCATTCGATTGTTGCCAAATCGTACGTATTTTACGATTTGCACAATTCGAATGAATCTGTACGAATGACCTACACCTAACCCCGCCCCTAAAGCTAACCGTCACTGGGGTCGTATAAAATCGTACGAGTGAGGTCGTACAAATTCGTACGAATAAGCCACCTCGTAAAATACGTACGAATTGGTCGTGAGATAGCTTTGGTTTTTTCCCATACTATATAATTCTAAGGCTACTAGCAACTGTGCGATGGCAGAATTTTAATATTTGGGTGAACTAGAGTACACTTGTATGTTTTACTATGTACACTTTTACTATGTTTTTAAAACTCTCACTTTGTAATAATTGCTTTAAATTATATTTTACATCATTGTTTTTATAATCTTTTGTCTTGTTTTTTAATAGTAATCTTTGATGTGTTGACTAACAGAATAAAGCACTGAACTTGATTCAAATTTTACATCATCTTATATAACATTATACTTAAAATGTATATATTTGAAATGTTCTAAACTGCAACTTTTAAAAATGTTTAATTACAAATACATTTAAATACATGAATCGTAACATAAAGGAGTAATTATGAAATTATATATAACAATGTACTTAAATTCTATTACATGGGTTCAACTAATTTCATTCACCTACATTCAAACTATTACATTGCATTGCAATTAAAATGCAATATATCGTGTCTAAAAAACATTGCATTAATTTTGCACTTAAGCTTATTTAAGAAAAATACGTAATGTATATATGTTAAATATATTTATTTATAATATAAATATATACATGTAAATGTAAATATTTTCGAAATATATGCTGTATGTGTGTTACACTATGTAAACAAATCTTTTTTTTTGGGACGCGATTAATCACGATTTATCGTTTCACAGCACTACATTTGAAACTATATTATTTCCACACCTTTTAGTCTACTTCTTTTTTACAATGGTAGTTTATTTAAGATGCACTTTTTACAGAAATTCTCCATTAGCTCTATTAATTTATAAATTTTCTGTAATAAAGGCTGAAATACACTACATAACTTTTAAAAACTGAACAGATTTTATAATGTTAGGCATCGTACACTAAGCCTGCTGACTTTGTAAATAGCCACAGAGGAAAGACTGGCCATTGTACATTAAATGACTAGGATAACACACTACAGGACTTTAAGCTCATTCCGATCACAAACCTTGCTGCTGGGAGACGTGTGATGTATAAAAATGTGTTCTAGAATCAGCTCAAAATATCTAAAATGTCTGATATCTGGATGGAATCGGAGTTTGAAGCTAAAAAACCAGCGTCTGTGACCATCATACACTAAGCTATTTTCTATTAAAAGTGTCAATTCAAATCTGCAGACTGGCTTTGACTTTCGGCAACTAGCATTGGCTTTTCCAAACTGGTAATTGGGCAAAAGTCTATAGTGCATTCCAGCCTTTAACTAGACGTAGACCTTATTCTGAAAACATTGGTTATGTAAACACACGTCTAGATCAATTTTAAGACTGGAATAGGGTACTTAAAAAGACATTTGTATTTTACTCCGGAAGAATTATCTGAATTATATTAAATGTGTTGTCTTATCCAAACAAGCAGACGATGATTGCGGTCTTTGACATCAACATCTTTGGTAGTTGAATGCATCTGCTGAATGAGCTTGGCTTTAGAGTAAAGACAATCTTTATGGCCTTGAGGGAAAAGGACAACTCGTCCCTCATCCCCCTCACACTCGCTCCACCGCAGGACTGAAGCGAGGGATGAAGTGAAAGAGTAACAGGATTTATGAGGACGTAACGCAACACCCTCAGATCTTTAAAGACTGGCTTGTAAGATTAACACTTCATTAGTAGAGAAAGCGTGAGCAGGACAGAGGGATAAAGAATGAAAACTCATTCATCATCAACATGACATGCAGCACCAGTTTACCATTCAAACAGCCTGATGGGACTGAACTGAACATCTCACGTGGAGTTGTTTGGCTTTGTAAAGCGTCCTTGTAGACGGTAACTTAGTCTAAACACATCAGCTGAATGATCTCCACATGCCTTCAAATGTCTCCACAAAGATAGTAAAAAAATTAAAACTTTTATTGTGGCACCCAGCTCATGGTCACAGAGACTTGGTTGATTATAATGAGAGCTGCATCACTTCTACTTGTTTTTAAATTTTATATGGTGACGACTAGGAATGTGCCTGAAGTTGAATACCTCAGTAAAATTAGCTTTACTCTAAATATATCAATCTTTTAAAAATCAAAAACTTATAAAAAATTTCTCCAGCTATGATTCTGAGAGTCTTCAGCCATTTGAACTCTCCTCGTCACCGTGCATTAGGACAATATAGACATGTCCTCTTCCAGGCAGATTTATAACTTCTTTAGTTGATTGGAATTTCTTAATTATTGCCCTGACAGTGGAAATGTGGATTTTCAATACTTGACTATATTCTTACAGCCACTTTCTATTTTGTGAAGCTCAACAATCTTGTTCTGCACATCAGATCTATATTCTTGGTCTTGTGATTGATGATTAAGGGAATTTGGCCTTTGTGTTCCCAATATTTAAAATCCTGTGGAACAAGAAGTCATGGCTGGACAATTTTATGTTCATAATCACCCTGGTGTGCTAAAATATTTAAATATAAATAGGAATATACTTCAGAGATCGTTTTCTAGGGGTGCCAATAATTGTGGCCAACATGCATTGGACAAAAAACATTTATTTCATAATATAAGTTTCCTCCCACTTTCAATTGTTTTACTTCAATGAAAGTTTAGAGTTTTGAGAATTTTTTGAATGAAATATCAAAAAGATAAACAATGCAGATTTATTTTCAAGGGAAACTTTTCATTTATCAAGGGTGCTGATATCAGTGAGCGGCACCGTGCAGCAAGCAATTTAACATAAGATGACAATAAACATGAGAAGTGCCTGTTATATAAGGTTTCAGTCATTGTTCAAAAACAGTTAAAGTTAGGACAGGACAGGAAGGGATAAGCATAGTAGAAAAAAGAAATTAGCTTTAGTCTTAAATTAACAATTTAGCTAACAATAGCACAATAAAATGAACACTGGAAAAGTCCCCACTAGGAAAATGGCCTAATAAACAAACAAAGTCTTAATCAAATCAAACTATTTGCTCTTTATAATCAGTGGAAAGTCCCCACTATGGTAGTGTGTGTGTACCTGAAATACTGCTCATTGGAATGTACCTCTGAAGTCATACAGTCCACATATTTTATAACTTGAAGAAAGAAGATGACAAAAGAAGAGAGAGAGGCTTTTAGACATGCATTGCCATGCAGAAACAGAAAACACACTGCCATCTGTGAATTCATGGCTCCAAAAAAACCACATAAATCAAGCAAGAGAATCTTCTCAGTCAGTGCGATGATCCATCTGCATGCATCTGTAATGGTTGAAATCAATTGCGAGAGGCGCCACAGAACCACTGGCATCAGAGAGCCGACACATGTGCGCCAATCCAGGCAGACGCTCATGAGCTTGTTTCATGTGAGTGAAGTTAGAAGAATCTTGGGTTATATATAATTGGTCTACAATATTTTTAAGTATGAAAGACTTCAAGTGTGGTCACATATACTATTGTTTGTTAAATATTCTGCTGGCAAAATCCACTAATTTTGATAGAAATCTATGCAATGGAGTTCACTGAAATGTAACTACACCTGCATTTTTCAAAATATTTCCTTTTGCATTCCACAGAACTAAAAAAATAATAATTTGCACAGATTTAAATCAACATTAGGTTGAAAGACTGCATGTTCATTTTCAAGTGGACAATCACTAAGTCTTCCCTTCCTAAGTACATTTTTCCACAAAATTCTGTTTAATTCAGGTCAAGCTTAGTCTTGAGGATATGGCAATGACCCACCACATGACCATAATGGCAAACAAGCTCATCAGTGGAATATCTGACAACCGTCTGCTTCACTTTTACTTCTACAAAGCCACAATCTCAGAGAAACTGCAGTACTAGCATTTGAAGAGAATTATTTTAGGTGCAGCAAGACTAGAAAGAACAGGGTGGGTAAACAAAAACTTCCAGAGTTTCAGAGAACAATAAGAATTTGGAGTCCATATTTGAACTAAATCATGGAACTGTAAACTAACTTTCTTCCTCTGTGATTTCCATATTCCAATATCTAAAATACATACTTGCTGTTGTGGTCTTGGAAAAGAGCAGCTTGGACATTCTACAAAACATCTCTACATTGAAAATATAGGCTATGTTTACATAACAACAATGTAGTCAAAAATGGAAAAGTTTTTCCCTTGCGTTTTATAAAAGTAAAAAATTCACGTATACATGACAACGTTTTCAAAACGATTCACATTTACACATATCTGCGAAAACAATGTATTACCTATGTCAGGCCAGTAGTTGGCGCTGTCACCTTGGTAGCCCTCTAGAAGCTTGTTCTGCAAGTGAACGTCGCTTGATTGTGCCATCCCAAAGAAGCACAAAGTCACTTTTACGGACTTTTAAATTAAATGTTCCCTCCTGGTGGAATGAACTCCCCAACTCAATCCGGGCAGCTGAGTCCTTAGCCATCTTCAAGAATCGGCTAAAACCACATCTCATCCATCTTTATTTGACCCTCTAACTCTAGCACTCTCTAACACTTGTCTTTTTTAGACTTGCACTCTGTTCTTTTGCTGCTTGTTTTCTTGAAAAAAAAAAAAAAACTAGCTAACTTTCTAATCTTTTTGTATTCTATGTTTTCTTTCATTTATTATACACTTTACAAATGCAAAAAAAAAACTCTAACACTAGCTTGCTCTATTCTTTTTCTGTTCTACATGTTTTCTTTTTAATTATTATTTTAAAAGCCCTTGCTATGTGTACTGCATTAAGCTAACTGAGACTTGTTATAGCACTTGTATATCAAGTAAATCCACACTTTGCTGAAGAAGCGTTAGCAAACTCTTGAGCAAAAACAACACTACCAATTACTCTGCCATTGTTGTGTATGTTTATTTGCACTTGCTTTGCACTTACGGTCCCACATAACGCAGTTCAAACATTGTGATTATATGACAAGTGCAGCGGCATCTCAGCGTGAGCCAAAGCGTGAAAATGCAGTTAGTATTTAGCAGTTACGTGACGTCACCAAACTTTCCAAATCCCATATGTGGGACCATACGTTTTCGCGCTTTGGCTGACGCTTTTAATTTAAATTCATATAAGTACCAGTAAAAAAAAATACATTTAGAGTTCGTAAAAATACAAACTGATGTTTATGAAAGCAGCAATAAGAATCCATTCAAATATAATTTGCTTTATTTATATCAGATTATTTATACTGGTCACTTATTTGCATGTTGTAATGATGAAACAGAGGCATTCGGATCCATATGCAGAACTTTATGAGAATGGTCAGACAGGCAATGATCAGTAACGGCGTCAGGGATGTTAGGGATAACCAGAATCGATAACAGAAACAAGCAGATGTTGGGGCAGGCAGCAGAGTCGGTATAAACAATCCAAAGGTCAGGTACAGAAGGAACAGACACAAGGAAAAATGCTCGGAAATGTCAGACTGCCTAAACAAGAATTTGCAATGTGGCTGTGTGTGAGTGCTGCTTATATGTGTGTAGAAATGAGGTGCAGGTGTGGCAAGGTGATTGTGATGCAGAGACTCATGGGAGATGTAGTTCAGGTGTGGTGCAACAGTATGAGAGGTGCTAGTGTCCAAGTGATGATATGGTGACATCCGGTGGTGATCTTTAATCTCACGTTAAAGATCACGATCAAGATAATTTAGAAAGGTTTTTAAACGACCAACCACACTCATTTACACGTATTTGTGAATCAGAATATCAGGTTGCTCCTGACACGGTAAGCAAGTTTATGAATATTTTTAATAAAAAAGGTAAAACTAAATAAAAGCGATCCATCTGTCATGCAGTGTAATTGTGATCAAGACAATAGCTATTTCAACAACTTGTACTTTGAAACCCGTTTTCAAAAAAATGCGTTTTCAGTCACCAAAAACGCCATTATCGTGTAAACGAACAGGCAAAACGCATAAGTTTCAAGTTTTGACAGAAAACATTGTCATGTAATTGGCCCCAAAGTCAGTTATGGGATGGCATGTGGGTGAACAACCATTAGCCGCATTTCCACTGTCGGGCCAAAAGCGGGCATGCTAGTGCATGCCAGGGCCAGTCACGTTTCTACTGTCACTTCTGGTGCTTGATCGTGCCTCGTCGGTGCTTCTTTGGCGGCAATGGCCTGGGTTTTTTGGCCTGACGTAAACCTTGGGCCAAAGCGGGCCAGCTGGGGCTAGAGGAGTGGTTATGAACAAAGGTGGAGTTTCCCCGTGTCTGGACAGCGTCAGCACCGCAGATCATTTCATAAAGCTAACAGCTATAACACCAGCATTAAAAACTTTTTAAAATAAGTTGAGCTCAAAACTCACTTTCAGTCAGCAGCGATTGACTGAATGAGCAGGCTATGTTCATAACGCTTTATTTCTGTGTGACTAATTTTAAATCCTGATAAATTCATTCATTATGATCAATGTATCACGTATTATATTAAAACACAGATGCTTTTGGATAAAAAAAAAGCATGGAAACAAATGGCCGCTTTTATCGTGTTCGTTTTGTGATCGGGCTAGTTCCCGAGACTTATTTCTTATTCGTTTTTCACTTAATGGTGAAATGATGGGGTTGTGTGACGTTGTTTCTGAGAGATGTGTAAAGGGCCAGTTTAAGTGAAGCAAAGCAGAGCTTCTGGCCCAACGGTGGAAATGCTATTTTGGCCTCAGTGCTACAGGTTTGAGGCCCTCTTAAAGCACTGGCTCGCACTGGCCCGTCAGTGGAAAAGCGGCTAATGACAGAACTTTAATTTTTGGATGAACTTTCCCTTTGAAACCCAGCACCTCTGGTGTTAGAGTTCTGCATCCTTGCTGAGCCCCCAAGGACTTTCTAATTGTTTCACAATCACTTTTACTGGTGTTTTTGTTCAGATCCCATTTGCCAAGGTGCTTATGCTGAGGGAAGTACAAGGCGAGCCAAATCCCTGAAATGATTGTGAAACTCAGACGGCTGTATACGAAGTTTGTAAGCTGCTTTGTGTTGAAGATCTGGCTCGACGCACATTCTCCATTCTGTAGTCAAAGCTGCAATCCACTGTGCCTCATTAAGCCTGAGTAATCACTCCACCACAAATTAGAAAATCAGGCAAAAACGTTAAACAGAGAGGGAACAAAAACTGACTCTATCTTTTTTTCATTCATTCGCTGTTTTCGATTTTCCACCAAGCCAAGAGAGATTGCTTCAAGCCCTGCTGTACCGCTGCTCCTTTGAGTATCTATGTGGGGTGGATGAGGTTTCAAAACTGCAAACGTTAAATCACAAGTAAAAAACTTGTGATTTACAAGATGAAAAATTCACTTCTTTTGATATATGTGCACACCTCAAAATGAGAAAAGCTGTGGTCTTTTCTCACAGTATATGAATTATTCTGACTTTACAGTTCCCCATGTACACAAACAGATCAGGGAAAGTCTGAGCTGCTGAGTGAAGATGTGATAGAAAAACCATGAGAACATTACACACATTTTTTATTTCTTTTTTTTACAACTGTATTCGTTTGTCATTATAGGATGACTCTAACTTCATAGTAAAGAAGCTAAAGTTAAACGAAATGTTTTACTAGATAATACATTTCTTGAGCAAATCAGTATATTAGAATGATTTCTGAAGGATCATTTGAAACTAAAGATTAAAGAAATCTTGCTGAAAATTCAGCTTTGCATCACAAGAACAAATTACATTTCAAATTGTATTCAAATAGAAAACCATTATTTTGAATTGTAATAATATTTCACAATTTTTAATGTATATTTGATCAAATAAATGCAGGCTTGGTAAACATGAAAGAGAATTCATTCAAAAACACTGAAATAAATCTGAATAACCACATACTTTTGACATGGTACAATTCAAGTTTTTGACTTGAAAAGGCCCTTGTTAAGAGACATGAGTTAAGAATTGCAAGTTCCACCCTTCAATTTCCATTTGTGTGTGAGGAGAAATCCCCAGTTTTAATGTTGATGGATTTTTTTGGGTGACATTGGCATTTTTGTGTTTTTGAGTCACTGCATTTATGTATGCAAGTGTGAAAAAAATATCCACATCCCAGAAAACACAAAACTCAGAACCAGTATTATCACAGATGGGCAATGGATGCTTATGGCCTACCAGAGTGGATGAAGAATCATGGCTTATAAAAAAATGGGTCATTTTAAACAGCCATACAATGTGGCACAATGATGACATGAACTTTCATTTTCGGCTGAACTATTCCCAAAGTGATTTGGGATGGTTTGTAGACCCTGCAAATGTTTGTGTTGGTAATGAGTGGGTTGTATGGAAGGTTGCAGAGAAGTGTATGGTTTTCTGAGGAGTACATGCACTTTGGGCACTGTAAGCACTTCTGAATTTCCCTTTCTCCCATCCCACCACAACCACACACACACATATTTTCCCTCAATCTGGGCCCTTCCTCACCCACTCACTCCCGCTTCCTTCTGGCAGTCTACCAGATCGACACACTGCAAAACATAAACCTCGACAGTATGATTTAAATCCACATGGATCTGAGTTGACAACCTCCACATGGTCCTGCCAGGTACTTTCCTTTGTCCACTCCACCCGCTCCTTCTCTTCTCCCTCTATCTGTCTTATTCCCCCTCCTTTCCTCCATAAGGGATTCATTCCTCTTCCATAAAGCATTAGGAACCTTTGAATATCTGCCTGCCTACATTCCACCCACCCACTTTGTCTTTTCCCCCCTTTTTCTCTTCGGCACACATTGTCCTTTCCTCCTCTGCATCCTTCCAACTTCTTCCACAAAGACCACAGAGGGATAAAATCGAAGTTATGGAGAACATACAGAAGAATCTGTAGTTGATTCATCCGTTAAATTCTTCCATTTCCTGTCTCGCTCTACTTCTCATAATTGGAAACAGATCTCAGTTTCACCTCTCATTCCTGGCCACCCTTTCTGTACCTCAATCATTTATTCTTGTCCTCGGCACACTGATTTTAAATTCCCCTTGTAATTATTATTATTATTATTTGGAATACGTGATTCTGATTGGTCAGTTATGTGGTCAAATATTTTTGCATAACCTCTAAACTGTATAATTGTGCCAAATATCTGAATGCCTACAGCTTTACTGGAGTTAATTACATGTAATTGTTTGCTGGTAATTATTTATGACTGTACATTATTCTCAGTGTTTGGAATAACGCCGTTTAAAACAACGGCGTTAGGTAATCTAACTAATTACTTTTCCCGTCGTAACAACGCCGTTAACATTACTGGACGTTAAATGTGGTGCGTTACTATGCATTGATTTAATAAACTTTGTAATCCGAACGCACCCCTGGCTCACACAGCGAGTAATGAGGTTGGTTAATAACGAGACAAGTGATTATGATTGGCTAAGGCAGAGTCATTTGTTCCATGGTAGCCAATCAGAGCCAGTGTTTATACGCCAGCGGCGCCAAACGCACACATTCACGAACGCAACAGCTAAACAGAGATTCGCAGCAGCAGCAGAAATGGCGAGTCAGGCAAGCAATGAAAAGTTGTCATTTTCAAGGTGGAGATATAAGCACTTCTTCAAATTAATTGCGGTCAAAGGCAAGAATGTGCATGTAATGTGTACATTTAATGTGATTCACACACATCTACATAGCTAGTGGCCAAAAACACTTTTCTTACAAAGGTAATACTTGAAGTGCAAGATAAAACTCTTGCCATCTGTTGACGTGCAATAAATATCGAAAGTTATGTACGAACACCTGTCTGTTCTACTCATTTTAGCTGACTTGTGAAAACTGCGCAAAAAAAAAAAAAAAATCTTTGACATATACTAACTTTTTTTTTTTTTTTTTTTTTTTACAGAAACGCAAATAGTTACTTTCCCTGGTAATGAGTTACTTTTATTATAGAGTAATTCAGTTACTAACTCAGTTACTTTTTGGAACAAGTAGTGAGTAACTATAACTAATTACTTTTTTAAAGTAACGTTCCCAACCGTGATTATTCCTTATGTTATTCAATCAAAAACTAGTTTTCTCTGCTGGTCCATTAACTATACAAGCAAGAAAGTAACTTGGCCACAAGGTGGCGCTGTCTTGAATTTTCTCAGACACCATCAGGATATGGTTTCGAAAACACATACCAAGTTTTATCACAAATTGCCAATGTAATACAGTTATTTTCGTCAACATCTAAAATGGTACATAAACAGTATGGCCAGACTGTGTATTATTCAGTTCATTATGCCCCATTATGTTCTCTTTATTTTTACCCCAAAGTACTCAAGAAAGTAATTTGTCAGATTTCATGACCAATAGGTGGCACTCTCTCAAATCACACAGGTACTCTCGGTTCATATAGTAGTAATGATAAATACCAAGATTAATTTCAATAGCTCAAAGTGTTGCAAAGACACAACCTCAGTCTCTGTTTGGAACCGACTTTTTCAGTCTTACACACTGCATTCCAATTTTCATACTGTACTATCCACCGTATTCTAGACTACTATTCACGAATACTATAGGCAGAAAGTTTGCAAATTGGGACACAGGTACAGTTATGCATACTGCCGAAGTACACACTTGACACCACAGAAAAACCGTCAGCAGAAAGACAAAAAAAAAAAAGTCATTTGTTTATATGCATTACAAATGAAAGCATGAAAGAGACTTTAAGGGCACTAGAACATACAATTGGGCTGGTCTGTTCCTCAAAAAAATATATCATGGCATTGCCCATGAACTTTATTTTAATGATACGTAGATTAACTTTCTGTAATATTCAGAGCTTAACCAAGTCGTGTTGGATTCTCTGGTAGGGGAAAAATGGAGAATGAGATATGGAGGGAGAAAAGCGACTTGAGAGATGAAGGGAGGGAAAGAGAGAGAGGACGTTGGGGTGATGTCTCCCTTGACCAAGTGCGGTTAAATATAGCTCTATCGAGAAACATTCATCCAAAGACTTTCTCTGTTTGTTTTGAGTCTGTTCTGTTTTGGGGTGGGGGTGGGATGGGGGTTGGGGGATCTTCCCACGGCCCAACCGTGTGGGACGAGTGAGTTTGTCAAAGGAAGAAGAGAATGAGGATGGAAGGAAATGATTTAGAATTGGAGAAGTCCCAAACGGCCCTACCTTTCCAAAAGTTTTGTTCTTGTTCATGAACACAGTCCAGACTATAGATATGGTGTTTGATAGTTCATATGTACAACATCCTTGTTGAAAAGACCAGCAAATGTAGTGCACATGTAATGGATTCTCATCTTTTAGTTGGAAGCGCTGGTGCCCCTAACTTATTTCACCAACAAGAATTTCTTCTGCAAGCATTTCTGTCCACCAGGCAGACCAAAACAAAACCAGCACTAACACGCCTAGAAATTCATGTCAACCAGCTTGTACTTTCTGAATACTGGTTGACCAAGGAAGTACTTGTGGTTAAGGAAGTAAAAAATTCCAGAGGGGACACCACTATCCCAAAACACAATGTTATGGTGGTCTTGTAAGCAAGGTAGAGATGGGAGCTGACTGGAATGTAATTAAAAGGGCCACCAAAAGGATCTACTTGCTTAAAATGGACATCTGAGTTATAGAACTTAGCACCTGCCCAATCTCAACTATGAAGAAACATATACTTAACTTAAAGGGATAGTTCACCCAATAATAAACTTGATTTACTCGCCCTCAAGACATCCTAGGTGTATATCAATTTCTTAATATTAATTTATTAATTAAATTCTTTCTAATGGCTGTGAATAGAAGTCCAATAAAATGCATAAATCCATCATAAAAAGTGTTCCACACAGCTCCAGGGGATTAATAAAGGTATTCTGATATGAATCGATGCATTTGTTTAAGAAAAATATCCATATTTAAAATTTTATAAGCAGTAATGTCTAGCTTCAACTAACTGTCATACACGCGTTCACGAGAGAGTGGTGTTCCAATGGATAATGTTGGACATAGTGAAAGTTCTGGTGAGAATATGCTAGTTTCGCGAGAACCAAGTATTGTTTACAGGAACACAGGAAGCAAAGTTTCCTTTGTTTGGCAAAGAAAACCAATCTCCTCTTGGCTTATATTGAAATCCTCGAACATTTGTCTTTACAAATCCTTGTTTTGTACTTCTAATTCATGACCGCTGTTTAGTTTTGCACTTCCACGTCCTTCTTCATCCACTGGATCACCACTCTCTCGTCAACGCGCAGACGACAGTTAACGGAAACTACAGTACAGATTAGGCTACAGTTTATAACGTTTTAAATATGGATCTTTATCTTACACAAATGCATCGATTTGCTTCAGGAAGCCTTTGTTAACAGACTGTTTTAATCACCATGTTTTTCATCTGTAACAATTCAGGTTAGCAGCTGTGTGATGCCTTTTGAAAACGGTTCAGGATTTAATAGTCATGTAGTATATTTCAGCCTTTTATAGCAACTTAAGGAGAAGGTCCATGAGATTTCTGGATTGGAATGAACTTCTGGACTCCTGCTTTCGCTTCAGGGTCCCACTTCCAAACCTCAATAAACAAAGGCTGGAAAATCATGCTGTCCGAATGAAAGATGGCTGACGCTACACCAAGAGGAGTTGAGGAGCAGGTCAGAGTTTGTTACTGTTGGAGTCTTCGATGGCATATTGGAGGAGATCTGTGGGAGACGGGAGTCTTGCGATACAGATGTAACTGGCAAGAAGAGGAGACAGGGGAGTGTTCCCGCTGCCCAGAGATCCATCAGCATTGCGTTCTCACCAGTGTAGATTTCCATCAGCTGGCACTGCACTCATACACACTCTCGCATACACCATCAACCTTTTATTTCCTGTCCCTATCACTTGCGCTAATCACATAAACACACTGCTGATGAAAGATATGATAAGGACGAGAAGAAACAGAGCGGATCATATTGGGAACACTGCTGTTTTTAGAAAGGTTAAGGTAGTGACGGCTGATATGCTACACTAACTGATATGATTGGGTCACGCTCTCTCTCCTAGAATAGCTGCGTGAGCTTTTTCTTCTGGTCACCTAACACTGTAAGCGAGTGGCACAACACACCATGACAAAACTAGATCATAAGCTCGCTGTGTAGATTGAGTATAATGGCAGCAATCTTGTTTGGTCTGTTTACGCCACTATATTGCAGTGTTGACAAGGTGAGCAAACTGTCCTCATAAACACATACAAACTGTTAAAGTCTGATCATGCTGTACTGTAATGAAGCTACCTCACTTGCTGTCAGCTCTTCTGCCCAGCTTTGTCCATTTTTTGGATATGCTGTGAGTAAAAGTGTGTTGTGAGATCATTAATTTTGGTTTTCCTAAATTGCCAACAGCAAGTGGGAACTGTCTTTATGTTCTTAAATGGATAGTTCATCCAAAAATGAAAATTCTGCTGTTATTTATTACCAGCATGTCATTCCAAAACCTGTATGACTTTCTTTTTTCTGTAGAACACAAAAGCAGCAATTTTGACTCATTCATTGGTTGCCCTTTTCCATGGTACTACAATGAATGAGGACTGGAGCTTTCGAGCTTCAAAAATGATAGAAAAGTATCTTAAAAATCAACTCCATATGCCAAATTCTAAGTATTCTGAAGTTGTATGATACTGTTTTGTGAGAAATACACCACAACTTTACATAATTATTCCCTCCAGTGGAACACTTAATGCAAGACCTGGATTGTATAATGAAATGGGTAGAATGGAACAATATGATTCAAATTATTGACATTGAGTATACTATAGGTAACCTGAAACAGAAAACTGGCCATAGAATAATACAGTTTATGCTAATGAATGCAATAATGCCCCTAGTGGCAGCACTGAGAATGCAACAAATACATTTCACAATGTATCACTTAAACTAAAACTTATTTTTATTTGTTTGTTTGTTTTATAGAATATACAAAATACTCATACAGGAGACAAAAAATTTAATAAAATTACATCAGATTTAAGGGTGTTTAAGGGTATTCAGTTGTGAAGACTCTGACAACTAAATCTAAACTCTAATTTAATTTATTTCCAGTAAAAGATCCAAAAGCATTTGACTGAAATGTAAAAACTGACTATAGAAGAAGCAATATGAAATAGTCAAATATAGTACTAATAGCTATCAACTAGGAAAAGATTTTATGATACTCTTTTATTGATGTTTCACAACACATCTTTAAAAGGAAGTACCGATCTTAGCCTATGCAGTTTTTTCTTCTTTAAAACAAACATACAGTAAATCTGTTAACACACACACAGACACACCAACGAGATTACAATGTTTGACTCTCAACACATTACAGTCAGCAAACACATTCTCAATTACACTGGCAAAAACTCAGCCAATAAAACTCAGAATGCACAACGGTATAAAGTGACAGCAAATAAAGAAATGTTTGAACGAAAGCACCATAAAGCAATGATGACATATGTGAATATCTAAGGCTAGTTCAATACTGTCTTTTTACAGCTTTGGCAAGAGGAAGAACAGCTGTGTGTTCACAAACAAAGTCTTCTGTAAATTTGCTGACATGTCTGTGATGCTGTATTTAACTCAAGTCCTCATTTAGCTCTGGGAAAAGCTAACCTGGGTTTACCCAGGTTCAAAACTTGAACAACAATGACCGAACTGATGTTTTTTTAGAAAAGTGTCATGCCCCATATTTAATGTCACAGGCCAAGTGACATACAGTATCTTTCTGCAAAGGTGCAATTACTTACAAATACAGTTATTGGCCAAATTGCAAACCTAACTCAACAAAATACACAAGTATGTGTAAGATAATACTTTAACGATAATGTTTAAAGGGTGTCTACTACATCTAGAATGGGAAAACGCTCACATACTATGTATATATCAGCTGTAGTATCTCTAAAGTGGAAAGTGATAGTAAAGTTTGTAACAGCTTGTTTGCAGCCAATACAGAAAATTGATTTGTAAAACCATTTGGAATAAAATGCCGCCTCAGCCTTCCTTATATCTAAAAACTTGTCAAGTGAGCTTTCGCAAATGTAATTTATCTACATTTATAGTAACATTAAAACGTGTTTTATTTCATGCAAGGTGTTGTGTACAACTGTATACTATGTTTCTGAATTATAGTGAGAGATTTGATTAAATGTAGATAAATCCGAGCTGGATCCAAATGCCAGATACTCCGTGGCGCCATTTATGTCTCGCGTTAAAACGTTCATCAGCTCAAAGAGGTTGCACTCCTTCACCTCTCTCCTCAAAAGCATGTCTTTCTGTGCGCTTGTTTCTCTTCTGCTTTTTCGAAACTAATTGACATGTTGGCGGCACATCCCTGCACACTTCATTTCAGGGTCCAAAATAAACCTGGATTGTCTCCCAAAAACAACAGAAAACGTTCACCTCAGCGTTCCAGTTTAACTGCGTATTGCTGAATCTTGCATTAAGTGTGTAAATGCACGTGAATGGGATTATGTGAGTGTGTGTATATGCAGTCTGTATGTATAAACCTTTCTAATAAGATGGCTAAAAATCTTAGGTCGTCGTACAGTACAACTAAACTCTACAGCTGTTTAAACAGAACTGAACAATGAACCCCTGTGACTCCAGGCATTTACTCACTCCCTTTGTCCTCCTTTCCTTCAAAACTTTCCTCTATGATCTCACACCTTTCGCTGTCGTGAAAATGACCAGCTGTAAATTCAATGTCGAGTCCCAGCTCATTAACAATGCAAGGCAAAGACGTGAAACACAAAGTGAAATAACAGTAAGAAACTGTGAATTCAGGAAGTTGCTCACAAATGTGCATCTTATTCACTAACCACCTGAAGTTGCCTATAATGCCTATAAACGCGAATTATGCACATAATAGTTTGTGTTTTATTCACAAATTCAGCAGTATTCGTCTGGCTCAATTAACGCTAGTTAACAAAAAGCAGGTGGTAAACTGAATTTTATTTAAAAGGCGTATTTGCAATGTTTAATGTTCAATTCACTAAATCAGTGTTCCCAAACTGCAGAAAGTGTGAGTTACTTAAAACAAAACAAAAAAAATTAAATATAATAAATAAATAAAATAAAATAAATAATAACAATTTCCTTTTAACATTTTAGTTTTATAAAAAAAAAGGTTTATTTGAATTTTAAATTATTATTTTTATTAAAATTTTTAAATTATCTTCCACAAGACAAACGCAATTCTGTTTATTTACTGCTAGAGCACCAAAAGTTACGGACCGCAGCTTTAAATATTAATTTAAAGCATTAAAGTCAGGAGTTAAATATCTTAGGTCAAAGGGATACGTTTGATCAAAAGTTTCTGAATCCCTACAGTAAATGAGTTATGAAAATCGGCTAATGCTTAAGACAGCTACCATGAAATTAGTGCTAATAACAAATAAATTGCCCAAATTCCCATCTCTTACTATAAATAGAAATGCCCTTTTACCATCATTTAGTGACATGACAAACTGCACTGCCAGTGCTTAGCAAATAAGATGCAGGGTTTTGCACTGAAAAACATGTTCAGAGTCCCAGACTGCCTCACACGCCAACATGAAATTATACTTTTGAAAGGCTCACCAAGATCTGCATTGGATCAGTCTAGTCTCATTTTCCTCATAGCTAAATTGTGGTGCTCTGAGCTCACTATTTCCATCTGTGCGGACGAGGTCATTTACCCCAGTATAGCTGATCAGAGCCCAGGTGGAGTAATGGGCCAGAAGCAGAAGTGCAGATTCAAGATGTTTTATTGGGACAAAGGTCCAAAGTCCCATGACTCCAAAAAAGAAAAAAAGATTTATGAGAGATATTTGACCGAACTGTGCAGGACAGGTTTATACGGCTTGGCTGCAGAGCACCGATAATTAACAGTAACTCTGAAAAGGAATGCTGTTTAAATTATGTTGTCGTAAAAAACGAATCGTCATCAATCGTAGCAATTACCAGCAGACTCTTGGATTTCCGCTTTTTTCCTGTGATGGATTTCAAAAGAACAGCTCAGGGGAATAATGGTCAGCAAGTGTGAGAGGTTTGGACCGTGATGTTTGCATTGTGGGAGTTGTGAATTTTGACAGCTGTGTTAAAGGTCTGTTAGGCCTCTCAGCTGGTTGTTTACAGGGCTTCGATGCAGAACACACACACATGCATTAGTATGATTAAAATAGCAACAACGATCTTTAGAGAACATGTAATAACTTCCAAAACTCAGCGGGCTGCTTGCATTGACTGCATTCCTGCATTCATTCTCCTGACAAGAAGTTACGAAGCATAAATTAAAATCAAAGTCAAAGTCTGCTTTGGCAAGATACTTTCTTTTGACCAAAATATCTAAGACATTGTCACATGTATACTTCTACAATCCCAAAATGCACTGCAACCAGTGTTGGGGAGTAATTTGTTTAATGTAACGTTGTTACTTCATTTAATTACAAAATAAATGTAACTGTAATACATTACAATTACAGAGGAAAATGTGTTATTAAAATGTGTTACTTATAACAAAATGTCAAAAGTTACAAAGGGGGTTACATTTAGATATTTTCACACACACAATCAAATTGAATTTATTTCGAAGAGGTGCTAAAGTTTGATTTTGTGGCAGCAGTGCTTTAAAATAATAACTTAATCTTAATACAGGTGATTTAAAAAATCTGACCTTCCCAACACTGACTGCAACAAGCCTAATGAATCAAAACAAAGCAATCAAGATGGTGGAGTCAAGAAAAGTTGTGGTTTATGGTTAATTGGGGTTTCACATTGTTAGCTTAGCAACATGCTAACATCACACTCTGTAGAAATCAAGCTCACTTGGCTATATCATGTGTTTAAAACCTTTCAAATGTTCACTTATATGGTTTATTTTAATTAGAACCATGGCTTGAAAAAGCATCATGGATCTCAGATCTATGAATAGATAAATTAACTACACAATGCTCCTGAAATCAGGCGTAAAACTGGGTAAGTTTAAAGTAGAGAGTACTTAGGAAGCACTAAATTATAAATTAGTCTTGGTCTGAGAATCTAGTTTCATGCCAGGTCAAAGTGGCCTATCTCTCTCCTGTGGCCATGTTTTACAAGTCATCTCTGGCCTAAAGAGGAACCCGGCAGCCTTGTTCCCACAGGGAGCATGACCTCTGATATTACCCAGCCACAAAGAAGCTGCATTGGGAACGCAAAGCTGCACTGGTTCCCCTGCATCATGGGGTCGGAGGTCAAGGCCAGCTGGCTGAGAAGTACATCTCTGAAAATCTTTGCTTGCCTTCTGTTGCGGCTTCAAAACCAAATAATTACTACTAAATCTTGCTTTGAATGTGCAACCATCAGTGATTTACTCATGAAGAAAACCATAGGATAACTTTATATATAAAGATATTCATTGAACTTCTCACTTGAGAAAATTTAAGAGGAGCTTCAGTTGGTACTCCAATTAAAATTGAATTACCAACTGAAGTTCCTCCTAAATTTCTGTAAGATGTTCCAGGGTGTACCAATCTCACCCACTGTGGGTTTTCCCTCCTCTCCTCAAAGTATAGTGCTCATAAATCTGACAAACCCCACACACCGTCACCAAATATACTGTTTATGTTTCGAAGGCTCTAGACGAGAGGGCAGCCGTGAGAGATGAGAAAGAGACAGGGTTCACACGAGCTTTCCGTGATTTAGGGATCTGTCACCTCGAACCATAAACCAGTCAAGACGAGGCAAAACTAGTTTTACACTCGGACTAATTATGGCCCTGGCTTTGATTCTGTCTTGTGGCATTTTCGTCTAATTATAAGTTTAAAGAGAACGAAGGAACTCTTTGTCAAATGCCCATTGTAGTATAAAAGGCCCTTGCCGGACCTATAACAAGAACACACTGCGGGTAACTGAACCTAAATGGAGTCACAAAGGAAAGAACTGGAAAAACACTATACAGTTTTATTGTGTTTTATTTATCGTCCTCTAGAACAAGTTTATAATCTTGTCATTCCGGAACTGTAGATGACAGTAACTGCAGACAAGCAAGACGCAAATTGAGTAATGGGACAAAATGTGTAATGAGAGACTTCGCGAAAGCTGCTCTATGATTTCGATCATTGGTTGCTGGTAGAATTATCCACATTTGCCTCCTACTGGTGACTTGTTTTTCCTCTGCAAAACAAGTCGAGTTTTTACTAGAAGCAAAGGTTTCGTTTTCCATCTGCTGTAGGTTTGCTTCCAAACTCATGGGGAGAAAATCTGGGCTGAATATTGATAATGAACTAGGTCCAAAACACTCCACCCCGCAGGATCTATCTTTCCTTCTAGTTCCTTCTCACAGGAATTACAATTCACTAAGTTACAGTACATCAAAACAAAACCAAAGATCCACCTTGAGACCTATTAAATTCTGGTTGTACATCAGGACTCGCTGCCTAAAAAAAAAACGCCAATAATAAATATAGTCAAACTGTTTTCCCTAAACATTAGTATGGCTGGTCTCCAGCATACAATGCCATTTGGATGATGGTTTATGTGCGGTTCACACTGCGTGATTTTCAAAATCGTTGGATCGCTAGTCTTTTCACACTCCATGACTGTCTGGGGTACCGTCTAGTTGGGGTTCTGCACAATACATGATGGATCTGCGACAGGGGGTCACACATTACATAACTTCTCAATAGGCAGAATCGCAGACAACACTGCATTGTATACAAACTACGTTTACAACCGAACACGCGAGAACTGAAACAAGAAAATAACGTTAGATCATGTGAGAGATAGGTGTTGTCGTACAACATCACTCAGTTCTCTCAGACAGCATCTTTGAAAATTCAATGATTTACCTCTGATTTCGGGCATTTGTCTACGATTTCTACAAAACTGTTTACAAGTGAAAATCAGGGTTAAAATTGTGCAGTGTAAGTGAACTACTGGTGGTGCCATCAATTCATAATCCTTTCACAAAGAAATCATAATACCATTTTGTCTAACAAACAAAGCAAAAAGGAGAGGAGATTAATTTTGGTAGACATAATCTTGAAAATGGTGTGTATTGATGTCTTAGTGTACTGATGAAAAAAATACCTTCTGATGTCCATTCATGTTTATTTCGTGCTTTAAGTAAATATGAAAAGACGATGAATTTACTTGCTGCTTGAACTGAGGCACTACAGCAATCTGTCACAAAACACATAAAAGAGCCACAAAGCAGTTTCTATTGTTTGTATTTTTAAAAAATCATGACAAAATTGGAAAGATGAGACTTTGGTTCATACCTTAAGTAACCTGCACTGTCTTGTCTCTCGGCGCGTTGTCAGTTTCCTCTTTGCTTTGCAAAGTATTTTTCACTCTTAAGAACATGATGTGTAGCGTGAGAGCGCCATGGCTTGTCGAACATAGCAACAGTAACTAAGGTGTGTGGGCGGGCCTTTGCAAAGGGTAAATGAAATAACTCAGTTAAATAACTTCATTGGTTAACCAGCTTCATTAACCAGTGCATGGCAAGGCTAATCTACAAGCTACAGTACACCAGCATCAGATTAGCATTATTCATTTCTACGTAGGAAGTACAGAACAATCCTAAATTTACATGCCACAGAAAGGACAGGCCTGGGCGATCTTGCCTACTTCCTGGATCAACATCTATTGGTCCAGACACAACATTCCTGTAACACAATCCTTAACCCAGTCATAGACTTAAAGTTCCCCTGGAGTCAGAGGAACTAAATTGCGCAGTTACATTTACCATTGTTTGGCAAACTTTTTTGGCCAAAATTTCCCCAGGCAGATTTTGCAATAAGTCCAAATTGGATTCATTACGTTTACCAAAAGAAAGCTGCTTGGTTTGAAAGAGACTTTTGTGTGAGCTGTGCTTCATATTTCTATACACTATTGACAACAGACCTTTCTTGCCCATGACCATATCCCTAGCTCTTCTAATTTCCCTAACATTTGATTGTTTCATTTCTGGGTCTTGCTCTTTTCGGGTGATCGAGACTTTGGGGTTCATTTCAAAACATAAACTCTATATAAGTTTATCCAAGAGCAGGAATAAACATACTTGGTTTTAGGAATATTCCAAGGATGTTGATCCAGGAGTATGTCCTTCTTGGCAATGTCAAGATGGTAAGGTAGATAGCTGAGACAAGGAATGCAAAGAAGCTCAACTATTGTTGCCTGAGCCATAATGTGACCCCTTCATCCTTTTGCTTAGAGATATATTCTCCAATCTGTCCAGAAGAAACCCTAACTCTGCACATTTTGGATGCCTGTCTTACCTAACACACCTGACTCCACTCATGTTCATGAACGAAATTTGATATGCCAAATAAAAGAGACTTGAGAGATTAAGAAACCCTTTCCACCCAGTCTCATAATACATTATTCATGTTATTTTACTCATTCTTTAGACTAACCCAGCCATACTGAACCTACAGGTTTTGGGACCATCACCAACACAAATCAAGTCATTTTAAAGTGACCCTAAATCAGGTTGGTGCAAAGGTTTATGTGTTCCTGTAGGACATAAACACATGCTCAGTAACTCAATCCCTGGTTTTAAAGCAGAGGTGATGTGTGGGCCTGGTTGGGAAGGACATCATCTACGTAATAGCTCTGTAATCTAATTCTGAATTACAGTTAATTCTCAAAAACGAGCAACATCCCTCTGACCTCCGAACTTTGATCCCTACTCTTACTGCCCCTCAACCTGCATGTGGGAGTGATCAGAGCCAATAAGAGTACTGGAAGTGGGAATGAGGGGAAATGGGAGTAATGGGAAACAGATTCACACACACACACATGCCGCTACAAGACTGTAGCTATTTGGCCTTGTGAAAATCCCATTTTATGGATGTTGAGAGGTTGGTGTTGTACTCTATGATTAAGGTTTGCCTGCTGTGTTGTCTATCATTTGTGACTTCTCTGGGATCGCATCTCCCTACATTTCTCCATGACCGCACTGCCTCCCTCTTTTCTGTTTCTTTCTTTCTGACTCTTTCCTTTGCAGGATACTCAAGGCACCGTTCACTCACATTTGAATGCATATTGCAGACACACACACAAAAAAAAAAATGTCAAGAGCTGTCTAAAATCAGGAGCTTTGATCTGACGGCTTGGTTTTAGTACACTTTTTAGTTCACAATTCTGTAGTCTATTGCACATAAGAACCAAATTAACTGTGGTTGGTCGCTTGAATGTCAGTTCAAAGGTCTCTTCCTGTCAAAGTGGGCAGTTCTGAGCTAGAATAATGGGACTATGGCAACACCAGATGCTACCTAACTACCATGCCAAGCGTAAACAACATTCCCACACCATATATACACGGTGGATATCAGAAATGCATTCATTCACACATACACACACACACACACAGCAAACAGTGATTCAGCTTTAAGCACATATAATAAAGCCCAATGTTTAAAGAACAAGCATATAATCTTGTGAAAGCACACCATGCCTTGGTCTTTAATGAGTTTGGGGGCTCATTTTAATGAAAGGTCATGAGCTCCTCTCAGTTCCCACATACCCGGGTCCTGCCTGGCACGCTAGTTAGAGAAACGCAATTACCGCAATAAAGTTCCTTTGTGACAGCTTTACCACTCCAGCTTCTGATCATAGCCAACTGTCAATCCTTCCTGCTCCACAAATAAATCACATATTTCAGCTGAAGGGCATTTTTAGATGAGGTTGGTCACACTGCAGATTTGAGCTCATGACATTCAATGTTATTCATGGTTGCGAACACAGTCATTCCCTAGTATGAGTCAGATATTTGAACAAAGAGTGTTTTACATATCGAACACTGTTTGTGTTACATACTTGAATTATATCTTAAACTATGCAGTTGTTGAGGGATTTACTGTAATATTCCTATTCTAAATGCTCAGGCAAAGTGGACGAAGAAATAGGCGACAAATATTTGCATTGCAGGAGGGGCCTGGACCAAATAGCCATGCATCAGTATCCTCTCTAGAAACCATTCAAAGACACAACTCACATTTTCATTAGAAAAGTGTAAAATCTTTTTTTTTTATGATTACTTATTAAGAAAACGATATACTCTAAAACAATGTAAGTGAAAACTTTTCGGACACTTAATGGCATATTAACCACAATAAATTTAAAATGTATTATAGGTCAAATGTATATTATAGTACTTTAGTTTGCTTTTCGACCCATTTATGTAGGACTTACATGTAATATCATAATAACTGGTGTTTTTTACGTATGTTTAATGTGTATTGTCAAATAGCATTAAACTAATGCTATTTGACAATACACATATATGTTAATGTCATTTTATTTGAAAGCTTTTATGCAATATATTTACATTTGCATTTACACATTTATATTCATGATGAAGTTGCAACTTAGTACATTTAAAGTCTTAACTTTAAATGTAATATTGAGTAACACCCAATAGTTTAAATTATAATGATATGCATGTGATACGCAACAATTTCAAAACAAGTGTACTTCGTTAAAGTATATTTTCTTAAAACAATGATTTGAAATATGCTGTAAGCTTTAAACTTTTAATTGTACTTCACTACAGTGAACTTTTTAAAAGTGTACTTAAAGGTACAGGTTGTAGGACCTGCCACTAGAGGGCACACTATCAAAACAATAACAATCGCGTGGTTTGATGATGCTAAGAAGGAGCGTGGAATGATGGGATTTGTTGTCTTCTACCCAACCGTTGACGGCCATCAATCAGACGTAAAGATAAATCATGGATCAGACTATGGATCAGACACGTCTTCGCGCAGGTCTAGATCGCCCGCTTTTGGCGTGTATGCCCCATAATACTAATCTTGTTGATCGTTATAATAGCATACGTTTTCTGTAAAGATATGAATCAAAACAACTCACCTGTCGAGTAAAACACAAGCGAGATCGGCATTTCTTTCTAGTTGAAGTTTGTCGCGAAGCTAGTTCCGCATTTGTCCAGGACACTGTTATCATGTGGTTTCTACATCAGTAAAGGTGGTAACAAAGGGTAACTATTATCATTGACAGGCGACTGCACTGCCCCGTGTCACTGTTTAGAATGGGAATTTTCTCATCTCTTTAAGCACACTTAAGTGTCCTTTCATTTAATTAATATGACATTCACTGCAAGTAACGTTTTAAAAATATGTTTTGAAGTAGGTCTACAACACAAATGCACATTTAAGCACACTTCCTTTTCGCAGAAGTGTGCTATTACTTTAGCAATGTTAGCAATTCATTGCCATGTCTATCTCACACATGTGAGCAACAGTAAGTGAAGGAACGAGTGTCTATGTGTGTGAAAGAGCAAAGGGGAACAACTGAAAGCAGCCCAGAGCCGTACAGCACTGGGATTTTCTTAATTCAACACAGATGCTAGCCGTGTTGTTAACTTTTACAGTATGTTAAAAGAGAAGGATGAGACGGACTATAGCTGGATCTGAACCTCTGCCCACTCAAAGAAACTGTGTGCATGCATTTAACATATACAGTTATCTCAGTGGAGTTTCCATACTTCACAATAAAAACTTCTCTTTTTTCAGGGTTCCCAAAGGCAAACAGACATGCTTTATTCTCACACAGAAACAGGCGTATTCCTGCCTGCGGAGGTGGCATGAGAGACAGTGGTTAAACTCACCACACTCACAAGCCTCTGCGTCCAACCAGCAACCGGCCTCATCATGACATCAGCCACAGTCATTATGACATCATCACCAGGGGGTCTCAGTGCCGTCCAAACCCCAGTTGCCACAGGCCGGCATCACCGCACAGCTCCATATTAAAGAGAGCCAGGGTTAGACCACACTTATACGACTTGTAGAAATTGTGGAGTTTAATGAGTACAGTATATGTTGTTCAAAATATCATTTTTCCTCCTCAAGAAACCTCAGGACTGTTGAAATGCTAGTTTAACCCCTGACTGTACCCCTGTTGTATGGCAACCGTTTTCCAATCTGTCCAGTGGGAATGAAATGTGGAAACATTTAAAGACAAATAAAGTCATTACTGTTAAGATGATACCTATCTTGAGAGGCCTTGATGGTCTTGAGGTCTTGCCTCTGGTCTCGACTCTATCTCTGCTAAGGGAAAATTAGTAGTTTAGATTCCCAGGTTATATTACATGATGAGTTTAAATTGCACATGATGACAGATATTGTACATCTTTATATAGATCCTCCATGTGGCTGGCTACAAAAAAGGTTTGGCATGTGCTGTAGTATTTCTATTTATTTATTTTAACCCTGTAAAGCCTGATATATGAAACAAATTTTACCGAACCTTTACACATAAAAAAGTTTGCTTTTTTGAGTATAATATTTATACATCAAGCTTTCATGACTTTAGCATGATATATAGGAGAATATGATCCCTCCAGGAGACAAAAAAAACACCTCGGTTTTATTCAGAGGCTCAAACTAAGCAAACATATGTGAATTTGAGCAGATTTATTGAGATTTAAATGGCCAAAGAGTAAAATTTAATTCTCGATAGCTTGTAATATAAAACAAGGAGATCTTTATAGCACACTACTTACATAAACTGCATGCATAAACATCAATGGTCACTCTATATAATAAGCCTTATAGTATACTGATATCGCAATGCTTGCATTTTTTTTTAAAGTATGCATAATCAAGTAAACCTTAGTTGCTTGCAGTTCAGTCAGAGTTAATCTTGAAATATTAATTATGTAATATAAATATTAATGAGTTAAGTTTTATATATATAGCTAGCTACCAAAACGGCATTTTACTTCTTAAAAAAGTACACTACTGTGTGCAACAGGTTTTTCGGCCAAACTTTAATCATGTTAATATTTCTGAGACTTTAGAATTGTGTAGCCTATTAAAACATGACACATTCGGATTTATAGGGTCATTTTAGTGTTTGCATTTAATCTTGAAGTACATACAAAATGTCAAAGTTTTTGTCGCCTGCGATAACTCGCCAAACTGTTTTCATCTCGCGCCATCTAGAGGCGAAAAGCCGCAAAGCAGATGTAATTAAAAACTCCACTCCACGCGCATGCGCAGTGCACAGCCGGCCCATAGAGCGACGTAAACATGGCAGCCTCCAGTGCTCGCTGTACCGCACGCTGGCTGTCAAGCGGTTTACCTGGACTCCGCAGCGCCTGTGCGCTCACAAACATTTCTAGACACGGAGACACTGCAGCTCTGAGGATTGTCTGGATTCGCAGTTATGTGAAGGAGGGTCATTTAAGCTGCTGGAGGTACGGAGGACGTGTGACATTGAACAGGGTACCAGGTGAGCTGGTTATGTGATCAAAGTAACGCTAGTTACTATGAACTCTGTTAATAGAACAAGCGTACTGTTTTATCAGGTCTAACATATCACATGGACGTATTTGGCCTTATATGTCAGTGGTATTAGACAGGTTGAATGAGATGATGCAACTGACTTACATTATTGCAAATAGTAGTAAGTGTCTTTATAAAAATGTACCATGGTAAAAATTGTGTGTTTGTATTTTTAAGTGCTGAGAAGCCACAGTGTTTTCAGCTCTCATTTCTTCCACACCACTTCTGGGTGCCATCAGCAGGACTTCTATGATGTTTTGGGGGTTCCTCGGACTGCCTCTCAGAAAGACATTAAGAAAGCCTACTACCAGGTTTGACAACCCACGTTACATGAGTTTCATATATTTTTTTTTAAGGAAGGTGGTTCACTGGGAGTTTAACACTGTGGGTATTTTCACTCAGTTGGCCAAGAAATACCATCCAGACACCAACCCAGATGACCCTGACGCGAAAGAGAAGTTTGCCAAGCTGGCAGAAGCCTATGAGGCAAGGAACATTAACATTCAGTTTTCCTCTAGATGTCTCAAAAGACATTTCAATTTCATTTTTTTTTTTTTTTTTTTTTTTGCATAAATAAAAATTAAGCTTTTTTAGTACCATTATTGAATTTTTTCAATTCTGACCATTTTCATGACTGTTAAGCACATTCCTGTGGAATACCATTATTATAATGTGAAAGCATCGAAAACAAAATGTTAATATTAAATTGTAAATTTGTGAACCATTATTTTTTTCTCTCCAAATATTTTCATGAATAAAAGGTTCAAAATAACAGTATTCATTTAAAGATACTTTAAGATACAATTTAATGCATGCTAGCTCAATAAAATGATTAATTTATTTAAAAATATATTTACTGAACCCAAACCTTTTAAAGGTAGTAAGTCTATAAATAATTTTTTTTTTTGTTTATAAAATACTTTATTATTATTATTATTTTTATTTATTTTAAAGAAATTATTCGGTAACACTTTAGTATAGGGTCCAATTCACACTAATAACTAGTTGCTTATTAGCATGTCTATTATTAACATATTGGCTGTTTATTAAGGCTTATAAAGTACATATAATGCATGACATCCATAATCCTACCCAATTCCCTAAACTACCTTATAAATTATAAGTAAGCATCAAATAAGGAGTTAATTGAGGCAAAAGTTATAGTTAATGGTTAGTTAATAGTGTGAATTGGACCCTAAAATAAAGTGTGACCAAATATTCTTTTGAATGTGTAGTAAGTATGAGTTGAATATTTTTGTCTTATGGCGTTCTGTGTGAATAGACCCTCAGTGATGAGCTGAAGAGGAAGCAGTATGACACGTACGGTTCGGCCGGTCCGGGTGCGAGTGGGGCGGGGCAGCAGCAGCAGTACTGGAGAGGCGGAGCCACCGTGGACCCAGAGGAGCTGTTCAGGAAGATTTTTGGAGAGTTCGCTGGGGGGCGTGGCTTCGGTGACCTCAACTCCATGTTCGAACAGGCACCTGAAGTGAGACACACATCGACACCTATCGCACATTTGTGTTTGTTCGTCATTAAACTCTTACCATCTGAACCCTCTCTCTCTCTCTCTCTCTCTGTAGTTCGTGATGGAGCTGACGTTTATGCAGGCTGCCAAAGGCGTGAATAAGGAGATAACGGTCAACATAGATGACGCCTGTCCACGCTGTGACGGAAAAGCTCACGAGCCGGGAACTAAAGTGTCACATTGTCACTACTGCAATGGAACTGGCATGGTGAGGCCGCCATAGCCAATGGTATTAGCGATTACATTTCTTGCCTTCACATTTTTTTACATCATTGCCTCTATTATGCAGGAGTCTATAAACACCGGTCCGTTTATGATGCGCTCAGCATGTAGGCGGTGCGGTGGGCGGGGCTCTATCATCATCACTCCTTGCATCATGTGTCGAGGAACTGGACAAACCAAACAGAAACAGACCGTTATGGTACCTGTGCCTGCAGGTGTGTGACCGTACTCTCGGTGAACTGAGGTGAATGTGTGGGGTACTGAGCGTCTGTTGTCATTATGTTACAGGTATAGAAGACGGACAGACAGTTAAAGTGCCAGTCGGGAAGAAATACATTTACATCACATTCAGAGTGAGTGTTGCTTTCCAGATAGAGCCCTAATTAAAAAAAAAAAAAAAATTGATTCCGACACTTTATATCACACATGAACTATCGACATGTTCCACTAAGAAAAGTGTAAATTACTATTTGTTTTCATTTTGAATAGTATATTGAAAAATGTATGTGTTTAAAACATAAAAAGGCGGTTTTATCATGTTTTCCTTGGAAAACGTGCTTGTAATAGATTTCATTAAAAGGGTTTATTTAGAATAACAACTTTTTGATAAGTTTTTTTTTTTTTTTTTTTTTTAAGTACACATACTTTTTGGGGCCACATCATGTTAGTTTTTCACGAATATGGGCATATTTAGTCTGTAGTTTACTAATCCTTGTAGTAACTTGTTTTTATCATTTATTCCTATTATATTAATTTCTAATTTTACACTGCTTTTTATTTTACAGTGTTATACTGTAAAAAAAAAAAAAAAAAAAAAAATATATATATATATATATCATCATTAATTCCCGTTTATTAAATGTGGTCATTATTACCTGTTAGTGTAATCGTTGCACTTTCATTTCAGTTCATACTACTTTCGCTTTTTTTTCTCTATAGTTTTCACTTTTACTGTACCTTTCATTAATTTTTTCTTAATGTTATTCTTGTTATTCATCCCTACATATTTAAATTGTTAGTTTCTAATTTCACATTGCATTTTATTACTAGCCTTAATTTTCTTAATTATTAGAATTATTTGGTTTTAGATTTGTATTTGATTTGAATTGACACAATTTGTTTTAAACTAGTATTTTATTTTCTCTACATTTATTTAGTGTTTTCTTCATAGGTGATTCCTATTCAATTGCTAGTTTTCTAAATTATTTATTTGTGTGTATATCTCTTCCCATGTTGCAGGTGCAGAGGAGTCCAGTGTTTCGTCGTGATGGCGCTGATATCCACTCTGATGTGATGATTTCAGTAGCGCAGGCAATACTAGGAGGAACAGCCAGAGCACAGGGACTGTACAGCACCATCGACATTGCGGTTAGAAAAAAAAAGGATTTTTATTGTGGCTTTAATTGTAGCCTTGCCACAGTATATGATGACATGAAATGAAATGTGTTTCTTGCAGATTCCTCCAGGCATTCAGACAGACCACAAGATCAGACTGGGAGGAAAAGGCATCCCACGAGTGAATAGCTTCGGTTATGGAGATCATTTTGTATATATCAAAATCAAAATCCCTAAGTAAGAGGCATTCACACACTAACACACACATACACACATATGCACATCCAGTTTGTGTTTGTCTAATGAATCTCATTGATCATCTACAGGAAACTGACGAACAGGCAGAGAATGCTGCTGTTGAGTTATGCAGAGGATGAGACGGAAGTGGAAGGAACTGTTACTGGAGTAACCAGACCAGCCAAAGGTCATACACACATAGACAACATAAAAGGGAAGTTAGCGTTTCCTTCAGCTGTTTTGCTAAATGTGTTTTCATTCAGGTAGTACTCAGGAGGGACAGACCTCAGAGTCAGGGCAGAGCAGAGAGGAAGAGCCGGAGAAAGAGGAAGGGGGATTTTTCTCCAAACTGAAGAAGATGTTCACCTGAAGATCACGGAAGGCAGCGGTCTTGTGGAGTTTTAGTGCAGATTTGGTGTGTATGAACAGGAATTTCAAGCTCTAGTTTTGTATATTCAATATTTAATGTCCAGAAATGAAACCCTTCACATACCCATTGTCTTAATGCTAGTTTTTATAATAGGAGAACATTGTCATTTTACCCAAGTGTCTTGACCTGATGCATGAATCAAATTAAGAATATTCAGGCTTCCAATATAAATTGTTTTTATCCAGGTAAACAACTTTGTATTTCTATTTCTACTCTATTTTCTAAGGCCAAAAACAAGAAGTATGAAAGGAGTACAAGAACAAAGAACGCATTCACCCAGCTGAGGACATATCCAATCACTCCACAGCATCTCCAATCTGCTACTATAGATTAATAACTAATTTTGATCCTTAAAAAAACCATGGATTAAGAGCAAAGCTTTCCTGAGGATGACGTGTATAAACCTGTGCTGTTTGGTCTATGTTTTAATGGGGTATGTCTGAATAAATGGTCAAAATAAATCAGTTTGTTATACTCTATAATTTTTGTAATTTTCTTACATTTCTGTTTGTTAGTATTAACACAAAAGGGTATGTTTTATTGTTAACATAGTCAAGGCTAATAAGCATTGCTAGCATTGGTGTGACTGTGATAAATAAAACATGTATGTCTTTTTAAATGTATCACATGTCTGCTAAAATTATTTATTGAAACAGAATATTTTTCTTGAAATGGATTTCGCTAACAAATGATATCTAGTAAATAAAATAAAAAAAAGATAACACTAATAAGGTGTGTGAAAAACCATGATTTATTGTCAGAATAGTCAAGGTTAAAGAGCATTGCTTTAGCTGTGACTAAAATATCAATAAAACTGTTTTAAATACATTACCTCACAAGTTGTTACTCCGTTTCAATATGTTTTTTAAACCCAATATAATAGCTGTTAGCTATAATTAGTGACACAAGTTTTGTCCTGATATGAATTTCGTTGAAAAAGCAATCTACTACGCAAATTGGCGCCACAAAGACGCGCGCAAATATATTCCGTTGCACAAACACTTTCTGACAGGATCAACATCGACACCTAATAAAAACGTAAGTACAGATATTATATGTTGCACTGTTATAGCTTTATAAATAACAACACCTCGGTTGTGTTCAAAACTACTCTAGAATACATACAAATATAAACTATACTTCCTCGTTTCAACGATGAAACAATTAAGCACGCTATATTCATCACGTCCTTTTTCACTCCACTAGATGGAGGCCTTTCTTTGATAATTAAAGACTGCACTTCTGTGAGAAGAGAGAACGGGACAGTCTGAGTAAATTTAAACATTACTTAAGCACTGACATTTGATATTATCTGACTTTAGACTTACCTATTACACTTACTAGTCTTGGGTTATCTCAATCTGTCCCAGTTAAGACCCACCACATGGATGTTGATCTCCTCACATCCATAGCAGGTTTTACTTGAGCACACTGACTTAAGTTTTCATATTAGCCTACTAAATATGTTTATAAACGATCCTCAAATAGTGTCAGGACGAACTAAACTATTAAGCAATACAAAGTCACCTTCCAAGTGACCATGAGCCACATCGGCGTCAAACCCATGATATGTTGTTTTGACTGGGAGACAGTCTCTGGACTTTGAAGATGAGGAGTAAGTGGAATCTGGCGTTGTATAAGTGCATGTCAACCTGGTCTCCAAAACAGCGGCACCATCACAGCAACGTCAACGTACAGAGACTCCTAAGAACAGACACTGGCTCCACATACCCAACTGACACTCCAATACACAGTAGCTTTGCCCAGAGGAAGCCCAGAAAGAGACTGCGTATGGAGGAATGTCAGTCCGGGGCTGTTTGTTCTTGGCTGCTCCTTGGATACTCAAAGTCTATCACTCGTCACAGGGTCTTTACAAAGTCAAAGGGAAGCCATCTACAAAATAAATAATGTTTGGCACACACAAACCGACCTGCCTTAAAGCGAAACCCTCAAACTCTTAAGTCAACAGGCAGCCCTACTGAATGAATGGGTAATATATAAACCTGTAGGTTGTAGTATGTATGTCATTCTACACACAGACATTCTAGTGCAGTTAAAATGGTCTGAAGACACTGCACACCGCCACTGCTTGTATATGCGCCTCAGGCAAGAGCTGTAAGATTACATAGAGAGGTCAAACTAGGGTGAACATATACAGAGAACTATGAGCAAACATATTCAAGATAATCGGTAACACAGTACAGGTTATAAAACTATGCTGTAGAAAACATTGTTCTGCATTCATGATCTCTTACATTAGCTTATGATCAGTTGATCAGTTTTTATGATTCTAAAAATTAATTCTTAGAATATGTATTTGTATACAAACAAACAACATCTATAATACAATTAAATGTAGACCATTATTTAAAACAAACAAAAATGTTATATATATTTAATATATTCTGATCTTTTCTGTTTCATAGGGTAAAATAACAGGTAAAATGTTATATATATTAAAATATTATGAAATCTGAAAGATATCAATAAAACTGCTTCACTGCTTTCTTTTTGTCTAAAAATAATAATAAATGATTTCTTTCCTTTTTTCTTTTCAATATTATCATTTCAATGATGTTTTTCATCGTGATATTACTATTATTGTTGCTTAATTTATAAATAAATGATTAATTAATGATTAATTAATTTAAAAAAAAAAAAAAAATTGAGGCTTTTTACCAAGCAATTCAGATTTTTTTTCCCCTCAGAATTGTGAAATAAAAAGTTGCAATTACCTTTTTTATTTCAAGGTGGAAACAAGCTTCAATATGTATCGTCCTGACATTTATTATTATTAATTTATTTTATTATTATTATTATTATCATTATTTTATTAATTAGTTAAAACATGCTTATCAAGAAGTGTATTCAAGTCATGGTATATATTAGTATAATGGTATATACTATATAATACTATATATTATATGATTTTATAAAACCAAATTAATAGATAAAACAAAAAGATGAGCACAGCATCACTAAGCGAAAGGGCTGATGTTGCAGGTCACATGGCAGCTCATATTGGCGGATGTTGAACATACTCAAGAACAGTCAAAATGACAGTCAAAATGTTGTTTGTCAAATGCTTAATGCAGGCTTCCAGTAAAGTGTTTCCACATAATGTTCACACCGTTCCACTTCAATGCAGTTCCTGGTTGGCTACTTGATAGTTTGCCTCCATTGAGATGGAAACAGGTATTGAAGTGGACGTTCAGACTGTGGTTGGCGGCTCTCTTCTGGCGGGGCAGCAAAGGGGAGAAGGGCTCCTTTGTGTGGCTGACTGAGGAGCATAAAGTACAGTCGTGAGCTCTGATTTCTCTAAGTGTGTGTGAAGTGGGTGGAGGGCAATAGAGTGGTTTCTCCTGGGCCAGAGCTGCTCTTAATACACACACTTCTCTAGACTGATATATATATCTCCCCTGCTATTTAATGACATGCTTTCCACAGAAACTGCAAAGCTCTGATCAAGGCAATGAATTACTGGATTGCCACCATTCCCACCAACTGACTGCAAGGGGTGTGGGGTAATAAAAAAAGACCAGAATCAAGACAATATGTGTTGTTTTTTCTACCCCCAATCCATCATACTCATAAGAGAAGTACACGTAAGGTAAAGCAGATTAAAGCAGATATAGTGGCCCTAAAGAGTATTTGGACACTTGAACACTTTGTCAGGTTAGATACAATATTGAATTTAAGAACAGACTTACAGTCTTTAAAATGGCACACACTGTATGAAGGTCCTATATCCTGTAAGTGTCATTAATAAACTGTTCAAATGAAGACAAAAAATGTTTTCACCGTAAGATGCTATGTAAATAAAGATTACTAGAGTCAAAATCCATATTTAATCCAATGTTACTTCCCATTTCTTCATAATTACTTAAATTTGCTAGCAATTTCTGAGTGAAAACTGTTTATACACCAGTACACTAATATTGAGACCACAAATAGAGAATTTTACCACATTTTATTTACCTGTCGCGTCATGTTAGTTGAATTGTGGCTACATTGTACTTATTATTTTTTTCTAGTTTTAATTTAACTAAAATGAGGGAGTAAATTAGTACAACGTGGCCATCATTTACGTAAAAATAGGAAAGAAATTCTGAATTTGTGGCCAAAATATATTTATTATATATCTTTATTTATTTACCCCCCCCCCATACTCCATAGGTATTGTCTAATAACTATTAAATTACATACTTGCTTATAAATATTGAGATATTTGTTTGTTCATGCTCATTTCCCACTTTTACATTCAGATGACCTCTTCTGTCATCAAACATTAATACTTTGTAACAAAGTAACCTTCAGCAAATCTCTAAATGAAAATCCATTTTCGTATATTACTTTGTAAGGTTGTACATTCACTTTTATCATTTAAAATGAATGACTTCACTTTTTAGTGTTTATTCTTAATATATGTGTTTAGAATACTACAGAATTTTAATTAGGACCATTTGGTGAGTGCTTTAGCGGCCAGCATAGCACAGCTGTGCTGGATTACCGGCTAGAGGCTAGGTAAGTATGCGAGCGTCTCTGCGTGGAGCCGCTGGGTCAGTGGGCTGCCGTAAACATCAGCCTAAACACAGTGCGGGAGATGGAGGAGACACCAGGACCATCCCTGCCCTGCAGTCGTCCTAGCAGAAGAGTGATATAATACAGACCTTCTCATTAACTCGTCTGCTAAAGAGAGTGCGCGAACCAACACACCCAACAGAGCTTGAATCCCTCACACCCTCTGGACGTCCAAGCGTGTGTCTGCATGCACCTGTACGGCCCGACTACTCAGCGTCTGGAGTAATGGATGTGGATGGTTTAAGCTCCAACTGTAAGTGACCCCAGAGCAGCTGGACGGGATGGACGACGGTTCTCTTTGAAATATGACAGATGATAGCATGTGATCTTGGCCATGCGAAACGCTTCACCTCAACCTTTTCGCCATCTCTCATTCCGCGCGGCGTCCCATGGTGGCCTTTTGTTCAGTTCCTCTTGTTTTTGCTCTGTTTTTCGCTTCCTTTCTCTTTCTGAGTCATGAGAATTCTTGCCATTCCCCGCTGAGAAGCAGCCTTCTCTCCCAGTGCTGACTGTTCAAAGCTTTGAAATGGGAAAATAGGATGTGTATGTTATTTCGAACACAGCTTTCTACGGTTTCGCCAAGCGTTTTTCCAGCGAGGACTGTTTTAGAGTTTCACGATAACACCCAAACTGGACTTAATCGTGTTCCCTCCTCGCCACTTAACATCGGAGGAGCGGGAGAGTCTGAAACCAGACGATATCCTGAGGAGACCCAGACCAGACCACCCACACACAGAGAGAAAGCAGGGGGACGCCCGCTTGACAGAGCCTTCGCACGGAAAACCTGAGCTGGCTCTGTTTCCACAGCCGCCCTTCTGTTCTCAAAAAATACCTGAACCCATGACATCATTCTTCAACAGAAAATGCAGAAAATAGATGAGACAGAAAATAGATGACTGTGATCTCCTGGGTACAATCATGCACTGATGACTGAAACATATCAGAAGATGGAGATCAAGGAGTGCGGCTGGGTGTGTTTATGAAAGCAGCATGGGATTTTATGTGAATGAGAGTGTGTGTGTGTGTGTGTGTGTGTGTGTGTGTACAGTGTGAGTCTGTACTAGGAGTTCATGCGTTAAATGCTGCTTTAAATCTATAGTGCCAAAATGAAATGAACTGAATGTGATGAGTCAAAACAACTGGATATAGACAACATCTTTTTATCACTAATGATGATTCATAAACTCAGAAGTTACCAGTTTAAACAAAGTCACTTCAATGCAATTTAATCAGCAGCCATCTTAGTTTTTGCTAACAAGTTTTTGTTAGTTTTTGCACACACACAAAAAAAACCTTTAGTACTAATATTATCACTGGATCTGGGGATCATTGTAATAATTAGTCATTAAATAATAGTATTTTTTTTTATAAGCTTTATCAAATGAATTATAGTAATAACAATAATTAATACAATTATTATTATAAAATAAATAAATGTAAATATATTTATTAAATGAAAAATGTATCATTCAAAAATATAAAAAAACTGTAATGTTTATTCAATTTATTCAAAAGGTTATGGGAAAAAACAACTATGATGTAAATACAAATGCAGACAAATATGATGTAAATGCTTCTACTATTTACTATTACTAACAAATTAACAATTAAGCATAATAAAGCAAATGATGCATTCTTATTATTACCGTTAACATTTAATTAACATTTAAAACGTTACAACTAAAAAAATTCATAAAATTATTTTTTAAGTATTGTTTTTGCATAATATGTAGTTAAAACCAATTATGATCTTGCTTTGAAAAGTAGGAAACACTGCATTAATGTGTGTGGTAACGTTCTCCCTCCATCTGGTCTTTGAGCTCTTAGGTCGATCTGAGCCACTGAAAGCAGGCCGGTCAGGATGAGTGCTGTTATCTAATGATACATTCATTTGGGAAAAGATATTTTCAACACTCGGACCAACAAAGCATGCATGGCCCACCCTGTTTAGATCAGAGGTTAAGCCTCCTCGTCCCGGAGGCATCTTCACATTTATCAACCATATTCCTACCAGACTTTCCATAGTCCCAGGTTAAGCCAGCGGCCTGTGAGATGGAGCCTCCAGCACCTCTTGTAAACCCTCCCCAATGTTTTTTAGTGCCTCTGATGTTGAGGTCAGTGACTTCCTTACACTAAAGCCTCCAGCTACATCAGCATGTCTCACTGTGCTGATACAGATGTGTTTTAACTTGATAACCTTTATCCAGGACCACCAGGTCCTTCTCTTCACTTGTAACCCCAGGAAAGAAATCAGTCCCTGATCTCAAAGGCCAAGTCCAATCCCACGTCACTATCTCAAAACATTCCACTGTTGCACAATCCTTGTAGCCTTAAGACATTTTGGCTACGTGCCCTGCCAAAAAAAGGATTTAAACACCTAAGGCATATCTTAAGCTTGTTCATCCTTGTGAAGCTCCTCTATGCCCAAAGGCAGTGAATTAAAATTGTGTTTCCTAATATCTCAGAGTCTCCTGAAGGAAGAACCAATCAAACCACAGCAGATGTCACAAAGGGTATTGAGTGCAGCTCCTTCTATTTACAGTGCTACCACTTATTTTTTTCCTGGTCTTTGGGATTGTTTTCTGCAATTAATTCAGATGGAATCACAATATTTATTTGGGACGGGTATTGCCCATCATACACAACACAATGTTCTGTTAATTGGTTAACTCTGATTACTCAAAATCTGCAAACAGGGTACTCATTTGGGCAAAGTTTTCAAATAAAAATGGAAAACTGTCTATACGTAATGGCCATTTATTTACATGACAATATTGTTTAGGGAGTCTGAAAATGTAACTTCTGCAAATGGTTTTCAATTGTTATTCAATCCATGTAAACTAAAAAACTATGAATCTGTGAAAATGGTGATTTCATGCGCATGCATATTGTGAGTTCATTCGATATAAACGTGCGAAGGCGCATAGTTTACAAAGTTACATCGCCAACTACTGGGCTGACATAAATATTACAGCATTTTTAGTCATTTTTGTGGCTCCATGCGAACAATGATCATTTTGACAATGTTGTCATCAGTATGCGAAACTTAAAGTACAAAAATGTGTTAATATTAATTTAATAACTGTTAAACAATCTATAGCAAACCACATTGTAATGTTCTCATGCTTACGTTCACTTGTAACATGGTTTAACATTTTTAGTCTTTAATTTCGCAATTTTTAAGCCAAAATGTTATAAAGTTTTAAAATCATAACAGGATAATTATTATTGAATTAGTAGTGTTTTGAATTTGTAACATTGTAACACTCTTATTTGCTATATTTGATTTTTGTTAACTATACTTCCAATCTAAATTTAATATAAATTTGGATAATCTCCAATGACCGTCATAATATTTGCGAAGGCGTCACAGCTTCAATGGTGAAAAATGTTTCCTGCCATCTAAGCACTGGGTTTCTCTTCAGGGAATGCAAAAAGTCAGTTCTAAAAAGCTGATTTTTCCTTTAAAAGTCCCATTAACAGCCAATACTTTTGTCTTGTACAAGAACAGATGCATTATATCAAAGGAAAAAGAGACAGGATGTGAATGAAGCCTGGCAAGGTGGCGGGTGAAGAGGGTCCAGATGGAGGGAGAAGAAGAAAAAGACAGCTGCAGTGGGAGGAAGATGAGAGGACGAAGAGGAGGGATGTTGACAGGGTAGCTTTTGCTCACAGGCACACATCTGGCAAGAGATTACAGCTGACACGGCATCATGCTTGAGCGCTACTGTTTCACTAACTCCATCACTGTGCCTGGAAGTCGTTTTCATTGGCGATTTTAGGCAACATGAGCAGCAGAAGTGTTTTGTGATGCAAATTTCAAGTTTATGCATATTAGCAGCAACTACCATTGGGAGCTCACGCGATAGAAAAATCCTTGAAAAACGTGAAATTCACCTGTCTTTTCCTTTCCCATCTCCTCTCCTTATCCTTTCCTTTTTTCCTCCATATCATTTTCCTAGCCTCGTCCCTCACCCTCTTTGATGTGAAATGCATCACAAATCTGAGGACATCATGATCACATTAAAACAGTTGCCCGCTTGCCAGTGAGGCACTCGCTCTTTGATGAAAGGGGAAAAAAACGAGAAGAAAAAAGTGACAGAGGTGGGCTTGTCAAACTCAAAATCCCTGTTCAGATCTTGCCCCAGCACGCACGGACAAGCAGGGCTTTCTCCAAGCAGCTTTGAACTAGAGATAGCACAGCTACAAATCATGTTATGTTTTTATACATATATAATATAGTGTATGATGTCTGTTTTATGTGGGGATAAGGGTCAGATACGCTTGTATTGCCTACTATTCTATCGACTAACTACCCTACTTGGTTGAGTCTCTCTCTTCTGCTGTCTCTTTCTCTGACCCGCAGGCTTTCTCTCTCTTTATTGCTCTGCTTCTCTGATGTACTTGTCCTAATCTTGGCGGTTCTGCAAGTTGAAAGACACTTTTCTCTGTTTCTGCACCATTTGATCTTGCACGTTAAGCTTGAGGATCCTTCTCAGAGCCGAGAGACCCCGAGGTGAGGGGTTGCACAGAACAAAGGCCAGAATATTGTAGCTTTGCTCACATGAAACATTGAAAACTTTCTAAAACTGGCATTTGTAATGCTCAATGCTCGTTTTTTGACATATGGCAACATGATACTTCAAATAAATGATTGGGTTTGCGTAAAAATGCAATGACCTGACCCTTGGTTTTACAATCCCAATCCCAGAGAAGTTGGGACGTTGTGTAAAATGTAATTAAAACAAGAATCTGTGATTTGTTAATGCTCTTTAAATTTTAATTAATTGACAAAAGTACAAAGAAAAGATTTCCAAAGTTTCACTGACCAACGTAAATGTATTTTGAAACAAATTTTGTTTTGGCGGCTGCAACACATTCCAAAAAAGTTAGGACAGTGGCAACATAAAAGTGAAAAGGTTATAGAATATCCATGTTAAACAGTTTTTAAACAGCTCACAGTAAGCAGGTGAATTGGTAATAGGATAAGTTATCATGTTTGGGTATAAAAGGAGGATCTCAGTCTTCGCAAGCAAAGCTGGATCATGGCTCATCACTTTGTGCCAAATTTCACAAGAGAAGTGTGAAACAAATCCAAAATGGCATTTTGGAATGCCAAATTGCAAAGAATTTAGGTCTTTCACCAACTACCATCCATAATATTGTGAAAAGATTCAGGGAATGCAGAGAAATCACAGTACATGTAGGGCAAGGCAGGAAACCTCAGATGAAGGTGCTTGACCTTTGAGCCCTCAGATGGCCTTGCATAAGAAACCGTCATGCTGCGGTGTTAAATATAGCCACACGGGCTCAAGAGTACTTCAGAAAACCACTGTCATTTACCACAGTCTGCTGCTGCATCAAGAAATGCAACTTAAATATATATTACTCTAGGAGAAAGCTATAAATCAATTCTATTCAGCAATGCTGCCAGGTTTTCTGAGCCAGAGCTCATCTCAGATAGTCAAAAAAAAAAGTGCTGTACTCAGATGTGTCCACGTTTGAACTTGTTTCCAGGAAAAATGGATTTCCAGTTCTGATTCCCAAAGACCAATCCAGACTTTCATTAGTGACAGAAACTAAAGCAAACGTGTGTCATGGTATGGGGGTGCAGCAGAGCAAACAGCATGGGTGACTGGCATATCTGTGAAGGTACTATTGACACGGAGGCATATATTGGGATTGTACAGAGAAATATACTGCCATCAAGATGTCTTTCATGGGAAGTCCAAGGTTATTAGATCAAGACGATGTCAGCTCTTATTCTGCATTACCTACAACAGTGTGGTTTCATAGAGACCGAGTAAATGTGTTAGACTGGCCTGCTGCAGTCCAGATCTCACTTCAATTGAAAATGTATGACCAGTCATGAGAATCAGACAACGACAGTCACAGACTGCTGAGCATCTGAAGCCTTGCTTCAAGAGAGACTGGACAAATATTTAGCTAAACTTTAACCATTAGTATCATCAATTCCCAAACAATGAAACGTTGTTATTAAAAATAAAGTTGATGTGACAGTGTTAGACGTGCCTCTGACCCAACTATTCTGGAGTGTGTTGCAGCCAATATACTGTATTAAGAAAACACTGCATGACAATGTGTCCACCAAAGTTTTTATTTCTAAGGCTATCTTCAATTGCCTTCACTGGGTAGCAGCATGATTCATGTTTGCAGTTGTTTTTCTTGTTGTCAAGTATTTATAAATGCTCAACTTTGGCACTGTCACTGTTAACCAGCCATCCTATCATAGTAGAGTAGGGGCAGGACAGATATCTAAACTGTGTTTTATTGTTCGGTCCATTCAAATTTTAATTATTGCTGGTCTCCAAATATCAATGTCTGTTCCAGATGTCATCTCCGGACTACAACCCTATTAATATGAAAAATAATGCTTGGAGGACCATTTCATTTAACATGGGTCTAGCTATACCTCCAAGACACAGCACTGAGAATAAATGTCCAAAGGGAATCTTCCAAAAAATGTTGATGTCATAAACCGTAATCACTATAAAATCTAGTGACTGCAGCAGCTTAAAAAATGTAATATTGCAATAAAAATGCAATATTTCATAAATGATCAATGATTCGAGTTAACACACAATATTCTTAAAATGGCAAAAAAAGTATCTCCCAAGTCAATACAGAGTGCAGACACATGCTCGAAGCTCTTCAAAGCTGCACTTGTAGCACAAAAGTGAGTTGGTTTTCCTGTGGGAATCCCTGGAGGCATTTAGGGCCGAATTAGCTGTCTGAGCTGCTGAGTCACACAGTAGATGGACTCTAAAGAGGATCTGCTCTTTCATCAACTTTGCAATAATGCTAAATCGTATTTGTTTTCCTTCCAAGAGTACGGAGCGTATGTGTGTGAGACTGAAAAAGAGGAGGGGGGGGGGGTGATGGAATCCCATCTTGCCTTGGGGCAAGTTGGCACCTGACTGCTTAACAAAGCCCCGGTCAGAGGTCAAAGTTCAGATGGCATGGAGAGAGAGCCCCTACGTGGAGGGTGCTGAATAAACGGCAGCTAAATCTTTCTTTATGTTCCTTGAACTCATCCTCCGCTTCGTTGTCCTCCTTTCGCTCTCCAACTTTCTCTTTATCAGTCTGGGCCGGGCGTCTTAAGCTTTATTCTCTCCTTGTGATGTATGTAAGACAAGGGTGAATGTAAACCCAAGAGCTCCTCAATCATCTGCAGGAGGGAAACAGTTTAAAGCCTCAATCCCCACTCAAAGTCCATTGTTTATTAGGTGATCCTGAAGGTGCAGACAGACTGACAATACACTGGCAGTGCAGATGGTGGAAAGGTCTAGAAATATGACACTGTAGGGTAAGTTTGTTTTAAAGTTAACCTTCATGTTCTGAAGTCTATGGGGTATTTCGAAAGGCTTAAACAACATACGTAAAATTGAAGTTCTACGTTGATTTTCATTTCAAATGCCGTCAATGAAAAATTTTACATTAGCGTACTAAACTAAATAAATAAATATAATGAATTTTGACATGCTACGAATCCCTGATTGCTACGCAATCCTGGCCTGGGATTGGGAACCGCTGCACTAGGGTATGCATACAGTGTGCATAACATGAACTCTGTCAACAGCAAAGTATGTGTGTACTCTACGACCATGGCCCGATTTTTCTAACTGCACATATTCTGTACAACACTGTTCCAGGCTGTTGTTTCACAATCCAAAAAATATTAGGGGTATTAGGGGTTGTGCCCAAAGTGTGAATCCTTATGAGGGAAAACAACTAATGAATGGACAATGGCATCATCTATCTGCCTAACCCTACATTAAAACTGAAGTACCTCGTAAGCAGCATCCTAAATTATTGATTTGGAACCCTTATATATATATATATATATATATATATATATATATATATATATATATATATATATAATTTGTTGCTGAAATAAAACATTTATTTTGACACAGTTACTATTATATTTACACATACAAACATGAATAATAAATATGCAGTATCTACAGGGTTAGGGGGTAAATGTGAGGATGGATTGACTGGGTTTCCCCTTCTCTATCTCTAGCGCTCTCTTTCTCTCCGTCTTGTCATGGTCCATTGGTCTTTAAATCACCAAACGCCTCGGGTTTCCCCTTTTCTGTAGTGTTGTTTTTACACCTCCCCTGTTCTTCATTCTCTCCCTTTCTGCTAAATTCCTCCCCCTTGTTTCCTAAACATCTCCTCCTTGTTCTGTGAAGTGTCTCCCTTGTTCTTTCGTTCCTCCTCTGTGTCTTTCCTCTCTCTCTCTTGGCTTTGAGGTGTTGTTATTCTGAAGAGCCAGACATCCTCTCAATGGCATGCAGCAACTGCTTCTTTTCATTCTTCACTCTTGCCTTCATTCCTCTTCTTCACCTCCCCTCCCCTTCATCTTGAGCCAGCACTTAAACCAGCCGGAGAGTCGAGCGTGAAGAGAAAGCAGGAGATTTAGCCGGAGTGACGGTCACATCAAGGAGCGAGGAGAGGATAAAAGACGACGGAACAAAGTGTGTGTCTGCAAACAGCTCTACATTTCCTCCACGAACTTAAACAGCTGCCCAGATGCTGATCTTAAAGAGATGCTAAAGCTTTTTGATTTCAAATACAGACCAAATCGCTAAATTTATGTTTGCAGAAGTGTTACCAAAGCCAGTTTAAAGGGGTGTGTGAGGAAGACCATACTAGTGATTTAGTGATTCAACTTGTCAGCTCATAAGCTTCCCTTTGTCCTCTTGGTGAGGCTAAACCTGTTCCATCCCTATAATTCACTGCTCCAATAAAAAAACTTACTCTCGCTCCAGTGGCCCTGAGTACCCCTTTTTCCAAAAAACTCAACTCCATCCACTAAACTCCCTCCACCTTCCACCCAATCCACCACATTCCCATTATCCTCTTCAACTCTTTAGGGAAACAAGAATTAGGTACAGCGCACTTAAAATGAACTTTTAATGAAACTAGTTAAACTCATTTTAAAATGCTGATGAAATAATATATTAATAAAACTTTACGATGCAAGAGACACACAAAAATAGACATAACACATTCAATTATAAACTTACATTGCATACATATTTATTAATTCATTTAAGACTTTACTGATGCAACTGAGCTAGAAATAGCCATATCTGTTAATCTGGATTAGATATCCCAAGTCAGGATATCTCTGTCCACTATTGCGCTTTACATCTCTCTCACTCATGTGTGCTTAAACAATAATAAAAAAAAGGTTTTAGCATCAAATCCCTCTGTGGCGTTTTCCAATGGTAATCCTTTTGTCTATATATACACAAGACATTGTTGCACTATATCCTGTAATTCTGGGATATCCAATCCCTAGGATGTGATGCCCGGTGTGTTAAATGTGACTCGCTCAAGATCCCTCGCCCTGTCACCCTCAACCAGGCTTTTAATGGATTTGTGTATAATGAAAAACTGCAGATGGATTAAACCTGAACGTGAGCAGAAACGGAATCGTCATCTCTGCCACCGGATGAACGGAAGCAGACCGTAATCCTGCAAATGGCTGGTGTGTGAGAGAGGAAGAGAGAATAAATAGGTTAGGGGACAATCTGTGACATAAGAGAATGGATCACTGCATGAACTGCGATTCTGGTAGTGGTTTCTCCTGGAAAGTTTTCACCGACGGAGTTTCCTTATTAATGTTTGTGGGGCAGATGCCCAAATAATTCCACCCATGATAACGATAAGAGCAGATGCAGTCCTTCCGGAATCCCTCCTCCACTTCAGATCTGTTTTTACTCTCTCTATAAACTATTAAACATTTCCACTCACTCTTGAAAACGGAAGATTAATTTCTCATGCCAAAGTGTTTTTTACCGTTTCAATTTTGTTTACTGATAAAGAAAATTTGTCATGTAAATTTCTGAAAACTATACACTAAAGACCATCTGAATTTTTCTCCCCCGTGTTTTGTGTCAGATGCATAACACAAATAAGTTTTCTACGTTGCTTATGCTTTGATATGAATGAAAACAACATATCCTTGTAGTGCAGCTGACAGAACGCGGAGACGAATTGTTGAATAAAGTCGTTATTTCTGTCTTCTTTGCGTACAAAAAGTATTTTCGTAGCTTCGTAAAATTACGATGTCACATGGATTATTTTACCAATGTCCTTGCTACGTTTCTGGACCTTGAACATGATAATTACATTGCTCTACTGAATAGATATGAATTTACAGTACATTTCCTAGAGCTTGAGGTGTATTTATTTCACTTTTGGCGTAAACGGTCTTTTGCATTCGCCAAGAATATAACTTTTTATATTAAACAAACAAGAAAGCCCAGCCCAAATGAGAAAAAGCAACACCAAAGTAACAATGAATTACTGTCCATAAAAAAGTAACTAAGTAATGTAACTAGTTACTTTTTAGGGAGTAACACAATACTGTAAAGCATTACTATTAAAAGTAACTTTCTGATACAGTAGATAGATAGACTTTATATACTTTTATTTTATATATTTTATACACTTCATCAAAAAGCACTTAGTGTCCACAACACATCCGTTTATCAGTTCCTTTTATCACTATCTCCTTCTCTTTTGGCTCTTTCTCCCTCTGTTCTTTTGTCTCAGAGTCTAACAGAGACAAAGTGGGAGTTCCATGTAAGGCTCAGGGATGAGGCATATTGTGTGTGTGTGTGTGTGTGAAGGACGGATTGACGGATGGATGAATGCTGTTGAAGAGAGACCATTTAGCTGATAGTGATCAGCCAGTTTAGCTCAGATCCCCCCACCCAACTCATTGACCTCCCTCCTTTCCCTCTAGCTCTGCACTCCATCCATCCTTTTGTTCCGGACCGGCATGTCTCTACTTCTCCTCATTGTTGCTCTGATTGAGCCTCAGTAGCTCCCCTATCACCACACACATATCCACTCACACACATTCTCTCTCATCTTGGATCAAATCCTCATCCCTCCCCCCCTCGAGAGTATTAACCTACCCTGTTTCTCAAAGTAGAATGTCACAGCTGGACTAATCCTTCACATGCAGACCTGAGACATCGAAAACCAGACTTAGCAGCGCTGTCGTTTACATACACTTTTGACCACATCTTCCAAACTCATCTCAAATTCATAAGGACTTCACAAATCGTCAGTTTCGTGTGATTTTGTATACAACCACTACTGACCGCATCTCCCAACCTGATCTTTACAATAGCCTGGTTTCCATCCAAAGTTGTGAATTTAACTTAAGTGATAAAATTGGAATATCACACAAAACATTTGCGAACAATCTTTGTTTCTGTCCAACGAGTCCAAGAGAACAAAACAGTCAATTCCTGATAAACTGCCACTGTACATCACTTAGAGAAGTAGGAGAAGCTACTGAATATAATAATATATTCCTACTGTATATAATAAATTACTTGCACCTCAGAGGGAGCAGACAAAACACAATCAATGTGGTTATTGCTTTTCGGGGTGCTGTTTGGGAACACGGTAGTTTAACAGTTTTGGGAAACAATTATACAAAAATTCTTTGATGATAGACTTTGCTCAGGCCTTATCGAATAACCATAGGCTATAACAACATTTCAGAAGCTGTGGAACAAGATCAGTCCACTGGTTAGTCAGGATTTACCGTCCCCTTATGCAAAGTCATATGACCTTTTTGATGTACTTGGAGGAATTTACTTGCAAAATGCATTTCCAACTCCCATTATCCACATTAACCCTTTTGCGCACAAGACAAAAGCCACCTCAAGCAAGCGTAAAAACTTTTTTTGCAAATTAAGGCATTTTTATTCAAAATTCAGTGTTTCCATCACTCGATTCTGATGTGATACTTCAAAATGTGCATAAAAGCAAGGTGATGGAAACCCAGCTTATGTTGGTATGGAATAAATTCGTACACATCTTCTATTGTCTTCCAACCTGATCTCAAATCTGTAAGAACTTTGTGATTTGTCGATTTTGTAAAAATTTGGACACATCCTCTATTGCGACCTCTGAATTGATCTCAAATTAGTAAGGACTTAATGATTTGTCGATTTTGTATAAACTTGTACACATCCAATATTGACTGTGACTTCTAACCTGATCTCAGATTCATAAGGACTTAACAATTTGTTGATTTTGTATAAAGTTGTACACACCCACTACTGACTGCAACTTCCAAACTGATCTCAAGTTCATAAGGACTTCATGATTTGTTGATTTAATTAAAAGTTTGTACACATCCACTATTGACTTTGACTTCCAACCTGATCTCAGATTTATAAGGACTTTGTAGGATTTGTCCATTTCTTATGAATTCGTACATATCCACTGCTGTATCTTTCAAACTGATCTTAAACGTGCAATTACTTTGCAGATCAACAGTTTTGTGTAAATTCATACATTCTGGCTCGTACAAACACATACTATTTGTACAAAAACATCACCTAAATTTAACCCTCGAGGGGTGTCATCAGGTTGTACGTAAATATACCAATGAGATTATATGAATTTACACAAATTTGCCACCAATTTGCCATTTTGTAAAATACTTTATAAAATGTGATGTCGCCATCACATTTTAAATAGACTTTTTTTTTTAAGAACATCTTTGGTTCTGAAATTTTATTGGCTGAGCCTCATTCAAAGATGTTGTATAATAAATAAAAAAAGATACATCTGTGACCAATTGAATAAACCTATGAATCTTAATATGATTAAACATTGGCATATAAAAGAGATATGTGCTGCTATATATGTTTCTAAGTGATCTTACAATTATTCCAAGGTGGACAATAGAATGGGTGAAACAAAGTCTTGCAGTGGAGGATGCATCCAAAGCAAATTTGAAGAACAGATTATACCAGTGATTGTTGAGCACCTTTGACTACTTAGCAGCCTTTAGATCACCCTGAAATATACTTCACATCATGGCAGGAAGTTTTTCTGTGATTTTACCAATTTTAGCTACCTGTTACCATATTAAACATAATAAAATCAATGTAAAGCATGGCATTGAGTTGCTTCTTGCTTTAGTATGACTGCAGTAACCATAGAGTAAACTGTTGAACCAATTTCAGGTATGTTGTGACAAAAGATGTAAGATTACGTATAGCCCTTCAGTCAGGAAGCTGCCAGGTGAGATAGCTTAAAGCAGGAAATGGACATACCTGCCTGGAGGTCCTGATATCTTTCATATCAGATCAACACTTTGTGAAACAAAAGCCATTTTCTTTAAGAACAATCACGTTGTGTTATAGAGACTATATTCAATTCTACCCTGGAGGAGAAACTTTCTCAAACGATATCAAAAGATGCCAGTTGCTGAGGTAAGGATAAAACAAGTGAAGTGGTTGTTTATTGTACTCACAAGAAGGATTTCAGACGGGAGAGGGGACATGAGAATGAAAGAAAGAAAAATAGGTTGAAATGTGAGTCTGAGAAACAAACTCCCTGTATCCTTTCCTTTGTTTGCTTCAGAGATTGCTCTTTTCCATTCTATCTCATTTTCTTTCTTTTGGAAGCTAAATGAGTATCAATATAGTTTCCAAATTTTAGTGAACTGCCTCACTTTTTAAAATAAACATATGCAGAACAACTTGTGCTGCTTAAAAGAAATGCATGCAACTCGAAATGAATTCCAGTAGAGACTAATGTTAGCCTGTTGCTAATGATGCAATAATCAGCATAAAAATACACCACAAATAGTGCTCCTTAGCAGAACACATTAATAAGCAACAATGCAATAGCACAGCACATGCAAATTGTCAAAACAGTCCATCTTCAGTATTTCTTGTTATTGAAAAAAAAAATTTAATCAACAGTTTGACATTATAATAAAGTACACTTCTGGCCTCACTGGCTTTCTGGAACAGACTTCACAGTGAAGTGCACCTGTTAGGTAGCTTTGAAACACTATTGACATGTTGGTATAAGTAGCCTACTACCAATCACACCCACACATGCTCATCACACAACACTTACTTATGTCACTATCACAACAAAGTCAAAGTCACAAATGACTCACATTGGCCCCATTGTGCCTTCAAACACACCCAAACTGGTGGTTTAAAATAAATAAAGCATGTTTAAGTCCAAAAAAACCAACATCTAACAGCATTTGAGGGAGAGATGCCTTACGTAACATGACCTCAAACCATCATGATGCTCATTTGACTTTGTCTCTCAGCTAACCACTGTCTACAACAGCTTTTTTGTGTGAATGCTGGCAACTATAATTAGCTCTCATTTTGAAACCATGCTGGCCAGGCCAATTTAGGGAACCCCATCAAAGTTTCTGAAGCAGGCAGACCCAGGGCACAATTTGGTCTAGAGATATCACTATGGTTTGGATATGATGTGTGTGTTTGTGTGAGTAATGCTTACTTTAGATAGGCCAAAACCTGACAATGCAGCCTCCATAATTTCAGTTATCATCGTGATAGAGAGTGCTGCATGAATAAGAAATAAGAGTGTTATTTGATGCCTTAAAATCTTCCAGAGCAGTTCTTATTATCGTGTCCTAAACAGGGGTGACGTGAAGAGATGACAAAACTAGCAAATTGTCCAACAAAGCAAACGCAAAAATGGGGCGTGTCGTGGCGCAGTCAATATTACAACCGCCAATCAGAACAGTTCTCTCTTTTTGCTAGCTCTCTCACAGCGTGATGTATGGGAGGGATGCAGCTAAAGAGCATTTAACTTTAAATGTAATTTAAATGCTACAACTCACGGCATGTTTTTATATTCTTGTGCAACTTGAGGAAAAAGTTTTTTGGGGTCTTCTGGGGGCAAAACTATGTTGGGGGGTGGGGATATGAGTGGTTATAAACAAATGAATGAAACACATTTGTACGTTTCACTCCATCTCGTATCGTGAAAAGCACTTGAGAAACTCTTTGACTCTTCCGCCACTCGGTACACTTTCAACTATTTTTTTTTTTCATCTCGAGCAAGACTGTATGACATTCACATAACCTGATTTGACTGATTTTTATGTAGAAAAGGCGAGAGCCCACCTCATTTAAAGAGCCAGTAAGATGAAAATTCTAAGCTTCCTATCACTGTTTATAAGTCCTGTACAACAGGTTTAAATCCATCCAAGGTTAAAAAACATTGTCATTTTGTGAAAATATCATTTTAAAATTACCTCAATTCTTAGAGATCCCCAAACGGTTAGTGCAAAACTGTTCAAAAGATTCAGTTACCTTAAACCCCACCTTTCGGTAGCATACTGTGTTCTGATTGGTCAACTGACATAGTCAGTTTTCATTGGTTGTTCCGCACACAGCTTCACGGTAAACTATGAGTTAGCATCTTTTTGGGGTGAATTATGTATTATTCCTCTCATCGCGAAGCAAACAGTAAAATGAAAAACTTGAAGAACAGTCTAGCTGCTTTTTCTTCTGTGTGGGCGTATTCAAACAGCGCGCTTCAGTTTGAATTTGAATAGCACGTTCAGCGTGGGGGCGTGGTCACATTATATAATCAAGGGAGACATGAAACATTGGACATCACATTGTTTTGAAGGTCAGAGTTCCGTTTCTCCCAAGACGGTAGGCGGAGATTATTATGTGAAGTGTTCTAGTGACATACATAGAGATGGGCAATAGATTTGAAATCTATAACGACTCGTTTCAGCGATTCAGAGTCGACTCCTTACTTTAGAAGCCAATAACTTTATAAATCGTGTACTTTTTGGTTTAATTACTTTGCACATTGTTTACACTGATGGACAGTTACATCATACACTGTAATACAGGTAAATTTTTGAGTTCGCATCTGTGTGGCTCTTTAAATAAATGATCATTCATGCCTTCATAACCGCTGGCTGAATTCAAAAACTAAACTAAAATGAAATCATCTTTGAGAGCAAGGGGGCCCCCTGGTGTTTCGGGGGCCTTACTCAGCTTGCGTATTTTGCGAATAGGAAGGACTGTGGTTTTTATCTTTTTTATTATTATTTATATTTAGACCTTCTACAATCAAGTATCTCCTCATCCATGTTTGATGTTTAACGTACGCTATTAATGTCCAATTAGATTCGGAGGGGGCGGGGTTACAAGTCACAGTGCTTTTTCTCAAGTTAGTTTTGTAAATTTAAAGGGTTAGTTTACCCAAAAATGAAAATTAGTCCAAGGATTACTCACCCTCTAGGCATCCTGGGTGTATATGACTTTCTTCTTTGAGACAAATTATATTAAAGATTGTCTTTGATCTTCCAAGCGGTTTACTCAGTGGGTGTCGCAGAGCATCAGTCCAAAAGAAGTGCATCCATTCATAACAAAAAGTGTCTTTCACAGCTCCAGCTTACATAATATATACAAAAACTATATTCAAAACGTAATAATCACTTTAATATAATTTAAACATGGTTAATTTTCATAAGAGTTGGCGTCTAAAAAATTAACTAAATGTTAAGTTGTTAATACATATCTAAAGGCCCTTTCCCACCAGAAGGATAACTATAAAAATAACGATATAGTTTCAAAATCGTTCTCGATATTAAAGAATAGCGGAGTCCATACCACAGCTATAATGATAAAGGCACAGAGAAATAATATCGTTGGAATTACTTTCAGAATTATTTTTTTCCAGCTGATAAAAAAAAAAAAAAAATATTGACAACCAATCATAATCAATCCTGCTGTCACAAGTTCGATAATTTAAAGAGGTAGATGAGCCTGCGCTTAGAACAAACAGATGATATCATCTGAGGGTCTGAAAGCTAATACAGTTATCTTTATACATGTAGTTATCTTTCTTTGTCTCAACAGGCCTTAAAAGTGATTAACTATATCACTATGTGTCATCAGTATTACACAGATACATAGAAACTACATTTAACATTTATAATTACAACCATGTGTGATCAATAGCTAAGTTATCATCAGAATCCACAGTTTGCTCCCAAAATAGCAAACAGGACATTGGGGTTGCATTCATCTCCTTAATAAGTTCACCTGAAACATATATTTGAAGTAGACTATAAAAAAAATGTATTGTCTCTCATTGCTTGCTGTGTTTGCAGTTGGTTGAAAGAAAATTCAGATAGGAAGAGACATAGAAGAGATAAGATTTAACACAATGGTCCTGGCTAGAACACGGTGTAATGAATGCACACAATCATACTGATCTTCGGGACAGTCGTCTGTCAAACAAACACAATAAAATGTATGCACTTTATTAGTATTAGTTACTGCAGACTGTGTTTTGTTGTACTCGTTCATTCTACGGCATATACAAGAGAAGATCAGTGTTGATAGAAAACTGGCAGTTACAAAAATAAGATGATACAGATATTTGATGGAGAAAATAGATTTTGATACACAAATAAAGTCATGATAGATGCTCCTTTAAAAGGTCATAGAATCAGAATTTCAATGTCTGCAACTCAAAGTCTCTGTCATTGCAGTCTCTAGTTTGTTGTGCTTGGCTCCCCTGGGTCTTAATCCAAAACCAAAGTCTCTCTCGGGGTGCTTCTAAAGGTGCATCAAAAGTCCAAAGCGATCCAAAAAGGCTGTCCTGATTCGCTCGGGGTTGAACAGTTCATATCCGCCTCGTCTTTTCAGATGAAATCACTCAATGGCTGTCGTGCAGTCTGAGTTATCTGATTGGATGCCATGGCCTTCCTCTGCTTTCTTTTATCCAGTGCCACGCTCACCTTATATCTGCTGTGAAGAAAAGACCTTGTTAGGCTTTGACAGCACACCTGCAGAACTGACAAAAAAGCTGCATACAAGGAAAGCCAATAGGGGAAAGGGGAAACTGATGGAAATGGACAAAAAAAATTATATAATTTGATTGCTTTTCATTTGTTTCTTTGTTATTTGTTCTTCAAGGTCTATAGGTCAAGTGTGCAACTTAAGGAAAATAAAGTTAGATTTTTTAAATTTTAGAAATTTTAGCAAAAGTTAGCAATTTGTTTCTTTGTTCTTTACAGTGCACCGCACATGGCATGCAGGAAAAAATAGTAGGCTAAATCGCGTGCACGAATTACCAATTCGTTCCCTCAATATACTAAATTGTGCACACGATTACTATTGCATTCCCTCAATTTACTCTTTTGTTCACTCGATTTATAAATTATGCGCCAGATTTACTAATTTGTTTCCTTCGATTTGCTAAATCATGCGCACAATTTAGCAAATCGAGTGATAGCAATAGGAAATCGAGGTAATGCAATAGTAATTGTTTGCAAATTTTAGTACATTGAGGGAACTAATTAGTAAATCGTGCGCACAATTTATAAATCGAGTGAACGAAATAGTAAATCGAGGGAATGCAATAGTAATTGTGTGCACATTTTAGTACATTGGGGGAACGAATTAGTAAATTGTGCGCACAATTAATTTTTTCTTGTATGTCATGTGCGGGGCTCCGTAGTTCTTACAGTATAGTCATTCATTAAATATTATTGAAATGACTACATAAAACTCTCTCTATCTCTCGCTCTATATATAACTGACTTTTTTTAGCCCTTGGACTAGGCTGGCTTTTTAGCAGAGGAGAGTGAAGGGAAACGACAGGGCAAGAAAAAAGGCTGGAAAGGGAAATATAAAACAAGGTGTGGGAAAGCAAACGATTATAAGTGTACCCGTGTGTATGCAGGACTCTGAGTGATGTTTGGCCGTGCAGACGCACTCGAGATGATCCTCCAGCTGCACCTGCACCTCCCGGAGCTTCGGCCTCCTGCGTACGTACTCCACCTTGGCCACCTGAGAGAGAGAGAAAGAAAGAGTGAGTGTGGGAACATCCTGAGCTGCACGCACACACACTCATAACCCTATCAACAGTCTACTTTTCCTCTGCTGTTCCAGAGGTGAGATAAGGCGAGAGATAAATGTGACTCGTCGGTTTCCTGTAGTGCAGATGAGCCGCCACAAACCTCTCTTTCTAAACACACACACACACATCTCACATCATACTGACAGACTCTTTCCCTCCATGCCAACTCAGCTGCCCTGCAGGCCCACTTATACAATACTTTATTCAGGTCTGAACACTCACACACATAGCTGGCTAGATAAACTCAACAGAACACACCCCACAGCCGCGGCGTTACAGACATACACAGTATTTGCCGCGGTTAACTCAAGGTTAGGGCTATTCGTTAACTAGCCGCGGAAGTCTGGCCTGAAATGCTTTCTGTGTGCTCAGCGGCCCTGAAATTCTCGCTGACATTGTCCTCCCTTTGGCACTCCCTACGCCTCGCTCTTGTTACTTTGAAATTGAGAAATGTGAAAAGCTTTACATGCCGAAAATGAGCTTGACAAGTGGCAAACACGGTCACGGCCTGGTGCGCATGGGGATTTACATCAACAAAACTGATTTTCCTTACACACTAAAAGTGCTCAGTGAAGGAGAAAGCAGGTAAAAGGTCATAGTATCAACTTTCAGACGTTTCACCTATAGGTCCTACAAATGAGATCATTTCTGACTTGTAGGAAAGGCACTTTAAAATGAATGGGAATGTGATAATGTGGTCTGGGAAGAATTAGGCAAGAAACATCTGAGTTCATACTGAGATTTTTTTATGTACTGTATGCATGGCTGCAGGATTTAGTGTCTTGGAAAACTGCAGAGAAACTTGAGGTGTCTTTTTAAACTCTGGAAGAGACACATAACTGGGGGCTTTTCTGCAGGAGAAACATCTGAGAAGCAGGAGACTGAAGCAAAATCCTCTATTTGCTCTCTCTAGGAGAAACGACTGTCACTCATCTGTGATTTGCATCAAAATCGGGGGGCCAAAAAACCTAGGGAACTGCCTACCTAGACTTAACTTTTAGGCATCATTTTCGGCATGTGCCATTTTTATTTTGTCTTCCCAATGTATCAAAGCGATCAATTATTTCCGATTTTGTTATTCGCTAATAAATCAATAGTAGCCTAAATCATTCATTGGTTGGTTTTGACTGGCAGCAACGTGCTTCAGATCTGTTCCACACTTCTGACAAATGTTTTCGACGTGCGGGTCTCGATGAAGGAGGGGAAGCTGCTAGAAGAAGCAGTTAAATGTAGCGTAATTAGTAACTTGTTCAGGGCTTTAATTGCACTTCAGTTTCATCTGTAATACTCTACTGTAGTCTTTATTAACCCAGTTGAGTATTAAAGTGCTAGCACCTGTTAGACTGTCAGGAGCACCCCATTATTATCATCAGTCAGAATACTGTGCTAAAGGACATCTTTATCAAACGTAAAGTTATTTGAATAAATTTAGCAGGCAGATGTTCACATGGATTTATTGTACAGGGAGGGAGGGAGCTAGAGCAGACCGCAACACAAAAATATGAGTCAGACCAAAAATGCAATAGTGTGTTCTGTATTTGGATTTTTCAATGTAGGCTACTAATTTTGGCATTTAGGCACTTTAGAAAACTTGTTTTAATATATCTGTATGAATTATAGGTTTGGGTATTAAAGTCATTGGCATACAAATGCCAATGAGGTGATTGTTTTGCAACAGGGTGGACACAGTTCTGTTCATAACAGTAGACCTGGTAAAGAAGTGACAGGTACAAGAAAAGGGGAGAGACAGAGATATTGGAGAAAATGAATAGCAAAAAAGGGAAGTGAAGGTGCAGTTAAAGAAAGAACATTTAATTCCTGTGCACGGCCCTAAATAAAGATTTTATGTGATTAACATTTTAAAAAGCATGCAAAATAATAATTATTTAATCATCTTTATTTAAAATACTTTATTATTTTTATATAAAGAAAAGTCTATACATTTTATAAATAAAGTATAAAAAGTATATTTAAAAAGTAAACAAATATTTTATATTGTATATGTGTTCTTTATAAAAAAAATTGTAAATGTGAAATTATTTAACATAATTACATAAATTATTTTTTAAATAATATTTTATATTATACAAACACACATATATTTATATAAAATGTATGGCATGTATGTTTATATAAAATTTTATATAAAAATATTATATATTATTTTAGTTATATATATATATATATATATATATATATATATATATATATATATATATATATATATATATATATATATATAATTTTTTTTTAAATAAAAAATAAAACAAAATCAGTAAAATTCTTTAACATTCTGTAATTACTATTAATAACAATAATCATTTGAACATTTGTGTATATAACAATGTATATATTGTGTATAAATAGAAATGTTATATAATATTTTATAATGATCTATATATAAATGCTTTTATTATTAATAAAAATACATAAGTAATTAAAAATTTTGTATACATTTTTATATTTTGTATTTTTACAATATGAAAAACAATCATCATTCATTAATAACTTAAAAATGTAAAGGATCAATTATGATTTTTTTTTTCATAATATATATATTTTTATAATAATATTTTAATGACACTACATATTATATAGTTTATCAAAAATATATAAACAAATTACAATCATCTAAAATATGTATAATTGAATAATGTCAGTATTTAAAATAGCAATGTATAAATACTCTATATCCAAAATATAAAACAAAACATATTTACACAAACAATTTCTATTTTACAGGCAGAGATGTGTGTTCTCACCTTCACGGTCCTGTGGTGCTTCTTGGATGGGTGGCAGTGCATGTTGCTGGTGTTGCAGCAGCCCGAGCATCGTCTCACCTCCACACACGGAGGCCAGATCAGGAAGTTGGCGGCCGTGGGATCGACCTGACTGCGTGGGATCTCGTAGATCACTGTGCGAGTCTTACAGCCGGCGGGCACTGCCTCTTCTAAACACACAACAAACCAATAAACACACAGAGCAATCACGGGAGCACTGCAGCACGTGTGTAATTACTTGCATGTGCTTTTTTACCAATGCTTCTCTTGCGTCTGGAGTGTGAGTTCTTGAGGTGTCTGCTATTATACAGATGCTCCTTATGGTGGCCTTGTTTAACGTCCTCCAGCACTTCATTCTCTGTACCTAAAGAATGAAGCACAAAAGTCAAAGTAGAACGAGCCGACATCCCTCCCTCACTATTGTCGCGAAAGAGCCTCTTTGTGAACGTAATTGAAAATATCCAGAAAACCCGGTCTGATTACTAATGTAAATAAAGAATAAAGGTGTCTGCCAACCTGCCAGCAAACTTCACATGAAAAACTTCCTCCTTTACACACAGATCACAAAGCAAATATATGCGCCGCCGGAGGACACACAGAGAAATCCCAGACTCAACAATAAGATGTTCGGAAAGGATTGCGTCGTTGAAAGTGCTTTAGGGACAGCAGGATTGTTAGTCTGACCAAAGTGTGTGCAGTATTTAATCATGCTGTTCCACAGAGCCATTCAGCCATACAGCGGGACCCCGGGGAACAGAGATGCCCCTGCTGTCGCCCCCAGAAACCAGCCCAATGGAGGAGGAGGCAGGGTTGAGCGCCGTGGCCGACCGACCCACTCGGCTTTTCACACAGTCGTTAGCGAGCAACAGACCTCACAAACGCAAACTCTACTTCAGCTTCGGCCTCTTTTCTCTCCCAAACACACACTTGCACACAGAGACGCGCACAAAATGAGGAATTCGGCATGAATAATACATTACAGCAGCGCTGGCATTCAGCCGCACTCAACTCATAAAGCGGCATGACAACAGTATAATGGAGAGAGTCTCTTGACCTCCCTCAGGCACCAGCCACACAGACGCAGCTGTTTGCATTTCAATTACAGCGCTTACGGGCCCAACCGAATTCGAGACTCATATCATTACGGCTGCAGCCATTTCCTCATTAGATTAGCACTGGAAGTTTGTATTTGAAGCACCAACCCTGTCGGTTCATTTCTTTCTAAGCGTCAAAAGTTTTCAATCAGGGTCAAGGGAACCGAAACGGAAACCAGCCAAATCGTACCGCGCTGCCTGCTTTAAATATGATTCGTGGGGTGCGTAAAATGAAATATTTTACCACGCAAATTAGTCGATTTTGACAATATGTGGTTTTGCATATGTAGTTGCACATCTTTCCAGTGTAAATGGAGCTGAGGGTGACGAATTACGATTGAGAATGCAAATAAGGGCAATAAATATGACCAATAGTAATGAAGTATGCAAATAACGCAATGACGTCATCACTGTCGGTTGGATTTTGAATAACAAACTTTCTATAAGATGATTTTTTTAGAGCTCTGAATTCTACTTTTTATTTTGTTTTCCAAAAACAAACACTCATCAACAAAAAAGCTGAAATGAATTATGCGATGAGCGATGATTGGGCTACTTTTTAATGCACGCGACAAAAATTAATGATATAGTTTAGTGGATATTTGCCTTTTCAGGGTCTAAAGGCCCATTGCCACCAAGGATGATAACTATAAAGATAACGATAAAGATATATAGTTGAAAAATCGTTCTCAGTATTAAAGAATAGCAGAGTCCACACCACAGCTATAACGATAAAGGCACTGAGAAACAATATCATTGGAATTACTTTCCAAATGATTTTTTTCCAGCTGATGAACGATCCAAACATTGAAACCCAATCAGAATCCATCCTGCTATAACGAGCTCGAGAATTTAAAGTGGCAGATGAGCCTGCGCTTAGAATAAACAGACGATATTGTTCGCTGGTGTGGACGCTAATATCGTTATCTTTATTGTTATTGTTCTTGGTGTGAATGGGGCCTTACATTGATGTTGACATTGACGTATTTAATTTGGTGCCGCCAAAACAGGACATCATTTACCAAGTTCAAAAGCTCCAGCAACGCATGTGGCGCCACGAGTGCAGGGACGGGACTGCGGTCTCTAGGCAACAAGCGCTGAGGCGTTCGCTTTAAACACGAATCAGTGTCGAGGTCCATGAACTTTGAATGCAGTGAAAGATTGAGTGAGTCTCCTCTGAAAGGACATTTCCCAGAGTCTTGTTCTCCTAACAGTGTGCCTCAACGCTTTGGTGACTTGACACGTTTCCCTCGTGATCAATTCAGTGTCTTGTGGTAGTTGTAGTCTTTATTTAGCAACTTGTTAGCAAGCGAGTTTTAACAAATCAGTTGAGTGAATGTTTCAATGAGTCACTCTTAACATATACTTCTTGCCACCTATTACATTAAGATGTAAGCTGCACAAAGGGCCACTAAGCAAAACCGAATTAATCTGAACGAATCTTTTTCCTTTTGAAAAGACTCAAAAGATTCAAATCAGTGCTATGGATCACCACAAGCTGCCACTGCCATTGCCTTTTAAGATTAGGATATACAGTTTACTTAGAAAAACAGCGAGACTTTACCTAAGAAGTCAATCTCCAGGATCCTCTGGAGGTCGCTGATGCTGCGGATCTCACTGTTAGAGAGTCTCTCAATCAGCTCTTGTGGAATTGGTGCTTCCTGTGGAAAAAAATAAAACACAAAATTATCAAATGCAAGTTTAAGTTTGTTGTAGTTTGTCGTAATATTTCATCAGTGTTTATTTAAAAAAACTATAAAGCTGTTTAAAAAAAAAACCTTTCTAACTATTTATAGAACTTTATATATACAAAAAACAACATGCAAGAAAACAGAAAAGTCCCATTTAGACCCTTATGACTGTGTCAAGCATTAGGTTTAAAAATAGCTCAAATTTCATATTTTTGTGAGAAAAAAAAAGCTTTGTGGAGAAAACTATTATTTCTTAATATTTTTAACTCAAACTGCATGAATGCACAAACGATTCATTAAAAACACCATGAATGAGTACACGTGTGTTGAAACTTGAAAGTCAAGAGAACTTGATGGTGCACCACTTGACATATTTATGTGCAGAAAATGTTCTCTTTTTCAACTGTATGTAATCTAAGAACTTTATATGACATATGACAGTCCTTCCTATAAATGTTCGCTCTATCTATTTATAAGGAAATCTCTCTCTTAAGGAAAACCCATCGTACTATTCTTCTTCTAACCTCAATGCATATGCGTTTAGATTTTAATCTTATCATCTTACCTCAGCGGCTGCTGAAAGCAGAGAGAAGCAGCAGAAGAGAAAGTGGATCAGCGCGGCTCTCATCTCCCCTGTGCTCCAAATGTGTCCCAGCGCAGGCGAAACCGTCCCGACCGGAGCCGCAAAGATGCTCCAAGCGGCGTGGAGCCAGGGAACATAACTTCCCACAGACAAACCTCTCAAAGGATAAACTCTACACAAGTCCTACAAGTTCACAAACCGAGCCCTAAAATCGACTATGTGAAAGCAAACGAGCTCCTTTTAATAAGTTATAGTCACTAAATTAAGTCAAATCAGTGCGCGAGATCATTTCGTAGGAAAAGAAAGCATGAGTGAAGTGATCCTTCATCCTTTAACCGCATCAGAATTTTATATTAAAAAATAAAAATAAATAAATCCAATGTGTACTCCTAGGCTCAAAATCATGGGGCAACTGGCTCACATTTATCCAAAATAGTCCATTTTTATTAGCCGTCCACACCGTGTCCTCACGTAAAAGATGTTTGGTTCAAACTTCAGCAGCTCTCGCTGCGTGGAAAGGATCTGACAGTGAATGAGCTGCAGTTTCTCTCATCTCCTCATCTTAAACTCACGCCCCCCTCAGGACGAACTAATCTCTGATAGACACGAGCCTTTCGAATCGCAGCGTCAGTGAATGCGATTCATCACAGTGAATCGAATCTTTGAAAAATGATTCAGTGACCCTTTCTGCGGGGTACGTCAGTTAGGTGACGACATCACTTACTTAAGCAATTCGATTGAGACGCCAAGTGTTTGTTTACAAATCTGTTCAGAAATGATCTACCACTTGAACTTGGATTGTGTCGCATTACTAAACCTATGAACTTATGAAGACAGATATTATTTCCATTTTGCTTTAACATACATTTCCTCAAGATCTGACAAGGACGTGACATCTTTACGAAAAATGCGTCGCGAGTAACTTGAAAGATAAACCGTCGCGTGTATTGGAATAACTAATATATTTTGCTTATATTGCTACTCTGGAGGTGAGTTATAAAAATAACCATGGGTTAAATACAAAAAAAAACATAGTTACTGTAGTTAAATCATGGTAACCACAAATTAATCATGGTTTTGTTAAACTAAGCGTTTATGTGTGTTTGTAGTAAAAATGTGGTTATACAAATGGTAATCAATTCAACAAAAAGACCATGGTTAATACACTTTTACTACAATAAAACCATGGTTAATTTTCGTAAGGGAAGCTGTTTTCCTCAGAGCTATTATAAAGTTAATAGTTAACACATTTCGTTTAGATTCAGACAGTGTTAAATGCTCTGTCAGACTAATGTCTAACAGGAGAAATTGGGGTGAGTGAGTTTCAGGGTCTGCTGAATCCAGTGTTCTCCTCAGTTTTAGATGGGTGAATCCTTAATTAGCCCCACTGAGACAGGAAGCATCACAGACTGACAACTATTGAGGAGAAATGATTGCAAAGAAAGCAACGCTGAATAGGCTACACGAAAAAAAAGGAGAAGGTGAAGACAGCAGACTGCAGGAGGTGAGCACAATGTCCTAAAGTTGAAACAATGGCTGATAAAATAGACACGGCACACACATCGCTTTCCAAATTGGTGTGGTAAAAGTGAATAACAGAATTCTCCGGAAGCTTTCCATCCATTCCGCTCGTACTAAAGACTGGAATTTTGTTTTATAACGAAGCATTCTGGTTGTGCTTGTTCTTGTTTCGTTTCATACGAGCGTGTGTTTGTGTGTGACGAGCATGAGTTGCATTCCTGACCCTGGCTTTTGTCGTAAGATGGAGAGGAATGTGTGAGGACCCACGCACACACCAACCAAAGCTTCAGCAGGTGAAGAATCTGGAAATCCAGCGTCTATGTAGCTCATGACTGACATCTCAATGAAGACAGAGGGGGGACGGGGTCAGAAGAGCTGAACTGAAAGGGCTGATATGGAAAGACGTTTTGATATGGATGGCTATCAATTGACAGTTTGATAGGAATATCTTCATCCAGTTTTGGAGGAAAAAGGAAAAGCAAATGAGGGAACATCTGTTATGGCTGTGGTAAAAATAGGCAGAGAAAGAAGGGACTAAGGGAGGTGAAGTCCCTTGAGATGCCGCCTTGCCAAAGAGAATGAGTCACGGCGCAACCACATCTACCAGTAATGTGTGTGTGGGAAACCATGGAGCACAGAGAAACATACTTGTACCTTTTCTGTAAGACGGACACACTTGGACACACGGAGACCCACACATACCTCGAGCACCGGCGGTCCATGCCAAGCTGGGATTCCTGCCAAAACCAAAAACCTTTGCTCTCCTTCCCATCCGACCAAGCATGAGAATAATGAGTTGAACTTCTATCGTGAACAAACACTGCGCGCTTAGCTGGTCAAGCTCTTGGCTTGAGGGACTTTTAAGGAATAGTTCGGAAACAAAAATTCTGTCATCGTTTATTCACTCTGATGTCATTCCAAACCTGAATGTATTTCTGCTGTGGAATGCAAAAGGAGAATTGAATCAAAACTATTTATAGTTTTAAGTATTAGACTTTGTCAGTTTAGAATAATAACATATGGAAAAACTTTTGCCTGCCAAATATAAGTTAATCTGCAATCCAAAAAAATTGAGGAACTCTTTACTATATACTATAGTATGTGGAAAAGGTACACTGAAAGAGTAGTATGTCCAAATTCATAGTATTCAAAAACCAGTAGGCAGAAAGTACTTGGATGACCTATACCGGTTCATTCAATGGACACTTTACTATCCCATGAAGCCATGGGAGAAGATTTATGAATGGCAGTGAATTGACAGCTGACACTGGTTCAAATGCTGGTAGGTCATGTGATCAACATGGCGAATGTTGTAAATTGTTTCATTCATACCACCCATATTCATACTATAGAAAATAGTTGTTTTTTTTTATAGGTCGCAAATTTCAAATTCAAATGTAGTACCTACTAAGACGGTATGTGATTTCTCATAGGACCATTTTAGGCCCTCATGACTGCATTAATCATTTTTTTATATCCATTATGTATTCAGGTCATATGGACTAACAATAAAAGAACATTAAATAGTTAATGACAAAAAAAATCATATTTTTAATTAAAAGAAAATGTAAAAAAAAGTTTTTGAGATTTGATGGTTACACAACGTGACATTTTTATTTACAAATTTTTGAAGAAAAATACTTGTTGAATTAAATTACACTCTAACAAACAAACAAACAAACAAAAAAACTATTGCACTACAAGTTTTCTGAAGCTATATACAATAAGCAAATTATTGTTGATGTGATTTAATATATACAGAGCCCCACTTGTTAATTTATGTCCACATTTTAGTTAAACTGCGGCAACGTATTAAGCTATACCCACAACTTATTAAATTGTTCCCTCGTTTTAGGTATATTGTGGCCACGTTCTACTGAATAATTCCCATGATTTACATTAAACAAGTTAATAAACCATGGAAATTAATTTTTAATTTGTCGCCACAATAATTTTTCAGCTAAATTCAGTAGGTTCCATTTTGTATGAATTTGCACAATGTGATTTGTACGAAAACATCATTTTTGGAATAAGCATGAAAGTACATCCCTGAATATTAAAAAGACACAAGAAGATTTAGAAAAAAATTACTCATTCATACAAATTCAGATGCTATTTGTTCTAATTTGTCTCATATTCAAGCATGTTTTGCCAACTTTGGAAATGTAAAGGCATTAATAAGAATGAAGAATTTGGTGTCCCTAAGTATTGGCTCTAATGAAAGTGAGTTAAAGTTGAGCGAGTGAGAAAAAAAAATGTCTAGAAATGCCATACAGCATTGGTGCCAGAACAGTGGGACCAAAATATGTTCATCTGTAATGGAGCTTGGCAGTGGAATGACAGCATCAGTTATCATGAGTGGAAAAAATATATATATATATATATATATATATATAAATGTACGTACAAAAGTATTATTGATGGGGGAGGAAAACCCCTCTTCTCTGTCTTTCCTCTGGTGTCTCTCTCAATTTCTGGAATGTTCATCATCCCCAGTGTCTCTGGCTCCTGCAGAGCTTCAGTGTGTCCGGAGGAATTAACAGACCAAGACCTCTGCCACCAGAGACAAGCCCTCAAGCCCTCACAAGAATAACAGTGTGTTTGGATGCTTGAGCGAGGAGAAGAAAAAAAAGAGAGAAATTCCCAGGAGCAGTCCAGACAGTTCACACAAAGAGACACAGACTAGACTTCTCTCACCATCCTCCAATTACTGGCTTTGCATATTTTGTTATCATACGTATATGTGTGTGCTTGTTTTAGTGCATGTCTCATCTCATCCCTGTAAGCCATTTAATAAGGAGACCCTAAGATGGAAGAAGAAAGGAAAGGTGTGGTTGAGCATGTTTACTGTACCTAGAGGTGTGTTCTTTACAGTGCGTGTAAGTCGTATCAAAAATGTCTTTAGGAAATATTTACTAGCATCCTTGCTTCTCCCTCAGTGTTGTAACTAGCTGTATGTAGCAGTGCTACTAACTTAACTTTTCAGTAGCGTGACATTAGCTCAGCTATTCTCAAAATAGAGTAAATTTTCCTGTAACAAGCTACTTTTTTCCAACATTTTGCGGGCATAGCATGACTTAACTCTCCATTGCTGTTATGCTTTATGTCGCAGTGCATTATTCTAACAGCCTAACAACTAAGCAAGATGTATTTAAATCAAAATGAATTCCAAATTGACTGAATTTGCTTTCTTAATAGATGTTCCTGGTGTAATTCCAATTTTTTTTTTTTTTTGGTAATGTTTTAGTAAAATGTCACATCTTGCTAATACTGCTAACCAATAGCAAAATGGTTACATAGGCTTCCACTCCTTTTGGAAAACTCCCATTCAGTTACTATTCTTGTATGCAACTCTGACCTTTTAATTTAATAATTCTCAATGGATAAAACTTAGTCTGGCATTTATTCTCCTTGAATATTCTGTGGGTTAGAAATATATCACATTATGGAAGTGGAAAAATGGTGTAATGACCTTTAACTTGACTTAAACCCTAATATAACGTTCTCTCTCTCTCTCTCTCTCTCTCTCTCTCTCTCTCTCTCTCTCTCTCTCTCTCAAACTTCAGGCACACTAAAAAGCGAATTGAAACAAATAAAATAAAACAAAAAAATATAAGACAAAAAATGTAAGAACTTAAAGCAAAATGCCTTTAAAATGGAGCTAAAAATAATTTTAAAAAGACAGATGGGAAAATCACATAAAATTACAAAAAAAACCCACTAAAATTACAATTAAAACTGGTAAAAGCTAACTGAAGCTATAATAGTATAATAATACAAGTATGATATTGCACTCAAGTAGCTAAACCTGACAACTAGCTGACGTAGCTAAAGTCATGGAAACAAACATTTCAAAGGTAAATATACAGTTTAACAGAAGAATACAATCAAATAAAAATTACCAATTCTTCTTGAGTTCCTGTGCAACATAATCTTGAACTAGCTTGCAGCTAAGCAAGCTCAAGTTTCAAAAGGAGCTTCCCCAACCCTGGTCTGCAAGAGGACATCAAAGCCTAAACTCATAAGCCTTGTTTGGCTGCTAACCAAAACCTATTGTGTGTTGTTGCAGGAGCATTTGCGTGGTAGTCAACCAAAGGCTTATCCTAGATAATGCACAAATATGCTTAAATATGCCCAAGTTTACTTTTAGATACTACTGTCATAAGTCGAGCAACATCTGCATGGTGAGGACACAGTTTGCGTGTGAACGCAGCCGAAGAGGTCAATACCATTGATGCTGTGCAGCTATCAAGAGATGCTGCAATCAGCATGAAAATAAAGCTTTGTTTTGATATCTATGATCTGACACTCAAGCAGGAACATGCTTACATGTGTGTACTGCAGTGTGGAATGCTCTTGCTCTCATGAACAGTGTAGTAGCTTTATCTGCATTGTGCAAGGCCAAAGTCTCTATCATACTGCTTTTGCACGTGCACAGGTATTGACTATCATTAGTACAGTCATAAGTGGAACTTGGTAATGGTGCATATTTATAGCTAGGGATTTGTACAAACCCTAAAGCCCAGTGTATGCTTATAGATTTTCATTGTGTACTCCGTTTGATTGTGTACATGAACATAGGCTTCAGGGTGCATTGTGAGCTGAGCATACAAATATGCACAATTCTCAGAGTTTAGCATGGTAATATGAATGGCAATTGTTTTTACAATTTTACAGTTTTAATGCTACCTTACTGCTGCTGCAGCAGAGCGAGTCCCGAGACTTGCTACTGTCAATGCATCCACAGACATGCTGCTCTGAGCATGTAGGAAATACCGGCACTGAACAAATAATACATGAAATAACCCCCATTTTAAACATACATGAAATCCCCCTCTAGCAGATCTATACAGGTGGAGCTGGGGATGGTGGAGGGTTTCTGACGCACTGCTACTGCAACAGCAAGCACTAGCCAAGTATTTTAATGTTGAGCAACAAGCTCACCGGCTGCAGATGTAAAAGAAACCAGTTATCTTCACCATGTGAATAATGAAATCATTATGTCAGATTTAGTTAGAACCTTTCGGCCTGTGACATCTAGGGTTTCATGACAGGACCAGGGACCTCATGTATAAATCATTAGTGTACATTTCATCCTAAAATCTTTAATTGCATACAGTACAGATATATAAGCATACATGCCATGTAATTATACTTTGATACCTTTGATGATACATTAGGTTTGATAGAAACCATCTAGAACACCCTTAATGGGGTCCTGTTATGTTCTTTTACAAAGTCTTGATTTTGTTTTGGGGTGTACTAGAACATGCTCTCATGCTTGGTAGTTCAAAAACTTTTTCACAAACCGGTAATTTACATTATCACAACACCTTTCTCCCTGACATAAATGGTTTTGGGTTCGATGAAAGCTTGCCTTCCGGAAAACGAAATGTGTTGTGAATGGTTAGCTGTCCCAGTGCATTGTAATTGGGCCCCTTTCCAAAGCAGCAAGTTCTCAAGCTGTCTGCTCTGGTATAGTTAAGGATGCCGGCAATATTGCTATATCAATTGGAGCCGGATTCAGACCCTGAGACCCACTACAGATATGTTAGCATACATGTAAAAACCAAAGTATACTGGGTCCCACTTTATATTAGGTGGCCTTAACTACTATGTACTTAAATAAAAACTAAGTACAATGTACTTATTGTGTTCATATTGTATTGTAAAACACTTTTGTTGCTATTGAGGTGGGATGGGGTAAGGTTAGGGAGAGGGTTGGAGGTATGGGTAAGTTTAAGGGTGGGTTAAGGTGTAAAGTATGGGTCAACAGTGTAATTATAAATGTAATTACAGAAATTAAATACAGATGTAATTACATGTAGTTTTTTTAATATAAGTACAATGTAAAAACATGTATGTATAGAATAAGTACATTGTACTAAATTATTAATTAAAATGTAAGTACATAGTAGTTAAGGCCACTTAATATAAAGTGGGTCCGTATACTGAAATAATGGAAACTGCAAAATGTTCTAGGTGTGGAAAATTTATTGGGTGTAAATATACAATTTCTCAGAAAAAATACAAAATAAATAATTGCATTTGCACTAGAAATTGTAGCTCTTTCTCTACCAAAGCTATAAGGATTAAACGGGTATTTTAAAGTTGATTTCTAGAGTTTTTCTTTATTCACTCACACAAGCGATCAACAACGTGGGCGTCTGTTTTTGTTGCATCTCCAGTCATTTTTTTAATGTTTTTAAAATCCTTCAGCTTCATTATCTACTGTTAAATGGTCCAGAAAAGTCCCCACTTGTGGACAAACTAATTATTGCTAAAAAGTATATAAAGTGTGCATGGTTCTGAAAAATCGGGCTGGCGCCAAATCCCCTCACGAAAGTAGAAAGCCATCGTGTTTACAACTGTGATGACGAATCAACCAAACACTGGATTTTCAAAAGTATGTCAAATATTTAAAGTTTGCGGCACAGAATCTTTAAAATATGTCCGTGAGTTTTACACACTGTTCTTGTCTGTTACAGCGGCAGCATTTCCACACCTCGAAACGTAACGGTGAACAAAACGAACTGTGATTGGTTGTTTCACATGATGGTCAAATGGCCTCATAGGCGGCCTTGGCCAATGAAAGCTACCATAGATTCCAGCACTACAGCCGTCAGTCTGAAGGTCTGGCTACACGAGACTATATTTCCTCCAAAGTAGTTTTAGACAAGAAATTGCTCATACTTAAATCCCCACCCCATCTCGTCACCAAAATAACCATATATAAAGCTTACAATGCCTACTTTCATAACAAATAACCTCATCTGCCCATTATTTCCATATGCATATTCCCATCCAGAAAATTGTGTAGACATATGAATGCCCATTTTTTGAATATGCTATATTGAATTGTAACCCATAAATGACATGGTTGGGAATATCCATGGGAATTTTTATGCAGATGAGGATGTGCATATTAAAACTAAGCGTTGTAAACTCCATATATGGTTATTTTGGGGAGGAGACAGGCAGAGATTATACATCAGGCTAATCTATGAGATGTTTTATAGATCAAGCTGAAGCATATAGATAAATGCTTTCCTGTTTTCCATTTTGATTCCTTATCTTCTATGCTTTTCTTCTTCTGTATATGCTAAAACAAAGGCTCTTTCTTTCAATGCTTCCCCCCCAGCTCTCTGTCTGCCTCTGTTGTATTTTTTCCCATGTCCTTGATCTTGTGTGTAAGATTAGCAGTCGTCGTGGCATTGTTCCGTTTATCATTGAGCAGATGTGCCGAGCACTGCTGAGTGGCCCACATCTTCCTCTCTCCTTCCTCTTCCCTCTTCCTCTGAGTGACAGTGATGAAGGTATTCGGGTAAACAGGACTCTGTGTTGATGGATGGGTCAGCAAGCAGCTGGTGTGTGAGATCAGCGGCAGCCGTATGACAAGCACCTGCAAAAGTCTCAGGGGAAACAAGCAGCAAACACACACTTGTTCATTCTTCTAATCTATATTTACAGGAGTTTCTGTCCATGTTGATTCGTTTTAAACCTGTATCATGTACTTTCTTCAATGGGGTGCTAAAATAGAGATTTTGAATAATGTTCACGCTGCTCTTTTCCATACAATAAATACACATTTATGGTTTGATTTCATATGATTTTTGAATGTATCTGAAAAAAGTTTTATATGCTCACAAATGCAGTTTATTTAATAAAAAATGCAGTAAAAAGTTATATAGTAAAAAGTTTTGGCACCGACATAAATATTGGAATAATTTATTAAAATAAGTGTTTTCTATTGGAACTGGAAGCAGAATTTTCAGCAAGATTACTTCAGTTTTCAGTGTCACATGATACTTCATATATCTGTGGAAACAGGATTTTATTTTATTTTACTTTTTTAAATAGAATATTACAAATACAATGTTTTGTAGTGGTATAAATGTATAATATAATATTTACTCGGAATAACTTAATAATAGCACCTAATTTCAGTAGCATGTGTTGAAATATGGTGCATGAAGACAATGTGCTTAAATCTCTTTTTGTTTCATGCGTAAATCATACACTTAATATAAAAAAACCAATACCACTAAATAATGACAGAAAATAATTGTAGGTGAATTATAGTCTTGCGTAAATAATTTCCTCAATTTATTGACAATTACATTTGACAAGCCTCGCATCTGTTTTGATGCCACACCTGTTTTTCTGTTCTCATTACGATGAATGCCATTATTCTCAGAAAACACACTACAGTAGCCTACATGCATCAGTGCAATGCATTATTATCAATGAAAGGTGTTTTAGGCCACTTGACGAAAATCACGATTTGCCTGGGTTGGTTTGGGGATTTTTTTTACACGTGCGATTAGTGCAATTAGCAACGCGGTCACGAGCACTGTGCGAAGAGTATTGTCTGAGTTTTATCGCTCATCCGCAGTGTGTTACAGAGAGGAAAGAGAAAGGCGTGAAAGCGCAGTGTTACTCACTGGAATAATGAGGTCATTTTTGTCTGATCACACAATGCTTGCAGTCGTTAAGATGAAGCACTTTTGGCGGGAAGAGACAGTATTGTTCTCACTTTAGTGTTTACCGTGTGTGTGTGTGTGTGTGTGTGGGAGAGAGAGAGATAACTACAGCTAGGTGACATCAGCAGCACAGAGAAAACCCCTCATTAGGGAGTGATTCATCTTATTAGTAGCATTTCAAAAATGCAGCACGGGCAGTAGGGCCTAAAGAAAGGTTACTCGCAGTCAGCTGATGACGGCGAGCTTAAACACACAGACAAACACACGCACATGGCCACACACCTGTGCAGGTGGGCTTTTTGAGCGGCTTCATTTGAAGCCTGGTCAGATCCGACCACAATAATAGATCAAAGGTCTCGCTTCAAAGCGTTCAAAAATAAAGTGCGTACGTGTGAAAAAGAAAAGAAAGAAGCCGTGATGGCGGTACAAACATTGCTTTCTAAAGACAGGTGCATTGATGAGAATATATATATATGTCAAAATGATCTTTCTCACAGTACGTGTGGGCGATGTAGGCCCTATTGATCATTTCTAAAAGATTCTATGTGTTTGATGATATTTTAAAACACCTTACATTACTTGAGAGTGTATGCGAGTGTGAAGACTATAGCATCTCTTAACTGGCCATTTCAAGAACTCAAGATTCAACTATACACTTGCAGCATCACTTAGAAATGTTCATGGAAATCCCTCTGCACTTTAAAATCATAGTAGAAAAAAAGATATATTGATGCAATTATTGCTTATTAGCATTTATTGTGATATTGGGCAATTCAAATTACACTTTAAAAAAAATATATATATATATTTTACGTTTTGCTTTAAACATTTTGCATTCTTTAAAAAAAATGGTTGTTTGGTCAACCTAAAAAAAAAAAAACATTTATGCCTTTATGATTAAAAACTGAAATATAGGCCAACACAAATATCATAAATAAATAAATGTAACATTTTTTTAATAAAATACAAAAAGTAGTATAAAATATACAATATTATTTAATGATTTAGTTAATGTGCCTAAGAATGTAGGCTTTTAAATGGATGTAAAAAATATAACTTTAGAATATGTAAAATATATAAAAGAATATATAAAGTTAGCTGGTTCTAAAGTTCTAAAAATGCAGTAAAATGTTGACCTAGTCAAATATTGTCAGTTGGCGTAAAATTAATTTGCCAGATTTATTAGACATATAACAGATATATGTTTTATCTTTTACTTTATATTTTTAATAAGCACACTGTATCTAGTGAAAAAAATCTATATTTTGGTGTAAGCATGAACCTCTAAGATCTGTAAGACCAGAGAATCCTCAAATGACAGTGTAAGTGTATTTATGTTGAGATTGAGCGATGAGAGCACAAGTCTGTGCCTGTGAGTGTGAGATGGAATGACTTACAGTAACAGCCAGTTACAATAGTATGAAAATACTTTTCTAATAGTCTTCAATCTCAAACTATCCTTATGATCAGTTTTGGACATTTTTCGACACATAAATGGGTGAAAGACAGTAATCAGGCTTGATTTTTTAATACCTGACAAAAGCCAGTCATATAGGAATCACTCTCTCCCCGATATTACTAATATTTTTGAAGGTATAATTCGTTGCTTTTTTATCAGTCCAGTCATGCGTAGCTGGTATATCTTAGATAAACCAGGTTGGGTTTAACCGCACAGGTTATCTTTGAACTGAACACCTGTTGGTACTTTAAAGGCTTGCAGGTGAGTGGAGATGAAGGGGTGGTATGAGACGAGGAAGGAGAATGTGTGTGTAATGTTGGCAGTAATTGTCTCTTTGGCCTCGTGCCTGGTTTGTAATGGCTGCTGCTCTATAATGGCACTACAGCAGTTAGAGCCAGTGAATGAGGACATACTGTTACTGTAAATATCATAAAACAGAGCAGATAACTGGCAGTGCTCTTCAGTACGAGCTGGCGGGGAGAGCATTGTTTCCTGCTTCCTCTGTATTATGACTAGACATTAAACTCTCAGGGTCTTTCACACACTCCTACACACATTTGTGTACAAACACAATCTCTTATGTCTGGATTGCATGTGTTGATAAGTTAGGAAACTCGAGAACATGCCTCAAATGTAATTTGAAAAAATCATTTAAATCTTAATATAGGTTACATTTTTATAAACATGCTGGAAAGGCAGTGAAATTCTTGATGAATTGCGCTCTCTTGTGGCTGTAGATTACCATGCATAAAGCTCTTAAAATCATTAGATCATTTTCTTCTTTTCAGTTACTAAACTGATCTTCATAAACAGTTTAGTAGGAACTAATTTGCAAACACTCAAAAAGGAGTTTGCTTGTTCAACAACACAATTGTGTAATTTTTTTGTCATAATTCACTTTCATTGTGTTTCATCCAAATAAATCTGTAAAATTTAACTTCATAATTTTATGCTGGGACTACATGAATCATTTTTATTAACTTAATCGACTTAGCTTTAAAACACTTATTTTTTTTAAATGCATGTTGGTTGTTTGGAATTATATGTTAAAAAGCAAAATTAACTGTACCATTTTTTGTACAATTTTTAGCTTTGTTAATATAATGTAATATGTATTTTAAATGACATGATCATATTAAAGCAAAAATGATCAAATTAAATGAGTTCAATGTGTACATACGTTTTGAGTCCATGTATGTTTACGTTTTTATGTTAAAATAGAAAATTAAATCTTGAATCATTTCAAATCTTTCTGTTGTCAGATTTAAGACTGAGCTGATTTTTGATAAATGTCAGTGTATTACCGTGTATGAAAGCACAAGTCAAAATTATGATAACTTGATAAAACAAACTAAAATAAGTGTAAAGTAACAATTTAATAAAACATGCCCAAAACCTGGTAACATACTGTATATATAACTGAACTTTTTGCATTCAGTCGAAAAGGTCTGTTTCAGGTCTTGTGATTCACATACATACATTATATATATATATAAAATATAACAGCATAGTTCTGTAACATTTCTATTAACGATATGCAGTATAATATGACCTCAAAGTATTATATTGAGCTTTATTTTTAACCCTCTCAGGCTCAAATTAAGTTTTAGTAACTTAGTAACTTTAGTAACCTTTAGTAAAGTTTTTAGTACTCCAGATACATAAAATATGTATCTGGAGTAATAAGGTTTTTAGTTTTTAACTGTTGCAAATCTGCAACGCCTGCCTTGAGAGGGTTAATACAGATTTGATGCAGTATTGTCATTAGAGTGTTTAGAGAATAACATTTGTGAGGCGTCTCTCAAATCTGACAACAACTCTTTGTCAGTGCTGCTGGGAAGCTCTTCAGCTCAACACATTTCACCTTCAGAGCAGATCCACGAACACATTCAGACTCGGCTGGCCAGCGCTCGACCCATGTGTCCTTACCTAGCATATACAGGTACCTGAGAGAGAAAATGCAAATGAACTGTGCCAAAAGAAAAAAACACTTTTGGGGTGTTTAGTGCTATTATGCAATACTCACTTGTTGGTTGTGCTCCCTGCTTGTGAAACATCAGCAGTCCGTCCAATGATCAGATAGTCCTGACCCTCTCTCAAACCAAGCCCTCTCCTACAGCTTGCATGTGATAGAAACACCCTCTTGTCATTTTTTTTCAAACCAGCTTCTGACCCTGCATGGACAAATAAACGCATAAACATGGCATGTGCGTGACGCTGCTCCTATTAAGCGCTGTTAGAAGTGAATTAATTTATTCAGCATTTCGACACTTCCATTAGGATGCGTTAAATTTGACAAAGCAGTTTAATAAAGGATGTATTGATCTTGTGAATTTGCAAATTTTACTACACTTTTAATTGGCTGTTACAAAGTTTGTTGGGAATATTACACAACACTGATCCTTAAACAATGCATTGGCGAAAAACGCACACATTTTGGACCAATTTCAAATCATGATATTATCGTCTGCCACAAATACTGCCTAATCAAAAAACAGATTTTTTTGCACTTTTTACGGTACCAGTATTTTAAATTGGCCTTTGAACTTGGCTTTATTGAATGGCAAAAAAGCCTTACCTTGTCAAAGCACTGACAGAATCCATTGATCTAATGGCATTCTGAATGCTCCAAATGCAAACTTTGCATGCAACCATCAGGCAGCAATTCACAGCACCCTGATCCAATGGCATACAGGCATTGTCAGAATGACAGTACTGTAGACCACTGATGTTGTCCAGTGGGGGCGGGCGGCAATCATTCACTCTAAAAAATGCTGGATTATTTTTTAAGACAAATGCTGGGTTCAGCCTGTTTGGTCATTTTATTGGGTTGTTTTTAATATTCTTACCCGGGTGCTGTTTTTTTTTTTTTTTTTTACCCAAATGCTGGGTTCAGCTTGTCTGGTCATTTTATTGGGTTATTTTTTATATTTTTACCCAGGTGCAGAGTAGTTTTTCCTAAGTTGCTGGGACATTTTTAACACCGGGTTATTTTTCTCTACCCAACCGCTGAGCTGAGCCTCTCTGATGAAATGATTCAGCTGCTGAGTTACAGTCAGAGTCTTTTGTCCACTACAGGAGAGAGCAGATCTCAGAATCGCCACCGCCAATTTGGTGCAGTCTGTCCTGGAATAGAGGTTTTTAAACATTTTATTTAATTTATTAAAATTATATTATATTATTATTTTTATGCGATGCAACATAAGGATGACATCATGTCAGTCACTTTGCTCAGCAGCGGTAGTTTTGCACGATGGAAGCACCTATTGACTCAGCCTTATACTGAGTTTAATTTATTTTGAGATTAAAAATATTCTCCAATCTCAATACTGTTCTTTTATTGGCAGGTTTTGGAGTCAGTCGCAGCATCTTTCAGCTACAAGCAAAATGAGGTTCCAGTTCCTCCAGCAAACAGCAGCCCTTAACTGCCTCAAATTTTGGTGACACACCGGTCCATTTCGGTAAAACAGTGGAAACAGAGAACGGTTGAATACACTTAAATTAAAATAAAAAAATGTATTTCTAAAATGCTTGTTAAATGAGTTTAAACGTATGTAATATTGTAAAATATGCTGTATTCACACAAATAAATTCATTTTGTCTTAACGGCTACAGACCTGTGGCTCTAACGTCTGTCGTCATGAAGTCGTTTGAAAAACTGGTTCTGGCTTATCTGAAGGACATCACTGGACACAACTGGACCCCCTGCAGTTTTCTTACCGAGCAAACAGGTCCATGGATGATGCAATCAACATGGGATTGCACTTCATCCTGCAACATCTGGACAAAACAGGGACTTATGTGAGGATCCTATTTGTGGACTTTAGTTCGGCTTTCAACACCATCATCCCAACAGCCCTTCAGACCAAACTGACCCAGCTTTCTGTTCCTAGCTCTATCTGTCAGTGGATCACCAGCTTTCTGAAAGATAGGCAATAGTTAGTGAGACTGGGGAAATACACATCAAACAGCTGCTCCACCAACACTGGTGCCCCTCAGGGATGTGTTCTCTCCCCTCTGCTCTTCTCCCTGTACACCAACGACTGCACCTCTAAAGACCCCTCTGTCAAGCTCCTGAAGTTTGCAGACGACACTACAGTCATCTGCCTCATCCAGGACGGTGATGAGTCTGCTTACAGACAAGAGGTTGAGCAGCTGGCTGTCTGGTGCAGTTTTAACAACCTGGAGCTGAACACGCTCAAAACAGTGGAGATGATCGTGGACTTTAGGAGAAACCCTCCTGCACTTTCCCCACTCACCATCATGAACAGCACTGTGACTGCAGTGGAGTCATTCAGATTCCTGGGAACCACCATCTCTCAGGACCTGAAGTGGGACATTCACATTGACTCCATTGTGAAAAAGGCCCAGCAAAGGTTGTACTTCCTTCGCCAGCTGAGGAAGTTTAACCTGCACAGGAGCTGCTGAAACAGTTCTACTCAGCCGTCATTGAGTCTGTCCTGTGTACTTCAATAACTGTCTGGTTTGGTTCAGCAACAAAATCAGACATCAGAAGACTACAGAGAACTGTTCGGGCAGCTGAAAGGATTATTGGTGCTCCCCTGCCCACCCTTCAAGAACTGTATACATCCAGAGTGAGGAAAAGGGCTCAGAAAATCACTCTGGATCCCTCACATCTTGAACTTTTGCCATCTGGCCGGCGCCTCAGAGCCGCAAAATACCAGAACAGTCAGGCACAAGAACAGTTTCTTCCCCCAGGCAATTTACCTCATGAACAGTTAAATGTTCCCCACTTATGCTTATGCAATAAAAAATGTGCAATATGCTTATATTTATTTATTACCCCTCCATTCTAGTACATCCCTGCATCTTACTCCATCCTATTCCATTATCATTTATAGCACAATTGTTTATACACTTATTTATTTGCCTAATATTTTATTATTTTTTTTGTCTGTGTGTTGGTGTCTCTGTGTACTTGGAAGCTTATGTCACTAAAACAAATTATTTGTATGCGCAAGCATACTTGGCAATAAAGCTCTTTCTGATTCTTATTTTGTACATGGGTGTTCTTGCTTCATAATAAATGTTCATCTTTTGATTATTGTTGTTGCCTATAGTAATTCTATGTGTAATTTTTAATTTCCAGCCCATTTTAAGCCAGCAATATAGTAATTGTTAAATAACAAATGAATTAAATAAAACAATCCAGCATGGTGGGTAAAAACTTTTAACCCAACCAGCTGGGTCAAAATAACCCAGCATGTGATCCTTTCTCTCCAATATTTATTCAGCACTGGGTTGTTTTTAACCCAGCATTTTTTAGAGTGATACTGTGCCACTCATTATCACACCCTGCTAAAATGTAGTGCAAGTATGTTTGCTCACTGGCACCCCCTCCTGGTGGTGGCGCCCTAGGTGACTTACCCTTTTGAATAATTTGGACAATCTTCATCTCGTACTGATCGTAGTGACACCTCTTTACACTGATCAGTTTAACCTTGTAGACTTAAGAGAAGACACCAATTAAACCAATTTATTGCCCAACCCCCCACCACACACCACAATTGATATTCACCATAACGTCTTCCTTTGCATGCAATTCGTTTCCACCTGTTTTTTCCAGAATACATATTTTCTGGTTTTTGTTCACAGCAGTTACCTGTGCAGAAAAATTAAAAAGCTAGGATTATATGTATAAAAAAATGCACATACATTTTTATGAGTAAAAACAAAAAAGTAATATTAAAGGATTCATTCACTTATAAAATATAAAAAATACCATGGTTTGCAAGGGATAGTTTTAAAGCTTTTCCGAGATTATACAAAAAAATATATACCAATACTACACATATAAATACTATGTTATAATTTGCCAATTTAACATGTGCAAAGTGAAAGAAAGCAGCAGAAACAAACCCTGTGAGCAGCGACACACATTATTTTTGCAGATATAATCCAGTTTTTTTTTATCTTCAGGAGGAGAGTAGTACCTGCTACAATTTTTATCTGAAACATCAGAGACCTTAGTTAGCATTCATCACATAAAACATCTTAAAAATGTAAGTCTTCACAGCAAAGCAATCAATTAGCAAACACCACTAATAATGCAACCCTGATGAATCATCATATTCTTACTAGGGCTGGGTTGACAATCTTGATTTAAGTCTTAAAATCAATAGGTGTTCTTTTTGATAAATCAACATTGATTCCAGCCCTATAAGAGCCCCATGGCTACAAGACGGTTGGATCGTCTTGTGTTGTACCAAGGGGTAGGTACTCTTTAGAAATATTAGAGATGGGGGTATTAAAATAAAAAAAAGTGTTTCATACCAGTTAACTTTTAAGTATGCCATAAACAGAAGAATATTTCAACCTTATTTTTTACAGTAGATTTCCGGCAACCACAGCTGCCAGTTTTTTTACCATAAATTGTACAGGATTTTTTTTTTCACAGTGTATATTTTCTATCACACAACCATCTGCTAATTTCTCAGCATAAGAAAACGTCTGTTTTCCGTCTTTTAGTCTACGGGTTTGTATCTGTTTTCTAAAAGACTGCATTGGCTTAAAAACTTTTAAGCTTTAATCTTTTTGACTATTTTACACTTTAAACTACATCAAACCTAACCTTCAAACGTCAAGCTTTTAAATTGGAAGTTAAGCAGTCAGTCAACTTTACATTTTATTACATATTTAATAAATGTATTATTCAATTAATTGATTTCTCAATTCGAACAGCTGTCTTTAGTCATTTTCAAAAAACATTGGATTTAATTTAAAGTTTCACAATTTGAGTTGAATTACTGAATTATTGAGATACACCTGTAAATTTTTTTTGCCTTCACACACATGCATTCTCCTTTTACATATATATTTCTACCTTTTTTATTTTTTTGGTATCCATTACTTCCTGTTTAAGCAGGAAGTCACTCTCAGACCAGGAAATACATGTAGAAGACTTGCTCAGCTCTTCCTCACAATTTTACAATGATGCCATTCAAAATCATCCTGTACATATTTTAAGTTTTTTACTTTAACAAATCATTATGTTACCTACGTATTCTGCAGATCTGTATACAAGTGTTATGATACTCATTTTGATCGTATTGACAGGGCTTAACAGTAAGGACATTTTCTACTTGCCTGGTTTGACCAGTGGTTTAAATTTTTTACTTGCCCTGGCAAAATTTTCACAGGCCTTGCCACAATCAATAAATGAGTAAATAAGACTTATTGTTTTCATTGTTGACATTGTATTGTAATAAATTATAACACTTTTGCATAAATAGGTACAGTAGTTCAAAGATCAAACTGAAATGAACCATGCTTTTTCAGGTCTTTCAGGCAGGGCTAACTATTCCAGTTAAGGATGCACTAATCAGGATTTTACGTGACCAATTCCAATTGCTGATTTTATTTATTTATTTTACAATCACAAGAGCTGATTCCCATAGCCATTGCCAAGTGGTTAATACAAATTTATTTAGTTCTTCTTCTTATTATTATTTATTAAATGTTTATTTTACTCTGTTACTGGCTAAACTAACCTTATAATAAGTTTTTAAAAGTTTTTTTTTCTTATAAAAATATATGCAACATGAAGCAACTGCACAAAACAAAACCGTCTGGGCTGAATGAATATTTTATTATTACTCTTTGTTATTCGTTTTATTACCTTAATTATATGTATGTCTGCACTATGTTTGTACTTTGTGTACTGGAAGCTCCTGACACCAAGATGAATTCCTGTGTGTTAACACTTGGCAATAAAGATCTTTCTGATTCTGATGAAAATGCAAATTCAATCTCTGACAGCATGGGGGTCTTATAGAACACTAACAGCGTTTCCTGGTTTTGTTGCTGTTGGCCTACGAACAGAGCTGGGTAGTCACGGATTACATGTAATCTGGGTTACGTAATCAGATTCCAAAACTCAAGTAAACTACTTTTTAAAATACTCATAATCAGACTACAGTTACTTTTTTTTATGGATTACATGATTACATATTATTTACACAATGGTAATAAGTCGTTCACAAATCATTGATTCTCCTAAGTTTCTTTTTTTTTTTTACGTTTATATTTTTTCCTAATAAACCTGCCGTCCGTGATTCTTCGAGTTTTTCCGGTGGAGAGGGGGAGGGGTGTCAGAATCAGCTCAGAAGAAATCAGCAACAAGATAATGAAAAATGGAGGGAAACGCAGCATTTAATCACTGGATGTTCAGACATCATTTAATTTTTTTTAAAGACATGGCAAAATGTCACTATTCAGTGTAAACTCTGCCTGCCATGGATTAATTTGCTGTCAATGGAAATCTTTGACCTACTAAAGTTATTGCTGAGAATTTCATGTCCTTTGTTATATTTTTGTAATAGATATTCTTCATTGTTACTACCTTATGCACTTCAAATGTTTTGAGATGAAATATTTGACCTGGAAATGGTCTTTATATATTAGCCAGGGCTCGACATTAACGCTTGTCTGGGACAAGTGGATTTTGTGAAGGGGCAAGTGAAAGAGAATTTTACTTACCCGACCGGACAAGTAACCTGATCAAAATTTTAACAACAAAAAATAACTGGTGCATCACCGAAACTTTGAAGAGAATGATTCTGATTTTATTACTTTCAGTGTAAACGGTGCCTAATAACAGATAATGTATTGACAATATAAAGGTTCAGTCAGTTGAGGCTCATGCAGTCTGTCTGACTCGTGGAGAAATCAACACTATAGCTAAAAACAGCACACACAAAGAATAAAATGCGATACAAAAAATATAAATATTCTGTATAATATGTTCAACATCACACGACCAGGATTGATGTTTTTCCGACTTTCAGCTCGATTGCAAATGTAATATTGTTTTTTTTTTTTACATCAGTTAAATAAACAAGTAATATTAACTGACTTACATTTAAGAGACATTGTGGATTTTTACTTCATTTAAAAAACAATAATTCTAAGCAAAGCCAAAGCAGAACAGTCGCGCATCTCCGAGCAACAGACTTTTGTTACTAAATGATTCATTTTTAAACGAGTCAATGATGCCGTGAGCCATTTATAAAACGGTAATCTCCTTCATTTATTGAATGAATCAGCCGTTTGAATGAATCGGTTGAATCAATGATTCACTCATTAAGACAGTGACTTGTCACCCCCTACTGGTGGTTTAATATCATATTTAAAAGTATCATTGCAACATTTCATATTTTGTATGTCAAAAAAGTAAAACATTAATCTAATAACATAATTTATTAATTTGGAAAGATGGAGTTTGTTGATATTGATTTCATTTTAATAATAATAACAACCTTAATGTCTTATTATTCTAACATAATGTATTGATCACATGTGAGAATTCAACATATATGTAGACATCTACATTTAATCAGTTTAGGAAAATATTTTCCTTTATAAAGTTAAAGTTAAAATGTTAAAGTTAAAAACAATTTTTTTTGCCCCGGACAAGCATACTTTTTTACTCGGACAAGTGAATGATTGATTTACTTGTCCGAAGGACAAGCTCATGTAAAAGCTTAATGTGGAGCCCTGTATTAGCAATGTTATCGCTGTGACTTTCATCCTCTTTAATATTCATTTTTGTAATGTTTGTTATTGTTTGTCTTTTCCTCGTTGTTACTTTGCACTCAAAATGGTTTGAGATGGATAGAAATGTCATCGTTGAGTGAGTTTAGTCATTTTCAAAATTGACGTTTGCAGTGTAGCTATATTGTTAGATGTTTTTTCATTGATACAGTCATATACACGTTTAGTTTTTTTTTTTCTTTTCTATTAGATTAAATATTTTACCTAGTAGTGATATTGCTGTGAATTTCATGTTTTTCAATATTGGTTTTCAAAATGTACTTAATTATAAGTGAATATGCTTTAAAATCATAAGATGTGATTTTTTTTTTTCAGTGTTACTAGCAAACTCTAACAGCAAGGTAAAATAGTGTTAGTATTTTCTAAGTATTAACTGTCCATATATTGCACTTGACAAATAAGCTATTGTGGCTATTGTGTTTTTTTTTTTTTTTTTTTGCTGAATATTTTATATATTTAAATATATTTTTAAAAAAGTACAAGATTAGGCTAACTGAATATATGTGATATCAAATAAGAGTTAGCACAAATGTAATCTAAATGTAATCCAAAAGTAATCATATTACGTAACCAAAAATGTGTAATCTAAGAGATTATATTATATTTAAAAAAAAAATTCATGTAATCTGTAATCAGTAACTGATTACAATTCATAAGTGATCTACCCAGCTCTGCCTATGAAGCACTGCACTAATTAACACTCCTTTAATGTGTATGTAACGACAATAAGAGGAAAAAGAAAAATGCCATTGAAACTTTTTGGAAGACCTCCTCAGAAATACATCCATATTCACTCCACCCTAATTCCATAATTATGGTTTTCTTTCAGTATTTCAATGAATTTGTTCAGTCTGGTACAGTATTTTCTCTGCTTGCGCGACTATTCTCTCCTCTTTGTGCCCGACTTCAGTGCCATAATATATCATGATGATCACTACGTTTGTGTTACCAAATTGCATCCTGTCAGGAATAACCTGCCCACTCTGTTTTTAACCTGGTTGTTTTTGATTACTGTCAGTTATGCAGGTGTTGCCAGATATTGAAAAAAAATAACAATCTAAAAAAAACAAAAAAAACTGCAATGAGTCCAAATCTTAAGTTATGGAAATAATAGAAAGATATCGCTGTCCCTAACATGCAACCTCCCACTTTATATATATATATACGTTGAAAGCTCAGCCAAGATGAAGGAACAGCTGATCATAGTTGTATATGCATTGCAATTTTGAAATAAATTTAGTAGCAGAGCTAGCCTACTGCAAGCGATTTTTAGAGCTGCAAATCCATGTATCCTTTGCTGAAATTTCCGCGTCTTCATGGAGAGAGCACGTCATTGTTGCTTAGCAAAGGCAGACGCCTCAGGGGCGCTTCTGCCCGAGCGCTTTGGAAAGGAGGAGAAAGACGCGCCCAGCGTTTTCCACGCGTTTTTAGGCGCGATATGTGAACGGCCCCTAAGGAGCTCACTCACTCAGCACGCGCTGAAGGCTCGTCGCAAAATGTCTAATGCATTCAACAGACCAGAAATAGAAGATCCTCCAATAACCAACAGGTCTGGCTATAATGGTGATGATAGAATGAATGGTAAATAGTAAGGTCTCATATCTGCGGCTATTATGTAAATGTAACGTAAATGTAGCCTACCAATCGCCGCGGTGATGTCTTTTGTCCTGTTTGAGTCAGTTGGAAATGTCTTGTCTAAATGCTGCGGGGATAGTTTGTTGCGTGTATGTTTCTCCTTTTTTTCGTCTTTTCCCAGATACTGACACACTAAGGTGATGTCGGCGTAAATGAGTTGACATGTTTCAAGTATTCCCGCTGGTGTTTTTTTATTTATTTTTTTTATTTTATTTTTTATTCCCGCTATTTTATTGTCATGTAGATGCGAAATACCGTTGTTTTTTTATCCACCACTCTCTTGCCATCACCATTAAAGCTTACAGGGAACCCAGAGTGCACCCAAACACCAGACCTGTTGGTTATTGGAGGATCTTCTATTTCAGGTCTGTTAAACGCATTGGCCACCGCGCACCGTGCATGAACTGCTCGCTCACTCAGCGCGTACTGAGTGAGCGAGCGCCTGACAGAGTAGCCTAACATAAACATATAAGTTGGTATTTTTTTCTTCTTCGGGGGTGCCAGGGGCGTTGCCTGTTACGTCGTTTGGGTTATTGGGCTACCTTGTTGAACGCATATCATTATATTTCACTTTTCTTTATTTTTTGCAAATATAATTAATTAGTCCAACGAACCGTTTGGTACATAATGCGTACCGCGTACCGAACCGAAAGCCTCGTATCCGAACGGTTCAATACGAATACGCGTATCGTTACACCCCTAATATATATATATATATATATATATATATATATATATATATATATATATATATATATATATATATATATATATGAATGGAGAATGTATGTGTGTGAGAGAGTAGAAATGTATGTATGTGAATGGAGAATGTATTTGGTGAAAGGAAAAATATATGTATGTGAAAGGAGAATGTATGTTTGTGTAGGAGTGGAAATGTATGCATGTGTAAGGAGAATGTAAGTGTGTGAAAGCAAAAATATATTTATGTGAAAGGAGAATGTAAGTGTGTAAGAGTGCCAGAATGAATTATGACTTGTACGGCCCCTCATACACATGATATATGCATATATTTGTATATATTTACAAATGATTCTAATCAAGACCAGAGGCTGTGAATCAGAATTGAATTGTGAATTCTGTGTCAATAACCAGCCCTAATTCATACTGATATTTACATTTTTTTAATGTTTCAATCACATTGGTGATTTAAAATAATGCATTAATTAATTCAGTCATGTTTATGTGGTTATTACAAATAACTACATCAGAGAGCAAAATTACAAAGTTACATAAAAAAAACTACAGTTTAAATTGAATGTGTGTACAAACCTTTGTTGTAGTACTTGTAAACTGTGACAGTAGAAGGCTGAAAGAGTCCCACTTTAAATTTCTGATGCAGTCTGAATGAGATCACATCTGTCTTAGTACTGGACACCTGTCACCAGAGACATACAGTATTTAATATTGCCTTTATTTACATGAACTATAAGTTCTGTTGCTAGGATACCTTAAACAAGTGAATTATAAGGGATTGTCTGTCGCTCAGGTTGTCCACCACTTGGAAGTTGCTGATGTAGCGATCCACTGAATTTGTAAGCTATGAAGGCAAGACATTATCAGTTATCCAAAACCAGCTATTGCTATCAAGATACAGCCTAAAGGTGTGGTCACAGTAAGATATTAAGTGGGTACGGATAGTATTCAGACCCCCTTAAATTTTTCACTCTTTGTTATATTGCAGAAATTTGCTAAAATCATTTAAGTTCATTTTTTCCTCAATGTACACACAACACCCCATTATTGACAGAAAAACACAGAATTTTTTACATTTTGCACATTTATTAAAAAAGAAAAACTTAAATATCACATGTTGTCATGTGGAGGGGTAAGGAGGAACTCAAGTTCAGACAGGATGTACTAAACACAGGATTTATTTACACAAAAAGGGGAAAACAAAACCCACAAGGGGGAAAACAATGACTAGGGCAGATACTAAATAACTTAACAAGACTGGGTAGACACGATAAACAAAGACTCGAAACACAAGAACACTAACTACAAATAAACAATAACAGGTCTCACAACGTCTTCTTCCAAGAGCAACACTATATCACAGGAACATGTAGAAACACATATCACAACGTGGAAACAATCACAATGAACCGTGTGCTTGTACACAAAACACGGGTCTGTCATTATCCTGCCTCAAGACTAGAGAAAAGTCAGGACATGAAGGCAGAATCATGACACACTTTCCTAAGTATTCAGACCCTTTGCTCAGTATTTAGTAGAAGAACCCTTTTGATCTAATACAGCCATGAGTCTTTTTGGGAAAGATGCAACAAGTTTTTCACACGTGGATTTGGGGATCTTCTGTCATTCCTCCTTGAAGATCATTTCCAGTTCTGTCAGGTTGAATGATAAATGTTGGTGGACAGCCATATTCAGGTCTCTCCAGAGATGCTCATTTGAGTTTAAGTCAGGGCCCTGGCTGGGCCATTCAAGAACAGTCACGGAGTTGTTGTAAAGCCACTCCTTCTTTATTTTAGCTGTGTGCTTAGGGTCATTGTCTTGTCGGAAGGTGAACATTCGGCCCAGTCTGAGGTCCTGAGCACTCTAGAGAAGGTTTTCGTCCAGGATATCCCTTTACTTGGCCGCATTAGGGGCCATTCACATATCGCATCTTTTGTGCGCGCAAGTTCATTATTTCCAATGTAGGCGCGCGGTATGCACGCTCATAATGGAAGCGACGCGCCCGTTTTTTCCAGGCGCGTCCGCACGGCGTTAAGTTAAAAACATTTCAACTTTTCAGAATGCCGCAAGCGCACCGCGGGTCATGTGACAAGAACTAACCAATCAGCTTCATCCTTTCCCGTAACAACGTTGAAAGCTCAGCCAAGATGAAGGAACAGCTGATCATAGTTGTATATGGATTGCAATTTTGAAATAAATTTAGTAGCAGAGCTACTGCAAGTGATTTTTAGAGCTGCAAATTCATTTATTCTTTGCTGAAATTTCCGCGTCTTCATGGAGAGAGCACATCATGGTTGCTTAGCAAAGGCAGACGCCTCAGGGGCGCTTCTGCCCGAGCGCTTTGGAAAGATGGAAAAAGCGGTGTGCCTATTGTTTTCCACGCTTTTTTAGGCACGATATGGGAACGGCCCCTTAATCTCTTTTTAACTCGATTGCAACCAGTCATCCTGTCCCTGCAGCTGAAAAACACCCCCGCAGCATGATGCTGCCACCACCATGCTTCTCTGTTGGGAGTGTATTGGACAGGTGATAAGCAGTGCCTGGTTTTCTCCAAACATACCAATTAGAATTAAAGCCAAATGTTCTATCTTGGTCTCATCAGACCAGAGAATCCTTACGGTATTTTTTAGCAAACTCCATGGGGGCTTTCATGTGTCTTGCACTGAGGAGAGGCTTCCGTCAGGCCACTCTGCCATAAAGCCCCAACTAGTGGAGGGCTGCAGTGATGGTTGACTTTCTACAACTTTCTCCCACTTCCCGACTGCATCTCTGGAGCTTATCCACAGTGATCTTTGGGTTCTTCTTTACCTCTCTCACCAAGACCCTTCTCCACCGATAGCTCAGTTTGGCCAGATGGCCAGCTCTAGGAAGGGTTCTGGTTGTCCCAAACGTCTTCCATTTTTCCATAATTCCAAGGATTATGGAGGCCAATGTGCTCTTAGGTACCTTAAGTGCAGCAGATGTTTTTTGTAACCTTGGCCAGATTTGTGCCTTGCCACAATTCTGTCTCTGGTCTCTGTCTCTGTCTTCAGGCAGTTCCTTTGACCTCATAATACTCATCTGCTCTGACATGCACTGTGAGCTGTAAGGTCTTATATAGACAGGGGTGTGGCTTTCCTAATCAAGTCCAATCAGTATAATCAAACACAGCTTGACACAAATGAAGGTGTAGAACCATCTCAAAGATGATTAGAATAAATGGACAGCACCTGAGTTAAATATATGAGTGTCATAGCAAAGGGTCTCAATTCTTAGGACCATGTGATATTTCAGTTTTACTTTTTTAATATATTTACAAAAATGTCAACAATTCTGTGTTTTTCTGTCAATATAGGGTGCTGTGTGTACATTAATTAGGGAAAAAAATGAACTTAAAGGATTTTAGCAAATGGCTGCAATATAACAAATAGGGAAAAATGTAAGGGGGTCTGAATACTTTCCATACCCACTGCATGATCGCTTATCTATCACCCAGGCCATGGCATTTTTATAGCATTGTTGCCTCCTGACTTGTTGCTCCCTGTTGTTTCTGAGGCTTGTCCTTTCTGATTGCAGAAAAATGGCTTAGCAGTCGTGTGTGTGTGTGTGTGTGAGAGAGAGAGAGACCATGTTACTTTTGATTGTGGTGAAAGCACATTTTAGGTTATATTGACACCTCGGCATCAGATTCAGTGTTGTTTGATCTAAAATGTCAATGCTGGACACCAGAGTCCAAAGCTTCTCTCCTATCTGTATCCCACAGAGCTGGGATAGTGGCTATGTGTCTACCTTCCATAACGTGTCAATGTCAAAACCCTAAACATTCTAACCTGTTCAGACATCAGTTTTGAGTGTGTGCAGAAATGCTGGAATGCTTTGGCAATACAAATGTAAAAAAAAATTGTCATGCCAATAAAAGGACCTAAAAACTGAAAACACAGAATCTAAGCATTCACCAAGATTATTATCTACCACACTATTTATATCCTTCATCAGTGGAACTGGAAGGGACTGCTAGCAAACTGGAGTAACTTGACATGCCCAGCCACTGGACCAAAGTGGTCTGAGTCTTTTAAAGTGTCAGGCTGAACAGAGCTTCCATCGCCTTAAGCTAAGTGGGGTAATGGACAGCAAGCACGAGAGATATTTTAAGGGTAGTCCCCGCTCAAGTGGACCTGACCCACTTCACTTCTTTTCTGGGTTGAGATCAGGTGGCTAGGTGACTGGGCTGACGTCCTTGGTCTCCATTAGGTTCATCTAAATTAATTAATAGCATCACCAGGTTGGCCACGGCCTTGCCAATTTCCTGATCTTTAAAGGCATCAGAATTCAAGCCAGACTTGTCTATTGTTCTGAAAAGTATGGATTGAAAAACTTTGAGCACCGGCATCATATGGAGCACTGAGCAAGCTTGGCCAGACATCAAATAAGCCCTGCCATCTAGAGTGGAGGTGGTCCTGAAGGGTTTGGATAGGTACACCACATGAGCCTTCAATCCCAGGGCCAATAAAGGGCAGAAATCCACAGCGACCACCGGGTAGGGTAGCTTGTCATAACCCTTGTGTTCAGTGCCATCAATGAAGGTGAGGGCAGAAGAAGTGGATAAATAAATGTACACTGAATTAGGGGCAACATGTCCTGGTAATTTCATTGTGAACTTCCAAGAAAAATTATCCCAGACTTTGCCAGGATGATCATTGACCGCATCCTGGCAGGTTTTACTCATCAGCCTCAATTTTAGCATGGAAATAAGCGGGGGTGGTCTAAGGGGGCTAAAGCCTAATTTTTTTCAGTAAAGACCTGAATGTTTAACTACTATGCCCATTAAGCATCATCCCTGATTCTTCATGTGCATTACAATCATTTCCAGAACCACAAATTTGCTCTTTGAACATCCAACATCATCTATTTACATTGTCATTCACTCCCAACAAGAACCGCCCACTGAGGCTCATACTTCTGAATGAATAGTAAATTGGCCAAACATTGATAAAATGTAACAGCAGCTGCTTCAGGTATCTGTAACTTATGTATTACTCATCACAGGAATACTGATCTTGCTTTAATCTTTTTGGCAGAAATGTACAGTATAACCAAATTTGTTAGTTTTGTATTTTGTTTCAGGTTGGTATCATCTGAGCTCATGTGAGGGGTTAGCATAATTTCTTAAGTTTTGGTCATCTCAGATCTTTGTAAGGATTGGATCCAGGCTGAGGCTTGTGTAGTGGCACAAACAGGGAGCAAGATATCACATTGTCACAAGTTTCTCCTATTGCTGCCGTAGCTTCCTCTACCCCAGATACGACTATGGCAAGGCTTGTAAATACTGGTATTGTAACTCCCCCTATACATTTTTAAAAACAGATTTGAAGCATTAATGAATGCTGGTGAGGAATCCCCAAATGTGATTAAACATGGAACGGACCAGCCAGCAGCTAACACTGCTACTAACAGGCCCTCAAGGTCGAGCAGACAGCGGCTTTCAGCTCAGAGCACAGCCGAGCCAAGGACTCTGATAGTGGGTGACTCTATTATCAGAAACATTAGTAGCAGGACTACAACGATCTTCCTCAACCAATGGTCTCTGATATGAACAAGCTACTTCAGAACATTCTGATGAAGCACAAGACTGCAAATCGAATCATCATCCATGTGGGGAAGAATGATATTCAGAAAGAGCAGTCAGAACTTCTTAAGAAGGAATTCATTGAACTCTTTGAAACACTTCAAAGACTCAAAGTTCAGCCGTTCATCAGTGGATCACTCCCAGCAAGGGGAACAAATATGTTTTCACGGTTGCTTGGGCTGAACACATGGCTACAAAGATCTTGCAGTATAAAAGGTGTGAAATTCATTGTCAACTTCAATCTGTTCTGGGGCCATAGACAACTTTTTAAACCGGATGGCCTCCACCCAAACAAACTTGGGGCTAGAGTGTTTAAGGACAATATCTACTTCTCCCTTCGTCATGCTTCAGCAGAGTGTGTCAATCCATTCAGCACACACACACCGGCTCCGAGTCATCATGTGGTTGACATATCCCACAAGGACACTGATAACACCACGCAGCCAAAACAACAAAAGTGATGTATCAAAACAGCTACAAAATTCAGCACCCAATGACGACTTTCTGGAAAACAGCCAAGGAAGCCAGGACAACACATCACAGCCACCAGAAACACCCGAAACACAGCCTATCTCACCAGACACATTATCCCTTTCTCCAGCATCTCCACTTCTGTGCTTTTCACAGAAAATGGATGAATTGGTAGATGCTGGGACTAAACTCTCTCACTTATTCACTGCTTTCCTAAAAATGTAAGGGGGTCTGAATACTTTCCATACCCACTGCATGATCGCTTATCTATCACCCAGGCCATGGCATTTTTATAGCATTGTTGCCTCCTGACTTGTTGCTCCCTGTTGTTTCTGAGGCTTGTCCTTTCTGATTGCAGAAAAATGGCTTAGCAGTCGTGTGTGTGTGTGTGTGTGAGAGAGAGAGAGACCATGTTACTTTTGATTGTGGTGAAAGCACATTTTAGGTTATATTGACACCTCGGCATCAGATTCAGTGTTGTTTGATCTAAAATGTCAATGCTGGACACCAGAGTCCAAAGCTTCTCTCCTATCTGTATCCCACAGAGCTGGGATAGTGGCTATGTGTCTACCTTCCATAACGTGTCAATGTCAAAACCCTAAACATTCTAACCTGTTCAGACATCAGTTTTGAGTGTGTGCAGAAATGCTGGAATGCTTTGGCAATACAAATGTAAAAAAAAATTGTCATGCCAATAAAAGGACCTAAAAACTGAAAACACAGAATCTAAGCATTCACCAAGATTATTATCTACCACACTATTTATATCCTTCATCAGTGGAACTGGAAGGGACTGCTAGCAAACTGGAGTAACTTGACATGCCCAGCCACTGGACCAAAGTGGTCTGAGTCTTTTAAAGTGTCAGGCTGAACAGAGCTTCCATCGCCTTAAGCTAAGTGGGGTAATGGACAGCAAGCACGAGAGATATTTTAAGGGTAGTCCCCGCTCAAGTGGACCTGACCCACTTCACTTCTTTTCTGGGTTGAGATCAGGTGGCTAGGTGACTGGGCTGACGTCCTTGGTCTCCATTAGGTTCATCTAAATTAATTAATAGCATCACCAGGTTGGCCACGGCCTTGCCAATTTCCTGATCTTTAAAGGCATCAGAATTCAAGCCAGACTTGTCTATTGTTCTGAAAAGTATGGATTGAAAAACTTTGAGCACCGGCATCATATGGAGCACTGAGCAAGCTTGGCCAGACATCAAATAAGCCCTGCCATCTAGAGTGGAGGTGGTCCTGAAGGGTTTGGATAGGTACACCACATGAGCCTTCAATCCCAGGGCCAATAAAGGGCAGAAATCCACAGCGACCACCGGGTAGGGTAGCTTGTCATAACCCTTGTGTTCAGTGCCATCAATGAAGGTGAGGGCAGAAGAAGTGGATAAATAAATGTACACTGAATTAGGGGCAACATGTCCTGGTAATTTCATTGTGAACTTCCAAGAAAAATTATCCCAGACTTTGCCAGGATGATCATTGACCGCATCCTGGCAGGTTTTACTCATCAGCCTCAATTTTAGCATGGAAATAAGCGGGGGTGGTCTAAGGGGGCTAAAGCCTAATTTTTTTCAGTAAAGACCTGAATGTTTAACTACTATGCCCATTAAGCATCATCCCTGATTCTTCATGTGCATTACAATCATTTCCAGAACCACAAATTTGCTCTTTGAACATCCAACATCATCTATTTACATTGTCATTCACTCCCAACAAGAACCGCCCACTGAGGCTCATACTTCTGAATGAATAGTAAATTGGCCAAACATTGATAAAATGTAACAGCAGCTGCTTCAGGTATCTGTAACTTATGTATTACTCATCACAGGAATACTGATCTTGCTTTAATCTTTTTGGCAGAAATGTACAGTATAACCAAATTTGTTAGTTTTGTATTTTGTTTCAGGTTGGTATCATCTGAGCTCATGTGAGGGGTTAGCATAATTTCTTAAGTTTTGGTCATCTCAGATCTTTGTAAGGATTGGATCCAGGCTGAGGCTTGTGTAGTGGCACAAACAGGGAGCAAGATATCACATTGTCACAAGTTTCTCCTATTGCTGCCGTAGCTTCCTCTACCCCAGATACGACTATGGCAAGGCTTGTAAATACTGGTATTGTAACTCCCCCTATACATTTTTAAAAACAGATTTGAAGCATTAATGAATGCTGGTGAGGAATCCCCAAATGTGATTAAACATGGAACGGACCAGCCAGCAGCTAACACTGCTACTAACAGGCCCTCAAGGTCGAGCAGACAGCGGCTTTCAGCTCAGAGCACAGCCGAGCCAAGGACTCTGATAGTGGGTGACTCTATTATCAGAAACATTAGTAGCAGGACTACAACGATCTTCCTCAACCAATGGTCTCTGATATGAACAAGCTACTTCAGAACATTCTGATGAAGCACAAGACTGCAAATCGAATCATCATCCATGTGGGGAAGAATGATATTCAGAAAGAGCAGTCAGAACTTCTTAAGAAGGAATTCATTGAACTCTTTGAAACACTTCAAAGACTCAAAGTTCAGCCGTTCATCAGTGGATCACTCCCAGCAAGGGGAACAAATATGTTTTCACGGTTGCTTGGGCTGAACACATGGCTACAAAGATCTTGCAGTATAAAAGGTGTGAAATTCATTGTCAACTTCAATCTGTTCTGGGGCCATAGACAACTTTTTAAACCGGATGGCCTCCACCCAAACAAACTTGGGGCTAGAGTGTTTAAGGACAATATCTACTTCTCCCTTCGTCATGCTTCAGCAGAGTGTGTCAATCCATTCAGCACACACACACCGGCTCCGAGTCATCATGTGGTTGACATATCCCACAAGGACACTGATAACACCACGCAGCCAAAACAATCACTGCTGATAGACACTTTCCTGGCTGAGCCCTGCCCACAGAGCTCCTCACAGACTGTGATGTATCAAAACAGCTACAAAATTCAGCACCCAATGACGACTTTCTGGAAAACAGCCAAGGAAGCCAGGACAACACATCACAGCCACCAGAAACACCCGAAACACAGCCTATCTCACCAGACACATTATCCCTTTCTCCAGCATCTCCACTTCTGTGCTTTTCACAGAAAATGGATGAATTGGTAGATGCTGGGACTAAACTCTCTCACTTATTCACTGCAAGCCCTCAGATATCAACAAAAAAACGGCAGGCCCCAAAACCACCAAAGCCTGTGGTCCCTGCTCCTGTGAGAGCTCTCCGACCGCTGCCACAACGCCAGGGCCCAAACCCTCCATCTGCTGAAGGTGAACCAAAAACAACTGATAGCAGCACTCAGTGATATGTGTCAGGTCCCTGCTATAATAGCTGCAACATTCACAAATGTTTACAGACCAAGGGGAAACTCAGTGTGCCTGTAGCTTTCTCTATTTCAGTTTTATCACGTGATAGAAAGTCTAAGGCCTTCTCAAGCCGAAGGGCAAACTCATCTAATCTGCAGCCTTTTATGCATCAAACTAAGATTGATGTGTAAAGACACAAAGCACTGCCATCAAGTTAGCATCTTTAAACATTCGCTCACTAAAAAAATAAATCATTTCTAATCAATGACTTTATAACCACAAACAATCTGGATTTTATGTTTCTAAATGAAACACGGCTAGAAGACAGCTGCAGTGCAACAATCCTCAATAAAGCAACCCCTCCTAACTTTAATTTCATGAGTGTCTGCAGGACTGTTAGGAGAGGTGGAGGTGTAGCTGCTCTATTTAAAGATGTCTATCAATGCAAGCAAGTGTCATTTGTTCAGTACTTGTCTTTTGAATATCTAGGGATTGTGCTGAAAGATGCTCCACGCATTCTGTTTATTATTATTTACAGGCCTCCAAAATACTCTCCAGCCTTTGTTGAAGAGTTCACAGAAATGTTATCAATGATTTAATCAGAGTTTGACTGTTTTGCTATTGCAGGGGATTTTAATATTCACATAGATAATGCAGAAAACAAAACTACAAAAGAAATGATAACGATTTTAAACATGTTTGACCTGATTCAGCATTTGCATGGACCCACACACAAAGGTGGACACACTCTGGATCTAATCATCAGTAGGGGTCTAAACATTTCATCCATTGTTATTAAGGATGTAGCACTATCTGATCACTTCTGTATTTTCTTTGATATATTGATCTCTGCTACCACTGAATCTATATCTGTCTCTGTCAGAAGGAGATGCATTAACGAGAACACAAGTGTACTATTTATGGAGGCTATATCTTTAACACCAAGCATTTCTGCAGACTCTGTTGATATTCTCCTTGATTCCTTCAACTCAAAAGTTAAGAATGTTATTGACGATATTGCTCCAATAATAGTCAGTAAGAAATCAAACAGACAGAAATCAGTTTGGAGAAGATCAACAGCAGTTCAGACTATGAAAAGACAATGCAGAAAAGCAGAGTGGATGTGGCAGAAGACAAAACTTGAAATTCATTATAGCATCTATAAAGAAAGCCTTCATGCTTTTAGTGTGAAACTAGCCACAGCTATACAAAATTTCTTCTCAAACCTTATAAACATTAACTTAAAAACCACTCGTACTCTTTTTGCCACTGTTGAGAGAGTGACAAACCCCCCAAATCAGATTCCCAGTAAAATGCTCTCAGACAGCAAATGCAATGAGTTTGTTTCCTTCTTTTCTGAGAAGATCATCAATATCAGGAAGGCGATTAGCACATCCTCAAGTAATGCAGAGGTCAGACAGATTCAGCCACAATATCAAAAAGATACTATGTCTATTTTTGAAGCAATTGATAGCAAAATTCTGAAAGACATAGTGCAGCACCTAAAATCATCAACCTGCTATCTTGACACACTTCCCACATCTTTTTTTCAAAAGTTTGCTAAACTGTTTAGAAGCAGTTATTTTAGAAGTGGTGAACGCCTCACTTCTTTCTGGGACATTGCCAAACTCCCTGAAAACAGCAGGCCCCTCCTGAAAAAGAGCAATCTTGATAACAACATCTTGAGCAATTTTAGACCAATATCTAATCTTCCTTTTATACGCAAATTTATAGAAAAGGTAGTTTTTAAGCAGCTGAACAAATACTTCAACTCAAATGGATACCTGGACAATTTTCAATCTGGTTTTCGATATTCGCTTAAATTGTGATTCTGGAAAAATATCGGTGCTGGTATTGCTAGATCTCAGTGCTGCGTTTGACACTGACGATCATAACATACTACTAGAGAGACTGGAAAACTGGGTCGGGCTTTCTGGGATGGTACTCAAATGGTTCAGGTCATACTTAGAAGGGAGAGGCTATTATGTGAGTCTAGGAGAGCATAAGTCTAAGTGGATGTCCATGACATGTGGAGTCCCACAAGGGTCTGTTCTTGCCCCGCTTTTGTTTATCCTGTATATGCTTTCACTAAGTCAAATAATGAGAAAGAACCAAATTGGCTATCACAGCTATGCTGATGATACCCAGATTTACCCAGCCTTATCTCCAAATGACTACAACCCCATTGACTCCCTCTGCCAATGCATTGATGAAATTAATAGTTGGATGCGCCAGAACTTTCTTCAGTTAAACAAGGAAAAACTGAAGTCATTGCATTTGGAAACAAAGATGAAGTTCTCAAGGTGAATGCATACCTTGACTCTAGGGGTCAAACACCTAAAAAACAAGTCAGGAATCTTGGTGTGATTCTGGAGACAGACCTTAGTTTCAGTAGTCATGTCAAAGCAGTAACTAAATCAGCATACTATCATTTAAAAAACATTTCTAGAATTAGATGTTTTGTTTCCAGTCAAGACTTGGAGAAACTTGTTCATGCCTTCATCACCAGCAGGGTGGACTATTGTAATGGGCTCCTCACCAGCCTTCCCAAAAAAACCATTAGACATCTACAGCTCATCTAGAACGCTGCTGCCATGATTCTGACTAGAACCAGAAAATCTGAGCATATCTTCTGGCTTCCCGATTGATTTTAAAGTACTTTTAATCGTATATAAGTCACTAAATGACCTAGGACCGAAATATATTGCAGATATGTTCACTGAATATAAACCTAACAGACCACTCAGAACATTAGGATCGAGTCAGTTAGAAATACCAAGGGTTCACACAAAACAAGGGGAGTCCTCCTTTAGTAACTATGCCACCCGCAGTTTGAATCAACTTCCAGAAGAGATCAGATGTGCTAAAACACTGGTCACATTTAAATCTAGACTTAAACCTCAGCTGTGCATTTCTTGAATGAGCACTGTGCAATGTCCAAACTGATTGCACTGTATTTTCACAGTTTTTTTAATGTAAATCATTTTCTGTTTTTAAATTCATTTTAAATAAGTACATTTTTTAATTATTTTAAAAGTTTAAAAATTGCTTGTTTTATTTTTGTTATTTTTCTTCATGATTATTTTACTTTCTTTTATGTAAAGCACTTTGAATTACCATTGTGTACGAAATGTGCTATATAAATAAACTTGCCTTGCTTATATATATATATATATATATATATATATATATATATATATATATATATATATATATATATATATATATATATATATATATATATATACATACACACATACATACATACAATTAGGCCTACTAAATACATTTTATGTCGAAATTCTTGGATAATTGTCTAAAATAATGCATGCTGATGAATAGCAATTTTTCAAAACTAAATTCTTACATTCTTCTTAATTTTATTAATTGTATTATGCAAATTAAAATGTATTCAATATAATAATCTAACCTTAGCAATGCAAAAACTGAAGAAGTGTATTTGATTTTCGTTAAATAAAAATAAAACGCATATTTTTCAAATTAAACAAATTAAAATAAAACGCATATTTTTCCAGCGACAAATGAGAATTGTTTTCAGATGTCTGACTTGCCTTGCTTTGCTTTTGTCAAGTAAACAGTACCTTTAATTTTATACTCAACTTCTTGTGTTGACTCCATTTCTACTACTCACCACCGTTCCCCGCGGGTCTCTCGTGAAATGTTCTGACCGCCAACTCCCGCCCCGCAGCACAGGTAAAACTGCCTGCTCCTGCGAGATCTGAATTGGGTCCTGTGGGTCCCGCAGGAGCCCAAACCCAATGCAGCCCTCTACCTTAGGGAGCATGATGGATTGTAGCGTGATAGAAGACTAGTTAGGTACGCAGGAGCTAAACAATTAAAGGCCTTATAAGTGATAATATTTTGTAAATGATCTAGAACTTAATAGGCAGCTAGTGTAGACTGTGATCATATAAATGACAAACAACAAGCGCTGCTCTACACAGCTCAAAACTCGCCTTTGAATAATCAGTAGCAAATTCTTTAAATATGAAAACATACTTACAGGCTGTGAGTTAGAAGCACCAAACTGTCCATGCAAAGTTGGATTTGCCCTACCTTTTCGAAACAGCCTTTGTGCTAAATATATTTTGCTATATCTCGATATACGATATATATCTCGATATCTTTACAGGAAAAATAACCCCTCAAAAACTACTGTAAAAACAAATATGCCAAATATTGCATGTTTAGGGCCATATGAAATGTTTAATTTTTTTCTTCACCATATGTTTTATTGTTACCTAATTCTGTGGTTTAGCATGTGTAATTATTTAAATGGATAAAACAACCCAATTTGTTACATTCTTTTCTTATTAAAGGCTTATGTGAAATGTTTTTTCCCCTCTGAAATTCTGTGTATTCACATTTTTCTGGTTATCAAATGAAGGCATAAAATGTTCATTTAATTGATCTTTTAATTATTGAAAATTAAGCAAACTTAATTTTTTGGTAAATAAAGGGGATTTACTATTAAAAATAATACATGAAAGAAATGTTATGTGATTATTCCTTAAATTACGTTAGTTTCATTTTAATATTAGTAGTAGGCTATGTACATTCTGCTGAACAATAGGCTAGTAATAGATTTCATATTTTTCTTAGATTTCTTTTTTAAATATAAACAATATATCAATATATACGATATGTCAAAATCCATATCATGTTTAAAAAAATATCTCAATATATTTTAAATATCGAGATATCGCCAACCCCTACTTTATGCACAGCTGGCCTTGTACTCTCCCAGGTTCAGGAAACAGTCCTCTGTAAAATGCGCTGCACACACTTGAATATTTGGGTTGTACTGTTCAGGAAAAGTGTTGTAAATACTTAGCTTAACCACTGATTTCTAGTCATGTCCTCATTTTAGGGTGACCACATGCTAATAAGCCCAAGGGGGGACAAGGTGTATGTTTCTGAGGGACAATGTAGGACACTGCCTTGCGCGGTGGTGCCCCCACCCCATGGGCAGACTCACTGATAGTGGTTTACCCACATACCACATTACATGGTATATTAATAATGCCTTATTCCCCTAAACATGTGTAATTGCTGATGTACTGTATGCTTATGACAGAATCGACAAATGCACTTCCACTTACGATTTACTTTAGCTATTTAATTTTATTTATTTATCATTACAATTTATTCACTTTAAGAATAAATTAATGCTGATTTGTCCAGGTTTTTTTTTTTTTTTTTTTTTTCTCATGTTTTTGTAATGTGTGGGAAGCCAGAATGCGCATGCATCAACAGAAACGTTTTTTTTTTTTCAGCGAACCGTGCCATCCCTATTACCTCAATAATCAATCAATTACAGGCCTAAAACAATCATGCCCGAGCAGACGGATATAAATACATCTCATCACACCGGCACCCGCATCTAATTCAGTTGTATGGTCTGGTTTTCAGTCTAAAACAGTTGCGTCAAGTATAAATGTCTCGTCTGTTGCGCGCAGGCAGCGGAGGCTCGCAAATTTTTTTTCTCAGATTTTGAAAGATCTTCGCGATCGACTTAAAATGCTTCCAAGATCGACTTGTCGACCGCGATTGACGGGTTGGTGACTCCAGATATAGATGAGCAACACACTTTTTTTGAGCAAGCATTGATTATGCGTGACACAGTCTCAATTTGTGGGACGCATGAATTGGGCTTAAAACGCTGTGCGCGCATGCGCTACGCGGGACGGGTGGTCACCCTACCTCATTTTGAAGGCCAAACAAAGTAGTTTGGCTTTCTAAAAGAAACACACCATCTCCACGACATGGCGTCAGCAGCAACGATACTACAGTGAGAATAAAAGTTACACCTTCTTTTCTTATATTTGCATGAACAGCTTGTAACACTCTAAAGACAAAGGAAAACATGAATTTGCATCATAGGACGCCTTTAATTCTAGAATTACTGTATAGGCCTATGCCACCTTCCTAGGGCATTTAGATAGATTGCATGAACGGTTTGGTTAGAATGGTCTGTGGCAGAATTTTCTTTGTGTCAGGGCAACAATTCAGTGAATAAGGAATAAATATTATGGGCCTCTTGTTGTCTTACAGCTTACTTTTTTTTTCAGCACACACTATATATTGCTGAATATACATCCATACATTTAAATAATTTACTGTCAAGTCTTGACCTTAAGCACAAACATCTAACTTTCCTAAGATTACAAGTTAATGTCAGGGAAAATATTTAAATAATAAGGTTAATAACCCCTTTAAAAATACTAGATTTCGCCGTATAAAATTTGCAATGCAACAGTAAATGTGACCACACCTTAATTAGTAAATTTTACTTACATTTTTAGTAAGACTTATGATATAACAGAAGTGTGTGTGGTCTTACCTGCTCTAAGTCAGAGTTTTCAGGCTCAAAGCCAGTGGGCAAGCCTATATCCAGAATTACCATTCTTTGATCTCCCTCAAGAGCCCTGACAAAATAAAAAAGCAAAGATTTCACAGCTTGTTCTGCCAAGAGGATGTGAAACAATAGAAGTGTTTACCTCACTCTGATAGTAAGTTTGTAAGACATTTCAACATCTGGTTGGGGATTTCCTAAAATGGATCACAGATATTTGATCAGCGTGTATTAAAGTTTAAAATATACAGTAATAATTCTTAAAACTGTGCCAAGAACATACCATTAGTCTTAGCAATGGCGACATCCAGATGGAAGCCATTACATGCGCTGTTCTCATACACGTCAGGAAGCTCATGGTACACTGTTACTACCTGGGATACATTAAACAGGAAATAATTGATAGTCTAACTATTTCATAATCCATTACACTAATGTTGTGGCCTGGTATATTAGTTATACTTTTTGCAAGTGTTTTCATACATTAGGGATGCGCTGGTTTTGGCCCGATACTGAGCTCCTGTACTCGTACTCGAAAATGCCCCGATACCAAACGCATGTGATAAGTGCCACATTCAGACAAAGAAACAAAGACAACAGAACAACAGACAGCAGAATGGAGTTATTAGAGATTAAGGTTGTCTATGTAGAATATCTAGGCAATTAATATAATGTAAAACATTCAGTATTAACGAATGTATAGCTGACGTACGCGAGCTTATAAAGCACACTGAGTGGATTGAGCGCGCGGCGGCGGAGATGCGCGAGCTCGTCGAGTGAATATTCATCACGGGAAAGTTTGTAGTTCGGTCAGATACGTAAAAAAACAAGTAAGTAAAACAGTGCACAAGTTACTTAACGGATGGGAGAGAGAGAGAGAGAGAGACTACTGTTGTGTGATCTTTGATGTTCACCTATTAGCACATGCATTTGGATTAAAACTAAACGTAAAAAAAAAGATAATCTATGGGGCATTCACTATAAAATATTTTATTTTCAACCTTAGACATGCATGACTTTTTGGCGAAAGTGAATCTAGCAGCCTGTGTGAAATGCGCTCAGCAGTTACTACTGTCCCTCTCGTTCTGCACCAGTACAAATACATGCACGTGTTGCACATGTTCTGCTTTCTTGAGTGTTTCTGCATTGTATGAGTGGCTTTGGAATATAAATATTAGCACATTTCAGATAAAAGATAATCCCTGCATTATTACAGCAAGCGCGTCATTACAGTACCAAGTCGCTGCAATGGAGCAGCCCTAATGCTATTAAATCACAGATGATGAACCATAGAGCAGGAAAAAAAAGGATATACAGTTAAATCAAAAATTATTCAGATACCATATATTTTCTTTTTACTAGTGGGTGCCGTACACTATAGTTCATTAAGTGAGGATCGCAAAATAAAATACTGTGACAAATTATACCCAAAAATTCTTCAAACAGTGGACTACCGGTAAAAGTTATACAAATTTGGGACCAATGGAAAATTATTCAAACCAAGTAGAAGAAAAAAATCTAAGTTCAGGTTTGCAGGAGGCTGGATAACAGCATGCCCAGGAGACTACAGGCAGTCATATATGTGTGTGAAAGTGAAAGTGAAAGTGACATTCAGCCAAGTATGGTGACCCATACTCAGAATTTGTGCTCTGCATTTAACCCATCCGAATTGCACACACACACACACTGTGAACACACACCCGGAGCAGTGGGCAGCCATTTATGCTGCGGCACCCGGGGAGCAGTTGGGGGTTTGATGCCTTGCTCAAGGGCACCTAAGTCATGGTATTGAAGGTGGAGAGAGAACTGCACATGCACTTCCCCCACCTACAATTCCTGCCGGCCCGGGACTCGAACTCACAACCTTTCGATTGGGAGTCCGACTCTGGAACCATTAGGCCACGACTTCCACCAAGTCGTGGGGGAATGTGTAATATACATATATGTGTGTGTGTGTGTGTAATATACATATGTGTGTGTGTGTGTGGATTAATGTACCTCCAAAATTCCCTTGCCATTCCCAGTAGCCACCACTTTGAATTCCTTGTCAAATGATACCTGAAAGAGGTCATCAGTGTTGTAAAAAATAACTATTACTTTCTAAACCTAAGCTGACCAGTGATTTTCTTCAAATTTATCCTGACTGATTTCAACAAATAACTGATAATCTACATCACTTTTCAGGCAGTGTTTTGAAATGGAAACTTTTGAAATGGTATAGTGTTAGGAAATTTGAAGCTGACTGATAGCTGACATAGTCGTGCCCAAAAATAGTGGCACCCTTGGTAAATATGATCAAATAAGGCTGAGAAAATTCATATGCATTGTTAATTCTTTTGATATTTTATTTAAAAAATTCACAAAAATGTATCCTTCATTGGATAATAAAAATGTAAAATGGGGGGAAATAACATTATGAAATAAATGTTTTTCTCTAATACACATTGGCCACAATTATTTGCACCCTTTTATTCAATACTTTTTTAAACATCCATTTGCCAGTTAAATGGGTCTAAATTTTCCCCTATAATGCCTGATGAGGTTCGAGGACACCTGACAAGAGATCAGAGACCATTCCTTCATCCAGAATCACTCCAGATCCTTTATATTCCCAGCTCCATGTTGGTGCTTCTTCTCTTCAGTTCACTCCTCTCATTTTCCATTTGGTTCAGGTCAGAGGACTGGAATGGCCATAGCAGAAGCTTGGTTTTGAGCTCAGTGACCCATTTCTGTGTTGTTTTTGAGGTTTGTGTTTGGATTATTGTACGGTTGAATGATCCAAACATGGCCCATTATAAGAGTCAGTCACTTACTGATTTTTTTATCTGTTGGTATTTGATACAATCAAAGATGCCATGTATCTAAACAACATGCCCAGGACCTCCAGCAGAAATATAGGCCCACGACATCAAAAATACAGCAGTATATCTCATTGTACACATGGGGTACTTTTTTTCTCTGTGTACACCAAACCCATCTTGAGTGTTTGCTTCTAAAAAGCTAATTTTTTTGTTTCATCTGATCATAGAAGCCATTCCCATTTAAAGTTCCAGTCATGTCTGATAACTGAATGTGCTTTAGTTTGTTTAGAATGAGCTAGGATAATTTTGCTTGTAACCCTCCCAAGCAATGTAGGTTCTGTTTGACAATTTTTTTAAACATTTTCTGAAGCAGAGACGATTTGGAGAGTCTTTAGCCTCTCAAACTCTCCTCCTCACTGTGCATTAGGACGATATAGACACACGTCCTCTTCCAGGCCTGATGATGGAAATGGGAATTTTCACTGCTCAAGCTCTAAAGCCACTTCACCAATTTGTGAAGCTAAATTATCTTTCGCTGCACATCAGAAATATATTGTTTGGTTTTCTCATAGGCCCTGTCCACACGGAGATGGAGCTTACCCCAATCCGATCTTTTTTTTTCCTCGTCTCAAGAAATATCTGCGTCCACACTAAACCGCAAAATGATGTAGTATACATGCCAGGCCAGTATGTGGCGCTGTAATTCTGACACAGAGATACACTAAAAACAGAGAATAAGACTTGGACTATGCTCATAAACCTTGCGCGTGGTACACAAACGAACATGGAACAATACATTTATTAATCTGTGTTAATGTTGGTTAATAAAAAGACAATCGTTCAGTGTTTGTTCATGTTTTTGTTGCTGTTACGTGACGTAGAGGTGTCTGACTTGGGGGGAGACGTGGGCTGATGACGTCATCGTTTCTGAAAATATAGGGATTAGCCGTCAAGACGAAAATGCAAAGACGGCGTTTTCAAATTTATCCACTCTGGGACCCGGTTTCAAAAAATAGCGGTTTCACCTTACGAAAACGCAGGATGCGTGTGGACGAAACGCCTATCCGATAAAAAATTTGTGCGTATTCACAGACACGCGTCTCCGTGTGGACAGGGCCATAGAGCATCACAGTCCCGCTCACAGCTGGTGCCGGAAGTAAAAATTCAATGCAATTTCTGCATTGACATTTGGGGTATAAGCCATAAAAACGTAACCATACATGGTAGACTAAAAACCAGCTACGGCTGTACTAAGCGATAGTATATGCTCATATAAACGCAAAAGGATCACGGGGCACTAACCTTGTTTTGATATAAATGCCTTTTATTCGCGATGTCTTGGCTAAGTACTTCATTACCCACAATCCTGAACAATCCCACAATCCCACAGTGATGCATCTGATTGGTGGAGCTCGTGTAACCGTCTGGTTAAACCCCACGAAGGTACGTGAAGACTGAAGATCATTAATAAAAAAATAAAATAAAATAAATACCTGTGTTGCGTTTTTGCACGGAAGACTTATCAGTGCAATCAAGGAGGTTGGTAACTTAGCTAGGCCACTGTAGCCTTCATATGGTATGAGTCATATCAAGCATTTTATAATGCCACTGTCAAAACAATATTTAGCCTAGGCATACCTTTTTGTGCATTTACTGAACATTTGTGTAATGGCAACGACATGTGTTGACGACTGAGCGGTGATTGCAGTCAGGTACAAAGCACTGCACCATGTTGCTGACGTTATCGTTAACCACTTTCACACACGCACACAATATATTAAATTAAATTAAATTAATTTAATTTACACAATATATAAAATACATGATGATAAATATAAAAATTTATACACAATACATATATAAAACATATATATATATATATATATATATATATATATATATATATATATATATATATATATATATATATTTGTGAATTTTTTAAATAAAAAAATCGAAAGGATTAACAATGCAGATGAATTTTCACAGCCTTATTTGATCATATTTACCTAGGGTGCAAATATGTTTCGCCACGACTGTACTATTTAAAGAAGGTATTGCGAATGGTATTGCTAACGAGTTGTAACCTTCCACCAATCACATAAAAAAACAATTGTTGTGTAGTTCATATTTATGTGTTATATAAACGTATTTTTCTTCTTTTTAAATTTGTTTAATATTTAGACTTGAAGCTGACATAAATACCTACATTTGAAGATAAACATACTGTCTAGAAATTCTTCTGTGCTGAAAGAGTAAAAGTCTCCATATGCTCACCTGAGCAGTTTGAAGCTTATGACCCATTTTGGGAAGGAAGTTCCACTGAGTAATTCTGTCACCAGGCACATGTAGCTCCACCCTTAATGTATGTTCAGAAGGAGGAGGCCTCTTTACTAGGTACTCAGAGAGGGCTTGTAGTACTATCATAGTTGACTGAGGATTAAAAACAAAAAGGATAAAAAGTACAGCTGTACATATGCACCATCATGATATCTTGTTAGAGGACACTAATTATCAGTGTTGGGAACATTTTCCTTTTGGATTTGTCTGTGCATGTTTATTTTATAATTCTCATAGTTTGTGTTAGCATTGCCATGCATTGAGAGACTGCAACGGTTTGAGTTAAAAATCATAATTTCTGTTCAACTGAAAAAACTAATTCACCTACATCTTGGAAACCCTAGGGGTAAGCAGATAAACATCAAAGTTTTATTTTTGGGTGAACTATCCCTTTAAAGCAGTGTTAGATAACAATGGTGCTCATACAAAATATTGACACTCTGGACACAGTTTTGACATGTTCACTTAGGGTGTACTCACCTTTGTTGCCAGCTATATTGACAATACTGTCTGTATGTAAATCTATACTGCTATACAAGCAGCACATTGACTACTCCAAAATATATACACGTTTAATTTCTATAGTAATGTCCCTTGAGAAGGTTGCAGAAATGTGAGGTGTGTACTCACTTTTGTGAGATACTGTAAATGATAGATGCTTATTTGAATTTGATTACCCCATTTACTAAGACCATGGGGGCCATCCAGAGAGGTTCAGTAAACCACACCAGCTAGCTGTGAGGAAAATATCCAGTGTTTTGGAAGCCCCTGATATGAATCATGGAGATGCAGTTGCATTCCAGAAGTATGCTCTTCACAGTCATTAGTGGGTTTGATGAAAACGTTATAACCCGAGGGTGACATTGAGCTGAATTGTGAGTCCCAAGTCGTATGTCTTTTGAGCGAGCTTCCTTTGGAGAAGCGAGTCGAATTTTGCTATTATACATTATGCTACCTGGCTCTGTACCTACTTTATATTACCTCTCTGACTGGCCCCGCTATGAATCCTGATTAGTGACTTTGATGTAGAGATACTGATGTAGATCTGTACAGTAGACAGTAGCCATTCTTCATGGGGTTGAAGAGGCTCAAAATTTTACTTCCCCGTCCTCTCAGAAGGTCAGTAATGGCATATATAAAACTTTATAAATTTTAATTTTAAAATATCCCTATCAATATCATAGAAATATATAGTGAAAGGCTAACAAGTCAAAGGGGATATATTAACATTATTGCTTCTGTTTCTTATTTTTTTTAATACCTGAGTTGAGCCATACCCTCCTCCAATGTCACGTTGCTCATTTAACCACTGAAAAGGGGCAACTGCCTCCTTCATATGACCTTCTTTGATCAGTGCTAACAATGCGTAGCCAGTAGCTTCCAGTGTGAAAAAGCGATTATCAGAGTCAGTCCAGTGGGTACGATCTGTAGACAGAAGACAAGAGGAGAGAGAGACTGTCCTTGTGAAAATACCTACTGGAAAGCTAAGTGTTCGCAAAATTAAGGTTACATATTTATGTACCCGGTGAGGCAAGCTTTAACAGCATGCTCTTCATGCAGCCATGGTTGGATACTGCTAAAGCATAGCATGCTATAGCCACTGTGTATGGCCTCTTCAGTTGATGGAAATTCTGCCTTAGATACTCCGCTGCTTTACTGGAATTGCCCTATATTGATTAACAGGAACATTATCAGAAGCATTTCGGAATCAGGATCGTAATCAGGACATGTAAGAAAACGTATATTTTTTTAACAGCTTGATACTATACATTTAAGAAAAGGTTAGTTTAATTTCTTGATTAATTTCTATTCTTTTTCTAAGAGCATGTGCTAGGGGTGTAACGGTACGCAAAAATCACGGTGTGGTACGTACCTCGGTTTTAAAGTCACGGTTCGGTTCATTTTCGGTACAGTAAGGGAAAGAAATGCAAACATTTAACTGCAGGTTGTTTATTACTATAAACTTTTTTTTTACAATTTGTTTACACTTTTTTAAAATACTTTTTAATAAAATTTATATAAAATACTGCTGCAAAGTTAAATAAAATACTCTCAGTCTCAAACCAATATCATATAAATATATATATAAAATATATATATTATATATACATATATATATATATATATATATATATAAAATAGAATGAAAAATATAAATAAATAACTGTGATTACAGTGCAGCATTACCAATCCCAACTTGTAGGCCTGCTCATATTTAAAATATATATATAACTTTTCCAAAGTGTAAAGTGCAGTGTCAACAGTTTCAGTTTTTAGACCTACTCAGATTTCATTGTTGCGTTGGACCGATTGGAATTAAGAGCAAAGGTCTGTTTAAATGCAGATGGGAGCTGCGTTTGAATTACAATAGTTTTTTTCCTAGTTGTAGTGATGTTCACTAGCGTGATGCCTTTTGAAAACCTTAGGCCGGTGACACACTGGCATATTGCACCTGTCAAACATAGTCTATTTTGCCGTCAAAACTGTTGACGGTGTCCTTTAACAGTGGGCTTTATATTTATGCTCAACATGATATTGTTTCTGGTCTGTCGGCGCCTCGGCGGCCTCCCTCTATGTCACATACAGTAGCAGCAGCACGCCAGTGCCGCGTCAGGCACGATTCTGGTGTGTAAAGACACAGAAAACGCGAAGCAACTGACACGCAGCAGAAACGCCATGCTCATGCCACGCAGCCAGTGTGTCACCGGCCTAATCAGCTGCAGGGCGGGATTTGCGCTGAACGCGGAAACTTCCGCCACTTAATATGTTCGTTTGGAAACACGAAAATGTACCCATGTTCTGCACACAAAATATTGCATTCGGTCATTCGGTACACATGTGCACCATACCGAAAGTCCTGTACCGAAACAGTCCGGTATGAATACACGTACCGTTACACCCCTACTCAGTGCTGAAGTTTGTGTGCCCATGAGTGTATGTGTGTTAATGTCCCACTTGTGTGTGGTTTTGTAAACGAGAAAAAATTAAGTTACCTGTATGCTGAGGCCTTGCTCTCGGCAGGTAACAGTTTTTTGTGCCTCTGCCAAAGCAATGAGCACGAATGCAGTCAGAGACACTCTGTATTCAGAGCCGCGCAGGCCTCCCTGTATCACAACACAGTGAACATTTGACATGTCTGAGAAAGCATTCAGACAGCAGTGTTATAGATTATTAGGAAACTATTGCAATTATTGTAATCACATTTGTTCTCATCAGCAATACTCACCGTCATATTGGTGTCATAGACAGGATTGTCCTCTTGAAAGGATCCATCAGGACGCTGTTTATTCTTGAGCAGGTAAACCAGAGGGCCACACAGATGCTTCTCACTGATGCTAATAAATGATTTTGCCATGGAGAAGACCTTCACCACACATGCAGTGATCCTGAGATGGACAGAACATAAAAACACATTAACATAAGAGACACGTGTTCAATGTGTAGCTGTGATCAGTAATGTGTTAGCATGAGTACCATGTGCTGGTGCCTTCTTTGTTAAATGGAGGGTAAGAGTCATCCTCTTTTAGAAAACGAAGTTGATTTCCATAATCTACAAAAAAAAAAAAAAAACATGAAAAATCTATACGAAAAAATCGAAAACATCGAAAAGAATGGCCATCCCTATTTGAGTCTCATTGCACCTGTCTGGATGTATTTGATGGCCTCTCTTCTGCGATCTATTCCCACAGCATCCCAGTTTCCACTGCGGTCCAGGTAATGGGTGGCAATGAGGGGCAGCATGATTCTGGCCAGGTTCTGCTCCACACACCCACCGGGCATCCGGATCAATGCTGCCAGAGAGTCCTCCTTAATAGAGTTATCAATGCTGTCTGCCAGCAAATCACCTGTGGAGACACGCATCGACTATTTCTACACAACCATACTCCCTACTAATGAAAAACAATAACTGTATGTCAGTTATTAATATTAAAAGGTGCCATAGAATGCATTTAACTAATATTTTAAATTGTTCTCTGATGTCCCCAGAGTGTGTATGCAAAGTTTTACCTCAAAATACCCAACAGATAATTTTTTATAGCTTGTTGAAATTACCACTTTAAAGGGATAGTTCACTCTCAGATTAAATTTTGATATGTTTTAGCTTACCTCAAGGACATCCAAGATGTAGGTTTCTTTGTTTCCTCAGTATTTCCCATTTTGATATTTTTAGGTCCAACCGTTCTTGTCTGTGACTCACATAATGGATGTCTATGGTCACCATCTCAAAGAGCATGCACAGAGGAGTCAAAATTAAACAATTCCCCATCGTAAGTACACATTGATGACCTAAGACACGAAACGAGCGGTTTGTGTAAGAAAACGAACAGTATTTATATTGTTTTTACCTTTTGTACACAACCACGTCCAACTGATCTGAGTGCCCGAGTGCTTCCCGATGTGACGTGGGCGCGCGCTCTGGCTTTAGTCTGTGCAAGCGCGGAAAGCCCCGAAATGTGCGCTCTCGCCCATGCACATCACTCATTGTATTTTTTTTTTTATCACTCATTGTTTACCACATGCTACGCCACCAATCTGCACTGTATGAAATATAATGCAGTAATTGTAATTAATTAATTTGTTTATAATGTACCCTATAATTGTTGCGATTATAATAAAAATACAACACATTACTCACTCTATTGACAGCGTGCCATTGGGTCCCTCTGGCATTGGACGTCGCCTCCAGGTTATACGTGGCATACTACACACAACGTGCAAAACGCTGGGTCTCAACAGTGGAGAAAACTCAGGATCTTCAGTCAGGCAGGTGTGTGATGCGATACTGTCAATGCCCTCGTTGTCGTATTGTTGTTCCATTCGTGACAACATATGCTTTCCACTTCTGTTGGCATCTCACAACACTTGCTACTAAAACACCACCAATTTTGAAGAGATCTCCGTCTCTTTGAGGCTCGAAGGCGAGCTGGTTCAAATTAATATGGTTGTGAAAAAAATTCAACGTTGTCTATGGATATATTGAAATCATCTTCCATTGTAATTTCCTGTATGTCTAAATATGTTTAGATCTTCACAGTGAAAGGTAATACTTTTGAAATCTGTGTAAACCATAGGCAGTAAGTGTAAACAATGAGTGATGTACATGCGTGAATGATCGTTTCCGGCGCTTTCCGCGCTTGTGCAGACTAAGCCAGAGCGCGCACGCACGTCACATCGGGAAGCACTCGTGCCCTCAGATCAGTTGGACGTGGTTGTGTACAAGAGGTAAAAACGATATAAATACTGTTCGCTTTCTTACACAAACCGCTTGTTTCGTGTCTTAGGTCATCAATGTGTACTTACGATGGGGAATTGTTTAATTTTGACTCCTCTGTGCATGCTCTTTGAGGTGGTGACCATAGACATCCATTATGTGAGACACAGACAAGAATGGTGGGCCCTAAAAATATCAAAATGGGAAATACTGAGGAAACAGAGAAACCTAAATCTTGGATGTCCTTGAGGTAAGCTAAAACATAAGTGTTTGAGCCAAAATGCTCTAGTGTATGTACCCTTTAAATGACAATGACTTAGTGCTCCCTTCCAGTGTTGCCAAGCTGTTTTCCCGCGTAATTGGGCTACTTTAAAGGTAACGTTTTTGTGGGGGGGGTTTTTAAGCTTTGATTGTGTTTAGTGTGCAATATAACGTGTTAATGTTTTGCATGTAAAAAAAACCCTGTATTTTTCACACAATTAAAAAGCCAGTAAGATGAAAATTCTAAGCTTTATATAACTGTTTATAAGTCCTGTACAATGCTTTTTCTTCTGTGTGTGCGTATTCAAGCCGCGCGCTTCAGTTTGAATTCTGAATAGCACGTTCAGCGCAGGGGCGTGGTCACATTAGATATAATGAAGGGAGATGTGAAAAACGGACATCGCGTTGTTTTCATATGGATTACTTTATCACAGAATATCTGTTAGCAGCACTTGTTACACTTCATTTTAATGACGTGTTTGTAAATGAAGATCAGCACAGACAAAGGCTGCAGACAGCACACATACTGATAAGACGCTCAGGAGAAAACAAACACATAACTTCATAATCATACTTCGCGTTGTGATTCAGAGATGCTTGTTGTTCTAAATAAAGTTGGTAATGAACCCTCTTTTATGGCTAAACGCTTTGAAAATCCCGCTGTTCTCACCGAGATTAGAAAAGCAGTCATCAGTGAAATGTTGTGAACACAACAAAAGGGATTTGTTGTACTGCTCTGTTATTGTGGTAAAAATGATTTTAGCCATTGGTTCTTCTGATCTTCATTCTTTGGCAGTGAAAATAAAACAAATTTGCCTTTACAATTAAAAACACACTGTCTCCTCGACATGATGCTCTCACACCAACCAGAGCGTCTGTGTGGGGGGGGTGGGGCAGGTCAGAGTTCCGTTTCTCTCAAGACGGTAGGCGGAGATTATTATGCAAAGTGTTCTAGTGACGTACATTTGTATTTACATAGATTTTTACCTCTGACATGCATTGTCTGAATTGTTAGAACTCTTGTGAATGTGCATTCACACCAGCAGGCGCGTGAGGCTTCTTTTTTTGCTTTATGGCAGATCGCAGACTTATAAGTGCATTACCACCACCTATCTCTCCATGGACCAATGACACTCTATCGACAGTTAGGGTCTACTCAATTAGGATTGTCAATGGTCTTCTTGTGAGCCCTATAGCATAAATCAGTGCCAGCGGTTCCTGTGTTGTGATTTGACAGCAGCTTAGAGCACGCTGCCCTCCTGCAAACGCGATTGGGCTAGTTTTGGAGTAGTTGTAAGAAGCAAGTGGGCAGGATTTGTTTTGAAAACCTGGCAATCCTGATCTGAACGTACGTGCCGGAGATGTACTTCTAATCACAGGAGCGCATTTACTGATGAGATGCGCATGAAAATCGCATTCATTTTTTTTGCACAGCCTTAACATCTAGTTAACAAAGCTAAACAGCATTGCCCTTTGTGTAATAAGTTACAGAAACTGTTAAACGCACCAACTTAAATAATAAAATACACTTACCTTTTGTGGTCCATAAACAACGCCTTCTCCAGACAAAGAGAGAACTGCTCCATTTTCAAGAATAATCTTTGTTGGAATCCGGCATTACACTGATTGAGATTGAGGAATCTGTCCTCAGCTTAATGTGCTGCACATAGTTTTACATGTGGAGTATAATTTTCGGGAACCGAATTAAACATACATTGTAACCATTGATCTCTAAGTACAGCGCTCCTGTGAAGGCCAAACCAAGGTAATTGAACTCTTCCTTCTTCTCCATCGGAGCGCAACAAAGCCACGCCCCCTTTTTGTGTATTCCTTTGGGCAGAGGTTAGTCAAAAAACGGTTCTAGTGAAGTCATTACTGCAGGAAGTAGAGGGATGTAGTCCAAACTGGTCGTTTGATGTAGGCGAATTCTGTTAAATAAAATATCTTGCTTGGCATTGAACTTTGAGCTTTAGAATTTTACAGATATTATTTATACTCTAACAACATTACACTAACTAACTGGAGTTTGAAACATGGGATCATGAAGAATGGGACCTTTAACACTGTTGCCATGGGTTGCTTTTCATGTCAGCCGGGAGAGTTTTGTTGGCAACCATTTTCCCTTCTCAGAAGAGTTCGGAGCTTCAAAAGCTCATGCTCCGGATCATACCGGTGTTACTGTGACCGTGTTACTGACCTCACATGTTGCTCTAAAATGCAATTTGTAACTATCGCATTCCTATTTACGATCATTTTGGTAGCAAGTGAAGGAAGCATTAGTGAAAACAGGCAGAGATGATGGTAGCTTTAGCAACTTTTTTTTTTTTTTTTTCATGAATAGATGGTTGACCTGAAGACTGAAAGCCGTGTCATACACTTGGAAGCTTATAAGCTATATCACTGATTATCAACACTAGGGTGTGAAAAAACACTTAGCTCACCAAATTAGACAAAATGCAGATACTTGGTTCACTACAATAAAACAATATTTTTATACTATTTGTCTTTTAATTACAAAAAGTAAAACAATGCATTTGTATTTAGAAATATTTTAACTAATTAGGGCTGTAACTAATTGTTATTTTGGTAATCAAGTAATCTTATTTTGACAGCTGAGTAATCTGATAGAAATTCATTATGTATTAAAAATACCTGAAAAAATACCAGGCCAACAGCCTGGTGACGTGTAACTTTACAGCGTGATTAAACGGTTTAAATGCATTCCATTTTAATATTTGGCCACAAGCAGTGACTTTTATTTTTTAATTGCATGTAGCCTACAATACATGGCATATGTAGACATAAGTTGATCTATTCCTCTGTCTTGGTAAAGGTTTATAAATGATTTGTTACAAATCTAGTGAAAAAATTCACACAGTTTTTTTTTCTTCAGATGAACGGGAGATATCATGTGTGAACAGGACTTTTCCAAAAAATCCTGGTACATTTTTTCTGGCAATCATATGTTTCTTATGGCGATGACATGATTACTCTGAGCTGGTTACTCTGAGCTCCGCTGCTTTATAATTAGCTTTTCTATGTAAATATGCGGTGGATGGACATCTTCGATCATTGCGCCTCACAGCTTTTTGTCGCGTTTCTACAGTGGCCGATAGAGCTCAACGCACTGCAATTTAAGAAAACACATGCAAATTGAAAAAACACCAGCAAATAAAAAAACATCTTCATCAGTTTGACAACACAAGTCTAAATCCTTCACAACACATGCATATAACGAAACGCGCTGCAAATCCTTCACAACACATGCATATTAAGAAACGTTGCAAATCATCACAACACATGCATATAACGAAATGCGCTGCAAATCCTTCACAACACATACATATTAAGAAACGTTGCAAATCCTTCACAACACATACATATTAAGAAACGCTGCAAATCATCACAACACATGCATATAAAGAAACGCGCTGCAAATCCTTCACAACACATGCATATTAAGAAACACTGCAAATCATCACAACACATGCATATAACGAAATGCGCTGCAAATCCTTCACAACACATACATATTAAGAAACGCTGCAAATCATCACAACACATGCATATTAAGAAACGCAGCAAATCATCACAACACATGCATATAACGAAACGCGCTGCAAATCATCACAACACATGCATATAAAGAAACGCGCTGCAAATCCTTCACAACACATGCATATTAAGAAACACTGCAAATCATCACAACGCATGCATATAACGAAACGTGCTGCAAATCATCACAACACATGCATATAATGAAACGCGCTTATATCTTTTGGATATTATTAGCCTAAATAAGCTGAATAATTACATGATTAAATGTAAAACGTTACTTAAGATGGCTAACTTTAATATTCTCAGCTAAATATAATTTCAAGGTTAATGAAAATACATTTGCAATGCTTCATTAATTGTTTCTAAATGTGCATGTGCTGTGAGGATTTGCAGCACTTGTGTTGTCAAACTGTTGAAGATGTTTTTTATTTGCTGGTGCTTTTTCAATTTGCATTTGTTTTCTTAAGTTGCAGCCTGTTGAGCTATCTCGGCCACCGTACGTTTCTCCATTCATCAGGTTATAAAACAATGATTGGGCGGATTCTTAAAATTATAGGTTGGTTGTTTTCACACACTGCAGCACTGAGCTGTGTTCAAACACCTTATAAAAGTGATTTTTGCATTCTATGGAACCTTTAACATTTAATATTATAAGTAATATTTTATATGTCAAAATGCTTAATTTCACAACAAAAAGGATACATTATCCAAAATATATTCAAAATAATGTTACCTAATCTTAAATATAATCTGATGTTATAAAATAAATACAAACCTCTCACACTGATAAATCTCCCAGGTTTTGAATTTGGTACCATTGATTTTAACTCAATTTTCTTCACTTCTATCACCTGTTTCCCTGATAATAAACACAAATTAAATATTCTAAAAGACTAAAATGCAACAACACACAAAAATCACAGAAATAACCATTCATACAGTACAAAATAATAATTAGAGAAATATATTAATGTGTTCACAAAATACATTGACAAAATCAACATTACTTCCAAATGTTATGAAAAAAATAATAAGAAGAAAATATCCACAAGCTCACCACTTTCTCTTTGGTCAGAGGGGTTCAACACAAAGCTCATTGACTTTATTCTCCAATTGCCTTCTACCTAAAACACCAGACAATGCACATGCCACAAAAATAAATAAATAGTAAACACTTTGTGAACTGTAGTTTGATACACTTTCACAGAACACACAACATGTGTCATGTAATATATATATATATATATATATATAAAAAACTGTTTCCATAAGTAAGTGTGAAATGTTTTAAGAGCCCGCTTACTACCACACGTAGATTCTTCCTCACTGTATCCGGTTCAATAAAAGAACGAGGAACAGCTGTGACCTGTAGAGGGAGCTCTCCTGTTTTCAGAGGGATGATGGTGTATGAAATGAGCTTGGAGGAGCCAGCCGGTACCGAAACCTGCTGTCTGTGAGCTCTGCTAAATGCCACACTACACATGTCTTTTGTCTTTTCCAGGATCACCATTACCTGCAAACAGAGAGTGTTCATAGATAATTTTTTCACCAATGTACCCCTGTCTTGTGTAGTAATGTGTAGTGAAATAATATGACGTTTACTTTAAATGGTCCAATAGTAGGTGTAAAGGCCCATTCACACCAAGAACAATAACTATAAAGATAACTATAAAGATAACGATATTAGCTTCCACACCAACGAAACGATATTGTCTGTGTATTCTAAGCAGATGCGTGTCTGCTGCTTTAAATTCTCGAGCTCATCACAGCAGGATTGATTCTGATTGGTTGGCAATGTTTTTATCATTCATCAGAAAAAAAAAAATCGTTCTAAAAAGTGATTCCAACGATATCGCTTCTCTTTGCCTTTATCGTTATAGTTTTGGTGTGGACTCCGCTATTCTTTAATATTGAGAACGATTTTTAGAACTATATCTTTATCGTTATCTTTATAGTTATCGTGCTTGGAGTGAACGGGCCTTAACCCGGGGGAAGATCGGTTAATGTTATAAATCATACTCGAATCAGGGATTTGTACATTTTTATTTATTTTATTTTGTACATTTTTCCAGTTCTGTAAAAAGTAATGTACGCTGTTAATGTTATTTGCTATTTAAAATGTTTACTTTATAAAACAAAGAAGTTATGTAGGCTCACTGGTTGTATTGTGCGAGGGCCGAAGAAGAGAAGGAAGTCAGTCGAAAGAGTCGAACAGCGGAGAGAGAGCATAAGGAATAGATGTGATATGTGAAATAAACAGTGATATGTGATTAACATATTTCTTGGGTAACATCTGATAGTTCAGAGCAGTGGTTCTCAACCCACAGCCCGCATGCGGCCTGTCACAAATTCAAATGCGGCCCACCATGCTGAACACAATAAAAAAAAAAAAAAACATTTTAATGTTTTAATGTAAAAAACTACAATTAATTGTAAAACTAAAGAAATATAAGCTATATCCTAATGTTTTTTTGTCAAATTATTTTGTTTTTCATATATTATTTTCATACATTAGCAAACCAACTCACATAACGTTATGCATTTAACGAACACAGACAAGCACGCACTTTGGGATTCAATTCAAATAGTCATTAACAGCCATTAGTTCGGTAAAATTGAGCAGCAATGGACAAATTTGTTTTTAAGGGAGAAACAAGAAATGTGTAAAATGCCAGTGAATTGACACATACCATGCCTACAAACAATAATAGTCACAGGATCAGTGAAGGAGAGTGCTGGATTTTCGGTTTGCCCCGCACTAGTAGGCTCAGGAAGAGCTTCTTCCCCAAGGCTGTAACACTTCTGAATGCCACATAACCAATCTAACCAGCACCTGCTTTATTACTGCACTGGTAACAGTACTTTACATACATGCATTTGCACTACTCATATTTTGCACAGACTGCACATTGTTAAAGATATTACAGGAGCAATTCCCGGGACCGAGAGGGAGGAGTCTTAAGCCCTATTCGGACAGGACTAGTTTTCTAAACTACATTTGAGTTTCGATTCTTACCACCTGACGTCTGCGATTTTCATGTACAAATTCAGATGGGACTAACATCTCCGTGTTTATTACAGAGGTGGGAGGGTCTGTTTTGTGCATCTGGGCGTCACAGAGATCACGCACTCTG